>NC_092010.1:28995799-29595799 GCF_044704955.1 Pristiophorus japonicus | reverse complement strand
GGGGCGGGAAATTCATCAGTGACATACCATGGGGTGGGAAATTCATCAGTCACCTACCGCCGGGCGAGAAATTCATCATCTACATACCGCGAGGCGGGAAGTTTATCAGTGACATACCGTGGTGCATGAAATTCATCAGTGACGTACCGCAGGGTGGGAAATTCATCAGTGACATACTGTGGTGCGAGAAATTCATCAGTGACATACAGCCGGGCAGGAAATTCATCAGTGAAATAACGCCGGCCGGGAAATTCATCAGTGACATACCGCGGGGCGGGAAATTCATCATCTATATACCGCGAGGCGGGAAGTTTATCAGTGACATACCGTGGTGCGTGAAATTCATCAGTGACGTACCGCAGGGTGGGAAATTCATCAGTGACATACTGTGGTGCGAGATATTCATCAGTGACATACAGCCGGGCGGGAAATTCATCAGTTATATACCGTTTTGCGGCAAATTCATCAGTGACATACCGCCGGGCGTGAAATTCGTCAGTGACATACCGCCGTGCAGGAAATTCATCAGTGACATACCGCGGGGCGGGAAATTCATCAGTGACATACCGCCGGGCGGGAAATTCATCAGTGACATACCGCCGGGCGGGAAATTCATCAGTGACATACCACCGGGCGGGAAATCCATCTGTGACACACCACCGGGCGGGAAATTCATCAGTGACATACTGCCGGGCAGGAAATTGATCAGTGACATACCGTGGTGCGAGAAATTCATCAGTGACATACCACGGGGCGGGAAATTCATCAGTGACATACCGCCGGGCGGGAAATTCATCAGTGACATACCGCCGGGCGGGAAATTCATCAGTGACATAACGCCGGCCGGGAAATTCATCAGTGACATACCGTGGTGCGGGATATTCATCAGTGACATACCGCAGGGTGGGAAATTCATCAGTGACATACCACCGGGCGGGAAATTCATCAGTGACATACCGTGGGGCGGGAAATTCATCAGTGAAATAACGCCGGCCGGGAAATTCATCAGTGACATACAGCCGGGCGGGAAATTCATCAGTGACATACCGTGGTGCGGGAAATTTATCAGTGACATACCGCGGTGCGGGAAATTCATCATTGACATACCGTGTTGCGGGAAATTTATCAGTGACATACTGCCGGGCGGGAAATTCATCAGTGACATACCGTGTTGCGGGAAATTTATCAGTGACATACTGCCGGGCGGGAAATTCATCAGTGACATACCGCCGGGCGGGAAATTCATCAGTGACAAACCGTGGGGCGGGAAATTCATCAGTGACATACCACCGGGCGGGAAATTCATCAGTGACATACCACCGGGCGGGAAATTCATCAGTGACATACCGCCGGGCGGGAAATTCATCAGTGACATACCGCCGGGCGGGAAATTCATCAGTGACATACCGTGGTGCGGGAAATTCATCAGTGACATACCGCCGGGTGGGATATTCATCAGTGACATACCGTGGTGCGGGAAATTCATCAGTGACATACCGCCGGGCGGGAAATTCATCAGTGACATACCGCCGGGCGAGAAATTCATCAGTGACAAACCGCCGTGCGGGAAATTCATCAGTGACATACCGCGGGGCGGGAAATTCACCAGTGACATACCGCCGGGCGTGAAATTCGTCAGTGACAAACCGACGGGCGGGAAATTCATCAGTGACATACCGCGGGGCGGGAAATTCATCAGTGACATACCGCTGGGAAGGAAATTCATCAGTGACATACCGCGGGGCGGGAAATACATCAGTGACATACCGTGTTGCGGGAAATTCATCAGTGACATACCGCCGGGCGGGAAATTCATCAGTGAAATACCACCGGCGGGAAGTTCATCAGTGACATACCGTGGGGCGGGAAATTCATCAGTGACATACCGCGGGGCGGGAAATTCATCAGTGACATACCGCAGGGCGGGAAATTCATCAGCTACATACCGCCGGGCGGTAAATTCATCAGTGACGTACCGCCGGGCGGGAAACTCATCAGTGACATACCGTGGTGCGGGAAATTCCTCAGTGACATACCACCGGGCGGTAAATTCATCAGTTACATACCATGGGGCGGGAAATTCATCAGTGACATACCGCCGGGCGGGAAATTCATCAGTGACATACCATGGGGCGGGAAATTCATCAGTGACATACCGCTGGGCGGGAAATTCATCAGTGACATACCGTGGTGCGGGAAATTCTTCAGTGACATACCGCAGGGTGGGAAATTCATCAGTGACATATCACCAGGCGGGAAATTCATCAGTGACATACCGCCGGGCGGTAAATTCATCAGTGACATACCACGGGGCGGGAAATTCATCAGTGACATACCGCCGGGCGGGAAATTCATCAGTGACATACCGCCGGGCGGGAAATTCATCAGTGACATACCGTGTTGCGGGAAATTCATCAGTCACATACCGCGGGGCGGGATATTCATCAGTGAAATACCACCGGCGGGAAGTTCATCAGTGACATGCCGCCGGGCGGGAAATTCATCAGTCACATACCGCGGGGCGGGATATTCATCAGTGAAATACCACCGAGCGGGAAATTCATCAGTGACATACCGCCAGTCGGGAAATTCATCAGTGACATACCGCCGGGCGGGAAATTAATCAGTGACATACCGTGCTGCGGGAAATTCATCAGTGACATAACGCCGGGCGGGAAATTCATCAGTGACATACCGCCGGGCAGTAAATTCATCAGTGACATACCGTGGTGCGGAAAATTCATCAGTGACGTACCGCAGGGTGGGAAATTCATCATCTACATACCGCGAGGCGGGAAATTCATCAGTGACATACCGCCAGGCGGGAAATTCATCAGTGACATAACGCCGGCCGGGAAATTCATCAGTGACATGCCGCCGGGCGGGAAAGTCATCATCTACATACCGCGAGGCGGGAAATTCATCAGTGACATACCGTGGTGCGGGAAATTCATCAGTGACGTACCGCAGGGTGGGAAATTCATCAGTGACATACCGCCGGGCGGGAAATTCATCAGTGACATACCGCTAGGCGGGAAATTCATCAGTGACATAACGCCGGCCGAGAAATTCATCAGGTACATACTGCTGGGCGAGAAATTCATCAGTGACATACCGCCGTGCGGGAAATTCACCAGTGACATACGGCCGGGCGGGAAATTCATCAGTGACACACCTCCGGGCGGGAAATTCATCAGCTACATACCGCCGGGCAAGAAATTCATCAGTGACATACCGCCGTGCGGGAAATTCATCAGTGACATACCGCGGGGCTGGAAATTCATCAGCTACATACCGCGGGCCGGGAAATTCATCAGCGCCATGCTGCAGGGCGGGAAATTGATCTGTGACACACCGCGGGGCGTGAAGTTCATCAGTGACATACCGCGGGGCGGGAAATTCATCTGTGATATTCCGCGAGGCGGGAAATTCATCAGCTACATACCGCCAGGCGGGAAATTCATCAGTGACATACCGCGAGGCGGGAAATTCATCAGCTACATACCGCCGGGCAGCAAATTCATCCGTGACATACCGCCGGATGAGAAATTCATCAGCAACATACCGCCGGGCGAGAAATTCATCAGTGACGTACCGCAGGGTGGGAAATTCATCATCTACATACCGCGAGCTGGGAAATTCATCAGTGACATACCGTGGTGCGGGAAATTCATCAGTGACGTACCGCAGGGTGGGAAATTCATCAGTGACATACCGCCAGGCGGGAAATTCATCAGTGACATAACGCCGGCCGGGAAATTCATCAGTGACAAAACGCGGGACGGGAAATTCATCAGTGACATAGCGCCGGGTGAGAAATTCATCATCTACATACCGCGAGGCGGGAAATTCATCAGTGACATACCGTGGTGCGTAAAATTCATCAGCGAAATACCGCCAGGCGGGAAATGCATCAGTGACAAACCGCCGGGCGGGAAATTCATCAGTGACATACCGCAGTGTGGGAAATTCATCAGTGACATATCGTGGGGCGAGAAATTCATCAGTGACATACCGTGTTGCGGGAAATTCAACAGTGACATACCGCCGGGCGGGAAATTCATCAGTGACATACCGCCGGGCGGGAAATTCATCAGTGACACACCGCCGGGCGGAAAATCCATCTGTGACACACCACCGGGCGGGAAATTCATCAGCTACATGCCGCCGGGCGGGAAATTCATCAGTGACATACCGCCGGGCGGGAAATTCACCAGTGACATACCGCCGGGCGGGAAATTCACCAGTGACATACCGCCGGGCGGGAAATTCACCAGTGACATACCGCCGTGCGGGAAATTCACCAGTGACATACCGCCGGTCGGGAAATCCATCTGTAACACACCACCGGGCGGGAAATTCATCAGCTACATACCGCGGGGCGGGAAATTCATCAGTGACATACCGCTGGGAGGGAAATTCTTCAGTGACATACCGCAGGGTGGGAAATTCATCAGTGACATATCGCCAGGCGGGAAATTCATCAGTGACATACCGCCGGGCGGTAAATTCATCAGTGACATACCACGGGGCGGGAAATTCATCAGTGACATACCGCCGGGCGGGAAATTCATCAGTGACATACCGCCGGGCGGGAAATTCATCAGTGACATACCGTGTTGCGGGAAATTCATCAGTCACATACCGCGGGGCGGGATATTCATCAGTGAAATACCACCGGCGGGAAGTTCATCAGTGACATGCCGCCGGGCGGGAAATTCATCAGTCACATACCGCGGGGCGGGATATTCATCAGTGAAATACCACCGAGCGGGAAATTCATCAGTGACATACCGCCAGTCGGGAAATTCATCAGTGACATACCGCCGGGCGGGAAATTAATCAGTGACATACCGTGCTGCGGGAAATTCATCAGTGACATAACGCCGGGCGGGAAATTCATCAGTGACATACCGCCGGGCAGTAAATTCATCAGTGACATACCGTGGTGCGGAAAATTCATCAGTGACGTACCGCAGGGTGGGAAATTCATCATCTACATACCGCGAGGCGGGAAATTCATCAGTGACATACCGCCAGGCGGGAAATTCATCAGTGACATAACGCCGGCCGGGAAATTCATCAGTGACATGCCGCCGGGCGGGAAAGTCATCATCTACATACCGCGAGGCGGGAAATTCATCAGTGACATACCGTGGTGCGGGAAATTCATCAGTGACGTACCGCAGGGTGGGAAATTCATCAGTGACATACCGCCGGGCGGGAAATTCATCAGTGACATACCGCTAGGCGGGAAATTCATCAGTGACATAACGCCGGCCGAGAAATTCATCAGGTACATACTGCTGGGCGAGAAATTCATCAGTGACATACCGCCGTGCGGGAAATTCACCAGTGACATACGGCCGGGCGGGAAATTCATCAGTGACACACCTCCGGGCGGGAAATTCATCAGCTACATACCGCCGGGCAAGAAATTCATCAGTGACATACCGCCGTGCGGGAAATTCAACAGTGACATACCGCGGGGCTGGAAATTCATCAGCTACATACCGCGGGCCGGGAAATTCATCAGCGCCATACTGCAGGGCGGGAAATTGATCTGTGACACACCGCGGGGCGTGAAGTTCATCAGTGACATACCGCGGGGCGGGAAATTCATCTGTGATATTCCGCGAGGCGGGAAATTCATCAGCTACATACCGCCAGGCGGGAAATTCATCAGTGACATACCGCGAGGCGGGAAATTCATCAGCTACATACCGCCGGGCAGCAAATTCATCCGTGACATACCGCCGGATGAGAAATTCATCAGCAACATATCGCCGGGCGAGAAATTCATCAGTGACGTACCGCAGGGTGGGAAATTCATCATCTACATACCGCGAGCTGGGAAATTCATCAGTGACATACCGTGGTGCGGGAAATTCATCAGTGACGTACCGCAGGGTGGGAAATTCATCAGTGACATACCGCCAGGCGGGAAATTCATCAGTGACATAACGCCGGCCGGGAAATTCATCAGTGACATAACGCCGGCCGGGAAATTCATCAGTGACAAAACGCGGGGCGGGAAATTCATCAGTGACATAGCGCCGGGTGAGAAATTCATCATCTACATACCGCGAGGCGGGAAATTCATCAGTGACATACCGTGGTGCGTAAAATTCATCAGCGAAATACCGCCGGGCGGGAAATGCATCAGTGACAAACCGCCGGGCGGGAAATTCATCAGTGACATACCGCAGTGTGGGAAATTCATCAGTGACATATCGTGGGGCGAGAAATTCATCAGTGACATACCGTGTTGCGGGAAATTCAACAGTGACATACCGCCGGGCGGGAAATTCATCAGTGACATACCGCCGGGCGGGAAATTCATCAGTGACACACCGCCGGGCGGAAAATCCATCTGTGACACACCACCGGGCGGGAAATTCATCAGCTACATGCCGCCGGGCGGGAAATTCATCAGTGACATACCGCCGGGCGGGAAATTCACCAGTGACATACCGCCGGGCGGGAAATTCACCAGTGACATACCGCCGGGCGGGAAATTCACCAGTGACATACCGCCGTGCGGGAAATTCACCAGTGACATACCGCCGGGCGTGAAATTCATCAGTGACATACCGCCGGGCGGGAAATTCATCAGTGACATACCGCCAGGCGGGAAATTCATCAGTGACATACCGCCGGGCGGGAAATTCATCAGCGACACACCGCGGGGCGGGAAATTCATCAGCGCCATACCGCGGGGCGGGAAATTGATCAGTGACACACCGCGGGGCGGGAAATTCATCAGTGACATACCGCCGGGCGGGAAATTCATCAGTGACATACCGCCGGGCGGGAAATCCATCTGTGACACACCACCGGGCGGGAAATTCATCAGCTACATACCGCGGGGCGGGAAATTCATCAGTGACATACCGCTGGGAGGGAAATTCATTAGCGACACACCGTGGGGCGGGAAATTCATCAGTGACATACCACCGAGCGGGAAATTCATCAGTGACATACCGCTGGGAGGGAAATTCATTAGCGACACACCGTGGGGCGGGAAATTCATCAGTGACATACCACCGAGCGGGAAATTCATCAGTGACATACCGCCGGTCGGGAAATTCATCAGTGACATACCGCCGGGCGGGAAATTCATCAGTGACATACCGTGGTGCGGGAAATTCATCAGTGACATACCGTGGTGCGGGAAATTCATCAGTGACATACCGCCGGGCGGTAAATTCATCAGTGACATACCGCCGGGCGGGAAATTCATCAGCGCCATACCGCGGGGTGGGAAATTGATCAGTGACACACCGTGGGGCGGGAAATTCATCAGTGACATACCGCCGGGCGGGAAATTCATCAGTGACATACCGTGGGGCGGGAAATTCATCAGTGACATACCACCGAGCGGGAAATTCATCAGTGACATACCGCCGGTCAGTCGGGAAATTCATCAGTGACATACCGCCGGGCGGGAAATTCATCAGTGACATACCGTGGTGCGGGAAATTCATCAGTGACATACCGCCGGGCGGGATATTCATCAGTGACATACCGTGGTGCGGGAAATTCATCAGTGACATACCGCCGGGCGGGAAATTCGTCAGTGACAAACCGCCGGGCGGGAAATTCATCGGTGACATACCGCGGGGCGGGAAATTCATCAGTGACATACCGCTGGGAGGGAAATTCATCAGCGACACACCGCGGGGCGGGAAATTCATCAGCGCCATACCGCGGGGCGGGAAATTGATCAGTGACACACCGCGGGGCGGGAAATTCATCAGTGACATACCGCCGGGCGGGAAATTCATCAGTGACATACCGTGTTGCGGGAAATTCATCAGTGACATACAGCCGGGTGGGAAATTCATCATCTACATACCGCGAGGCAGGAAATTCATCAGTGACATACCGTGGTGCGGGAAATTCATCAGTGACATACCGCCGGGCGGTAAATTCATCAGTGACATACCGTGGTGCGGTAAATTCATCAGTGACATACCGCGGGGTGGGAATTTCACCAGTGACATACCGCCGGGCGTGAAATTCGTCAGTGACAAACCGCCGGGCGGGAAATTCATCAGTGACATACCGCGGGGCGGGAAATTCATCAGTGACATACCGCTGGGAGGGAAATTCATCAGCGACACACCGCGGGGCGGGAAATTCATCAGCGCCATACCGCCGGGCGGGAAATTCATCAGTGACATACCGTGTTGCGGGAAATTCATCAGTGACATACTGCCGGGCGGGAAATTCATCATCTACATACCGCGAGGCAGGAAATTCATCAGTGACATACCGTGGTGCGGGAAATTCATCAGTTCCGTACCGCATGGTGGGAAATTCATCAGTGACATACCGCCGGGCAGGAAATTGGTCAGTGACATACCGTGGTGCGAGAAATTCATCAGTGACATATCGCGGGGTGGGAAATTTATCAGCGCCATACCGCGGGGCGGGAAATTGATCAGTGACACACCGCGGGGCGGGAAATTCATCAGTGACATACTGCCGGGCGGGAAATTCATCAGTGACATATCGCCGGGCGGAAAATTCATCAGTGACATACCGCCGGGCGGGAAATTCATCAGTGACATACCGCCGGGCGGGAAATTCATCAGTGACATACCGCCGGGCGGGAAATCCATCTGTGACACACCACCGGGCGGGGAATTCATCAGCTACATACCGCGGGGCGGGAAATTCATCAGTGACATACCACTGGGAGGGAAATTCATTAGCGACACACCGTGGGGCGGGAAATTCATCAGTGACATACCACCGAGCGGGAAATTCATCAGTGACATACCGCCGGTCGGGAAATTCATCAGTGACATACCGCCGGGCGGGAAATTCATCAGTGACATACCGTGGTGCGGGAAATTCATCAGTGACATACCGCCGGGCGGTAAATTCATCAGTGACATACCGCCGGGCGGGAAATTCATCAGCGCCATACCGCGGGGTGGGAAATTGATCAGTGACACACCGCGGGGCGGGAAATTCATCAGTGACATACCGCCGGGCGGGAAATTCATCAGTGACATACCGTGGGGCGGGAAATTCATCAGTGACATACCACCGAGCAGGAAATTCATCAGTGACATACCGCCGGTCGGTCGGGAAATTCAACAGTGACATACCGCCGGGCGGGAAATTCATCAGTGACATACCGTGGTGCGGGAAATTCATCAGTGACATACCGCCGGGCGGGATATTCATCAGTGACATACCGTGGTGCGGGAAATTCATCAGTGACATACCGCCGGGCGGGAAATTCATCAGTGACATACCGCCGGGCGAGAAATTCATCAGTGACATACCGCCGTGCGGGAAATTCATCAGTGACATACCGCGGGGCGGGAAATTCACCAGTGACATACCGCCGGGCGTGAAATTCGTCAGTGACAAACCGCCGGGCGGGAAATTCATCAGTGACATACCGCGGGGCGGGAAATTCATCAGTGACATACCGCTGGGAGGGAAATTCATCAACGACACACCGCGGGGCGGGAAATTCATCAGCGCCATACCGCGGGGCGGGAAATTGATCAGTGACACACCGCGGGGCGGGAAATTCATCAGTGACATACCGCCGGGCGGGAAATTCATCAGTGACATACCGTGTTGCGGGAAATTCATCAGTGACATACTGCCGGGCGGGAAATTCATCAGTGACATACCGTGGTGCGGGAAATTCATCAGTGACATACCGCCGGGCGGGAAATTCATCAGTGACATACCGCCGGGCGAGAAATTCATCAGTGACATACCGCCGTGCGGGAAATTTATCAGTGACATACCGCGGGGCGGGAAATTCATCAGTGACATACCATGGGGCGGGAAATTCATCAGTGACATACCGCCGGGCGGGAAATTCACCAGTGACATACCGCCGGGCGGGAAATTCACCAGTGACATACCGCCGGGCGGGAAATTCACCAGTGACATACCGCCGTGCGGGAAATTCACCAGTGACATACCGCCGGGCGTGAAATTCATCAGTGACATACCGCCGGGCGGGAAATTCATCAGTGACATACCGCCGGGCGGGAAATTCATCAGTGACATACCGCCGGGCGGGAAATTCATCAGCGACACACCGCGGGGCGGGAAATTCATCAGCGCCATACCGCGGGGCGGGAAATTGATCAGTGACACACCGCGGGGCGGGAAATTCATCAGTGACATACCGCCGGGCGGGAAATTCATCAGTGACATACCGCCGGGCGGGAAATCCATCTGTGACACACCACCGGGCGGGAAATTCATCAGCTACATACCGCGGGGCGGGAAATTCATCAGTGACATACCGCTGGGAGGGAAATTCATTAGCGACACACCGTGGGGCGGGAAATTCATCAGTGACATACCACCGAGCGGGAAATTCATCAGTGACATACCGCTGGGAGGGAAATTCATTAGCGACACACCGTGGGGCGGGAAATTCATCAGTGACATACCACCGAGCGGGAAATTCATCAGTGACATACCGCCGGTCGGGAAATTCATCAGTGACATACCGCCGGGCGGGAAATTCATCAGTGACATACCGTGGTGCGGGAAATTCATCAGTGACATACCGCCGGGCGGTAAATTCATCAGTGACATACCGCCGGGCGGGAAATTCATCAGCGCCATACCGCGGGGCGGGAAATTGATCAGTGACACACCGTGGGGCGGGAAATTCATCAGTGACATACCGCTGGGCGGGAAATTCATCAGTGACATACCGTGGGGCGGGAAATTCATCAGTGACATACCACCGAGCGGGAAATTCATCAGTGACATACCGCCGGTCAGTCGGGAAATTCATCAGTGACATACCGCCGGGCGGGAAATTCATCAGTGACATACCGTGGTGCGGGAAATTCATCAGTGACATACCGCCGGGCGGGATATTCATCAGTGACATACCGTGGTGCGGGAAATTCATCAGTGACATACCGCCGGGCGGGAAATTCGTCAATGACAAACCGCCGGGCGGGAAATTCATCAGTGACATACCGCGGGGCGGGAAATTCATCAGTGACATACCGCTGGGAGGGAAATTCATCAGCGACACACCGCGGGGCGGGAAATTCATCAGCGCCATACCGCGGGGCGGGAAATTGATCAGTGACACACCGCGGGGCGGGAAATTCATCAGTGACATACCGCCGGGCGGGAAATTCATCAGTGACATACCGTGTTGCGGGAAATTCATCAGTGACATACAGCCGGGCGGGAAATTCATCATCTACATACCGCGAGGCAGGAAATTCATCAGTGACATACCGTGGTGCGGGAAATTCATCAGTGACATACCGCCGGGCGGTAAATTCATCAGTGACATACCGCCGGGCGGGAAATTCATCAGCGCTATACCGCGGGGTGGGAAATTGATCAGTGACACACCGCGGGGCGGGAAATTCATCAGTGACATACCGCCGGGCGGGAAATTCATCAGTGACATACCGTGGGGCGGGAAATTCATCAGTGACATACCACCGAGCGGGAAATTCATCAGTGACATACCGCCGGTCAGTCGGGAAATTCATCAGTGAAATACCGCCGGGCGGGAAATTCATCAGTGACATACCGTGGTGCGGGAAATTCATCAGTGACATACCGCCGGGCGGGATATTCATCAGTGACATACCGTGGTGCGGGAAATTCATCAGTGACATACCGCCGGACGGGAAATTCATCAGTGACATACCGCCGGGCGAGAAATTCATCAGTGACATACCGCCGTGCGGTAAATTCATCAGTGACATACCGCGGGGCGGGAATTTCACCAGTGACAAACCGCCGGGCGTGAAATTCGTCAGTGACAAACCGCCGGGCGGGAAATTCATCAGTGACATACCGCGGGGCGGGAAATTCATCAGTGACATACCGCTGGGAGGGAAATTCATCAGCGACACACCGCGGGGCGGGAAATTCATCAGCGCCATACCGCCGGGCGGGAAATTCATCAGTGACATACCGTGTTGCGGGAAATTCATCAGTGACATACTGCCGGGCGGGAAATTCATCATCTACATACCGCGAGGGAGGAAATTCATCAGTGACATACCGTGGTGCGGGAAATTCATCAGTTCCGTACCGCATGGTGGGAAATTCATCAGTGACATACCGCCGGGCAGGAAATTGGTCAGTGACATACCGTGGTGCGAGAAATTCATCAGTGACATATCGCGGGGTGGGAAATTTATCAGCGCCATACCGCGGGGCGGGAAATTGATCAGTGACACACCGCGGGGCGGGAAATTCATCAGTGACATACTGCCGGGCGGGAAATTCATCAGTGACATATCGCCGGGCGGAAAATTCATCAGTGACATACCGCCGGGCGGGAAATTCATCAGTGACATACCGCCGGGCGGGAAATTCATCAGTGACATACCGCCGGGCGGGAAATCCATCTGTGACACACCACCGGGCGGGGAATTCATCAGCTACATACCGCGGGGCGGGAAATTCATCAGTGACATACCGCTGGGAGGGAAATTCATTAGCGACACACCGTGGGGCGGGAAATTCATCAGTGACATACCACCGAGCGGGAAATTCATCAGTGACATACCGCCGGTCGGGAAATTCATCAGTGACATACCGCCGGGCGGGAAATTCATCAGTGACATACCGTGGTGCGGGAAATTCATCAGTGACATACCGCCGGGCGGTAAATTCATCAGTGACATACCGCCGGGCGGGAAATTCATCAGCGCCATACCGCGGGGTGGGAAATTGATCAGTGACACACCGCGGGGCGGGAAATTCATCAGTGACATACCGCCGGGCGGGAAATTCATCAGTGACATACCGTGGGGCGGGAAATTCATCAGTGACATACCACCGAGCAGGAAATTCATCAGTGACATACCGCCGGTCGGTCGGGAAATTCAACAGTGACATACCGCCGGGCGGGAAATTCATCAGTGACATACCGTGGTGCGGGAAATTCATCAGTGACATACCGCCGGGCGGGATATTCATCAGTGACATACCGTGGTGCGGGAAATTCATCAGTGACATACCGCCGGGCGGGAAATTCATCAGTGACATACCGCCGGGCGAGAAATTCATCAGTGACATACCGCCGTGCGGGAAATTCATCAGTGACATACCGCGGGGCGGGAAATTCACCAGTGACATACCGCCGGGCGTGAAATTCGTCAGTGACAAACCGCCGGGCGGGAAATTCATCAGTGACATACCGCGGGGCGGGAAATTCATCAGTGACATACCGCTGGGAGCAAAATTCATCAACGACACACCGCGGGGCGGGAAATTCATCAGCGCCATACCGCGGGGCGGGAAATTGATCAGTGACACACCGCGGGGCGGGAAATTCATCAGTGACATACCGCCGGGCGGGAAATTCATCAGTGACATACCGTGTTGCGGGAAATTCATCAGTGACATACTGCCGGGCGGGAAATTCATCAGTGACATACCGTGTTGCGGGAAATTCATCAGTGACATACCGCCGTGCGGTAAATTCATCAGTGACATACCGCGGGGCGGGAATTTCACCAGTGACAAACCGCCGGGCGTGAAATTCGTCAGTGACAAACCGCCGGGCGGGAAATTCATCAGTGACATACCGCGGGGCGGGAAATTCATCAGTGACATACCGCTGGGAGGGAAATTCATCAGCGACACACCGCGGGGCGGGAAATTCATCAGCGCCATACCGCCGGGCGGGAAATTCATCAGTGACATACCGTGTTGCGGGAAATTCATCAGTGACATACTGCCGGGCGGGAAATTCATCATCTACATACCGCGAGGGAGGAAATTCATCAGTGACATACCGTGGTGCGGGAAATTCATCAGTTCCGTACCGCATGGTGGGAAATTCATCAGTGACATACCGCCGGGCAGGAAATTGGTCAGTGACATACCGTGGTGCGAGAAATTCATCAGTGACATATCGCGGGGTGGGAAATTTATCAGCGCCATACCGCGGGGCGGGAAATTGATCAGTGACACACCGCGGGGCGGGAAATTCATCAGTGACATACTGCCGGGCGGGAAATTCATCAGTGACATATCGCCGGGCGGAAAATTCATCAGTGACATACCGCCGGGCGGGAAATTCATCAGTGACATACCGTGGTGCGGGAAATTCATCAGTGACATACCGCCGGGCGGTAAATTCATCAGTGACATACCGCCGGGCGGGAAATCCATCTGTGACACACCACCGGGCGGGGAATTCATCAGCTACATACCGCGGGGCGGGAAATTCATCAGTGACATACCGCTGGGAGGGAAATTCATTAGCGACACACCGTGGGGCGGGAAATTCATCAGTGACATACCACCGAGCGGGAAATTCATCAGTGACATACCGCCGGTCGGGAAATTCATCAGTGACATACCGCCGGGCGGGAAATTCATCAGTGACATACCGCCGTGCGGGAAATTCACCAGTGACATACCGCCGGTCGGGAAATCCATCTGTAACACACCACCGGGCGGGAAATTCATCAGCTACATACCGCGGGGCGGGAAATTCATCAGTGACATACCGCTGGGAGGGAAATTCTTCAGTGACATACCGCAGGGTGGGAAATTCATCAGTGACATATCGCCAGGCGGGAAATTCATCAGTGACATACCGCCGGGCGGTAAATTCATCAGTGACATACCACGGGGCGGGAAATTCATCAGTGACATACCGCCGGGCGGGAAATTCATCAGTGACATACCGCCGGGCGGGAAATTCATCAGTGACATACCGTGTTGCGGGAAATTCATCAGTCACATACCGCGGGGCGGGATATTCATCAGTGAAATACCACCGGCGGGAAGTTCATCAGTGACATGCCGCCGGGCGGGAAATTCATCAGTCACATACCGCGGGGCGGGATATTCATCAGTGAAATACCACCGAGCGGGAAATTCATCAGTGACATACCGCCAGTCGGGAAATTCATCAGTGACATACCGCCGGGCGGGAAATTAATCAGTGACATACCGTGCTGCGGGAAATTCATCAGTGACATAACGCCGGGCGGGAAATTCATCAGTGACATACCGCCGGGCAGTAAATTCATCAGTGACATACCGTGGTGCGGAAAATTCATCAGTGACGTACCGCAGGGTGGGAAATTCATCATCTACATACCGCGAGGCGGGAAATTCATCAGTGACATACCGCCAGGCGGGAAATTCATCAGTGACATAACGCCGGCCGGGAAATTCATCAGTGACATGCCGCCGGGCGGGAAAGTCATCATCTACATACCGCGAGGCGGGAAATTCATCAGTGACATACCGTGGTGCGGGAAATTCATCAGTGACGTACCGCAGGGTGGGAAATTCATCAGTGACATACCGCCGGGCGGGAAATTCATCAGTGACATACCGCTAGGCGGGAAATTCATCAGTGACATAACGCCGGCCGAGAAATTCATCAGGTACATACTGCTGGGCGAGAAATTCATCAGTGACATACCGCCGTGCGGGAAATTCACCAGTGACATACGGCCGGGCGGGAAATTCATCAGTGACACACCTCCGGGCGGGAAATTCATCAGCTACATACCGCCGGGCAAGAAATTCATCAGTGACATACCGCCGTGCGGGAAATTCAACAGTGACATACCGCGGGGCTGGAAATTCATCAGCTACATACCGCGGGCCGGGAAATTCATCAGCGCCATACTGCAGGGCGGGAAATTGATCTGTGACACACCGCGGGGCGTGAAGTTCATCAGTGACATACCGCGGGGCGGGAAATTCATCTGTGATATTCCGCGAGGCGGGAAATTCATCAGCTACATACCGCCAGGCGGGAAATTCATCAGTGACATACCGCGAGGCGGGAAATTCATCAGCTACATACCGCCGGGCAGCAAATTCATCCGTGACATACCGCCGGATGAGAAATTCATCAGCAACATATCGCCGGGCGAGAAATTCATCAGTGACGTACCGCAGGGTGGGAAATTCATCATCTACATACCGCGAGCTGGGAAATTCATCAGTGACATACCGTGGTGCGGGAAATTCATCAGTGACGTACCGCAGGGTGGGAAATTCATCAGTGACATACCGCCAGGCGGGAAATTCATCAGTGACATAACGCCGGCCGGGAAATTCATCAGTGACATAACGCCGGCCGGGAAATTCATCAGTGACAAAACGCGGGGCGGGAAATTCATCAGTGACATAGCGCCGGGTGAGAAATTCATCATCTACATACCGCGAGGCGGGAAATTCATCAGTGACATACCGTGGTGCGTAAAATTCATCAGCGAAATACCGCCGGGCGGGAAATGCATCAGTGACAAACCGCCGGGCGGGAAATTCATCAGTGACATACCGCAGTGTGGGAAATTCATCAGTGACATATCGTGGGGCGAGAAATTCATCAGTGACATACCGTGTTGCGGGAAATTCAACAGTGACATACCGCCGGGCGGGAAATTCATCAGTGACATACCGCCGGGCGGGAAATTCATCAGTGACACACCGCCGGGCGGAAAATCCATCTGTGACACACCACCGGGCGGGAAATTCATCAGCTACATGCCGCCGGGCGGGAAATTCATCAGTGACATACCGCCGGGCGGGAAATTCACCAGTGACATACCGCCGGGCGGGAAATTCACCAGTGACATACCGCCGGGCGGGAAATTCACCAGTGACATACCGCCGTGCGGGAAATTCACCAGTGACATACCGCCGGGCGTGAAATTCATCAGTGACATACCGCCGGGCGGGAAATTCATCAGTGACATACCGCCAGGCGGGAAATTCATCAGTGACATACCGCCGGGCGGGAAATTCATCAGCGACACACCGCGGGGCGGGAAATTCATCAGCGCCATACCGCGGGGCGGGAAATTGATCAGTGACACACCGCGGGGCGGGAAATTCATCAGTGACATACCGCCGGGCGGGAAATTCATCAGTGACATACCGCCGGGCGGGAAATCCATCTGTGACACACCACCGGGCGGGAAATTCATCAGCTACATACCGCGGGGCGGGAAATTCATCAGTGACATACCGCTGGGAGGGAAATTCATTAGCGACACACCGTGGGGCGGGAAATTCATCAGTGACATACCACCGAGCGGGAAATTCATCAGTGACATACCGCTGGGAGGGAAATTCATTAGCGACACACCGTGGGGCGGGAAATTCATCAGTGACATACCACCGAGCGGGAAATTCATCAGTGACATACCGCCGGTCGGGAAATTCATCAGTGACATACCGCCGGGCGGGAAATTCATCAGTGACATACCGTGGTGCGGGAAATTCATCAGTGACATACCGTGGTGCGGGAAATTCATCAGTGACATACCGCCGGGCGGTAAATTCATCAGTGACATACCGCCGGGCGGGAAATTCATCAGCGCCATACCGCGGGGTGGGAAATTGATCAGTGACACACCGTGGGGCGGGAAATTCATCAGTGACATACCGCCGGGCGGGAAATTCATCAGTGACATACCGTGGGGCGGGAAATTCATCAGTGACATACCACCGAGCGGGAAATTCATCAGTGACATACCGCCGGTCAGTCGGGAAATTCATCGGTGACATACCGCCGGGCGGGAAATTCATCAGTGACATACCGTGGTGCGGGAAATTCATCAGTGACATACCGCCGGGCGGGATATTCATCAGTGACATACCGTGGTGCGGGAAATTCATCAGTGACATACCGCCGGGCGGGAAATTCGTCAGTGACAAACCGCCGGGCGGGAAATTCATCGGTGACATACCGCGGGGCGGGAAATTCATCAGTGACATACCGCTGGGAGGGAAATTCATCAGCGACACACCGCGGGGCGGGAAATTCATCAGCGCCATACCGCGGGGCGGGAAATTGATCAGTGACACACCGCGGGGCGGGAAATTCATCAGTGACATACCGCCGGGCGGGAAATTCATCAGTGACATACCGTGTTGCGGGAAATTCATCAGTGACATACAGCCGGGTGGGAAATTCATCATCTACATACCGCGAGGCAGGAAATTCATCAGTGACATACCGTGGTGCGGGAAATTCATCAGTGACATACCGCCGGGCGGTAAATTCATCAGTGACATACCGTGGTGCGGTAAATTCATCAGTGACATACCGCGGGGTGGGAATTTCACCAGTGACATACCGCCGGGCGTGAAATTCGTCAGTGACAAACCGCCGGGCGGGAAATTCATCAGTGACATACCGCGGGGCGGGAAATTCATCAGTGACATACCGCTGGGAGGGAAATTCATCAGCGACACACCGCGGGGCGGGAAATTCATCAGCGCCATACCGCCGGGCGGGAAATTCATCAGTGACATACCGTGTTGCGGGAAATTCATCAGTGACATACTGCCGGGCGGGAAATTCATCATCTACATACCGCGAGGCAGGAAATTCATCAGTGACATACCGTGGTGCGGGAAATTCATCAGTTCCGTACCGCATGGTGGGAAATTCATCAGTGACATACCGCCGGGCAGGAAATTGGTCAGTGACATACCGTGGTGCGAGAAATTCATCAGTGACATATCGCGGGGTGGGAAATTTATCAGCGCCATACCGCGGGGCGGGAAATTGATCAGTGACACACCGCGGGGCGGGAAATTCATCAGTGACATACTGCCGGGCGGGAAATTCATCAGTGACATATCGCCGGGCGGAAAATTCATCAGTGACATACCGCCGGGCGGGAAATTCATCAGTGACATACCGCCGGGCGGGAAATTCATCAGTGACATACCGCCGGGCGGGAAATCCATCTGTGACACACCACCGGGCGGGGAATTCATCAGCTACATACCGCGGGGCGGGAAATTCATCAGTGACATACCACTGGGAGGGAAATTCATTAGCGACACACCGTGGGGCGGGAAATTCATCAGTGACATACCACCGAGCGGGAAATTCATCAGTGACATACCGCCGGTCGGGAAATTCATCAGTGACATACCGCCGGGCGGGAAATTCATCAGTGACATACCGTGGTGCGGGAAATTCATCAGTGACATACCGCCGGGCGGTAAATTCATCAGTGACATACCGCCGGGCGGGAAATTCATCAGCGCCATACCGCGGGGTGGGAAATTGATCAGTGACACACCGCGGGGCGGGAAATTCATCAGTGACATACCGCCGGGCGGGAAATTCATCAGTGACATACCGTGGGGCGGGAAATTCATCAGTGACATACCACCGAGCAGGAAATTCATCAGTGACATACCGCCGGTCGGTCGGGAAATTCAACAGTGACATACCGCCGGGCGGGAAATTCATCAGTGACATACCGTGGTGCGGGAAATTCATCAGTGACATACCGCCGGGCGGGATATTCATCAGTGACATACCGTGGTGCGGGAAATTCATCAGTGACATACCGCCGGGCGGGAAATTCATCAGTGACATACCGCCGGGCGAGAAATTCATCAGTGACATACCGCCGTGCGGGAAATTCATCAGTGACATACCGCGGGGCGGGAAATTCACCAGTGACATACCGCCGGGCGTGAAATTCGTCAGTGACAAACCGCCGGGCGGGAAATTCATCAGTGACATACCGCGGGGCGGGAAATTCATCAGTGACATACCGCTGGGAGGGAAATTCATCAACGACACACCGCGGGGCGGGAAATTCATCAGCGCCATACCGCGGGGCGGGAAATTGATCAGTGACACACCGCGGGGCGGGAAATTCATCAGTGACATACCGCCGGGCGGGAAATTCATCAGTGACATACCGTGTTGCGGGAAATTCATCAGTGACATACTGCCGGGCGGGAAATTCATCAGTGACATACCGTGGTGCGGGAAATTCATCAGTGACATACCGCCGGGCGGGAAATTCATCAGTGACATACCGCCGGGCGAGAAATTCATCAGTGACATACCGCCGTGCGGGAAATTTATCAGTGACATACCGCGGGGCGGGAAATTCATCAGTGACATACCATGGGGCGGGAAATTCATCAGTGACATACCGCCGGGCGGGAAATTCACCAGTGACATACCGCCGGGCGGGAAATTCACCAGTGACATACCGCCGGGCGGGAAATTCACCAGTGACATACCGCCGTGCGGGAAATTCACCAGTGACATACCGCCGGGCGTGAAATTCATCAGTGACATACCGCCGGGCGGGAAATTCATCAGTGACATACCGCCGGGCGGGAAATTCATCAGTGACATACCGCCGGGCGGGAAAGTCATCAGCGACACACCGCGGGGCGGGAAATTCATCAGCGCCATACCGCGGGGCGGGAAATTGATCAGTGACACACCGCGGGGCGGGAAATTCATCAGTGACATACCGCCGGGCGGGAAATTCATCAGTGACATACCGCCGGGCGGGAAATCCATCTGTGACACACCACCGGGCGGGAAATTCATCAGCTACATACCGCGGGGCGGGAAATTCATCAGTGACATACCGCTGGGAGGGAAATTCATTAGCGACACACCGTGGGGCGGGAAATTCATCAGTGACATACCACCGAGCGGGAAATTCATCAGTGACATACCGCTGGGAGGGAAATTCATTAGCGACACACCGTGGGGCGGGAAATTCATCAGTGACATACCACCGAGCGGGAAATTCATCAGTGACATACCGCCGGTCGGGAAATTCATCAGTGACATACCGCCGGGCGGGAAATTCATCAGTGACATACCGTGGTGCGGGAAATTCATCAGTGACATACCGCCGGGCGGTAAATTCATCAGTGACATACCGCCGGGCGGGAAATTCATCAGCGCCATACCGCGGGGCGGGAAATTGATCAGTGACACACCGTGGGGCGGGAAATTCATCAGTGACATACCGCTGGGCGGGAAATTCATCAGTGACATACCGTGGGGCGGGAAATTCATCAGTGACATACCACCGAGCGGGAAATTCATCAGTGACATACCGCCGGTCAGTCGGGAAATTCATCAGTGACATACCGCCGGGCGGGAAATTCATCAGTGACATACCGTGGTGCGGGAAATTCATCAGTGACATACCGCCGGGCGGGAT
Source organism: Pristiophorus japonicus (assembly GCF_044704955.1). Classification (NCBI taxonomy): domain Eukaryota; kingdom Metazoa; phylum Chordata; class Chondrichthyes; family Pristiophoridae; genus Pristiophorus; species Pristiophorus japonicus. The sequence goes on along the minus strand of NC_092010.1, from coordinate 29,574,821 downwards.
ATTCATCAGTGACATACCGTGGTGCGGGAAATTCATCAGTGACATACCGCCGGGCGGGAAATTCGTCAATGACAAACCGCCGGGCGGGAAATTCATCAGTGACATACCGCGGGGCGGGAAATTCATCAGTGACATACCGCTGGGAGGGAAATTCATCAGCGACACACCGCGGGGCGGGAAATTCATCAGCGCCATACCGCGGGGCGGGAAATTGATCAGTGACACACCGCGGGGCGGGAAATTCATCAGTGACATACCGCCGGGCGGGAAATTCATCAGTGACATACCGTGTTGCGGGAAATTCATCAGTGACATACAGCCGGGCGGGAAATTCATCATCTACATACCGCGAGGCAGGAAATTCATCAGTGACATACCGTGGTGCGGGAAATTCATCAGTGACATACCGCCGGGCGGTAAATTCATCAGTGACATACCGCCGGGCGGGAAATTCATCAGCGCTATACCGCGGGGTGGGAAATTGATCAGTGACACACCGCGGGGCGGGAAATTCATCAGTGACATACCGCCGGGCGGGAAATTCATCAGTGACATACCGTGGGGCGGGAAATTCATCAGTGACATACCACCGAGCGGGAAATTCATCAGTGACATACCGCCGGTCAGTCGGGAAATTCATCAGTGAAATACCGCCGGGCGGGAAATTCATCAGTGACATACCGTGGTGCGGGAAATTCATCAGTGACATACCGCCGGGCGGGATATTCATCAGTGACATACCGTGGTGCGGGAAATTCATCAGTGACATACCGCCGGACGGGAAATTCATCAGTGACATACCGCCGGGCGAGAAATTCATCAGTGACATACCGCCGTGCGGTAAATTCATCAGTGACATACCGCGGGGCGGGAATTTCACCAGTGACAAACCGCCGGGCGTGAAATTCGTCAGTGACAAACCGCCGGGCGGGAAATTCATCAGTGACATACCGCGGGGCGGGAAATTCATCAGTGACATACCGCTGGGAGGGAAATTCATCAGCGACACACCGCGGGGCGGGAAATTCATCAGCGCCATACCGCCGGGCGGGAAATTCATCAGTGACATACCGTGTTGCGGGAAATTCATCAGTGACATACTGCCGGGCGGGAAATTCATCATCTACATACCGCGAGGGAGGAAATTCATCAGTGACATACCGTGGTGCGGGAAATTCATCAGTTCCGTACCGCATGGTGGGAAATTCATCAGTGACATACCGCCGGGCAGGAAATTGGTCAGTGACATACCGTGGTGCGAGAAATTCATCAGTGACATATCGCGGGGTGGGAAATTTATCAGCGCCATACCGCGGGGCGGGAAATTGATCAGTGACACACCGCGGGGCGGGAAATTCATCAGTGACATACTGCCGGGCGGGAAATTCATCAGTGACATATCGCCGGGCGGAAAATTCATCAGTGACATACCGCCGGGCGGGAAATTCATCAGTGACATACCGCCGGGCGGGAAATTCATCAGTGACATACCGCCGGGCGGGAAATCCATCTGTGACACACCACCGGGCGGGGAATTCATCAGCTACATACCGCGGGGCGGGAAATTCATCAGTGACATACCGCTGGGAGGGAAATTCATTAGCGACACACCGTGGGGCGGGAAATTCATCAGTGACATACCACCGAGCGGGAAATTCATCAGTGACATACCGCCGGTCGGGAAATTCATCAGTGACATACCGCCGGGCGGGAAATTCATCAGTGACATACCGTGGTGCGGGAAATTCATCAGTGACATACCGCCGGGCGGTAAATTCATCAGTGACATACCGCCGGGCGGGAAATTCATCAGCGCCATACCGCGGGGTGGGAAATTGATCAGTGACACACCGCGGGGCGGGAAATTCATCAGTGACATACCGCCGGGCGGGAAATTCATCAGTGACATACCGTGGGGCGGGAAATTCATCAGTGACATACCACCGAGCAGGAAATTCATCAGTGACATACCGCCGGTCGGTCGGGAAATTCAACAGTGACATACCGCCGGGCGGGAAATTCATCAGTGACATACCGTGGTGCGGGAAATTCATCAGTGACATACCGCCGGGCGGGATATTCATCAGTGACATACCGTGGTGCGGGAAATTCATCAGTGACATACCGCCGGGCGGGAAATTCATCAGTGACATACCGCCGGGCGAGAAATTCATCAGTGACATACCGCCGTGCGGGAAATTCATCAGTGACATACCGCGGGGCGGGAAATTCACCAGTGACATACCGCCGGGCGTGAAATTCGTCAGTGACAAACCGCCGGGCGGGAAATTCATCAGTGACATACCGCGGGGCGGGAAATTCATCAGTGACATACCGCTGGGAGCAAAATTCATCAACGACACACCGCGGGGCGGGAAATTCATCAGCGCCATACCGCGGGGCGGGAAATTGATCAGTGACACACCGCGGGGCGGGAAATTCATCAGTGACATACCGCCGGGCGGGAAATTCATCAGTGACATACCGTGTTGCGGGAAATTCATCAGTGACATACTGCCGGGCGGGAAATTCATCAGTGACATACCGTGTTGCGGGAAATTCATCAGTGACATACCGCCGTGCGGTAAATTCATCAGTGACATACCGCGGGGCGGGAATTTCACCAGTGACAAACCGCCGGGCGTGAAATTCGTCAGTGACAAACCGCCGGGCGGGAAATTCATCAGTGACATACCGCGGGGCGGGAAATTCATCAGTGACATACCGCTGGGAGGGAAATTCATCAGCGACACACCGCGGGGCGGGAAATTCATCAGCGCCATACCGCCGGGCGGGAAATTCATCAGTGACATACCGTGTTGCGGGAAATTCATCAGTGACATACTGCCGGGCGGGAAATTCATCATCTACATACCGCGAGGGAGGAAATTCATCAGTGACATACCGTGGTGCGGGAAATTCATCAGTTCCGTACCGCATGGTGGGAAATTCATCAGTGACATACCGCCGGGCAGGAAATTGGTCAGTGACATACCGTGGTGCGAGAAATTCATCAGTGACATATCGCGGGGTGGGAAATTTATCAGCGCCATACCGCGGGGCGGGAAATTGATCAGTGACACACCGCGGGGCGGGAAATTCATCAGTGACATACTGCCGGGCGGGAAATTCATCAGTGACATATCGCCGGGCGGAAAATTCATCAGTGACATACCGCCGGGCGGGAAATTCATCAGTGACATACCGTGGTGCGGGAAATTCATCAGTGACATACCGCCGGGCGGTAAATTCATCAGTGACATACCGCCGGGCGGGAAATCCATCTGTGACACACCACCGGGCGGGGAATTCATCAGCTACATACCGCGGGGCGGGAAATTCATCAGTGACATACCGCTGGGAGGGAAATTCATTAGCGACACACCGTGGGGCGGGAAATTCATCAGTGACATACCACCGAGCGGGAAATTCATCAGTGACATACCGCCGGTCGGGAAATTCATCAGTGACATACCGCCGGGCGGGAAATTCATCAGTGACATACCGTGGTGCGGGAAATTCATCAGTGACATACCGCCGGGCGGTAAATTCATCAGTGACATACCGCCGGGCGGGAAATTCATCAGCGCCATACCGCGGGGTGGGAAATTGATCAGTGACACACCGCGGGGCGGGAAATTCATCAGTGACATACCGCCGGGCGGGAAATTCATCAGTGACATACCGTGGGGCGGGAAATTCATCAGTGACATACCACCGAGCAGGAAATTCATCAGTGACATACCGCCGGTCGGTCGGGAAATTCAACAGTGACATACCGCCGGGCGGGAAATTCATCAGTGACATACCGTGGTGCGGGAAATTCATCAGTGACATACCGCCGGGCGGGATATTCATCAGTGACATACCGTGGTGCGGGAAATTCATCAGTGACATACCGCCGGGCGGGAAATTCTTCAGTGACATACCGCCGGGCGAGAAATTCATCAGTGACATACCGCCGTGCGGGAAATTCATCAGTGACATACCGCGGGGCGGGAAATTCACCAGTGACATACCGCCGGGCGTGAAATTCGTCAGTGACAAACCGCCGGGCGGGAAATTCATCAGTGACATACCGCGGGGCGGGAAATTCATCAGTGACATACCGCTGGGAGCAAAATTCATCAACGACACACCGCGGGGCGGGAAATTCATCAGCGCCATACCGCGGGGCGGGAAATTGATCAGTGACACACCGCGGGGCGGGAAATTCATCAGTGACATACCGCCGGGCGGGAAATTCATCAGTGACATACCGTGTTGCGGGAAATTCATCAGTGACATACTGCCGGGCGGGAAATTCATCAGTGACATACCGTGTTGCGGGAAATTCATCAGTGACATACCGCCGGGCGGGAAATTCATCAGTGACATACCGTGGTGCGGGAAATTCATCAGTGACATACCGCCGGGCGGGAAATTCATCAGTGACATACCGCCGGGCGAGAAATTCATCAGTGACATACCGCCGTGCGGGAAATTCATCATCTACATACCGCGAGGCAGGAAATTCATCAGTGACATACCGTGGTGCGGGAAATTCATCAGTTCCGTACCGCATGGTGGGAAATTCATCAGTGACATACCGCCGGGCAGGAAATTGGTCTGTGACATACCGTGGTGCGAGAAATTCATCAGTGACATATCGCAGGGTGGGAAATTCATCAGTGACATACCGCAAGGCGGGAAATTCATCAGTGACATAACGCCGGCCGGGAAATTCATCAGTGACATACCGCGGGGCGGGAAATTCATCAGTGACATACCGTGTTGCGCGAAATTCATCAGTGACATACCGTGGTGCGGGAAATTCATCAGTGACATAGCGCCGGGCGGGAAATTCATCAGTGACATACCGTGGTGCGGGAAATTCATCAGTGACATACCACCGGGCGAGAAATTCATCATCGACATACCGCGAGGCGGGAAATTCATCAGTGACATACCGTGGTGCGGGATATTCATCAGTGACATACCGCAGGGTGGGAAATTCATCAGTGACATACCACCGGGCGGGAAATTCATCAGTGACATACCGTGGGGCGGGAAATTCATCAGTGACATACCGTGGGGTGGGAAATTCATCAGTCACCGTCCGCCGGGCGAGAAATTCATCATCTACATACCGCGAGGCGGGAAGTTTATCAGTGACATACCGTGGTGCATGAAATTCATCAGTGACGTACCGCAGGGTGGGAAATTCATCAGTGACATACCGTGGGGCGGGAAATTCATCAGTGACATACTGCCGGGCGGGAAATTCATCAGTGACATACCACGGGGCGGGAAATTCATCAGTTACATACCGCCGGGCGGGAAATTCATCATTGACATACCTTGTTGCGGGAAATTCATCAGTGACATACCACCGGGCGGGAAATTCATCAGTGACATACCGCCGGGCGGGATATTCATCAGTGACATACCGTGGTGCGGGAAATTCATCAGTGTCATACCGCCGGGCGGGAAATTCATCAGCTACATACCGCCGGGCGAGAAATTCATCAGTGACATACCGCCGTGCGGGAAATTCACCAGTGACATACCGCCGGGCGTGAAATTCGTCAGTGACATACCGCGGGGCGGGAAATTCATCAGTGACATACCGCGGGGCGGGAAATTCATCAGTGACATACCGCCGGGCGGGAAATTCATCAGTGACATACCGCCGGGCGGGAAATTCATCAGTGACATACCGCCGGGCGGGAAATTCATCAGTGACATACCGCCGGGCGGGAAATCCATCTGTGACACACCACCGGGCGGGAAATTCATCAGTGACATACCGCCGGGCAGGAAATTGATCAGTGACATACCGTGGTGCGAGAAATTCATCAGTGACATACCACGGGGCGGGAAATTGATCAGTGACATAACGCCGGCCGGGAAATTCATCAGTGACATACCGCCAGGCGGGAAATTCATCAGTGACATAACGCCGGCCGGGAAATTCATCAGTGACATTCCGCCGGCCGGGAAATTCATCAGTGACATACCGCGGGGCGGGAAATTCATCAGTGACATACCGTGGTGCGGGAAATTCATCAGTGACATACCGTGGTGCGGGAAATTCATCAGTGACATACCACCGGGCGGGAAATTCATCAGTGACATACCGCCGGGCGGTAAATTCATCAGTGACATACCGCCGGGCGGGAAATTCATCAGTGACATACCGTGGTGCGGGATATTCATCAGTGACATACCGCAGGGTGGGAAATTCATCAGTGACATACCACCGGGCGGGAAATTCATCAGTGACATACCGTGGGGCGGGAAATTCATCAGTGAAATAACGCCGGCCGGGAAATTCATCAGTGACATACAGCCGGGCGGGAAATTCATCAGTTACATACCGTTTTGCGGCAAATTCATCAGTTACATACCGTGGGGTGGGAAATTCATCAGTGACATACCGCCGGGCGGGAAATTCATCAGTGACATACCACGGGGCGGGAAATTCATCAGTTACATACCGCCGGGCGGGAAATTCATCATTGACATACCGTGTTGCGGGAAATTTATCAGTGACATACTGCCGGGCGGGAAATTCATCAGTGACATACCGCCGGGCGGGAAATTCATCAGTGACAAACCGTGGGGCGGGAAATTCATCAGTGACATACCACCGGGCGGGAAATTCATCAGTGACATACCACCGGGCGGGAAATTCATCAGTGACATACCACCGGGCGGGAAATTCATCAGTGACATACCGCCGGGCGGGAAATTCATCAGTGACATACCGTGGTGCGGGAAATTCATCAGTGACATACCGCCGGGCGGGATATTCATCAGTGACATACCGTGGTGCGGGAAATTCATCAGTGACATACCGCCGGACGGGAAATTCTTCAGTGACATACCGCCGGGCGAGAAATTCATCAGTGACATACCGCCGTGCGGGAAATTCATCAGTGACATACCGCGGGGCGGGAAATTCACCAGTGACATACCGCCGGGCGTGAAATTCGTCAGTGACAAACCACCGGGCGGGAAATTCATCAGTGACATACCGCGGGGCGGGAAATTCATCAGTGACATACCGCTGGGAGGGAAATTCATCAGCGACACACCGAGGGGCGGGAAATTCATCAGCGCCATACCGCGGGGCGGGAAATTGATCAGTGACACACCGCGGGGCGGGAAATTCATCAGTGACATACCGCGGGTCGGGAAATTCATCAGTGACATACCGCCGGGCGGGAAATTCATCAGTGACATACCGCCGGGCGGGAAATTCATCAGTGACATACCGCGGGTCGGGAAATTCATCAGTGACATATCGCCGGGCGGGAAATTCATCAGTGACATATCGCCGGGCGGGTAATTCATCAGTGACATACCGCCGTGCGGGAAATTTACCAGTGACATACCGCCGGGCGGGAAATTCATCAGTGACATACCGCGGGGCAGGAAATTCATCAGTGACATACCGCTGGGAGGGAAATTCATCAGTGACATACCACGGGGCGGGAAATTCATCAGTTACATACCGCCGGGCGGGAAATTCATCAGTGACGTACCGCCGGGCGGGAAATTCATCAGTGACATACCGTGTTGCGGGAAATTTATCAGTGACATACTGCCGGGCGGGAAATTCATCAGTGACATACCGCCGGGCGGGAAATTCATCAGTGACAAACCGTGGGGCGGGAAATTCATCAGTGACATACCGTGGTGCGGGAAATTCATCAGTGACATACCACCGGGCGGGAAATTCATCAGTGACATACCACCGGGCGGGAAATTCATCAGTGACATACCGCCGGGTGGAAATTCATCAGTGACATACCGTGGTGCGGGAAATTCATCAGTGACATACCGCCGGGCGGGAAATTCATCAGTGACATACCGCGGGGCGGGAAATTCACCAGTGACATACCGCCGGGCGTGAAATTCGTCAGTGACAAACCGCCGGGCGGGAAATTCATCAGTGACACACCGCGGGGCGGGAAATTCATCAGTGACATACCGCTGGGAGGGAAATTCATCAGCGACACACCGCGGGGCGGGAAATTCATCAGCGCCATACCGCGGGGCGGGAAATTGATCAGTGACACACCACGGGGCGGGAAATTCATCAGTGACATACCGCGGTGCGGGAAATTCATCAGTGACATACCGCGGGGCGGGAAATTCATCAGTGACACACCGCCGGGCGGGAAATTCATCAGTGACATACCGCCGGGCGGGAAATTCATCAGTGACATACCGCGGGTGGGGAAATTCATCAGTGACATATCGCCGGGCGGGAAATTCATCAGTGACATATCGCCGGGCGGGTAATTCATCAGTGACATACCGCCGTGCGGGAAATTTACCAGTGACATACCGCCGGGCGGGAAATTCATCAGTGACATACCGCGGGGCGGGAAATTCATCAGTGACATACCGCTGGGAGGGAAATTCATCAGCGACACACCGCAGGGCGGGAAATTCATCAGCGCCATACCGCGGGGTGGGAAATTGATCAGTGACACACCGCGGGCGGGAAATTCATCAGTGACATACCGCCGGGCGGGAAATTCATCAGTGACATACCGTGGTGCGGGAAATTCATCAGTGACATACCGCCGGGCGGTAAATTCATCAGTGACATACCGTGATGCGGGAAATTCATCAGTGACGTACCGCAGGGTGGGAAATTCATTGTCGACATACCGCGAGGCAGGAAATACATCAGTGACATACCGTGGTGCGGGAAATTCATCAGTTCCGTACCGCAAGGTGGGAAATTCATCAGTGACATACCGTGGTGCGGGAAATTCATCAGTTCCGTACCGCAGGGTGGGAAATTCATCAGTGACATACCGTCAGGAGGGAAATTAATCAGTGACATAAAGCCGGGTGGGAAATTCATCAGTGACATACCGTCGGGAGGGAAATTAATCAGTGACATACCACCGGGCGGGAAATTCATCAGTGAACATACTGCCGGGCGGGAAATTCATCAGTGACATACCGCCAGGCGGGAAATTCATCAGTGACATACCACCGGGCGGGAAATTCATCAGTGACAGACCGTGGGGCGGGAAATTCATCAGTGACATAGCACCGGGCGGGAAATTCATCAGTGACATACCGTCGGGAGGGAAATTAATCAGTGACATACCACCGGGCGGGACATTCATCAGTGACATACCGCGGGGCGGGAAATTCATCAGTGACATACCGCCGGGCGGGAAATTCATCAGTGCCATACCGTGGTGCGGGAAATTAATCAGAGACATACCGTGGGGCGGGAAATTAATCAGTGACTTACCGTGTTGCGGGAAATTCATCAGTGACATACCGCCGGGCGAGAAATTCATCAGTGACATACCGCGGGGCGGGAAATTCATCAGTGACATACCGCGGGGCGGGAAATTCATCAGTGACATACCGCGGGGCGGGAAATTCATCAGTGACATACCGCGGGGCGGGAAATTCATCAGTGACATACCGCGGGGCGGGAAATTCATCAGTGACATACCGCGGGGCGGGAAATTCATCAGTGACATACCGCGGGGCGGGAAATTCATCAGTGACATACCGTGGTGCGGGAAATTCATCAGTGACATACCGTGGTGCGGGAAATTCATCAGTGACATACCACCGGGCGGGAAATTCATCAGTGACATACCGCCGGGCGGTAAATTCATCAGTGACATACCGCGGGGCAGGAAATTCATCAGTGACATACCGCTGGGAGGGAAATTCATCAGTGACATACCACGGGGCGGGAAATTCATCAGTTACATACCGCCGGGCGGGAAATTCATCAGTGACGTACCGCCGGGCGGGAAATTCATCAGTGACATACCGTGTTGCGGGAAATTTATCAGTGACATACTGCCGGGCGGGAAATTCATCAGTGACATACCGCCGGGCGGGAAATTCATCAGTGACAAACCGTGGGGCGGGAAATTCATCAGTGACATACCGTGGTGCGGGAAATTCATCAGTGACATACCACCGGGCGGGAAATTCATCAGTGACATACCACCGGGCGGGAAATTCATCAGTGACATACCGCCGGGTGGAAATTCATCAGTGACATACCGTGGTGCGGGAAATTCATCAGTGACATACCGCCGGGCGGAATATTCATCAGTGACATACCGTGGTGCGGGAAATTCATCAGTGACATACCGCCGGGCGGGAAATTCATCAGTGACATACCGCCGGGCGAGAAATTCATCAGTGACATACCGCCGTGCGGGAAATTCATCAGTGACATACCGCGGGGCGGGAAATTCACCAGTGACATACCGCCGGGCGTGAAATTCGTCAGTGACAAACCGCCGGGCGGGAAATTCATCAGTGACACACCGCGGGGCGGGAAATTCATCAGTGACATACCGCTGGGAGGGAAATTCATCAGCGACACACCGCGGGGCGGGAAATTCATCAGCGCCATACCGCGGGGCGGGAAATTGATCAGTGACACACCACGGGGCGGGAAATTCATCAGTGACATACCGCGGTGCGGGAAATTCATCAGTGACATACCGCGGGGCGGGAAATTCATCAGTGACACACCGCCGGGCGGGAAATTCATCAGTGACATACCGCCGGGCGGGAAATTCATCAGTGACATACCGCGGGTGGGGAAATTCATCAGTGACATATCGCCGGGCGGGAAATTCATCAGTGACATATCGCCGGGCGGGTAATTCATCAGTGACATACCGCCGTGCGGGAAATTTACCAGTGACATACCGCCGGGCGGGAAATTCATCAGTGACATACCGCGGGGCGGGAAATTCATCAGTGACATACCGCTGGGAGGGAAATTCATCAGCGACACACCGCAGGGCGGGAAATTCATCAGCGCCATACCGCGGGGTGGGAAATTGATCAGTGACACACCGCGGGCGGGAAATTCATCAGTGACATACCGCCGGGCGGGAAATTCATCAGTGACATACCGTGGTGCGGGAAATTCATCAGTGACATACCGCCGGGCGGTAAATTCATCAGTGACATACCGTGATGCGGGAAATTCATCAGTGACGTACCGCAGGGTGGGAAATTCATTGTCGACATACCGCGAGGCAGGAAATACATCAGTGACATACCGTGGTGCGGGAAATTCATCAGTTCCGTACCGCAAGGTGGGAAATTCATCAGTGACATACCGTGGTGCGGGAAATTCATCAGTTCCGTACCGCAGGGTGGGAAATTCATCAGTGACATACCGTCAGGAGGGAAATTAATCAGTGACATAAAGCCGGGTGGGAAATTCATCAGTGACATACCGTCGGGAGGGAAATTAATCAGTGACATACCACCGGGCGGGAAATTCATCAGTGAACATACTGCCGGGCGGGAAATTCATCAGTGACATACCGCCAGGCGGGAAATTCATCAGTGACATACCACCGGGCGGGAAATTCATCAGTGACAGACCGTGGGGCGGGAAATTCATCAGTGACATAGCACCGGGCGGGAAATTCATCAGTGACATACCGTCGGGAGGGAAATTAATCAGTGACATACCACCGGGCGGGACATTCATCAGTGACATACCGCGGGGCGGGAAATTCATCAGTGACATACCGCCGGGCGGGAAATTCATCAGTGCCATACCGTGGTGCGGGAAATTAATCAGAGACATACCGTGGGGCGGGAAATTAATCAGTGACTTACCGTGTTGCGGGAAATTCATCAGTGACATACCGCCGGGCGAGAAATTCATCAGTGACATACCGCGGGGCGGGAAATTCATCAGTGACATACCGCGGGGCGGGAAATTCATCAGTGACATACCGCGGGGCGGGAAATTCATCAGTGACATACCGCGGGGCGGGAAATTCATCAGTGACATACCGCGGGGCGGGAAATTCATCAGTGACATACCGCGGGGCGGGAAATTCATCAGTGACATACCGTGGTGCGGGAAATTCATCAGTGACATACCGTGGTGCGGGAAATTCATCAGTGACATACCACCGGGCGGGAAATTCATCAGTGACATACCGCCGGGCGGTAAATTCATCAGTGACATATCGCCGGGCGGGAAATTCATCAGTGACATACCGTGGTGCGGGATATTCATCAGTGACATACCGCAGGGTGGGAAATTCATCAGTGACATACCACCGGGCGGGAAATTCATCAGTGACATACCGTGGGGCGGGAAATTCATCAGTGAAATAACGCCGGCCGGGAAATTCATCAGTGACATACAGCCGGGCGGGAAATTCATCAGTTACATACCGTTTTGTGGCAAATTCATCAGTGACATACCGTGGGGTGGGAAATTCATCAGTGACATACCGCCGGGCGGGAAATTCATCAGTGACATACCACGGGGCGGGAAATTCATCAGTTACATACCGCCGGGCGGGAAATTCATCATTGACATACCGTGTTGCGGGAAATTTATCAGTGACATACTGCCGGGCGGGAAATTCATCAGTGACATACCGCCGGGCGGGAAATTCATCAGTGACAAACCGTGGGGCGGGAAATTCATCAGTGACATACCACCGGGCGGGAAATTCATCAGTGACATACCACCGGGCGGGAAATTCATCAGTGACATACCACCGGGCGGGAAATTCATCAGTGACATACCGCCGGGCGGGAAATTCATCAGTGACATACCGTGGTGCGGGAAATTCATCAGTGACATACCGCCGGGCGGGATATTCATCAGTGACATACCGTGGTGCGGGAAATTCATCAGTGACATACCGCCGGACGGGAAATTCATCAGTGACATACCGCCGGGCGAGAAATTCATGAGTGACATACCGCCGTGCGGGAAATTCATCAGTGACATACCGCGGGGCGGGAAATTCACTAGTGACATACCGCCGGGCGTGAAATTCGTCAGTGACAAACCGCCGGGCGGGAAATTCATCAGTGACATACCGCGGGTCGGGAAATTCATCAGTGACATATCGCCGGGCGGGAAATTCATCAGTGACATATCGCCGGGCGGGTAATTCATCAGTGACATACCGCCGTGCGGGAAATTTACCAGTGACATACCGCCGGGCGGGAAATTCATCAGTGACATACCGCGGGGCAGGAAATTCATCAGTGACATACCGCTGGGAGGGAAATTCATCAGTGACATACCACGGGGCGGGAAATTCATCAGTTACATACCGCCGGGCGGGAAATTCATCAGTGACGTACCGCCGGGCGGGAAATTCATCAGTGACATACCGTGTTGCGGGAAATTTATCAGTGACATACTGCCGGGCGGGAAATTCATCAGTGACATACCGCCGGGCGGGAAATTCATCAGTGACAAACCGTGGGGCGGGAAATTCATCAGTGACATACCGTGGTGCGGGAAATTCATCAGTGACATACCACCGGGCGGGAAATTCATCAGTGACATACCACCGGGCGGGAAATTCATCAGTGACATACCGCCGGGTGGAAATTCATCAGTGACATACCGTGGTGCGGGAAATTCATCAGTGACATACCGCCGGGCGGGATATTCATCAGTGACATACCGTGGTGCGGGAAATTCATCAGTGACATACCGCCGGGCGGGAAATTCATCAGTGACATACCGCCGGGCGAGAAATTCATCAGTGACATACCGCCGTGCGGGAAATTCATCAGTGACATACCGCGGGGCGGGAAATTCACCAGTGACATACCGCCGGGCGTGAAATTCGTCAGTGACAAACCGCCGGGCGGGAAATTCATCAGTGACACACCGCGGGGCGGGAAATTCATCAGTGACATACCGCTGGGAGGGAAATTCATCAGCGACACACCGAGTGGCGGGAAATTCATCAGCGCCATACCGCGGGGCGGGAAATTGATCAGTGACACAGTGACACACCACGGGGCGGGAAATTCATCAGTGACATACCGCGGTGCGGGAAATTCATCAGTGACATACCGCGGGGCGGGAAATTCATCAGTGACACACCGCCGGGCGGGAAATTCATCAGTGACATACCGCCGGGCGGGAAATTCATCAGTGACATACCGCGGGTGGGGAAATTCATCAGTGACATATCGCCGGGCGGGTAATTCATCAGTGACATACCGCCGTGCGGGAAATTTACCAGTGACATACCGCCGGGCGGGAAATTCATCAGTGACATACCGCGGGGCGGGAAATTCATCAGTGACATACCGCTGGGAGGGAAATTCATCAGCGACACACCGCAGGGCGGGAAATTCATCAGCGCCATACCGCGGGGTGGGAAATTGATCAGTGACACACCGCGGGCGGGAAATTCATCAGTGACATACCGCCGGGCGGGAAATTCATCAGTGACATACCGTGGTGCGGGAAATTCATCAGTGACATACCGCCGGGCGGTAAATTCATCAGTAACATACCGTGATGCGGGAAATTCATCAGTGACGTACCGCAGGGTGGGAAATTCATTGTCGACATACCGCGAGGCAGGAAATACATCAGTGACATACCGTGGTGCGGGAAATTCATCAGTTCCGTACCGCAAGGTGGGAAATTCATCAGTGACATACCGTGGTGCGGGAAATTCATCAGTTCCGTACCGCAGGGTGGGAAATTCATCAGTGACATACCGTCAGGAGGGAAATTAATCAGTGACATAAAGCCGGGTGGGAAATTCATCAGTGACATACCGTCGGGAGGGAAATTAATCAGTGACATACCACCGGGCGGGAAATTCATCAGTGACATACTGCCGGGCGGGAAATTCATCAGTGACATACCGCCAGGCGGGAAATTCATCAGTGACATACCACCGGGCGGGAAATTCATCAGTGACAGACCGTGGGGCGGGAAATTCATCAGTGACATAGCACCGGGCGGGAAATTCATCAGTGACAGACCGTCGGGAGGGAAATTAATCAGTGACATACCACCGGGCGGGACATTCATCAGTGACATACCGCGGGGCGGGAAATTCATCAGTGACATACCGCCGGGCGGGAAATTCATCAGTGCCATACCGTGGTGCGGGAAATTAATCAGAGACATACCGTGGGGCGGGAAATTAATCAGTGACTTACCGTGTTGCGGGAAATTCATCAGTGACATACCGCCGGGCGAGAAATTCATCAGTGACATACCGCGGGGCGGGAAATTCATCAGTGACATACCGCGGGGCGGGAAATTCATCAGTGACATACCGCGGGGCGGGAAATTCATCAGTGACATACCGCGGGGCGGGAAATTCATCAGTGACATACCGCGGGGCGGGAAATTCATCAGTGACATACCGCGGGGCGGGAAATTCATCAGTGACATACCGCGGGGCGGGAAATACATCAGTGACATACCGTGTTGCGGGAAATTCATCAGTGACATACCGCCGGGCGGGAAATTCATCAGTGAAATACCACCGGCGGGAAGTTCATCAGTGACATACCGTGGGGCGGGAAATTCATCAGTGACATACCGCCGGGCGTGAAATTCATCAGCTGCATACCACCGGGCGGTAAATTCATCAGTGACATACCATGGGGCGGGAAATTCATCAGTGACATACCGCCGGGCGGGAAATTCATCAGTGACATACCATGGGGCGGGAAATTCATCAGTGACATACCGCCGGGCGGGAAATTCATCAGTGACATACCGTGGTGCGGGAAATTCATCAGTGACATACCGCAGGGTGGGAAATTCATCGTCGACATACCGCGAGGCGGGAAATTCATCAGTGACATACCGCCGGGCGGGAAATTCATCAGTGACGTACCGCAGGGTGGGAAATTCATCAGTGACATACCGCGGGGCGGGATATTCATCAGTGACACACCGCCGGGCGAGAAATTCATCAGTGACATACCGTGGGGCGGGAAATTCATCAGTGACATACCGCGGGGCGGGAAATTCATCAGTGACATACCGCAGGGCGGGAAATACATCAGTGACATACCGTGTTGCGGGAAATTCATCAGTGACATACCGCCGGGCGGGAAATTCATCAGTGAAATACCACCGGCGGGAAGTTCATCAGTGACATACCGCGGGGCGGGAAATTCATCAGTGACATACCGCCGGGCGGGAAATTCATCAGCTGCATACCGCCGGGCGGTAAATTCATCAGTGACGTACCGCCGGGCGGGAAACTCATCAGTGACATACCGTGGTGCGGGAAATTCCTCAGTGACATACCACCGGGCGGTAAATTCATCAGTGACATACCATGGGGCGGGAAATTCATCAGTGACATACCGCCGGGCGGGAAATTCATCAGTGACATACCATGGGGCGGGAAATTCATCAGTGACATACCGCCGGGCGGCAAATTCATCAGTGACATACCGTGGTGCGGGAAATTCATCAGTGACATACCGCAGGGTGGGAAATTCATCAGTGACATATCACCAGGCGGGAAATTCATCAGTGACATACCGCCGGGCGGTAAATTCATCAGTGACATACCACGGGGCGGGAAATTCATCAGTGACATACCGCCGGGCGGGAAATTCATCAGTGACATACCGCCGGGCGGGAAATTCATCAGTGACATACTGTGTTGCGGGAAATTCATCAGTGACATACCGCGGGGCGGGATATTCATCAGTGAAATACCACCGGCGGGAAGTTCATCAGTGACATGCCGCCGGGCGGGAAATTCATCAGTGACATACCACCGAGCGGGAAATTCATCAGTGACATACCGCCAGTCGGGAAATTCATCAGTGACATACCGCCGGGCGGGAAATTCATCAGTGACATACCGTGGTGCGGAAAATTCATCAGTGACGTACCGCAGGGTGGGAAATTCATCATCTACATACCGCGAGGCGGGAAATTCATCAGTGACATACCGCCAGGCGGGAAATTCATCAGTGACATAACGCCGGCCGGGAAATTCATCAGTGACATGCCGCCGGGCGGGAAATTCATCAGTGACATACTGCCGGGCGAGAAATTCATCATCTACATACCGCGAGGCGGGAAATTCATCAGTGACATACCGTGGTGCGGGAAATTCATCAGTGACGTACCGCAGGGTGGGAAATTCATCAGTGACATACCGCCGGGCGGGAAATTCATCAGTGACATACCGCTAGGCGGGAAATTCATCAGTGACATAACGCCGGCCGAGAAATTCATCAGGTACATACTGCTGGGCGAGAAATTCATCAGTGACATACCGCCGTGCGGGAAATTCACCAGTGACATACCGCCGGGCGGGAAATTCATCAGTGACACACCTCCGGGCGGGAAATTCATCAGCTACATACCGCCGGGCAAGAAATTCATCAGTGACATACCGCCGTGCGGGAAATTCATCAGTGACATACCGCGGGGCTGGAAATTCATCAGCTACATACCGCGGGCCGGGAAATTCATCAGCGCCATACTGCAGGGCGGGAAATTGATCTGTGACACACCGCGGGGCGTGAAATTCATCAGTGACATACCGCGGGGCGGGAAATTCATCTGTGATATTCCGCGAGGCGGGAAATTCATCAGCTACATACCGCCAGGCGGGAAATTCATCAGTGACATACCGCGAGGCGGGAAATTCATCAGCTACATACCGCCGGGCAGCAAATTCATCCGTGACATACCGCCGGATGAGAAATTCATCAGCAACATACCGCCGGGCGAGAAATTCATCAGTGACGTACCGCAGGGTGGGAAATTCATCATCTACATACCGCGAGCTGGGAAATTCATCAGTGACATACCGTGGTGCGGGAAATTCATCAGTGACGTACCGCAGGGTGGGAAATTCATCAGTGACATACCGCCAGGCGGGAAATTCATCAGTGACATAACGCCGGCCGGGAAATTCATCAGTGACAAAACGCGGGGCGGGAAATTCATCAGTGACATAGCGCCGGGCGAGAAATTCATCATCTACATACCGCGAGGCGGGAAATTCATCAGTGACATACCGTGGTGCGGGAAATTCATCAGTGACATACCGTCGGGAGGGAAATTAATCAGTGACATACCGCCAGGCGGGAAATTTATCAGTGACATAAAGCCGGGTGGGAAATTCATCAGTGACATACCGTCGGGAGGGAAATTCATCAGTGACATACCGCCGGGCGAGAAATTCATCATCTACATACCGCGAGGCGGGAAATTCATCAGTGACATACCGTGGTGCGGGAAATTCATCAGTGACGTACCGCAGGGTGGGAAATTCATCAGTGACATACCGCCGGGCGGGAAATTCATCAGTGACATACCGCTAGGCGGGAAATTCATCAGTGACATAACGCCGGCCGAGAAATTCATCAGGTACATACTGCTGGGCGAGAAATTCATCAGTGACATACCGCCGTGCGGGAAATTCACCAGTGACATACCGCCGGGCGGGAAATTCATCAGTGACACACCTCCGGGCGGGAAATTCATCAGCTACATACCGCCGGGCAAGAAATTCATCAGTGACATACCGCCGTGCGGGAAATTCATCAGTGATATACCGCGGGGCTGCAAAATTCATCAGCTACATACCGCGGGCCGGGAAATTCATCAGCGCCATACTGCAGGGCGGGAAATTGATCTGTGACACACCGCGGGGCGTGAAATTCATCAGTGACATACCGCGGGGCGGGAAATTCATCTGTGATATTCCGCGAGGCGGGAAATTCATCAGCTACATACCGCCAGGCGGGAAATTCATCAGTGACATACCGCGAGGCGGGAAATTCATCAGCTACATACCGCCGGGCAGCAAATTCATCCGTGACATACCGCCGGATGAGAAATTCATCAGCAACATACCGCCGGGCGAGAAATTCATCAGTGACGTACCGCAGGGTGGGAAATTCATCATCTACATACCGCGAGCTGGGAAATTCATCAGTGACATACCGTGGTGCGGGAAATTCATCAGTGACGTACCGCAGGGTGGGAAATTCATCAGTGACATACCGCCAGGCGGGAAATTCATCAGTGACATAACGCCGGCCGGGAAATTCATCAGTGACAAAACGCGGGGCGGGAAATTCATCAGTGACATAGCGCCGGGCGAGAAATTCATCATCTACATACCGCGAGGCGGGAAATTCATCAGTGACATACCGTGGTGCGGGAAATTCATCAGTGACATACCGTCGGGAGGGAAATTAATCAGTGACATACCGCCAGGCGGGAAATTTATCAGTGACATAAAGCCGGGTGGGAAATTCATCAGTGGTACATACCGTCGGGAGGGAAATTAATCAGTGACATACCACCGGGCGGGAAATTCATCAGTGACATACTGCCGGGCGGGAAATTCATCAGTGACATAACGCCGGCCGGGAAATTCATCAGTGACATACTGCCGGGCGGGAAATTCATCAGTGACATACCACGGGGCGGGAAATTCATCAGTGACATACCATGGGGCGGGAAATTCATCAGTGACATACCACCGAGCGGGAAATTCATCAGTGACATACCGCCAGTCGGGAAATTCATCAGTGACATACCGCCGGGCGGGAAATTCATCAGTGACATACCGTGGTGCGGGAAATTCATCAGTGACATACCGCCGGGCGGTAAATTCATCAGTGACATACCGTGGTGCGGAAAATTCATCAGTGACGTACCGCAGGGTGGGAAATTCATCATCTACATACCGCGAGGCGGGAAATTCATCAGTGACATACCGTGTTGCGGGAAATTCATCAGTGACATACCGTGGTGCGGGAAATTCATCAGTGACATACCGTCGGGAGGGAAATTAATCAGTGACATACCGCCAGGCGGGAAATTCATCAGTGACATACCGTGGTGCGGGAAATTCATCAGTGACATACCGTGGTGCGGGAAATTCATCAGTGACATACCGTCGGGAGGGAAATTAATCAGTGACATACCGCCAGGCAGGAAATTTATCAGTGACATAAAGCCGGGTGGGAAATTCATCAGTGACATACCACGGGGCGGGAAATTCATCAGTGACATACCATGGGGCGGGAAATTCATCAGTGACATACCACCGAGCGGGAAATTCATCAGTGACATACCGCCAGTCGGGAAATTCATCAGTGACATACCGCAGGGCGGGAAATTCATCAGTGACATACCGTGGTGCGGGAAATTCATCAGTGACATACCGCCGGGCGGTAAATTCATCAGTGACATACCGTGGTGCGGAAAATTCATCAGTGACGTACCGCAGGGTGGGAAATTCATCATCTACATACCGCGAGGCGGGAAATTCATCAGTGACATACTGCCAGGCGGGAAATTTATCAGTGACATAACGCCGGCCGGGAAATTCATCAGTGACATAACGCCGGGCGGGAAATTCATCAGTGACATACCGCCGGGCGGGAAATCCATCTGTGACACACCACCGGTCGGGAAATTCATCAGTGACATACCGCCGGGCGGGAAATTCATCAGTGACATACCGTGGTGCGGGAAATTCATCAGTGACATACCGCCGGGCGGTAAATTCATCAGTGACATACCGTGATGCGGTAAATTCATCCGTGATGCGGGAAATTCATCAGTGACGTACCGCAGGGTGGGAAATTCATCGTCGACATACCGCGAGGCGGGAAATTCATCAGTGACATACCGTGGTGCGGGAAATTCATCAGTGACATACCGCAGGGTGGGAAATTCATCAGTGACATACCGCGGGGCGGGAAATTCATCAGTGACATACCGTGGTGCGGGAAATTCATCAGTTCCGTACCGCAGGGTGGGAAATTCATCAGTGACATACCGTCAGGAGGGAAATTAATCAGTGACATACCGCCAGGCGGGAAATTCATCAGTGACATACCGTGTTGCGGGAAATTCATCAGTGACATACCGTCGGGAGGGAAATTAATCAGTGACATACCGCCAGGCGGGAAATTCATCAGTGACATACCGTGGTGCGGGAAATTCATCAGTGACGTACAGTGGTGCGGGAAATTCATCAGTGACATACCGTCGGGAGGGAAATTAATCAGTGACATACCGCCAGGCGGGAAATTTATCAGTGACATAAAGCCGGGTGGGAAATTCATCAGTGACATACCGTCGGGAGGGAAATTAATCAGTGACATACCACCGGGCGGGAAATTCATCAGTGACATACTGCCGGGTGGGAAATTCATCAGTGACATAACGACGGCCGGGAAATTCATCAGTGACATACCACCGGGCGGGAAATTCATCAGTGACATACCGTCGGGAGGGCAATTAATCAGTGACATACCACCGGGCGGGACATTCATCAGTGACATACCGCGGGGCGGGAAATTCATCAGTGACATACCGCGGTGCGGGAAATTCATCAGTGCCATACTGTGGTGCGGGAAATTAATCAGAGACATACCGTGGGGCGGGAAATTAATCAGTGACATACCGTGTTGCGGGAAATTCATCAGTGACATTCCGCCGGGCGGGAAATTCATCAGTGACATACCGCCAGGCCAGGAAATTCATCAGTGACATACCGCCGGGCGGGAAATTCATCAGTGAAATACCACTGGCGGGAAGTTTATCAGTGACATACCGTGTGGCGGGAAATTCATCAGTGACATACCGCGGGGCGGGAAATTCATCAGCTACATACCGCCGGGCAGCAAATTCATCAGTGACATACCGCCGGGCGGGAAATTCATCAGTGACATATCGCCGGGCGGAAAATTCATCAGTGACATACCGCCGGGCGGGAAATTCATCAGTGACATACCGTGGTGCGGGAAATTCATCAGTGACATACCGCCGGGCGGGAAATTCATCAGTGACATACCGCCGGTCGGGAAATTCATCAGTGACATACCGCCGGGCGGGAAATTCATCAGTGACATACCGTGGTGCGGGAAATTCATCAGTGACATACCGCCGGGCGGTAAATTCATCAGTGACATACCGCCGGGCGGGAAATTCATCAGCGCCATACCGCGGGGTGGGAAATTGATCAGTGACATACCGCCAGTCGGGAAATTCATCAGTGACATACCGCCGGGCGGGAAATTCATCAGTGACATACCGTGGTGCGGGAAATTCATCAGTGACATACCGCCGGGCGGTAAATTCATCAGTGACATACCGTGGTGCGGAAAATTCATCAGTGACGTACCGCAGGGTGGGAAATTCATCATCTACATACCGCGAGGCGGGAAATTCATCAGTGACATACTGCCAGGCGGGAAATTTATCAGTGACATAACGCCGGCCGGGAAATTCATCAGTGACATACCGTGTTGCGGGAAATTCATCAGTGACATACCGTGGTGCGGGAAATTCATCAGTGACATACCGTCGGGAGGGAAATTAATCAGTGACATACCGCCAGGCGGGAAATTCATCAGTGACATACCGTGGTGCGGGAAATTCATCAGTGACATACCGTGGTGCGGGAAATTCATCAGTGACATACCGTCGGGAGGGAAATTAATCAGTGACATACCGCCAGGCAGGAAATTTATCAGTGACATAAAGCCGGGTGGGAAATTCATCAGTGACATACCACGGGGCGGGAAATTCATCAGTGACATACCATGGGGCGGGAAATTCATCAGTGACATACCACCGAGCGGGAAATTCATCAGTGACATACCGCCAGTCGGGAAATTCATCAGTGACATACCGCCGGGCGGGAAATTCATCAGTGACATACCGTGGTGCGGGAAATTCATCAGTGACATACCGCCGGGCGGTAAATTCATCAGTGACATACCGTGGTGCGGAAAATTCATCAGTGACGTACCGCAGGGTGGGAAATTCATCATCTACATACCGCGAGGCGGGAAATTCATCAGTGACATACTGCCAGGCGGGAAATTTATCAGTGACATAACGCCGGCCGGGAAATTCATCAGTGACATAACGCCGGGCGGGAAATTCATCAGTGACATACCGCCGGGCGGGAAATCCATCTGTGACACACCACCGGTCGGGAAATTCATCAGTGACATACCGCCGGGCGGGAAATTCATCAGTGACATACCGTGGTGCGGGAAATTCATCAGTGACATACCGCCGGGCGGTAAATTCATCAGTGACATACCGTGATGCGGTAAATTCATCCGTGATGCGGGAAATTCATCAGTGACGTACCGCAGGGTGGGAAATTCATCGTCGACATACCGCGAGGCGGGAAATTCATCAGTGACATACCGTGGTGCGGGAAATTCATCAGTGACATACCGCAGGGTGGGAAATTCATCAGTGACATACCGCGGGGCGGGAAATTCATCAGTGACATACCGTGGTGCGGGAAATTCATCAGTTCCGTACCGCAGGGTGGGAAATTCATCAGTGACATACCGTCAGGAGGGAAATTAATCAGTGACATATCGCCAGGCGGGAAATTCATCAGTGACATACCGTGTTGCGGGAAATTCATCAGTGACATACCGTCGGGAGGGAAATTAATCAGTGACATACCGCCAGGCGGGAAATTCATCAGTGACATACCGTGGTGCGGGAAATTCATCAGTGACGTACAGTGGTGCGGGAAATTCATCAGTGACATACCGTCGGGAGGGAAATTAATCAGTGACATACCGCCAGGCGGGAAATTTATCAGTGACATAAAGCCGGGTGGGAAATTCATCAGTGACATACCGTCGGGAGGGAAATTAATCAGTGACATACCACCGGGCGGGAAATTCATCAGTGACATACTGCCGGGTGGGAAATTCATCAGTGACATAACGACGGCCGGGAAATTCATCAGTGACATACCACCGGGCGGGAAATTCATCAGTGACATACCGTCGGGAGGGCAATTAATCAGTGACATACCACCGGGCGGGACATTCATCAGTGACATACCGCGGGGCGAGAAATTCATCAGTGACATACCGCGGTGCGGGAAATTCATCAGTGCCATACTGTGGTGCGGGAAATTAATCAGAGACATACCGTGGGGCGGGAAATTAATCAGTGACATACCGTGTTGCGGGAAATTCATCAGTGACATTCCGCCGGGCGGGAAATTCATCAGTGACATACCGCCAGGCCAGGAAATTCATCAGTGACATACCGCCGGGCGGGAAATTCATCAGTGAAATACCACTGGCGGGAAGTTTATCAGTGACATACCGTGTGGCGGGAAATTCATCAGTGACATACCGCGGGGCGGGAAATTCATCAGCTACATACCGCCGGGCAGCAAATTCATCAGTGACATACCGCCGGGCGGGAAATTCATCAGTGACATATCGCCGGGCGGAAAATTCATCAGTGACATACCGTGGTGCGGGAAATTCATCAGTGACATACCGCCGGGCGGGAAATTCATCAGTGACATACCGCCGGGCGGGAAATTCATCAGTGACATACCGTGGTGCGGGAAATTCATCAGTGACATACCGCCGGGCGGGAAATTCATCAGTGACATACCGCCGGTCGGGAAATTCATCAGTGACATACCGCCGGGCGGGAAATTCATCAGTGACATACCGTGGTGCGGGAAATTCATCAGTGACATACCGCCGGGCGGTAAATTCATCAGTGACATACCGCCGGGCGGGAAATTCATCAGCGCCATACCGCGGGGTGGGAAATTGATCAGTGACACACCGCGGGGCGGGAAATTCATCAGTGACATACCGCCGGGCGGGAAATTCATCAGTGACATACCGTGGGGCGGGAAATTCACCAGTGACATACCACCGAGCGGGAAATTCATCAGTGACATACCGCCGGCCGGGAAATTCATCAGTGACATACCGCCGGGCGGGAAATTCATCAGTGACATACCGTGGTGCGGGAAATTCATCAGTGACATACCGCCGGGCGGTAAATTCATCAGTGACATACCGTGATGCGGTAAATTCATCAGTGACATACCGCCGGGCGGTAAATTCATCAGTGACATACCGTGATGCGGTAAATTCATCAGTGACGTACCGCAGGGTGGGAAATTCATCGCCGACATACCGCGAGGCGGGAAATTCATCAGTGACATACCATGGGGCGGGAAATTCATCAGTGACATACCACCGAGCGGGAAATTCATCAGTGACATACCGCCAGTCGGGAAATTCATCAGTGACATACCGCCGGGCGGGAAATTCATCAGTGACATACCGTGGTGCGGGAAATTCATCAGTGACATACCGCCGGGCGGTAAATTCATCAGTGACATACCGTGGTGCGGAAAATTCATCAGTGACGTACCGCAGGGTGGGAAATTCATCATCTACATACCGCGAGGCGGGAAATTCATCAGTGACATACTGCCAGGCGGGAAATTTATCAGTGACATAACGCCGGCCGGGAAATTCATCAGTGACATAACGCCGGGCGGGAAATTCATCAGTGACATACCGCCGGGCGGGAAATCCATCTGTGACACACCACCGGTCGGGAAATTCATCAGTGACATACCGCCGGGCGGGAAATTCATCAGTGACATACCGTGGTGCGGGAAATTCATCAGTGACATACCGCCGGGCGGTAAATTCATCAGTGACATACCGTGATGCGGTAAATTCATCCGTGATGCGGGAAATTCATCAGTGACGTACCGCAGGGTGGGAAATTCATCGTCGACATACCGCGAGGCGGGAAATTCATCAGTGACATACCGTGGTGCGGGAAATTCATCAGTGACATACCGCAGGGTGGGAAATTCATCAGTGACATACCGCGGGGCGGGAAATTCATCAGTGACATACCGTGGTGCGGGAAATTCATCAGTTCCGTACCGCAGGGTGGGAAATTCATCAGTGACATACCGTCAGGAGGGAAATTAATCAGTGACATATCGCCAGGCGGGAAATTCATCAGTGACATACCGTGTTGCGGGAAATTCATCAGTGACATACCGTCGGGAGGGAAATTAATCAGTGACATACCGCCAGGCGGGAAATTCATCAGTGACATACCGTGGTGCGGGAAATTCATCAGTGACGTACAGTGGTGCGGGAAATTCATCAGTGACATACCGTCGGGAGGGAAATTAATCAGTGACATACCGCCAGGCGGGAAATTTATCAGTGACATAAAGCCGGGTGGGAAATTCATCAGTGACATACCGTCGGGAGGGAAATTAATCAGTGACATACCACCGGGCGGGAAATTCATCAGTGACATACTGCCGGGTGGGAAATTCATCAGTGACATAACGACGGCCGGGAAATTCATCAGTGACATACCACCGGGCGGGAAATTCATCAGTGACATACCGTCGGGAGGGCAATTAATCAGTGACATACCACCGGGCGGGACATTCATCAGTGACATACCGCGGGGCGAGAAATTCATCAGTGACATACCGCGGTGCGGGAAATTCATCAGTGCCATACTGTGGTGCGGGAAATTAATCAGAGACATACCGTGGGGCGGGAAATTAATCAGTGACATACCGTGTTGCGGGAAATTCATCAGTGACATTCCGCCGGGCGGGAAATTCATCAGTGACATACCGCCAGGCCAGGAAATTCATCAGTGACATACCGCCGGGCGGGAAATTCATCAGTGAAATACCACTGGCGGGAAGTTTATCAGTGACATACCGTGTGGCGGGAAATTCATCAGTGACATACCGCGGGGCGGGAAATTCATCAGCTACATACCGCCGGGCAGCAAATTCATCAGTGACATACCGCCGGGCGGGAAATTCATCAGTGACATATCGCCGGGCGGAAAATTCATCAGTGACATACCGTGGTGCGGGAAATTCATCAGTGACATACCGCCGGGCGGGAAATTCATCAGTGACATACCGCCGGGCGGGAAATTCATCAGTGACATACCGTGGTGCGGGAAATTCATCAGTGACATACCGCCGGGCGGGAAATTCATCAGTGACATACCGCCGGTCGGGAAATTCATCAGTGACATACCGCCGGGCGGGAAATTCATCAGTGACATACCGTGGTGCGGGAAATTCATCAGTGACATACCGCCGGGCGGTAAATTCATCAGTGACATACCGCCGGGCGGGAAATTCATCAGCGCCATACCGCGGGGTGGGAAATTGATCAGTGACACACCGCGGGGCGGGAAATTCATCAGTGACATACCGCCGGGCGGGAAATTCATCAGTGACATACCGTGGGGCGGGAAATTCACCAGTGACATACCACCGAGCGGGAAATTCATCAGTGACATACCGCCGGCCGGGAAATTCATCAGTGACATACCGCCGGGCGGGAAATTCATCAGTGACATACCGTGGTGCGGGAAATTCATCAGTGACATACCGCCGGGCGGTAAATTCATCAGTGACATACCGTGATGCGGTAAATTCATCAGTGACATACCGCCGGGCGGTAAATTCATCAGTGACATACCGTGATGCGGTAAATTCATCAGTGACGTACCGCAGGGTGGGAAATTCATCGCCGACATACCGCGAGGCGGGAAATTCATCAGTGACATACCATGGTGCGGGAAATTCATCAGTGACGTACCGCAGGGTGGGAAATTCATCAGTGACATACCGCGGGGCGGGATATTCATCAGTGACATTCTGCCGGGCGAGAAATTCATCATCTACATACCGCGAGGCAGGAAATTCATCAGTGACATACCGTGGTGCGGGAAATTCATCAGTTCCGTACCGCAGGGTGGGAAATTCATCAGTGACATACCGTCAGGTGGGAAATTAATCAGTGACATACCGCCAGGCGGGAAATTCATCAGTGACATACCGTGTTGCGGGAAATTCATCAGTGACATACCGTGGTGCGGGAAATTCATCAGTGACATACCGTCGGGAGGGAAATTAATCAGTGACATACCGCCAGGCGGGAAATTCATCAGTGACATACCGTGGTGCGGGAAATTCATCAGTGACATACCGTGGTGCGGGAAATTCATCAGTGACATACCGTCGGGAGGGAAATTAATCAGTGACATACCGCCAGGCGGGAAATTCATCAGTGACATACCGTGGTGCGGGAAATTCATCAGTGACATACCGTGGTGCGGGAAATTCATCAGTGACATACCGTCGGGAGGGAAATTCATCAGTGACATACCACGGGGCGGGAAATTCATCAGTGACATACCATGGGGCGGGAAATTCATCAGTGACATACCACCGAGCGGGAAATTCATCAGTGACATACCGCCAGTCGGGAAATTCATCAGTGACATACCGCCGGGCGGGAAATTCATCAGTGACATACCGTGGTGCGGGAAATTCATCAGTGACATACCGCCGGGCGGTAAATTCATCAGTGACATACCGTGGTGCGGAAAATTCATCAGTGACGTACCGCAGGGTGGGAAATTCATCATCTACATACCGCGAGGCGGGAAATTCATCAGTGACATACTGCCAGGCGGGAAATTCATCAGTGACATAACGCCGGCCGGGAAATTCATCAGTGACATAACGCCGGGCGGGAAATTCATCAGTGACATACCACGGGGCGGGAAATTCATCAGTGACATACTGCCGGGCGGGAAATTCATCAGTGACATACTGCCGGGCGGGAAATTCATCAGTGACATAACGCCGGCCGGGAAATTCATCAGTGACATACCACGGGGCGGGAAATTCATCAGTGACATACCATGGGGCGGGAAATTCATCAGTGACATACCACCGAGCGGGAAATTCATCAGTGACATACCGCCAGTCGGGAAATTCATCAGTGACATACCGCCGGGCGGGAAATTCATCAGTGACATACCGTGGTGCGGGAAATTCATCAGTGACATACCGCCGGGCGGTAAATTCATCAGTGACATACCGTGGTGCGGAAAATTCATCAGTGACGTACCGCAGGGTGGGAAATTCATCATCTACATTCCGCGAGGCGGGAAATTCATCAGTGACATACTGCCAGGCGGGAAATTTATCAGTGACATAACGCCGGCCGGGAAATTCATCAGTGACATACCGTGTTGCGGGAAATTCATCAGTGACATACCGTGGTGCGGGAAATTCATCAGTGACATACCGTCGGGAGGGAAATTAATCAGTGACATACCGCCAGGCGGGAAATTCATCAGTGACATACCGTGGTGCGGGAAATTCATCAGTGACATACCGTGGTGCGGGAAATTCATCAGTGACATACCGTCGGGAGGGAAATTAATCAGTGACATACCGCCAGGCAGGAAATTTATCAGTGACATAAAGCCGGGTGGGAAATTCATCAGTGACATACCACGGGGCGGGAAATTCATCAGTGACATACCATGGGGCGGGAAATTCATCAGTGACATACCACCGAGCGGGAAATTCATCAGTGACATACCGCCAGTCGTGAAATTCATCAGTGACATACCGCCGGGCGGGAAATTCATCAGTGACATACCGTGGTGCGGGAAATTCATCAGTGACATACCGCCGGGCGGTAAATTCATCAGTGACATACCGTGGTGCGGAAAATTCATCAGTGACGTACCGCAGGGTGGGAAATTCATCATCTACATACCGCGAGGCGGGAAATTCATCAGTGACATACTGCCAGGCGGGAAATTTATCAGTGACATAACGCCGGCCGGGAAATTCATCAGTGACATAACGCCGGGCGGGAAATTCATCAGTGACATACCGCCGGGCGGGAAATCCATCTGTGACACACCACCGGTCGGGAAATTCATCAGTGACATACCGCCGGGCGGGAAATTCATCAGTGACATACCGTGGTGCGGGAAATTCATCAGTGACATACCGCCGGGCGGTAAATTCATCAGTGACATACCGTGGTGCGGGAAATTCATCAGTGCCATACTGTGGTGCGGGAAATTAATCAGAGACATACCGTGGGGCGGGAAATTAATCAGTGACATACCGTGTTGCGGGAAATTCATCAGTGACATTCCGCCGGGCGGGAAATTCATCAGTGACATACCGCCAGGCCAGGAAATTCATCAGTGACATACCGCCGGGCGGGAAATTCATCAGTGAAATACCACCGGCGGGAAGTTCATCAGTGACATACCGTGTGGCGGGAAATTCATCAGTGACATACCGCGGGGCGGGAAATTCATCAGCTACATACCGCCGGGCAGCAAATTCATCAGTGACATACCGCCGGGCGGGAAATTCATCAGCTACATACCGCCGGGCGGTAAATTCATCAGTGACATACCACCGGGCGGGAAACTCATCAGTGACATACCGTGGTGCGGGAAATTACTCAGTGACATACCACCGGGCGGTAAATTCATCAGTGACATACCGCCGGGTGGGAAATTCATCAGTGACATACCATGGGGCGGGAAATTCATCAGTGACATACCGCCGGGCGGGAAATTCATCAGTGACATACCGTGGTGCGGAAATTCATCAGTGACATACCGCCGGGCGGGAAATTCATCAGTGACATACTGCCGGGCGAGAAATTCATCATCTACGTACCGCGAGGCGGGAAATTCATCAGTGACATACCGTGGTGCGGAAAATTAATCAGTGACATACCGCAGGGTGGGAAATTCATCAGTGACATACCGTGGTGCGGGAAATTCATCAGTGACATACCACCGGTGGGAAATTCATCAGTGACATACCGTGGTGCGGGGAATTCATCAGTGACATACCGTCGGGAGGGAAATTCATCAGTGACAAACCGCCGGGCGGGAAACTCATCAGTTACATACCGTCGGTCGGGAAATGCATCAGTGACATACCACCGGGCGAGACATTCATCAGTGACATACCACCGGGCAGGAAATTCATCAGTGACATACCGCCAGGCTGGGAAATTCATCAGTGACATACCGCCAGGCAGGAAATTAATCAGTGACATACCGCCAGGCGGGAAATTCATCAGTTACATACCGCCAGGCAGGAAATTCATCAGTGACATACCGCCAGGCAGGAAATTAATCAGTGACATACCGCCAGGCGGGAAATTCATCAGTTACATACCGCCAGGCGGGAAATACATCAGTGACATACCGCCGGGCGGTAAATTCATCAGTGACATACCGCCGGGCGGGAAACTCATCAGTGACATACCGTGGTGCGGGAAATTACTCAGTGACATACCACCGGGCGGTAAATTCATCAGTGACATACCGCCGGGTGGGAAATTCATCAGTGACATACCATGGGGCGGGAAATTCATCAGTGACATACCGCCGGGCGGGAAATTCATCAGTGACATGCCGTGGTGCGGGAAATTCATCAGTGACATACCGCAGGTTGGGAAATTCATCAGTGACATACCGCCGGGCGGTAAATTCATCAGTGACATACCGCCGGTCGGGAAATTCATCAGTGACATACCGCCGGGCGGGAAATTCATCAGTGACATACCGTGGTGCAGGAAATTCATCAGTGACATGCCGCCGGGCGGGAAATTCATCAGTGACATACCGCCGGTCGGGAAATTCATCAGTGACATACCGCCGGGCGGGAAATTCATCAGTGACATACCGTGGTGCAGGAAATTCATCAGTGACATGCCGCCGGGCGGGAAATTCATCAGTGACATACCGCCGGGCGAGAAATTCATCATCTACATACCGCGAGGCGTGAAATTCATCAGTGACATACCGTGGTGCGGGAAATTTATCAGTGACATACCACCGGGCGAGAAATTCATCATCTACATACCGCGAGGCGTGAAATTCATCAGTGACATACCGCAGGGTGGGAAATTCATCAGTGACATACCACCGGGCGGGAAACTCATCAGTGACATAACGCGGGGCGGGAAATTCATCAGTGACATACCGTGGTGCGGGAAATTCATCTGTGACATACCACCGGGCGGGAAATCCATCAGTGACATACCGTGGTGCGGAAAATTCCTCAGTGACATGCCACGGGGCGGGAAATTCATCAGTGACATACCGCCAGGCGGGAAATTCATCAGCTACATACCGCCAGGCGGGAAATTATCAGTGACAGACCGCCGGGCGGGAAATTCATCAGCTACATACCGCCAGGCGGGAAATTATCAGTGACATACCACCGGGCGGGTAATTCATCAGCTCCATACCGCCCGGCGGGAAATTCATCAGCTACATTCCGCCGGGCAGGAAATTCATCAGTGACATACCGCAAGGTGGGAAATTCATCAGTGACATACCGTGGTGCGGGAAATTCATCAGTGACATACCACCGGTGGGAAATTCATCAGTGACATACCGTGGTGCGGGGAATTCATCAGTGACATACCGTCGGGAGGGAAATTCATCAGTGACATACCACCGGGCTGGAAATTCATCAGTGACAAACCGCCGGGCGGGAAACTCATCAGTTACATACCGTCGGTCGGGAAATGCATCAGTGACATACCACCGGGCGAGACATTCATCAGTGACATACCACCGGGCAGGAAATTCATCAGTGACATACCGCCAGGCTGGGAAATTCATCAGTGACATACCGCCAGGCAGGAAATTAATCAGTGACATACCGCCAGGCGGGAAATTCATCAGTTACATACCGCCAGGCAGGAAATTCATCAGTGACATACCGCCTGGCAGGAAATTAATCAGTGACATACCGCCAGGCGGGAAATTCATCAGTTACATACCGCCAGGCGGGAAATACATCAGTGACATACTGCCGGGCAGGAAATTCATCAGTTACATACCGCCGGTCGGGAAATTCATCAGTTACATACCGCCGGTCGGGAAATTCATCAGTTACATACCGCCGGTCGGGAAATTCATCAGTGACATACCGCCAGGCGAGAAATTCATCAGGTACATACCGCCGGTCTGGAAATTCATCAGTGACATACCGCGGTGCGGGAAATTCATCAGTGCCATACTGTGGTGCGGGAAATTAATCAGAGACATACCGTGGGGCGGGAAATTAATCAGTGACATACCGTGTTGCGGGAAATTCATCAGTGACATTCCGCCGGGCGGGAAATTCATCAGTGACATACCGCCAGGCCAGGAAATTCATCAGTGACATACCGCCGGGCGGGAAATTCATCAGTGAAATACCACCGGCGGGAAGTTCATCAGTGACATACCGTGTGGCGGGAAATTCATCAGTGACATACCGCGGGGCGGGAAATTCATCAGCTACATACCGCCGGGCAGCAAATTCATCAGTGACATACCGCCGGGCGGGAAATTCATCAGCTACATACCGCCGGGTGGTAAATTCATCAGTGACATACCGCCGGGCGGGAAACTCATCAGTGACATACCGTGGTGCGGGAAATTACTCAGTGACATACCACCGGGCGGTAAATTCATCAGTGACATACCGCCGGGTGGGAAATTCATCAGTGACATACCATGGGGCGGGAAATTCATCAGTGACATACCGCCGGGCGGGAAATTCATCAGTGACATGCCGTGGTGCGGGAAATTCATCAGTGACATACCGCAGGTTGGGAAATTCATCAGTGACATACCACCAGGCGGGAAATTCATCAGTGACATACCGCCGGGCGGTAAATTCATCAGTGACATACCGCCGGTCGGGAAATTCATCAGTGACATACCGCCGGGCGGGAAATTCATCAGTGACATACCGTGGTGCAGGAAATTCATCAGTGACATGCCGCCGGGCGGGAAATTCATCAGTGACATACCGCCGGTCGGGAAATTCATCAGTGACATACCGCCGGGCGGGAAATTCATCAGTGACATACCGTGGTGCAGGAAATTCATCAGTGACATGCCGCCGGGCGGGAAATTCATCAGTGACATACCGCCGGGCGAGAAATTCATCATCTACATACCGCGAGGCGTGAAATTCATCAGTGACATACCGTGGTGCGGGAAATTTATCAGTGACATACCGCAGGGTGGGAAATTCATCAGTGACATACCACCGGGCGGGAAACTCATCAGTGACATAACGCGGGGCGGGAAATTCATCAGTGACATACCGTGGTGCGGGAAATTCATCTGTGACATACCACCGGGCGGGAAATCCATCAGTGACATACCGTGGTGCGGAAAATTCCTCAGTGACATGCCACGGGGCGGGAAATTCATCAGTGACATACCGCCAGGCGGGAAATTCATCAGCTACATACCGCCAGGCGGGAAATTATCAGTGACAGACCGCCGGGTGGGAAATTCATCAGCTACATACCGCCAGGCGGGAAATTATCAGTGACATACCACCGGGCGGGTAATTCATCAGCTCCATACCGCCCGGCGGGAAATTCATCAGCTACATTCCGCCGGGCAGGAAATTCATCAGTGACATACCGCCGGGCGAGAAATTCATCAGTCACCTACCGCCGGTCGGGAAATTCATCAGTGACATACCGTGGTGCGGGTAATTCATCAGTGACATACCGTCGGGAGGGAAATTCATCAATGACATACAGTGGTGCAGAAATTCATCAGTGACATACCGTGGTGCGGGTAATTCATCAGTGACATACCGCCGGGCGGGAAATTCATCAGTGACATACCGCCGGGCGGGAAATTCATCAGTGACATACAGTGGTGCGGAAATTCATCAGTGACATACCGCCGGGCGGGAAATTCATCAGTGACATACTGCCGGTCGAGAAATTCATCATCTACGAACCGCGAGGCGGGAAATTCATCAGTGACATACCGTGGTGCGGAAAATTCATCAGTGACATACCGCAGGGTGGGAAATTCATCAGTGACATAACACCGGGTGGGAAATTCATCAGTGACATACCGTGGGGCGGGAAATTCATCAGTGACATACCACCGGGCGGGAAATTCATCAGTGACATACCGTTGGGAGGGAAATTCATCAGTGACATACCACCGGGCTGGAAATTCATCAGTGACATACCGCAAGGCGGGAAACTCATCAGTGTCATACCGCCGGGCGGGAAATTCATCAGTGACATACCACCGGGCGGGAAATTTATCAGCGACATACCACCGGGCGGGAAATTCATCAGTGACATACCGCAGGGCGGGAAATTCATCAGTGACATACCGTGGTGCGGGTAATTCATCAGTGACATATCGCCGGGCGGGAAATTCATCAGTGACATACCGCCGGTCGGAAAATTCATCAGTGACATACCGCTGGGCGGGAAATTCATCAGTGACATACCGCGGGGCGGGAAATTCATCAGTGACATACCGCCAGGCCGGGAAATTCATCAGTGACACACCACCGGGCTGGAAATTCATCATCTACGTACCGCGAGGCGGGAAATTCATCAGTGACATACCGTGGTGCGGAAAATTAATCAGTGACATACCGCAGGGTGGGAAATTCATCAGTGACATACCGTGGTGCGGGAAATTCATCAGTGACATACCACCGGGCGGGAAATTCATCAGTGACATACCGCCGGGCGAGAAATTCATCAGTGACATACCGCCGGGCGGGAAATTCATCAGTTACATACCGCCGGGCGGGAAACTCATCAGTTACATACCGTCGGTCGGGAAATGCATCAGTGACATACCACCGGGCGAGACATTCATCAGTGACATACCACCGGGCAGGAAATTCATCAGTGACATACCGCCAGGCTGGGAAATTCATCAGTGACATACCGCCAGGCAGGAAATTAATCAGTGACATACCGCCAGGCGGGAAATTCATCAGTTACATACCGCCAGGCAGGAAATTAATCAGTGACATACCGCCAGGCAGGAAATTAATCAGTGACATACCGCCAGGCGGGAAATTCATCAGTTACATACCGCCAGGCGGGAAATACATCAGTGACATACCGCCGGGCGGTAAATTCATCAGTGACATACCGCCGGGCGGGAAACTCATCAGTGACATACCGTGGTGCGGGAAATTACTCAGTGACATACCACCGGGCGGTAAATTCATCAGTGACATACCGCCGGGTGGGAAATTCATCAGTGACATACCATGGGGCGGGAAATTCATCAGTGACATACCGCCGGGCGGGAAATTCATCAGTGACATGCCGTGGTGCGGGAAATTCATCAGTGACATACCGCAGGTTGGGAAATTCATCAGTGACATACCGCCGGGCGGTAAATTCATCAGTGACATACCGCCGGTCGGGAAATTCATCAGTGACATACCGCCGGGCGGGAAATTCATCAGTGACATACCGTGGTGCAGGAAATTCATCAGTGACATGCCGCCGGGCGGGAAATTCATCAGTGACATACCGCCGGTCGGGAAATTCATCAGTGACATACCGCCGGGCGGGAAATTCATCAGTGACATACCGTGGTGCAGGAAATTCATCAGTGACATGCCGCCGGGCGGGAAATTCATCAGTGACATACCGCCGGGCGAGAAATTCATCATCTACATACCGCGAGGCGTGAAATTCATCAGTGACATACCGTGGTGCGGGAAATTTATCAGTGACATACCGCAGGGTGGGAAATTCATCAGTGACATACCACCGGGCGGGAAACTCATCAGTGACATAACGCGGGGCGGGAAATTCATCAGTGACATACCGTGGTGCGGGAAATTCATCTGTGACATACCACCGGGCGGGAAATCCATCAGTGACATACCGTGGTGCGGCAAATTCCTCAGTGACATGCCACGGGGCGGGAAATTCATCAGTGACATACCGCCAGGCGGGAAATTCATCAGCTACATACCGCCAGGCGGGAAATTATCAGTGACAGACCGCCGGGCGGGAAATTCATCAGCTACATACCGCCAGGCGGGAAATTATCAGTGACATACCACCGGGCGGGTAATTCATCAGCTCCATACCGCCCGGCGGGAAATTCATCAGCTACATTCCGCCGGGCAGGAAATTCATCAGTGACATACCGCCGGGCGAGAAATTCATCAGTCACCTACCGCCGGTCGGGAAATTCATCAGTGACATACCGTGGTGCGGGTAATTCATCAGTGACATACCGTCGGGAGGGAAATTCATCAATGACATACAGTGGTGCGGAAATTCATCAGTGACATACCGCCGGGCGGGAAATTCATCAGTGACATACTGCCGGGCGAGAAATTCATCATCTACGTACCGCGAGGCGGGAAATTCATCAGTGACATACCGTGGTGCGGGAAATTCATCAGTGACATACCACCGGGCGGGAAATTCATCAGTGACATACCGCCGGGCGAGAAATTCATCAGTGACATACCGCCGGGCGGGAAATTCATCAGTTACATACCGCCGGGCGGGAAACTCATCAGTTACATACCGTCGGTCGGGAAATGCATCAGTGACATACCACCGGGCGAGACATTCATCAGTGACATACCACCGGGCAGGAAATTCATCAGTGACATACCGCCAGGCTGGGAAATTCATCAGTGACATACCGCCAGGCAGGAAATTAATCAGTGACATACCGCCAGGCGGGAAATTCATCAGTTACATACCGCCAGGCAGGAAATTAATCAGTGACATACCGCCAGGCAGGAAATTAATCAGTGACATACCGCCAGGCGGGAAATTCATCAGTTACATACCGCCAGGCGGGAAATACATCAGTGACATACCGCCGGGCGGTAAATTCATCAGTGACATACCGCCGGGCGGGAAACTCATCAGTGACATACCGTGGTGCGGGAAATTACTCAGTGACATACCACCGGGCGGTAAATTCATCAGTGACATACCGCAGGTTGGGAAATTCATCAGTGACATACCGCCGGGCGGTAAATTCATCAGTGACATACCGCCGGTCGGGAAATTCATCAGTGACATACCGCCGGGCGGGAAATTCATCAGTGACATACCGTGGTGCAGGAAATTCATCAGTGACATGCCGCCGGGCGGGAAATTCATCAGTGACATACCGCCGGGCGAGAAATTCATCAGTGACATACCGCCGGGCGGGAAATTCATCAGTGACATACCGCCAGGCGGGAAATTTATCAGTGACATACCGCAGGGTGGGAAATTCATCAGTGACATACCACCGGGCGGGAACCTCATCAGTGACATAACGCGGGGCGGGAAATTCATCAGTGACATACCGTGGTGCGGGAAATTCATCTGTGACATACCACCGGGCGGGAAATCCATCAGTGACATACCGTGGTGCGGCAAATTCCTCAGTGACATGCCACGGGGCGGGAAATTCATCAGTGACATACCGCCAGGCGGGAAATTCATCAGCTACATACCGCCAGGCGGGAAATTATCAGTGACAGACCGCCGGGCGGGAAATTCATCAGCTACATACCGCCAGGCGGGAAATTATCAGTGACATACCACCGGGCGGGTAATTCATCAGCTCCATACCGCCCGGCGGGAAATTCATCAGCTACATTCCGCCGGGCAGGAAATTCATCAGTGACATACCGCCGGGCGAGAAATTCATCAGTCACCTACCGCCGGTCGGGAAATTCATCAGTGACATACCGTGGTGCGGGTAATTCATCAGTGACATACCGTCGGGAGGGAAATTCATCAATGACATACAGTGGTGCGGAAATTCATCATCTACGTACCGCGAGGCGGGAAATTCATCAGTGACATACCGTGGTGCGGAAAATTCATCAGTGACATACCGCAGGGTGGGAAATTCATCAGTGACATAACACCGGATGAGAAATTCATCAGTGACATACCGTGGGGCGGGAAATTCATCAGTGACATACCACCGGGCGGGAAATTCATCAGTGACATACCGTTGGGAGGGAAATTCATCAGTGACATACCACCGGGCTGGAAATTCATGAGTGACATACCGCAAGGCGGGAAACTCATCAGTGTCATACCGCCGGGCGGGAAATTCATCAGTGACATACCGCAGGGCGGGAAATTCATCAGTGACAAACCACCGGGCGGGAAATTTATCAGCGACATACCACCGGGCGTGAAATTCATCAGTGACATACGGCCGGGCGGGAAATTCATCAGTGACATACCGTGGTGCGGGTAATTCATCAGTGACATATCGCCGGGCGGGAAATTCATCAGTGACATACCGCCGGTCGGAAAATTCATCAGTGACATACCGCCGGGCGGGAAATTCATCAGTGACATACCGTGGTGCGGAAATTCATCAGTGACATACCGCCGGGCGGGAAATTCATCAGTGACATACTGCCGGGCGAGAAATTCATCATCTACGTACCGCGAGGCGGGAAATTCATCAGTGACATACCGTGGTGCGGAAAATTAATCAGTGACATACCGCAAGGTGGGAAATTCATCAGTGACATACCACCGGGCGAGACATTCATCAGTGACATACCACCGGGCAGGAAATTCATCAGTGACATACCGCCAGGCTGGGAAATTCATCAGTGACATACCGCCAGGCAGGAAATTAATCAGTGACATACCGCCAGGCAGGAAATTAATCAGTGACATACCGCCAGGCGGGAAATTCATCAGTTACATACCGCCAGGCGGGAAATACATCAGTGACATACTGCCGGGCAGGAAATTCATCAGTTACATACCGCCAGGAGGGAAATTCATCAGTTACATACCGCCGGGCGGGAAATTCATCAGTGACATACCGCCGGGCGGGAAATTCATCAGTTACATACCGCCGGGCGGGAAATTCATCAGTTACATACCGCCGGGCGGGAAATTCATCAGTTACATACCGCCAGGCGGGAAATTCATCAGTGACATACCGCCAGGCGGGAAATTCATCAGTGACATACCGCCGGGCGGGAAATTCATCAGTTACATACCGCCGGGCGGGAAATTCATCAGTTACATACCGCCGGTCGGGAAATTCATCAGTTACATACCGCCGGTCGGGAAATTCATCAGTGACATACCGCCAGGCGAGAAATTCATCAGGTACATACCGCCGGTCTGGAAATTCATCAGTGACATACCGCCGGGCAGGAAATTAATCAGTGACATACCGCCAGGCGGGAAATTCATCAGTGACATACCGTCGGGCGGGAAATTCATCAGTTACATACCGCCGGTCTGGAAATTCATCAGTGACATACCGCCGGCCGGGAAATTCATCAGTGACATACCGTGGTGCAGCAAATTCATCAGTGACATGCCGCCGGGCGGGAAATTCATCAGTGACATACCGCCGGGCGAGAAATTCATCATCTACATACCGCGAGGCGGGAAATTCATCAGTGACATACCGTGGTGCGGGAAATTCATCAGTGACATACCGTGGGGAGGGAAATTCATCAGTGACATACCACCGGGCGGGAAATTCATCAGTGACATACCGCCGGGCGGGAAATTCATCAGTGACATACCGCCGGTCGGGAAATTCATCAGTGACATACCGCCGGGCGGGAAATTCATCAGTGACATACCGTGGTGCAGGAAATTCATCAGTGACATGCCGCCGGGCGGGAAATTGATCAGTGACATACTGCCGGGCGGGAAATTCATCAGTTACATACCGCGAGGCGGGAAATTCATCAGTGACATACCGTGGTGCGGGAAATTTATCAGTGACATACCGCAGGGTGGGAAATTCATCAGTGACATACCACCAGGTGGGAAATTCATCAGTGACATACCGTGGGGCGGGAAATTCATCAGTGACATACCACCGGGCAGGAAATTCATCAGTGACATACCGTCGGGAGGGAAATTCATCAGTGACATACCGCCGGGCGGGAAACTCATCAGTGTCATACCGCCGGGCGGGAAATTCATCAGTGACATAACGCGGGGCGGGAAATTCATCAGTGACATACCGTGGTGCGGGAAATTCATCTGTGACATACCAGCGGGCGGGAAATCCATCAGTGACATACCGTGGGGCGGGAAATTCCTCAGTGACATACGACGGGGCGGGAACTTCATCAGTGACCTACCGCGGGGCGGGAAATTCATCAGTGACATACCGCCGGGCGGGAAATTCATCAGTGACATACCGCTGGGCGGGAAATTCATCAGTGACATACCGCGGGGCGGGAAATTCATCAGTGACATACCGCCGGGCGGGAAATTCATCAGTGACATATCGTGGTGCGGAAATTCATCAGTGACATACCGCCGGGCGGGAAATTCATCATCTACGTACCGCGAGGCGGGAAATTCATCAGTGACATACCGTGGTGCGGAAAATTAATCAGTGACATACCGCAGGGTGGGAAATTCATCACTGACATACCGTGGTGCGGGAAATTCATCAGTGACATACCACCGGTGGGACTTTCATCAGTGACATACCGTGGTGCGGGGAATTCATCAGTGACATACCGTCGGGAGGGAAATTCATCAGTGACATACCGCCGGGCGGGAAACTCATCAGTGTCATACCGCCGGGCGGGAAATTCATCTGTGACATAACGCGGGGCGGGAAATTCATCAGTGACATACCGTGGCGCGGGAAATTCCTCAGTGACAAACCACCGGGCGGGAAATCCATCAGTGACATACCGTGGTGCGGGAAATTCCTCAGTGGCATACCACGGGGCGGGAAATTCATCAGTGACATACCGTGGTGCGGGAAATTTATCAGTGACATACCGCAGGGTGGGAAATTCATCAGTGACATACCACCAGGCGGGAAATTCATCAGTGACATACCGTGGGGCGGGAAATTCATCAGTGACATACCACCGGGCAGGAAATTCATCAGTGACATACCGTCGGGAGGGAAATTCATCAGTGACATACCACCGGGCGGGAAATTCATCAGTGACATACCGTGGTGCGGGAAATTCATCTGTGACATACCAGCGGGCGGGAAATCCATCAGTGACATTCTGTGGTGCGGCAAATTCCTCAGTGACATACGACGGGGCGGGAACTTCATCAGTGACATACCGCGGGGCGGGAAATTCATCAGTGACATACCGCCGGGCGGGAAATTCATCAGTGACATACCGCTGGGCGGGAAATTCATCAGTGACATACCGCGGGGCGGGAAATTCATCAGTGACATACCGCCAGGCCGGGAAATTCATAAGTGACACACCACCGGGCTGGAAATTCATCAGCTACATACCGCCGGGCGGGAAATTCATCAGTGACATAGCGCCGGGCGGGAAATTCATCAGTGACATACCGCGGGGCGGGAAATTCATCAGTGACATACCGCCAGGCCGGGAAATTCATCAGTGACACACCACCGGGCGGGAAATTCATCAGTGACATACCGCCGGGCGAGAAATTCATCAGTGACATACCGCGGGGCGGGAAATTCATCAGTGACATACAGCCGGGCGGGAAATTCATCAGTGACATACCGCCAGGCCGGGAAATTCATCAGTGACATACCGCTGGGCGGGAAATTCATCAGTGACATACCGCGGTGCGGGAAATTCATCAGTGACAAACCGCGTTGCGGGAAATTCATCAGTGACATACCGCCGGGCGGGAAATTCATCAGCTACATTCCGCCGGGCAGGAAATTCATCAGTGACATACCGCGGGGCGGGAAATTCATTAGTGACAGACCGTGGTGCGGGAAATTCATCAGTGACATGCCGCCGGGCGGGAAATTCATCAGTGACATACCGCCGGGCGAGAAATTCATCATCTACATACCGCGAGGCGGGAAATTCATCAGTGACATACCGTGGTGCGGGAAATTCATCAGTGACATACCGTGGGGAGGGAAATTCATCAGTGACATACCACCGGGCGGGAAATTCATCAGTGACATACCGCCGGGCGGGAAATTCATCAGTGACATACCGCCGGTCGGGAAATTCATCAGTGACATACCGCCGGGCGGGAAATTCATCAGTGACATACCGTGGTGCAGGAAATTCATCAGTGACATGCCGCCGGGCGGGAAATTGATCAGTGACATACTGCCGGGCGGGAAATTCATCAGTTACATACCGCGAGGCGGGAAATTCATCAGTGACATACCGTGGTGCGGGAAATTTATCAGTGACATACCGCAGGGTGGGAAATTCATCAGTGACATACCACCAGGTGGGAAATTCATCAGTGACATACCGTGGGGCGGGAAATTCATCAGTGACATACCACCGGGCAGGAAATTCATCAGTGACATACCGTCGGGAGGGAAATTCATCAGTGACATACCGCCGGGCGGGAAACTCATCAGTGTCATACCGCCGGGCGGGAAATTCATCAGTGACATAACGCGGGGCGGGAAATTCATCAGTGACATACCGTGGTGCGGGAAATTCATCTGTGACATACCAGCGAGCGGGAAATCCATCAGTGACATTCCGTGGTGCGGCAAATTCCTCAGTGACATACGACGGGGCGGGAACTTCATCAGTGACCTACCGCGGGGCGGGAAATTCATCAGTGACATACCGCCGGGCGGGAAATTCATCAGTGACATACCGCAGGGCGGGAAATTCATCAGTGACATACCGCGGGGCGGGAAATTCATCAGTGACATACCGCCGGGCGGGAAATTCATCAGTGACATATCGTGGTGCGGAAATTCATCAGTGACATACCGCCGGGCGGGAAATTCATCATCTACGTACCGCGAGGCGGGAAATTCATCAGTGACATACCGTGGTGCGGAAAATTAATCAGTGACATACCGCAGGGTGGGAAATTCATCAGTGACATACCGTGGTGCGGGAAATTCATCAGTGACATACCACCGGTGGGAAATTCATCAGTGACATACCGTGGTGCGGGGAATTCATCAGTGACATACCGTCGGGAGGGAAATTCATCAGTGACATACCGCCGGGCGGGAAACTCATCAGTGTCATACCGCCGGGCGGGAAATTCATCTGTGACATAACGCGGGGCGGGAAATTCATCAGTGACATACCGTGGCGCGGGAAATTCCTCAGTGACAAACCACCGGGCGGGAAATCCATCAGTGACATACCGTGGTGCGGGAAATTCCTCAGTGGCATACCACGGGGCGGGAAATTCATCAGTGACATACCGTGGTGCGGGAAATTTATCAGTGACATACCGCAGGGTGGGAAATTCATCAGTGAAATACCACCAGGCGGGAAATTCATCAGTGACATACCGTGGGGCGGGAAATTCATCAGTGACATACCACCGGGCAGGAAATTCATCAGTGACATACCGTCGGGAGGGAAATTCATCAGTGACATACCACCGGGCGGGAAATTCATCAGTGACATACCGTGGTGCGGGAAATTCATCTGTGACATACCAGCGGGCGGGAAATCCATCAGTGACATTCTGTGGTGCGGCAAATTCCTCAGTGACATACGACGGGGCGGGAACTTCATCAGTGACATACCGCGGGGCGGGAAATTCATCAGTGACATACCGCCGGGCGGGAAATTCATCAGTGACATACCGCTGGGCGGGAAATTCATCAGTGACATACCGCGGGGCGGGAAATTCATCAGTGACATACCGCCAGGCCGGGAAATTCATAAGTGACACACCACCGGGCTGGAAATTCATCAGCTACATACCGCCGGGCGGGAAATTCATCAGTGACATAGCGCCGGGCGGGAAATTCATCAGTGACATACCGCGGGGCGGGAAATTCATCAGTGACATACCGCCAGGCCGGGAAATTCATCAGTGACACACCACCGGGCGGGAAATTCATCAGTGACATACCGCCGGGCGAGAAATTCATCAGTGACATACCGCGGGGCGGGAAATTCATCAGTGACATACAGCCGGGCGGGAAATTCATCAGTGACATACCGCCAGGCCGGGAAATTCATCAGTGACATACCGCTGGGCGGGAAATTCATCAGTGACATACCGCGGTGCGGGAAATTCATCAGTGACAAACCGCGTTGCGGGAAATTCATCAGTGACATACCGCCGGGCGGGAAATTCATCAGCTACATTCCGCCGGGCAGGAAATTCATCAGTGACATACCGCGGGGCGGGAAATTCATTAGTGACAGACCGTGGTGCGGGAAATTCATCAGTGACATCCCGCGCTGCGGGAAATTCATCAGTGACATACCGCAGGGCGGGAAATTCATCAGTGACATACCACCGGGCGGGAAATTTATCAGCGACATACCACCGGGCGGTTAATTCATCAGTGACATACCACGGGGCGGGAAATTCATCAGTGACATACCGCCGGGCGGGAAATTCATCAGTGACATACCGTGGTGCGGGTAATTCATCAGTGACATACCGCCGGGCGGGAAATTCATCAGTGACATACCGCCGGACGGGAAATTCATCAGTGACATACCGCCGGGCGGGAAATTCATCAGTGACATATCGTGGTGCGGAAATTCATCAGTGACATACCGCCGGGCGGGAAATTCATCATCTACGTACCGCGAGGCGGGAAATTCATCAGTGACATACCGTGGTGCGGAAAATTAATCAGTGACA
The DNA here is from genome assembly GCF_044704955.1 of Pristiophorus japonicus. Lineage (NCBI taxonomy): Eukaryota > Metazoa > Chordata > Chondrichthyes > Pristiophoridae > Pristiophorus > Pristiophorus japonicus. The sequence continues at coordinate 29,529,980 of NC_092010.1, read as the reverse complement.
TACCGCAGGGTGGGAAATTCATCAGTGACATACCGTGGTGAGGGAAATTCTTCAGTGACATACCACCGGTGGGAAATTCATCAGTGACATACCGTGGTGCGGGAAATTCATCAGTGACATACCGTCGGGAGGGAAATTCATCAGTGACATACCGCCGGGCGGGAAACTCATCAGTGTCATACCGCCGGGCGGGAAATTCATCTGTGACATAACGCGGGGCGGGAAATTCATCAGTGACATACCGTGGCACGGGAAATTCCTCAGTGACAAACCACCGGGCGGGAAATCCATCAGTGACATACCGTGGTGCGGGAAATTCCTCAGTGGCATACCACGGGGCGGGAAATTCATCAGTGACATACTGCGGGTCGGGAAATTCATCAGTGACATACCGCCGGGCGGGAAATGCATCAGTGACATACCGTGTTGCGGGAAATTCATCAGTGACATACCGTGGGGAGGGAAATTCATCGGTGACAGACCGCGGGGCAGGAAATTCATCAGTGACATACTGCGGGTCGGGAAATGCATCAGTGACATACCGTCGGGCGGGAAATGCATCAGTGACATACCGTGGGGAGGGAAATTCATCGGTGACAGACCGCGGGGCAGGAAATTCATCAGTGACATACCGCCAGGCCGGGAAATTCATCAGTGACATACTGCCGGGCGAGAAATTCATCAGTGACATAGCGCCAGGCGGGAAATTCATCAGTGACATACCGCCGGGCGGGAAATTCATCAGTGACATACCACCGGGCAGGAAATTCATCAGTGACATACCGCCGGGCGGGAAATTCATCAGTTACATACCGCCGGTCGGGAAATTCATCAGTGACATACCGCGGGGCGGGAAATTCATCAGTGCCATACCGTGGTGCAGGAAATTCATCAGTGACATGCCGCCGGGGGGGAAATTCATCAGTGACATACCGCCGGGCGAGAAATTCATCATCTACATACCGCGAGGCGGGAAATTCATCAGTGACATACCGTGGTGCGGGAAATTCATCAGTGACATACCGCAGGGTGGGAAATTCATCAGTGACATACCGTGGTGCGGCAAATTCCTCAGTGACATGCCACGGGACGGGAAATTCATCAATGACATACCATGGTGCGGGAAATTCATCAGTGACATACCGCCGGGCGGGAAATTCATCAGTGACATACCGCCGAGCGGGAAATTCATCAGTGACATACCGCCAGGCCGGGAAATTCATCAGTGACATACCGCCGGGCGGGAAATTCCTCAGTGACATACTGCCGGGCGAGAAATTCATCATCTACGTACCGCGAGGCGGGAAATTCATCAGTGACATACCGTGGTGCGGAAAATTCATCAGTGACATACCGCAGGGTGGGAAATTCATCAGTGACATAACACCGGGCGGGAAATTCATCAGTGACATACCGTGGGGCGGGAAATTCATCAGTGACATACCACCGGGCGGGAAATTCATCAGTGACATACCGTCGGGAGGGAAATTCATCAGTGACATAACACCGGGCGGGAAATTCATCAGTGACATACCGTGGGGCGGGAAACTCATCAGTGTCATACCGCCGGGCGGGAAATTCATCAATGACATACCGCCGGGCGGGAAATTCATCAGTGACATACCGCAAGGCGGGAAACTCATCAGTGTCAGACCGCCGGTCGGGAAATTCATCAGTGACATACCTCCGGGCGGGAAATTCATCAGTGACATACCGTGGTGCAGGAAATTCATCAGTGACATGCCGCCGGTACCGGGAAATTCATCAGTGACATACCGCCGGGCGAGAAATTCATCATCTACATACCGCGAGGCGGGAAATTCATCAGTGACATACCGTGGTGCGGGAAATTCATCAGTGACATACCGCAGGGTGGGAAATTCATCAGTGACATACCACCGGGCGGGAAATTCATCAGTGACATACCGTGGGGCGGGAAATTCATAAGTGACATACCACCGGGCAGGAAATTCATCAGTGACATACCGTCGGGAGTGAAATTCATCAGTGACATACCACCGGGCGGGAAATTCATCAGTGACATACCGCCGGGCGGGAAACTCATCAGTGTCATACCGCCGGGCGGGAAATTCATCAGTGACATACCGCCGGTCGGGAAATTCATCAGTGACATACCGCCGGGCGGGAAATTCATCAGTGACATACCGTGGTGCAGGAAATTCATCAGTGACATGCCGCCGGGCGGGAAATTCATCAGTGACATACCGCCGGTCGGGAAATTCATCAGTGACATACCGCCGGGCGGGAAATTCATCAGTGACATACCGTGGTGCAGGAAATTCATCAGTGACATGCCGCCGGGCGGGAAATTCATCAGTGACATACCGCCGGGCGAGAAATTAATCATCTACATACCGCGAGGCGGGAAATTCATCAGTGACATGCCGTGGTGCGGGAAATTTATCAGTGACATACCGCAGGGTGTGAAATTCATCAGTGACATACCACCGGGCGGGAAACTCATCAGTGTCATACCGCCGGGCGGGAAATTCATCAGTGACATAACGCGGGGCGGGAAATTCATCAGTGACATACCGTGGTGCGGGAAATTCATCTGTGACATACCACCGGGCGGGAAATCCATCAGTGACATACCGTGGTGCGGCAAATTCCTCAGTGACATGCCACGGGGCGGGAAATTCATCAGTGACATACCGCCGGGCGTGAAATTCATCAGTGACATACCACCGGGCAGGAAATTCATCAGTGACATACCGCCGGGCGGGAAATTCATCAGTTACATACCGCCGGTCGGGAAATTCATCAGTGACATACCGCGGGGCGGGAAATTCATCAGTGCCATACCGTGGTGCAGGAAATTCATCAGTGACATGCCGCCGGGCGGGAAATTCATCCGTGTCATACCGCCGGGCGGGAAATTCATCAGTGACATAACGCGGGGCGGGAAATTCATCAGTGTCAGACCGCCGGTCGGGAAATTCATCAGTGACATACCTCCGGGCGGGAAATTCATCAGTGACATGCCGCCGGGCGGGAAATTCATCAGTGACATACCGCAAGGCGGGAAACTCATCAGTGTCAGACCGCCGGTCGGGAAATTCATCAGTGACATACCTCCGGGCGGGAAATTCATCAGTGACATACCGTGGTGCAGGAAATTCATCAGTGACATGCCGCCGGTACCGGGAAATTCATCAGTGACATACCGCCGGGCGAGAAATTCATCATCTACATACCGCGAGGCGGGAAATTCATCAGTGACATACCGTGGTGCGGGAAATTAATCAGTGACATACCGCAGGGTGGGAAATTCATCAGTGACATACCACCGGGCGGGAAATTCATCAGTGACATACCGTGGGGCGGGAAATTCATAAGTGACATACCACCGGGCAGGAAATTCATCAGTGACATACCGTCGGGAGTGAAATTCATCAGTGACATACCACCGGGCGGGAAATTCATCAGTGACATACCGCCGGGCGGGAAACTCATCAGTGTCATACCGCCGGGCGAGAAATTCATCAGTGACATAGCGCCAGGCGGGAAATTCATCAGTGACATGCCGCCGGGCGGGAAATTCATCAGTGACATACCGCCGGGCGGGAAATTCATCAGTGACATACCGCCGGTCGGGAAATTCATCAGTGACATACCGCCGGGCGGGAAATTCATCAGTGACATACCGTGGTGCAGGAAATTCATCAGTGACATGCCGCCGGGCGGGAAATTCATCAGTGACATACCGCCGGTCGGGAAATTCATCAGTGACATACCGCCGGGCGGGAAATTCATCAGTGACATACCGTGGTGCAGGAAATTCATCAGTGACATACCGCCGGTCAGGAAATTCATCAGTGACATGCCGCCGGGCGGGAAATTCATCAGTGACATACCGCCGGGCGAGAAATTAATCATCTACATACCGCGAGGCGGGAAATTCATCAGTGACATGCCGTGCTGCGGGAAATTTATCAGTGACATACCGCAGGGTGTGAAATTCATCAGTGACATACCACCGGGCGGGAAACTCATCAGTGTCATACCGCCGGGCGGGAAATTCATCAGTGACATAACGCGGGGCGGGAAATTCATCAGTGATATACCGTGGTGCGGGAAATTCATCTGTGACATACCACCGGGCGGGAAATCCATCAGTGACATACCGTGGTGCGGCAAATTCCTCAGTGACATGCCACGGGGCGGGAAATTCATCAGTGACATACCGTGGTGCGGGAAATTCATCAGTGACATACCGTGGTGCGGGAAATTCATCAGTGACATACCGCAGGGTGGGAAATTCATCAGTGACATACCACCGGGCGGGAAATTCATCAGTGACATCCCGTGGGGCGGGAAATTCATAAGTGACATACCACCGGGCAGGAAATTCATCAGTGACATACCGTCGGGAGTGAAATTCATCAGTGACATACCACCGGGCGGGAAATTCATCAGTGACATACCGCCGGGCGGGAAACTCATCAGTGTCATACCGCTGGGCGAGAAATTCATCAGTGACATAGCGCCAGGCGGGAAATTCCTCAGTGACATGCCGCCGGGCGGGAAATTCATCAGTGACATACCGCCGGGCGGGAAATTCATCAGTGACATACCGCCGGTCGGGAAATTCATCAGTGACATACCGCCGGGCGGGAAATTCATCAGTGACATACCGTGGTGCAGGAAATTCATCAGTGACATGCCGCCGGGCGGGAAATTCATCAGTGACATACCGCCGGTCGGGAAATTCATCAGTGACATACCGCCGGGCGGGAAATTCATCAGTGACATACCGTGGTGCAGGAAATTCATCAGTGACATGCCGCCGGGCGGGAAATTCATCAGTGACATACCGCCGGGCGAGAAATTAATCATCTACATACCGCGAGGCGGGAAATTCATCAGTGACATGCCGTGGTGCGGGAAATTTATCAGTGACATACCGCAGGGTGTGAAATTCATCAGTGACATACCACCGGGCGGGAAACTCATCAGTGTCATACCGCCGGGCGGGAAATTCATCAGTGACATAACGCGGGGCGGGAAATTCATCAGTGACATACCGTGGTGCGGGAAATTCATCTGTGACATACCACCGGGCGGGAAATCCATCAGTGACATACCGTGGTGCGGCAAATTCCTCAGTGACATGCCACGGGGCGGGAAATTCATCAGTGACATACCGTGGTGCGGGAAATTCCTCAGTGACATACCACGGGGCGGGAAATTCATCAGTGACATACCGCCGGGCGGGAAATTCATCAGTGACATCCCACCGGGCAGGAAATTCATCAGTGACATACCGCCGGGCGGGAAATTCATCAGTTACATACCGCCGGTCGGGAAATTCATCAGTGACATACCGCGGGGCGGGAAATTCATCAGTGCCATACCGTGGTGCAGGAAATTCATCAGTGACATGCCGCCGGGCGGGAAATTCATCCGTGTCATACCGCCGGGCGGGAAATTCATCAGTGACATAACGCGGGGCGGGAAATTCATCAGTGACATACCGTGGTGCGGGAAATTCATCTGTGACATACCACCGGGCGGGAAATCCATCAGTGACATACCGTGGTGCGGCAAATTCCTCAGTGACATGCCACGGGGCGGGAAATTCATCAATGACATACCATGGTGCGGGAAATTCATCAGTGACATACCGCCGGGCGGGAAATTCATCAGTGACATACCGCCGGGCGGGAAATTCATCAGTGACATACCGCCGAGCGGGAAATTCATCAGTGACATACCGCCAGGCCGGGAAATTCATCAGTGACATACCGCCGCGCGGGAAATTCCTCAGTGACATACTGCCCGGCGAGAAATTCATCATCTACGTACCGCGAGGCGGGAAATTCATCAGTGTCATACCGTGGTGCGGAAAATTCATCAGTGACATACCGCAGGGTGGGAAATTCATCAGTGACATAACACCGGGCGGGAAATTCATCAGTGACATACCGTGGGGCGGGAAATTCATCAGTGACATACCACCGGGCGGGAAATTCATCAGTGACATACCGCCGGGCGGGAAATTCATCAGTGACATACCGCAAGGCGGGAAACTCATCAGTGTCAGACCGCCGGTCGGGAAATTCATCAGTGACATACCTCCGGGCGGGAAATTCATCAGTGACATACCGTGGTGCAGGAAATTCATCAGTGACATGCCGCCGGTACCGGGAAATTCATCAGTGACATACCGCCGGGCGAGAAATTCATCATCTACATACCGCGAGGCGGGAAATTCATCAGTGACATACCGTGGTGCGGGAAATTAATCAGTGACATACCGCAGGGTGGGAAATTCATCAGTGACATACCACCGGGCGGGAAATTCATCAGTGACATACCGTGGGGCGGGAAATTCATAAGTGACATACCACCGGGCAGGAAATTCATCAGTGACATACCGTCGGGAGTGGAATTCATCAGTGACATACCACCGGGCGGGAAATTCATCAGTGACATACCGCCGGGCGGGAAACTCATCAGTGTCATACCGCCGGGCGAGAAATTCATCAGTGACATAGCGCCAGGCGGGAAATTCATCAGTGACATGCCGCCGGGCGGGAAATTCATCAGTGACATACCGCCGGGCGGGAAATTCATCAGTGACATACCGCCGGTCGGGAAATTCATCAGTGACATACCGCCGGGCGGGAAATTCATCAGTGACATACCGTGGTGCAGGAAATTCATCAGTGACATGCCGCCGGGCGGGAAATTCATCAGTGACATACCGCCGGTCGGGAAATTCATCAGTGACATACCGCCGGGCGGGAAATTCATCAGTGACATACCGTGGTGCAGGAAATTCATCAGTGACATACCGCCGGTCAGGAAATTCATCAGTGACATGCCGCCGGGCGGGAAATTCATCAGTGACATACCGCCGGGCGAGAAATTAATCATCTACAGACCGCGAGGCGGGAAATTCATCAGTGACATGCCGTGGTGCGGGAAATTTATCAGTGACATACCGCAGGGTGTGAAATTCATCAGTGACATACCACCGGGCGGGAAACTCATCAGTGTCATACCGCCGGGCGGGAAATTCATCAGTGACATAACGCGGGGCGGGAAATTCATCAGTGACATACCGTGGTGCGGGAAATTCATCTGTGACATACCACCGGGCGGGAAATCCATCAGTGACATACCGTGGTGCGGCAAATTCCTCAGTGACATGCCACGGGGCGGGAAATTCATCAGTGACATACCCTGGTGCGGGAAATTCCTCAGTGACAGACCACGGGGCGGGAAATTCATCAGTGACATACCGCGGGGCGGGAAATTCATCAGTGACATACCGCCGGGCGGGAAATTCATCAGTGACATACCGCCGAGGGGGAAATTCATCAGTGACATCCCGCGGGGCGGGAAATTCATCAGTGACATACCGCCGGGCGGGAAATTCATCAGTGACATACCGCCGAGCGGGAAATTCATCAGTGACATACCGCCGGGCGGGAAATTCATCAGTGACAAACCGTGGGGCGGGAAATTCATTAGTGACATACCGTGTTGCGGGAAATTCATCAGCGACATACCGCCAGGCGGGAAATTCATCAGCTACATACCGCCAGGCGGGAAATTATCAGTGACAGACCGCCGGGCGGGAAATTCATCAGCTACATACCGCCAGGCGGGAAATTCATCAGTGACATACCTCCGGGCGGGAAATTCATCAGTGACATGCCGCCGGGCGGGAAATTCATCAGTGACATACCGCAAGGCGGGAAACTCATCAGTGTCAGACCGCCGGTCGGGAAATTCATCAGTGACATACCTCCGGGCGGGAAATTCATCAGTGACATACCGTGGTGCAGGAAATTCATCAGTGACATGCCGCCGGTACCGGGAAATTCATCAGTGACATACCGCCGGGCGAGAAATTCATCATCTACATACCGCGAGGCGGGAAATTCATCAGTGACATACCGTGGTGCGGGAAATTCATCAGTGACATACCGCAGGGTGGGAAATTCATCAGTGACATACCACCGGGCGGGAAATTCATCAGTGACATACCGTGGGGCGGGAAATTCATAAGTGACATACCACCGGGCAGGAAATTCATCAGTGACATACCGTCGGGAGTGAAATTCATCAGTGACATACCACCGGGCGGGAAATTCATCAGTGACATACCGCCGGGCGGGAAACTCATCAGTGTCATACCGCCGGGCGAGAAATTCATCAGTGACATAGCGCCAGGCGGGAAATTCATCAGTGACATGCCGCCGGGCGGGAAATTCATCAGTGACATACCGCCGGGCGGGAAATTCATCAGTGACATACCGCCGGTCGGGAAATTCATCAGTGACATACCGCCGGGCGGGAAATTCATCAGTGACATACCGTGGTGCAGGAAATTCATCAGTGACATGCCGCCGGGCGGGAAATTCATCAGTGACATACCGCCGGTCGGGAAATTCATCAGTGACATACCGCCGGGCGGGAAATTCATCAGTGACATACCGTGGTGCAGGAAATTCATCAGTGACATACCGCCGGTCAGGAAATTCATCAGTGACATGCCGCCGGGCGGGAAATTCATCAGTGACATACCGCCGGGCGAGAAATTAATCATCTACATACCGCGAGGCGGGAAATTCATCAGTGACATGCCGTGCTGCGGGAAATTTATCAGTGACATACCGCAGGGTGTGAAATTCATCAGTGACATACCACCGGGCGGGAAACTCATCAGTGTCATACCGCCGGGCGGGAAATTCATCAGTGACATAACGCGGGGCGGGAAATTCATCAGTGACATACCGTGGTGCGGGAAATTCATCTGTGACATACCACCGGGCGGGAAATCCATCAGTGACATACCGTGGTGCGGCAAATTCCTCAGTGACATGCCACGGGGCGGGAAATTCATCAGTGACATACCGTGGTGCGGGAAATTCATCAGTGACATACCGTGGTGCGGGAAATTCATCAGTGACATACCGCAGGGTGGGAAATTCATCAGTGACATACCACCGGGCGGGAAATTCATCAGTGACATCCCGTGGGGCGGGAAATTCATAAGTGACATACCACCGGGCAGGAAATTCATCAGTGACATACCGTCGGGAGTGAAATTCATCAGTGACATACCACCGGGCGGGAAATTCATCAGTGACATACCGCCGGGCGGGAAACTCATCAGTGTCATACCGCTGGGCGAGAAATTCATCAGTGTCATAGCGCCAGGCGGGAAATTCCTCAGTGACATGCCGCCGGGCGGGAAATTCATCAGTGACATACCGCCGGGCGGGAAATTCATCAGTGACATACCGCCGGTCGGGAAATTCATCAGTGACATACCGCCGGGCGGGAAATTCATCAGTGACATACCGTGGTGCAGGAAATTCATCAGTGACATGCCGCCGGGCGGGAAATTCATCAGTGACATACCGCCGGTCGGGAAATTCATCAGTGACATACCGCCGGGCGGGAAATTCATCAGTGACATACCGTGGTGCAGGAAATTCTTCAGTGACATGCCGCCGGGCGGGAAATTCATCAGTGACATACCGCCGGGCGAGAAATTAATCATCTACATACCGCGAGGCGGGAAATTCATCAGTGACATGCCGTGGTGCGGGAAATTTATCAGTGACATACCGCAGGGTGTGAAATTCATCAGTGACATACCACCGGGCGGGAAACTCATCAGTGTCATACCGCCGGGCGGGAAATTCATCAGTGACATAACGCGGGGCGGGAAATTCATCAGTGACATACCGTGGTGCGGGAAATTCATCTGTGACATACCACCGGGCGGGAAATCCATCAGTGACATACCGTGGTGCGGCAAATTCCTCAGTGACATGCCACGGGGCGGGAAATTCATCAGTGACATACCGTGGTGCGGGAAATTCCTCAGTGACATACCACGGGGCGGGAAATTCATCAGTGACATACCGCCGGGCGGGAAATTCATCAGTGACATCCCACCGGGCAGGAAATTCATCAGTGACATACCGCCGGGCGGGAAATTCATCAGTTACATACCGCCGGTCGGGAAATTCATCAGTGACATACCGCGGGGCGGGAAATTCATCAGTGCCATACCGTGGTGCAGGAAATTCATCAGTGACATGCCGCCGGGCGGGAAATTCATCCGTGTCATACCGCCGGGCGGGAAATTCATCAGTGACATAACGCGGGGCGGGAAATTCATCAGTGATATACCGTGGTGCGGGAAATTCATCTGTGACATACCACCGGGCGGGAAATCCATCAGTGACATACCGTGGTGCGGCAAATTCCTCAGTGACATGCCACGGGGCGGGAAATTCATCAATGACATACCATGGTGCGGGAAATTCATCAGTGACATACCGCCGGGCGGGAAATTCATCAGTGACATACCGCCGAGCGGGAAATTCATCAGTGACATACCGCCAGGCCGGGAAATTCATCAGTGACATACCGCCGCGCGGGAAATTCCTCAGTGACATACTGCCGGGCGAGAAATTCATCATCTACGTACCGCGAGGCGGGAAATTCATCAGTGTCATACCGTGGTGCGGAAAATTCATCAGTGACATACCGCAGGGTGGGAAATTCATCAGTGACATAACACCGGGCGGGAAATTCATCAGTGACATACCGTGGGGCGGGAAATTCATCAGTGACATACCACCGGGCGGGAAATTCATCAGTGACATACCGCCGGGCGGGAAATTCATCAGTGACATACCGCAAGGCGGGAAACTCATCAGTGTCAGACCGCCGGTCGGGAAATTCATCAGTGACATACCTCCGGGCGGGAAATTCATCAGTGACATACCGTGGTGCAGGAAATTCATCAGTGACATGCCGCCGGTACCGGGAAATTCATCAGTGACATACCGCCGGGCGAGAAATTCATCATCTACATACCGCGAGGCGGGAAATTCATCAGTGACATACCGTGGTGCGGGAAATTAATCAGTGACATACCGCAGGGTGGGAAATTCATCAGTGACATACCACCGGGCGGGAAATTCATCAGTGACATACCGTGGGGCGGGAAATTCATAAGTGACATACCACCGGGCAGGAAATTCATCAGTGACATACCGTCGGGAGTGGAATTCATCAGTGACATACCACCGGGCGGGAAATTCATCAGTGACATACCGCCGGGCGGGAAACTCATCAGTGTCATACCGCCGGGCGAGAAATTCATCAGTGACATAGCGCCAGGCGGGAAATTCATCAGTGACATGCCGCCGGGCGGGAAATTCATCAGTGACATACCGCCGGGCGGGAAATTCATCAGTGACATACCGCCGGTCGGGAAATTCATCAGTGACATACCGCCGGGCGGGAAATTCATCAGTGACATACCGTGGTGCAGGAAATTCATCAGTGACATGCCGCCGGGCGGGAAATTCATCAGTGACATACCGCCGGTCGGGAAATTCATCAGTGACATACCGCCGGGCGGGAAATTCATCAGTGACATACCGTGGTGCAGGAAATTCATCAGTGACATACCGCCGGTCAGGAAATTCATCAGTGACATGCCGCCGGGCGGGAAATTCATCAGTGACATACCGCCGGGCGAGAAATTAATCATCTACATACCGCGAGGCGGGAAATTCATCAGTGACATGCAGTGGTGCGGGAAATTTATCAGTGACATACCGCAGGGTGTGAAATTCATCAGTGACATACCACCGGGCGGGAAACTCATCAGTGTCATACCGCCGGGCGGGAAATTCATCAGTGACATAACGCGGGGCGGGAAATTCATCAGTGACATACCGTGGTGCGGGAAATTCATCTGTGACATACCACCGGGCGGGAAATCCATCAGTGACATACCGTGGTGCGGCAAATTCCTCAGTGACATGCCACGGGGCGGGAAATTCATCAGTGACATACCGTGGTGCGGGAAATTCCTCAGTGACAGACCACGGGGCGGGAAATTCATCAGTGACATACCGCGGGGCGGGAAATTCATCAGTGACATACCGCCGGGCGGGAAATTCATCAGTGACATACCGCCGAGGGGGAAATTCATCAGTGACATCCCGCGGGGCGGGAAATTCATCAGTGACATACCGCCGGGCGGGAAATTCATCAGTGACATACCGCCGAGCGGGAAATTCATCAGTGACATACCGCCGGGCGGGAAATTCATCAGTGACAAACCGTGGGGCGGGAAATTCATTAGTGACATACCGTGTTGCGGGAAATTCATCAGCGACATACCGCCAGGCGGGAAATTCATCAGCTACATACCGCCAGGCGGGAAATTATCAGTGACAGACCGCCGGGCGGGAAATTCATCAGCTACATACCGCCAGGCGGGAAATTATCAGTGACATACCACCGGGCGGGTAATTCATCAGCTCCATACCGCCGGTCGGGAAATTCATCAGTGACATACCGTGGTGCGGGTAATTCATCAGTGACATACCGCCGGGCGGGAAATTCATCAGTGACATACTGCCGGGCGAGAAATTCATCATCTACGTACCGCGAGGCGGGAAATTCATCAGTGACATACCGTGGTGCGGAAAATTCATCAGTGACATACCGCAGGGTGGGAAATTCATCAGTGACATAACACCGGGTGGGAAATTCATCAGTGACATACCGTGGGGCGGGAAATTCATCAGTGACATACCACCGGGCGGAAAATTCATCAGTGACATACCGTCGGGAGGGAAATTCATCAGTGACATACCACCGGGCTGGAAATTCATCAGTGACATACCGCAAGGCGGGAAACTCATCAGTGTCATACCGCCGGGCGGGAAATTCATCAGTGACATACCGCAGGGCGGGAAATTCATCAGTGACATACCACCGGGCGGGAAATTTATCAGCGACATACCACCGGGCGGGAAATTCATCAGCGACATACCGCCGGGCGGGAAATTCATCAGTGACATACCGTGGTGTGGGTAATTCATCAGTGACATATCGCCGGGCGGGAAATTCATCAGTGACATACCGCCGGTCGGAAAATTCATCAGTGACATACCGCCGGGCGGGAAATTCATCAGTGACATACTGCCGGGCGAGAAATTCATCATCTACGTACCGCGAGGCGGGAAATTCATCAGTGACATACCGTGGTGCGGAAAATTAATCAGTGACATACCGCAGGGTGGGAAATTCATCAGTGACATACCGTGGTGCGGGAAATTCATCAGTGACATAACGTCGGGAGGGAAATTCATCAGTGACATACCACCGGGCTGGAAATTCATCAGTGACATACCGCCGGGCGGGAAACTCATCAGTTACATACCGTCGGTCGGGAAATGCATCAGTGACATACCGCCGAGCGGGAAATTCATCAGTGACATCCCGCGGGGCGGGAAATTCATCAGTGACATACCGCCGGGCGGGAAATTCATCAGTGACATACCGCCGAGCGGGAAATTCATCAGTGACATACCACCGGGCGGGAAATTCATCAGTGACAAACCGTGGGGCGGGAAATTCATTAGTCACATACCGTGTTGCGGGAAATTCATCAGTGACATACCGCCAGGCGGGAAATTCATCAGCTACATACCGCCAGGCGGGAAATTATCAGTGACAGACCGCCGGGCGGGAAATTCATCAGCTACATACCGCCAGGCGGGAAATTATCAGTGACATACCACCGGGCGGGTAATTCATCAGCTCCATACCGCCCGGCGGGAAATTCATCAGCTACATTCCGCCGGGCAGGAAATTCATCAGTGACATACCGCCGGGCGAGAAATTCATCAGTCACCTACCGCCGGTCGGGAAATTCATCAGTGACATACCGTGGTGCGGGTAATTCATCAGTGACATACCGCCGGGCGGGAAATTCATCAATGACATACTGCCGGGCGAGAAATTCATCATCTACGTACCGCGAGGCGGGAAATTCATCAGTGACATACCGTGGTGCGGAAAATTCATCAGTGACATACCGCAGGGTGGGAAATTCATCAGTGACATAACACCGGGTGGGAAATTCATCAGTGACATACCGTGGGGCGGGAAATTCATCAGTGACATACCACCGGGCGGAAAATTCATCAGTGACATACCGTCGGGAGGGAAATTCATCAGTGACATACCACCGGGCTGGAAATTCATCAGTGACATACCGCAAGGCGGGAAACTCATCAGTGTCATACCGCCGGGCGGGAAATTCATCAGTGACATACCGCAGGGCGGGAAATTCATCAGTGACATACCACCGGGCGGGAAATTTATCAGCGACATACCACCGGGCGGGAAATTCATCAGCGACATACCGCCGGGCGGGAAATTCATCAGTGACATACCGCCGGGCGGGAAATTCATCAGTGACATACCGTGGTGCGGAAATTCATCAGTGACATACCGCCGGGCGGGAAATTCATCAGTGACATACTGCCGGGCGAGAAATTCATCATCTACGTACCGCGAGGCGGGAAATTCATCAGTGACATACCGTGGTGCGGAAAATTAATCAGTGACATACCGCAGGGTGGGAAATTCATCAGTGACATACCGTGGTGCGGGAAATTCATCAGTGACATAACGTCGGGAGGGAAATTCATCAGTGACATACCACCGGGCTGGAAATTCATCAGTGACATACCGCCGGGCGGGAAACTCATCAGTTACATACCGTCGGTCGGGAAATGCATCAGTGACATACCACCGGGCGAGACATTCATCAGTGACATACCACCGGGCAGCAAATTCATCAGTGACATACCGCCAGGCTGGGAAATTCATCAGTGACATACCGCCAGGCAGGAAATTAATCAGTGACATACCGACAGGCGGGAATTTCATCAGTTACATACCGCCGGTCTGGAAATTCATCAGTGACATACCGCCGGGCGGGAAATTCATCAGTGACATACCGCCGGCCGGGAAATTCATCAGTGACATACCGTGGTGCAGGAAATTCATCAGTGACATGCCGCCGGGCGGGAAATTCATCAGTGACATACCACCGGGCGAGAAATTCATCATCTGCATACCGCGAGGCGGGAAATTCATCAGTGACATACCGTGGTGCGGGAAATTCATCAGTGACATACCGTGTGGAGGGTAATTCATCAGTGACATACCACCGGGCGGGAAATTCATCAGTGACATACCGCCGGGCGGGAAATTCATCATTGACATACCGCCGGGCGGGAAATTCATCAGTTACATACCTCCGGTCGGGAAATTCATCAGTGACATACCGCCGGGCGGGAAATTCATCAGTGACATACCGTGGTGCAGGAAATTCATCAGTGACATGCCGCCGGGCGGGAAATTCATCAGTGACATACCGCCGGGCGGGAAATTCATCAGTGACATACCACCGGGCGAGAAATTCATCATCTACATACCGCGAGGCGGGAAATTCATCAGTTACATACCGCGAGGCGGGAAATTCATCAGTGACATACCGTGGTGCGGGAAATTTATCAGTGACATACCGCAGGGTGGGAAATTCATCAGTGACATACCACCAGGCGGGAAATTCATCAGTGACATAACGCGGGGCGGGAAATTCATCAGTGACATAACGCGGGGCGGGAAATTCATCAGTGACATACGGTGGTGCGGGAAATTCATCTGTGACATACCAGCGGGCGGGAAATCCATCAGTGACATACCGTGGTGCGGCAAATTCCTCAGTGACATGCCACGGGGCGGGAAATTCATCAGTGACATACCGTGGTGCGGGAAATTCCTCAGTGACATACCACGGGGCGTGAACTTCATCAGTGACATACCGCGGGGCGGGAAATTCATCAGTGACATACCGCCGGGCGGGAAATTCATCAGTGACATACCGCCGGGCGGGAAATTCATCAGTGACATACCGCGGGGCGGGAAATTCATCAGTGACATACCGCCAGGCCGGGAAATTCATCAGTGACACACCACCGGGCGCGAAATTCATCAGCTACATACCGCCGGGCGGGAAATTCATCAGTGACATCGCGCCGGGCGGGAAATTCATCAGTGACATACCGCGGGGCGGGAAATTCATCAGTGACATACCGCCAGGCCGGGAAATTCATCAGTGACACACCACCGGGCGGGAAATTCATCAGTGACATACCGCCGGGCGGGAAATTCATCAGTGACATACCGCGGGGCGGGAAATTCATCAGTGACATACAGCCGGGCGGGAAATTCATCAGTGACATACCGCCAGGCCGGGAAATTCATCAGTGACGTACCGCCGGGCGGGAAATTCATCAGTGACATACCGCGGTGCGGGAAATTCATCAGTGACAAACCGTGTTGCGGGAAATTCATCAGTGACATACCGCCGGGCGGGAAATTCATCAGCTACATTCCGCCGGGCAGGAAATTCATCAGTGACATACCGCGGGGCGGGAAATTCATTAGTGACAGACCGTGGTGCGGGAAATTCATCAGTGACATCCCGCGCTGCGGGAAATTCATCAGTGACATACCGCAGGGCGGGAAATTCATCAGTGACATACCACCGGGCGGGAAATTTATCAGCGACATACCACCGGGCGGTTAATTCATCAGTGACATACCACGGGGCGGGAAATTCATCAGTCACCTACCGCCGGTCGGGAAATTCATCAGTGACATACCACCAGGCCGGGAAATTCATCAGTTACTTACCGCCAGGCGCGAAATTCATCAGTGACATACCGTGGGGCGGGAAATTCATCAGTGACATACCACCGGGCGGGAAATTCATCAGTGACATACCACCTGGCGGGAAATTCATCAGTGACATAACGCGGGGCGGGAAATTCATCAGTGACAGACCGTGGTGCGGGAAATTCTTCAGTGACATACCACGGGGAGGGAAATTCATCAGTGACATACTGCCGGCGGGAAATTCATCAGTGACATACCGTGGGGCTGGAAATTCATCGGTGACATACTGCCGGGCGGGAAATTCATCAGTGACATACCGTGTTGCGGGAAATTCATCAGTGACATTCTGCCGGGCGGGAAATTCATCAGTGACAAACCGCCGGGCGGGAAATTCATCAGTGACATACCGTGGGGCGGGAAATTCATCAGTGACATACCGTGGGGCGGGAAATTCATCAGTGACATACCGTGGTGCGGGAAATCCATCAGTGACATACCGCCGGGCGAGATATTCATCAGTGACGTACCACCAGGCTGGGAAATTCATCAGTGACATACCGTGGGGCGGGAAATTCATTAGTGACATACCGTGTTGCAGGAAATCCATCAGTGACATACCGCCAGGCCGGGAAATTCATCAGTGACACACCACCGGGCGGGAAATTCATCAGCTACATACCGCCGGGCGGGAAATTCATCAGTGACATACCGCCAGGCGAGAAATTCATCAGTGACATACCGCCGGGCGAGAAATTCATCAGTGACATACCGCCAGGCGAGAAATTCATCAGTGACATACCGCCGGGCGGGAAATTCATCAGCTACATTCCGCCGGGCAGGAAATTCATCAGTGACATACCGCGGGGCGGGAAATTCATTAGTGACAGACCGTGGTGCGGGAAATTCATCAGTGACATCCCGCGCTGCGGGAAATTCATCAGTGACATACCGCAGGGCGGGAAATTCATCAGTGACATACCACCGGGCGGGAAATTTATCAGCGACATACCACCGGGCGGTTAATTCATCAGTGACATACCACGGGGCGGGAAATTCATCAGTCACCTACCGCCGGTCGGGAAATTCATCAGTGACATACCGCCAGGCCGGGAAATTCATCAGTTACTTACCGCCGGGCGCGAAATTCATCAGTGACATACCGTGGGGCGGGAAATTCATCAGTGACATACCACCGGGCGGGAAATTCATCAGTGACATACCGCCGGGCGGGAAATTCATCAGTGACATAACGCGGGGCGGGAAATTCATCAGTGACAGACCGTGGTGCGGGAAATTCCTCAGTGACATACCATGGGGAGGGAAATTCATCAGTGACATACTGCCGGCGGGAAATTCATCAGTGACATACCGTGTTGCGGGAAATTCATCAGTGACATTCTGCCGGGCGGGAAATTCATCAGTGACAAACCGCCAGGCGGGAAATTCATCAGTGACATACCGTGGGGCGGAAAATTCATCAGTGACATACCGTGGGGCGGGAAATTCATCAGTGACATACCGCAGGGTGGGAAATTCATCAGTGACATACCGTGGTGCGGGAAATTCATCATTGACATACCACGGGGCGGGAAATTCATCAGTGACATACCGTGGTGTGGGAAATCCATCAGTGACATACCGCCGGGCGAGAAATTCATCAGTGACATACCACCAGGCTGGGAAATTCATCAGTGACATACCGTGGGGCGGGAAATTAATTAGTGACATACCGTGTTGCAGGAAATCCATCAGTGACATACCGCCAGGCCGGGAAATTCATCAGTGACACACCACCGGGCGGGAAATTCATCAGCTACAAACCGCCGGGGGGGAAATTCATCAGTGACATACCGCCAGGCGAGAAATTCATCAGTGACATACCGCCGGGCGAGAAATTCATCAGTGACATACCGCCGGGCGAGAAATTCATCAGTGACATACCGCCGGGCGGGAAATTCATCAGCTACATTCCGCCGGGCAGGAAATTCATCAGTGACATACCGCGGGGCGGGAAATTCATTAGTGACAGACCGTGGTGCGGGAAATTCATCAGTGACATCCCGCGCTGCGGGAAATTCATCAGTGACATACCGCAGGGCGGGAAATTCATCAGTGACATACCACCGGGCGGGAAATTTATCAGCGACATACCACCGGGCGGTTAATTCATCAGTGACATACCACGGGGCGGGAAATTCATCAGTCACCTACCGCCGGTCGGGAAATTCATCAGTGACATACCGCCAGGCCGGGAAATTCATCAGTTACTTACCGCCGGGCGCGAAATTCATCAGTGACATACCGTGGGGCGGGAAATTCATCAGTGACATACCACCGGGCGGGAAATTCATCAGTGACATACCACCTGGCGGGAAACTCATCAGTGTCATACCGCCGGGCGGGAAATGCATCAGTGACATAACGCGGGGCGGGAAATTCATCAGTGACAGACCGTGGTGCGGGAAATTCCTCAGTGACATACCACGGGGAGGGAAATTCATCAGTGACATACTGCCGGCGGGAAATTCATCAGTGACATACCGTGTTGCGGGAAATTCATCAGTGACATACCGCCGGGTGAGAAATTCATCAGTGACATACCGTGGGGCGGGAAATTCATTGGTGACATACTGCCGGGCGGGAAATTCATCAGTGACATACCGTGTTGCGGGAAATTCATCAGTGACATTCTGCCGGGCGGGAAATTCATCAGTGACAAACCGCCGGGCGGGAAATTCATCAGTGACATACCGTGGGGCGGGAAATTCATCAGTGACATACCGTGGGGCGGGAAATTCATCAGTGACATACCGTGGGGCGGGAAATCCATCAGTGACATACCGCCGGGCGAGAAATTCATCAGTGACGTACCACCAGGCTGGGAAATTCATCAGTGACATACCGTGGGGCGGGAAATTCATTAGTGACATACCGTGTTGCAGGAAATCCATCAGTGACATACCGCCAGGCCGGGAAATTCATCAGTGACACACAACCGGGCGGGAAATTCATCAGCTACATACCGCCGGGCGGGAAATTCATCAGTGACATACCGCCAGGCGAGAAATTCATCAGTGACATACCGCCGGGCGAGAAATTCATCAGTGACATACCGCCAGGCGAGAAATTCATCAGTGACATACCGCCGGGCGGGAAATTCATCAGCTACATTCCGCCGGGCAGGAAATTCATCAGTGACATACCGCGGGGCGGGAAATTCATTAGTGACAGACCGTGGGGCGGGAAATTCATGAGTGACATACCGTGTTGCAGGAAATCCATCAGTGACATACCGCCAGGCCGGGAAATTCATCAGTGACACACCACCGGGCGGGAAATTCATCAGCTACATACCGCCGGGCGGGAAATTCATCAGTGACATACCGCCAGGCGAGAAATTCATCAGTGACATACCGCCGGGCGAGAAATTCATCAGTGACATACCGCCAGGCGAGAAATTCATCAGTGACATACCGCCGGGCGGGAAATTCATCAGTGACATACCGCCAGGCGAGAAATTCATCAGTGACATACCGCCGGGCGGGAAATTCATCAGTGCCATACAGCCGGGCGGGAAATTCATCAGTGACATACCGCCGGGCGGGAAATTCATCAGTTATATACCGCCGGTCGGGAAATTCATCAGTGACATACCGCCGGGCGGGAAATTCATCAGTGACATACCGTGGTGCAGGAAATTCATCAGTGACATACCGCAGGGTGGGAAATTCATCAGTGACATACCGTGGTGTGGGAAATTCATCAGTGACATACCGTAGGGTGGGAAATTCATCAGTGACATACCGTGGTGCGGGTAATTCATCAGTGACATACCGCCGGGCGGGAAATTCATCAGTGACATACCGTGTTGCGGGAAATTCATCAGTGACATACCGTCGGGAGGGAAATTAATCAATGACATACCGCCAGGCGGGAAATTCATCAGTGACATACCGTGGTGCGGGAAATTCATCAGTGACATACCGTGGTGCGGGAAATTCATCAGTGACATACCGTCGGGAGGGAAATTAATCAGTGACATACCGCCAGGCGGGAAATTTATCAGTGTCATCAAGCCGGGTGGGAAATTCATCAGTGACATACCGTTGGGAGGGAAATTAATCAGTGACATACCACCGGGCGGGAAATTCATCAGTGACATACTGCCGGGCGGGAAATTCATCAGTGACATAACGACGGCCGGGAAATTCATCAGTGACATACCACCGGGCGGGAAATTCATCAGTGACATACCGTCGGGAGGGAAATTAATCAGTGACATACCACCGGGCGGGAAATTCATCAGTGACATACCGTGGTGCGGGAAATTCATCAGTGCCATACTGTGGTGGGGGAAATTAATCAGAGATATACCGTGGGGCGGGAAATTAATCAGTGACATACCGTGTTGCGGGAAATTCATCAGTGACATTCCGCCGGGCGGGAAATTCATCAGTGACATACCGCCAGGCCAGGAAATTCATCAGTGACATACCGCCGGGCGGGAAATTCATCAGTGAAATACCACCGGCGGGAAGTTCATCAGTGACATACCGTGGGGTGGGAAATTCATCAGTGACATACCGCGGGGCGGGAAATTCATCAGCTACATACCGCCGGGCAGCAAATTCATCAGTGACATACCGCCGGGCGGGAAATTCATCAGCTACATACCGCCGGGTGGTAAATTCATCAGTGACATACCGCTGGGCGGGAAACTCATCAGTGACATACCGTGGTGCGGGAAATTACTCAGTGACATACCACCGGGCGGTAAATTCATCAGTGACATACCGCCGGGTGGGAAATTCATCAGTGACATACCATGGGGCGGGAAATTCATCAGTGACATACCGCCGGGCGGGAAATTCATCAGTGACATACCATCAGGCGGGAAATTCATCAGTGACATACCGCCGGGCGGTAAATTCATCAGTGACATACCGCCGGTCGGGAAATTCATCAGTGACATACCGCCGGGCGGGAAATTCATCAGTGACATACCGTGGTGCAGGAAATTCATCAGTGACATGCCGCCGGGCGGGAAATTCATCAGTGACATACCGCCGGGCGGGAATTTCATCAGTGACATACCGTGGTGCAGGAAATTCATCAGTGACATGCCGCCGGGCGGGAAATTCATCAGTGACATACCGCCGGGCGAGAAATTCATCATCTACATACCGCGAGGCGTGAAATTCATCAGTGACATACCGTGGTGCGGGAAATTTATCAGTGACATACCGCAGGGTGGGAAATTCATCAGTGACATACCACCGGGCGGGAAACTCATCAGTGTCATACCGCCGGGCGGGAAATTCATCAGTGACATAACGCGGGGCCGGAAATTCATCAGTGACATACCGTGGTGCGGGAAATTCATCTGTGACATACCACCGGGCGGGAAATCTATCAGTGACATACCGTGGTGCGGCAAATTCCTCAGTGACATGCCACGGGGCGGGAAATTCATCAGTGACATACCGCCAGGCGGGAAATTCATCAGCTACATACCGCCAGGCGGGAAATTATCAGTGACAGACCGCCGGGCGGGAAATTCATCAGCTACATACCGCCAGGCGGGAAATTATCAGTGACATACCACCGGGCGGGTAATTCATCAGCTCCATACCGCCCGGCGGGAAATTCATCAGCTACATTCCGCCGGGCAGGAAATTCATCAGTGACATACCGCCGGGCGAGAAATTCATCAGTCACCTAACGCCGGTCGGGAAATTCATCAGTGACATACCGTGGTGCGGGTAATTCATCAGTGACATACCGCCGGGCGGGAAATTCGTCAGTGACATACCGCCGGGCGGGAAATTCATCAATGACATACAGTGGTGCGGAAATTCATCAGTGACATACCGCCGGGCGGGAAATTCATCAGTGACATACTGCCGGGCGAGAAATTCATCATCTACGTACCGCGAGGCGGGAAATTCATCAGTGACATACCGTGGTGCGGAAAATTCATCAGTGACATACCGCAGGGTGGGAAATTCATCAGTGACATAACACCGGGTGGGAAATTCATCAGTAACATACCGTGGGGCGGGAAATTCATCAGTGACATACCACCGGGCGGGTAATTCATCAGTGACATACCGTTGGGAGGGAAATTCATCAGTGACATACCACCGGGCTGGAAATTCATCAGTGACATACCGCAAGGCGGGAAACTCATCAGTGTCATACCGCCGGGCGGGAAATTCATCAGTGACATACCGCAGGGCGGGAAATTCATCAGTGACATACCACCGGGCGGGAAATTTATCAGCGACATACCACCGGGCGGGAAATTCATCAGTGACATACCGCCGGGCGGGAAATTCATCAGTGACATACCGCCGGGCGGGAAATTCATCAGTGACATACCGCCGGGCGGGAAATTCATCAGTGACATACCGTGGTGCGGGAAATTCATCTGTGACATACCAGCGGGCGGGAAATCCATCAGTAACATTCCGTGGTGCGGCAAATTCCTCAGTGACATACGACGGGGCGGGAAATTCATCAGTGACATACCGCCGAGCGGGAAATTCATCAGTGACATACCGCCAGGCCGGGAAATTCATCAGTGACATACCGCCGGGCGGGAAATTCCTCAGTGACATACTGCGGGGCGAGAAATTCATCATCTACGTACCGCGAGGCGGGAAATTCATCAGTGACATACCGTGGTGCGGAAAATTCATCAGTGACATACCGCAGGGTGGGAAATTCATCAGTGACATAACACCGGGCGGGAAATTCATCAGTGACATACCGTCGGGAGGGAAATTCATCAGTGACATAACACCGGGCGGGAAATTCATCAGTGACATACCGTGGGGCGGGAAACTCATCAGTGTCATACCGCCGGGCGGGAAATTCATCAGTGACATACCGCCGGGCGGGAAATTCATCAGTGACATACCGCAAGGCGGGAAACTCATCAGTGTCAGACCGCCGGTCGGGAAATTCATCAGTGACATACCTCCGGGCGGGAAATTCATCAGTGACATACCGTGGTGCAGGAAATTCATCAGTGACATGCCGCCGGTACCGGGAAATTCATCAGTGACATACCGCCGGGCGAGAAATTCATCATCGACATACCGCGAGGCGGGAAATTCATCAGTGACATACCGTGGTGCGGGAAATTCATCAGTGACATACCGCAGGGTGGGAAATTCATCAGTGACATACCACCGGGCGGGAAATTCATCAGTGACATACCGTGGGGCGGGAAATTCATCAGTGACATACCACCGGGCAGGAAATTCATCAGTGACATACCGTCGGGAGTGAAATTCATCAGTGACATACCGCCGGGCGGGAAACTCATCAGTGTCATACCGCCGGGCGGGAAATTCATCAGTGACATAACGCCAGGCGGGAAATTCATCAGTGACATACCGCCGGGCGGGAAATTCATCAGTGACATACCGCCGGGCGGGAAATTCATCAGTTACATACCGCCGGTCGGGAAATTCATCAGTGACATACCGCCGGGCGGGAAATTCATCAGTGACATACCGTGGTGCAGGAAATTCATCAGTGACATGCCGCCGGGCGGGAAATTCATCAGTGACATACCGCCGGTCGGGAAATTCATCAGTGACATACCGCCGGGCGGGAAATTCATCAGTGACATACCGTGGTGCAGGAAATTCATCAGTGACATGCCGCCGGGCGGGAAATTCATCAGTGACATACCGCCGGGCGAGAAATTAATCATCTACATACCGCGAGGCGGGAAATTCATCAGTGACATGCCGTGGTGCGGGAAATTTATCAGTGACATACCGCAGGGTGGGAAATTCATCAGTGACATACCACCGGGCGGGAAACTCATCAGTGTCATGCCGCCGGGCGGGAAATTCATCAGTGACATAACGCGGGGCGGGAAATTCATCAGTGACATACCGTGGTGCGGGAAATTCATCTGTGACATACCACCGGGCGGGAAATCCATCAGTGACATACCGTGGTGCGGCAAATTCCTCAGTGACATGCCACAGGGCGGGATATTCATCAGTGACATACCGTGGTGCGGGAAATTCCTCAGTGACATACCACGGGGCGGGAAATTCATCAGTGACATACCGCGGGGCGGGAAATTCATCAGTGACATACCGCCGGGCGGGAAATTCATCAGTGACATACCGCCGAGCGGGAAATTCATCAGTGACATCCCGCGGGGCGGGAAATTCATCAGTGACATACCACCGGGCGGGAAATTCATCAGTGACATACCGCCGGGCGGGAAATTCATCAGTGACATACCGCCGGGCGAGAAATTCATTAGTGACATACCGTGTTGCGGGAAATTCATCAGTGACATACCGCCAGGCGGGAAATTCATCAGCTACATACCGCCAGGCGGGAAATTATCAGTGACAGACCGCCGGGCGGGAAATTCATCAGCTACATACCGCCAGGCGGGAAATTATCAGTGACATACCACCGGGCGGGTAATTCATCAGCTCCATACCGCCCGGCGGGAAATTCATCAGCTACATTCCGCCGGGCAGGAAATTCATCAGTGACATACCGCCGGGCGAGAAATTCATCAGTCACCTACCGCCGGTCAGGAAATTCATCAGTGACATACCGTGGTGCGGGTAATTCATCAGTGACATACCGCCGGGCGGGAAATTCATCAGTGACATACCGCCGGGCGGGAAATTCATCAGTGACATACAGTGGTGCGGAAATTCATCAGTGACATACCGCCGGGCGGGAAATTCATCAGTGACATACTGCCGGGCGAGAAATTCATCATCTACGTACCGCGAGGCGGGAAATTCATCAGTGACATACCGTGGTGCGGAAAATTCATCAGTGACATACCGCAGGGTGGGAAATTCATCAGTGACATAACACCGGGTGGGAAATTCATCAGTGACATACCGTGGGGCGGGAAATTCATCAGTGACATACCACCGGGCGGGAAATTCATCAGTGACATACCGTCGGGAGGGAAATTCATCAGTGACATACCACCGGGCGGGAAATTCATCAGTGACATACCGCAAGGCAGGAAACTCATCAGTGTCATACCGCCGGGCGGGAAATTCATCAGTGACATACCGCAGGGCGGGAAATCCATCAGTGACATACCACCGGGCGGGAAATTTATCAGCGACATACCACCGGGCGGGAAATTCATCAGCGACATACCGCCGGGCGGGAAATTCATCAGTGACATACCGTGGTGTGGGTAATTCATCAGTGACATATCGCCGGGCGGGAAATTCATCAGTGACATACCGCCGGTCGGAAAATTCATCAGTGACATACCGCCGGGCGGGAAATTCATCAGTGACATACCGTGGTGCGGAAATTCATCAGTGACATACTGCCGGGCGAGAAATTCATCAGTGACATACCGTGGTGCGGGAAATTCATCAGTGACATAACGTCGGGAGGGAAATTCATCAGTGACATACCACCGAGCGGGAAATTCATCAGTGACATACCGCGGGGCGGGAAATTCATCAGTGACATACCGCCAGGCCGGGAAATTCATCAGTGACACACCACCGGGCGGGAAATTCATCAGTGACATACCGCCGGGCGGGAAATTCATCAGTGACATACCGCGGGGCGGGAAATTCATCAGTGACATACCGCGGGGCGGGAAATTCATCAGTGACATACCGTCGGGCGGGAAATTCATCAGTGACACACCACCGGGCGGGAAATTCATCAGCTACATACCGCGGGGCGGGAAATTCATCAGTGACACACCACCGGGCGGGAAATTCATCAGTGACAAACCGTGGGGCGGGAAATTCATTAGCGCCATACCGCCGGGCGGGAAATTCATCAGTGACATACCGCCGGGCGCGAAATTCATCAGTGACATACCGCCGGGCGAGAAATTCATCAGCTTCATACCGCCAGTTCGGGAAATTCATCAGTGACATACCGTGGGGCGGGAAATTCATCAGTGACACACCACCGGGCGGGAAATCCATCAGTGACATACCGCCTGGCGAGAAATTCATCAGCTTCATACCGCCAGTTCGGGAAATTCATCAGTGACATACCACCGGACGGGAAATCCATCAGTGACATACCGCCAGGCCGGGAAATTCATCAGTGACACACCACCGGGCGGGAAATTCATCCCCTACATACCGCCGGGCGAGAAATTCATCAGTGACATACCGCGGCGCGAGAATTTCATCAGTGACATACCGTGGGGCGGTAAATTCATTCGTGACATTCCGTGTTGCGGGAAATTCATCAGTGACATACCGCTGGGCGGGAAATTCATCAGCTATATTCCGCTGGGCGGGAAATTCATCAGTGACATACCGCCGGGCGGGAAATTTATCATCTACATACCGCGAGGCGGGAAATTCATCAGTGACATACCGTGGTGTGGGAAATTCATCAGTGACATACCGCCGGGCGGGAAATTCATCATCTACATACCGCGAGGCGGGAAATTCATCAGTGACATACCGTGGAGCGGGAAATTCATCAGTGACATACCACCGGGCGGGAACTTCATCAGTGACATACCGTGGGGCAGGAAATTCATCAGTGACATACCGCCGGGCGAGAAATTCATCATCTACATACCGCGAGGCGGGAAATTCATCAGTGACATACCACCGGGCGGGAACTTCATCAGTGACATACCGCCGGGCGGGATGCTCATCAGTGTCATACCGCCGGGCGGGAAATTCATCAGTGACATACCGTGGGGCGGGAAATTCATCAGTGACATACCGTGGTGCGGGAAATTCATCAGTGACATACCATGGGGCGGGAAATTCATCAGTGACATACCGCGGGGCGGGAAATTCATCAGTGACATACCGCCATGCTGGGAAATTCATCAATGACACATCACCGGGCGGGAAATTCATCAGTGACATACCGCCGGGCGGGAAATTCATCAGTGACATACCGCGGGGCGGGAAATTCATCAGTGACATACCGCGGGGCGGGAAATTCATCAGTGACATACCGTCGGGCGGGAAATTCATCAGTGACACACCACCGGGCGGGAAATTCATCAGCTACATACCGCGGGGCGGGAAATTCATCAGTGACACACCACCGGGCGGGAAATTCATCAGTGACAAACCGTGGGGCGGGAAATTCATTAGCGGCATACCGCCGGGCGGGAAATTCATCAGTGACATACCGCCGGGCGGGAAATTCATCAGTGACATACCGCCGGGCGAGAAATTCATCAGCTTCATACCGCCAGTTCGGGAAATTCATCAGTGACATACCGTGGGGCGGGAAATTCATCAGTGACATACCACCGGGCGGGAAATCCATCAGTGACATACCGCCAGGCCGGGAAATTCATCAGTGACACACCACCGGGCGGGAAATTCATCCCCTACATACCGCCGGGCGAGAAATTCATCTGTGACATACCGCGGCGCGAGAATTTCATCAGTGACATACCGTGGGGCGGTAAATTCATTCGTGACATTCCGTGTTGCGGGAAATTCATCAGTGACATACCGCTGGGCGGGAAATTCATCAGCTACATTCCGCTGGGCGGGAAATTCATCAGTGACATACCGCCGGGCGGGAAATTTATCATCTACATACCGCGAGGCGGGAAATTCATCAGTGACATACCGTGGTGCGGGAAATTCATCAGTGACATACCGCCGGGCGGGAAATTCATCATCTACATACCGCGAGGCGGGAAATTCATCAGTGACATACCGTGGAGCGGGAAATTCATCAGTGACATACCACCGGGCGGGAACTTCATCAGTGACATACCGTGGGGCGGGAAATTCATCAGTGACATACCGCCGGGCGAGAAATTCATCATCTACATACCGCGAGGCGGGAAATTCATCAGTGACATACCACCGGGCGGGAACTTCATCAGTGACATACCGTGGAGCGGGAAATTCATCAGTGACATACCGCAGGGTGGGAAATTCATCAGTGACATACCACCGGGCGGGAACTTCCTCAGTGACATACCGCCGGGCGGGATGCTCATCAGTGTCATACCGCCGGGCGGGAAATTCATCAGTGACATACCGTGGGGCGGGAAATTCATCAGTGACATACCGTGGTGCGGGAAATTCATCAGTGACATACAGTGGGGCGGGAAATTCATCAGTGACATACCGCGGGGCGGGAAATTCATCAGTGACATACCGCCATGCTGGGAAATTCATCAATGACACATCACCGGGCGGGAAATTCATTAGCTACAGACCGCCGGGCGAGAAATTCATCATCTACATACCGCGAAGCAGGAAATTCATCAGTGACATACCGTGGAGCGGGAAATTCATCAGTGACATACCACCGGGCGGGAAATTCCTCAGTGACATTCCACGGGGCAGGAAATTCATCAGTGACATACCGCCGGGCGGGAAATTCATCAGTGACATACCGTGTTGCGGGAAATACATCAGTGACAAAACGCCGGGCGAGAAATTCATCATCTACATACCGCGAGGCGGGAAATTCATCAGTGACATACCACCGGGCGGGAACTTCATCAGTGACATACCGTGGAGCGGGAAATTCATCAGTGACATACCGCAGGGTGGGAAATTCATCAGTGACATAGCACCGGGCGGGAACTTCATCAGTGACATACTGCCGGGCGGGAAATTCATCAGTGACATAACGACGGCCGGGAAATTCATCAGTGACATACCGTGTTGCGGGAAATTCATCAGTGACATACCGCCGGGCGAGAAATTCATCATCTACATACCGCGAGGCGGGAAATTCATCAGTGACATACCACCGGGCGGGAACTTCATCAATGACATACCGTGGAGCGGGAAATTCATCAGTGACATACCGCAGGGTGGGAAATTCATCAGTGACATACCACCGGGCGGGAACTTCATCAGTGACATACCGTGGGGCGGGAAATTCATCAGTGACATACCGCGGGGCGGGAAATTCATCAGTGACATACCGCCAGGCCGGGAAATTCATCAGTGACACACCACCGGGCGGGAAATTCATCAGTGACATACCGCCGGGCGGGAAATTCATCAGTGACAAACCGTGGGGCGGGAAATTCATTAGTGACATACCGCCGGGCGGGAAATTCATCAGTGACATACCGCCGGGCGGGAAATTCATCAGTGACATACCGCCGGCGAGAAATTCATCAGCTACATACCGCCAGTTCGGGAAATTCATCAGTGACATACCGTGGGGCGGGAAATTCATCAGTGACATACCACCGGGCGGGAAATCCATCAGTGACATACCGCCAGGCCGGGAAATTCATCAGTGACACACCACCGGGCGGGAAATTCATCACCTACATACCGCCGGGCGAGAAATTCATCAGTGACATACCGCCAGGCTGGGAAATTCATCAGTGACATACCGCGGCGCGAGAATTTCATCAGTGACATACCGTGGGGCGGTAAATTCATTCGTGACATTCCGTGTTGCGGGAAATTCATCAGTGACATACCGCTGGGCGGGAAATTCATCAGCTACATTCCGCTGGGCGGGAAATTCATCAGTGACATACCGCCGGGCGGGAAATTTATCATCTACATACCGCGAGGCGGGAAATTCATCAGTGACATACCGTGGTGCGGGAAATTCATCAGTGACATACCGCCGGGCGGGAAATTCATCATCTACATACCGCGAGGCGGGAAATTCATCAGTGACATACCGTGGAGCGGGAAATTCATCAGTGACATACCACCGGGCGGGAACTTCATCAGTGACATACCGTGGGGCGGGAAATTCATCAGTGACATACCGCCGGGCGAGAAATTCATCATCTACATACCGCGAGGCGGGAAATTCATCAGTGACATACCACCGGGCGGGAACTTCATCAGTGACATACCGTGGAGCGGGAAATTCATCAGTGACATAACGCAGGGTGGGAAATTCATCAGTGACATACCACCGGGCGGGAACTTCATCAGTGACATACCGCCGGGCGGGATGCTCATCAGTGTCATACCGCCGGGCGGGAAATTCATCAGTGACATACCGTGGGGCGGGAAATTCATCAGTGACATACCGTGGTGCGGGAAATTCATCAGTGACATACCGTGGGGCGGGAAATTCATCAGTGACATACCGCGGGGCGGGAAATTCATCAGTGACATACCGCCATGCTGGGAAATTCATCAATGACACATCACCGGGCGGGAAATTCTTTAGCTACAGACCGCCGGGCGAGAAATTCATCATCTACATACCGCGAAGCAGGAAATTCATCAGTGACATACCGTGGAGCGGGAAATTCATCAGTGACATACCACCGGGCGGGAAATTCATCAGTGACATACCGTGGTGCGGGAAATTCCTCAGTGACATACCGTGGGGCGGGAAATTCATCAGTGACATACCGTGGGGCGGGAAATTCATCAGTGACATACCGCGGTGCGGGAAATTCATCAGTGACATACCGTGGGGCGGGAAATTCATCAGTGACATACTGCGGGGCGGGAAATTCATCAGTGACATACCGCCATGCTGGGAAATTCATCAATGACACATCACCGGGCGGGAAATTCATTAGCTACAGACCGCCGGGAGAGAAATTCATCATCTACATACCGCGAAGAAGGAAATTCATCAGTGACATACCGTGGAGCGGGAAATTCATCAGTGACATACCGCCGGGCGAGAAATTCATCATCTACATACCGCGAGGCGGGAAATTCATCAGTGACATACCACCGGGCGGGAACTTCATCAGTGACATACCGTGGAGCGGGAAATTCATCAGTGACATACCGCAGGGTGGGAAATTCATCAGTGACATACCACCGGGCGGGAACTTCATCAGTGACATACCGCCGGGCGGGATGCTCATCAGTGTCATACCGCCGGGTGGGAAATTCATCAGTGACATACCGTGGGGCGGGAAATTCATCAGTGACATACCGCGGGGCGGGAAATTCATCAGTGACATACCGTGGGGCGGGAAATTCATCAGTGACATACCGTGGTGCGGGAAATTCATCAGTGACATACCGTGGGGCGGGAAATTCATCAGTGACATACCGCGGGGCGGGAAATTCATCAGTGACATACCGCCATGCTGGGAAATTCATCAATGACACATCACCGGGCGGGAAATTCATTAGCTACAGACCGCCGGGCGAGAAATTCATCATCTACATACCGCGAAGCAGGAAATTCATCAGTGACATACCGTGAAGCGGGAAATTCATCAGTGACATACCACCGGGCGGGAACTTCATCAGTGACATACCGCCGGGTGGGATGCTCATCAGTGACATACCGTGGGGCGGGAAATTCATCAGTGACATACCGCGGGGCGGGAAATTCATCAGTGACATACCGCGGGGCGGGAAATTCATCAGTGACATATCGCCATGCTGGGAAATTCATCAATGACACATCACCGGGCGGGAAATTCATTAGCTACAGACCGCCGGGCGAGAAATTCATCATCTACATACCGCGAGGCGGGAAATTCATCAGTGACATACCACCGGGCGGGAACTTCATCAGTGACATACCGTGGAGCGGGAAATTCATCAGTGACATACCGCAGGGTGGGAAATTCATCAGTGACATACCACCGGGCGGGAACTTCATCAGTGTCATACCGCCGGGCGGGAAATTCATCAGTGACATACCGTGGGGCGGGAAATTCATCAGTGACATACCGCGGGGCGGGAAATTCATCAGTGACATACCGCCATGCTGGGAAATTCATCAATGACACATCACCGGGCGGGAAATTCATTAGCTACAGACCGCCGGGCGAGAAATTCATCATCTACATACCGCGAAGCAGGAAATTCATCAGTGACATACTGTGGAGCGGGAAATTCATCAGTGACATAGCACCGGGCGGGAAATTCCTCAGTGACATTCCACGGGGCAGGAAATTCATCAGTGACATACCGTGTTGCGGGAAATACATCAGTGACAAAACGCCGGGCGAGAAATTCATCATCTACATACCGCGAGGCGGGAAATTCATCAGTGACATACCGCAGGGTGGGAAATTCATCAGTGACATACCACCGGGCGGGAACTTCATCAGTGACATACCGCCGGGCGGGATGCTCATCAGTGTCATACCGCCGGGCGGGAAATTCATCAGTGACATACCGTGGGGCGGGAAATTCATCAGTGACATACCGCGGGGCGGGAAATTCATCAGTGACATACCGCCATGCTGGGAAATTCATCAATGACACATCACCGGGCGGGAAATTCATTAGCTACAGACCGCCGGGCGAGAAATTCATCATCTACATACCGCGAAGCAGGAAATTCATCAGTGACATACCGTGGAGCGGGAAATTCATCAGTGACATACCACCGGGCGGGAAATTCCTCAGTGACATTCCACGGGGCAGGAAATTCATCAGTGACATACCGCCGGGCGGGAAATTCATCAGTGACATACCGTGTTGCGGGAAATACATCAGTGACATACCGTGGGGCGGGAAATTCATCAGTGACATACTGCGGGGCGGGAAATTCATCAGTGACATACCGCCATGCTGGGAAATTCATCAATGACACATCACCGGGCGGGAAATTCATTAGCTACAGACCGCCGGGCGAGAAATTCATCATCTACATACCGCGAAGCAGGAAATTCATCAGTGACATACCGTGGAGCGGGAAATTCATCAGTGACATACCGCTGGGCGAGAAATTCATCATCTACATACCGCGAGGCGGGAAATTCATCAGTGACATACCACCGGGCGGGAACTTCATCAGTGACATACCGCCGGGTGGGATGCTCATCAGTGACATACCGTGTTGCGGGAAATACATCAGTGACAAAACGCCGGGCGAGAAATTCATCATCTACATACCGCGAGGCGGGAAATTCATCAGTGACATACCACCGGGCGGGAACTTCATCAGTGACATACCGTGGAGCGGGAAATTCATCAGTGACATACCGCAGGGTGGGAAATTCATCAGTGACATACCACCGGGCGGGAACTTCATCAGTGACATACCGCCGGGCGGGATGCTCATCAGTGTCATACCGCAGGGTGGGAAATTCATCAGTGACATACTGTCGTGCGAGAAATTCATCAGTGACATACCGCCGGGCGGGAAATGCACCAGTGACATACCGCCGGGCGGGAAATTCATCAGTGACATACAACCGGTGGGAAATTCATCAGTGACATACAACCGTTGGGAAATTCATCAGTGACATACCGTGGTGCGGGAAATTCATCAGTGACATACCGCCGGTCTGGAAATTCATCAGTGACATACCACCGGGCGGGAACTTCATCAGTGACATACCGCCGGGCGGGATGCTCATCAGTGTCATACCGCCGGGCGGGAAATTCATCAGTGACATACCGTGGGGCGGGAAATTCATCAGTGACATACCGTGGTGCGGGAAATTCATCAGTGACATACCGTGGGGCGGGAAATTCATCAGTGACATACCGCGGGGCGGGAAATTCATCAGTGACATACCGCCATGCTGGGAAATTCATCAATGACACATCACCGGGCGGGAAATTCATTAGCTACAGACCGCCGGGCGAGAAATTCATCATCTACATACCGCGAAGCAGGAAATTCATCAGTGACATACCGTGGAGCGGGAAATTCATCAGTGACATACCACCGGGCGGGAAATTCATCAGTGACATACCGTGGTGCGGGAAATTCCTCAGTGACATACCACGGGGCAGGAAATTCATCAGTGACATACCGCCGGGCGGGAAATTCATCAGTGACGTACCGTGTTGCGGGAAATTCATCAGTGACATACCGTGGGGCGGGAAATTCATCAGTGACATACCGTGGGGCGGGAAATTCATCAGTGACATACCGCGGTGCGGGAAATTCATCAGTGACATACCGTGGGGCGGGAAATTCATCAGTGACATACTGCGGGGCGGGAAATTCATCAGTGACATACCGCCATGCTGGGAAATTCATCAATGACACATCACCGGGCGGGAAATTCATTAGCTACAGACCGCCGGGCGAGAAATTCATCATCTACATACCGCGAAGCAGGAAATTCATCAGTGACATACCGTGGAGCGGGAAATTCATCAGTGACATACCGCCGGGCGAGAAATTCATCATCTACATACCGCGAGGCGGGAAATTCATCAGTGACATACCACCGGGCGGGAACTTCATCAGTGACATACCGCCGGGTGGGATGCTCATCAGTGACATACCGTGTTGCGGGAAATACATCAGTGACAAAACGCCGGGCGAGAAATTCATCATCTACATACCGCGAGGCGGGAAATTCATCAGTGACATACCACCGGGCGGGAACTTCATCAGTGACATACCGTGGAGCGGGAAATTCATCAGTGACATACCGCGGGGCGGGAAATTCATCAGTGACATACCACCGGGCGGGAACTTCATCAGTGACATACCGCCGGGTGGGATGCTCATCAGTGACATACCGTGTTGCGGGAAATACATCAGTGACAAAACGCCGGGCGAGAAATTCATCATCTACATACCGCGAGGCGGGAAATTCATCAGTGACATACCACCGGGCGGGAACTTCATTAGTGACATACCGTGGAGCGGGAAATTCATCAGTGACATACCGCGGGGCGGGAAATTCATCAGTGACATACCGTGGGGCGGGAAATTCATCAGTGACATACCGCGGTGCGGGAAATTCATCAGTGACATACCGCGGTGCGGGAAATTCATCAGTGACATACCGTGGGGCGGGAAATTCATCAGTGACATACCGCAGGGTGGGAAATTCATCAGTGACATACCACCGGGCGGGAACTTCATCAGTGACATACCGCCGGGCGGGATGCTCATCAGTGTCATACCGCCGGGTGGGAAATTCATCAGTGACATACCGTGGGGCGGGAAATTCATCAGTGACATACCGCGGGGCGGGAAATTCATCAGTGACATACCGTGGGGCGGGAAATTCATCAGTGACATACCGTGGTGCGGGAAATTCATCAGTGACATACCGTGGGGCGGGAAATTCATCAGTGACATCCCGCGGGGCGGGAAATTCATCAGTGACATACCGCCATGCTGGGAAATTCATCAATGACACATCACCGGGCGGGAAATTCATTAGCTACAGACCGCCGGGCGAGAAATTCATCATCTACATACCGCGAAGCAGGAAATTCATCAGTGACATACCGTGAAGCGGGAAATTCATCAGTGACATACCACCGGGCGGGAACTTCATCAGTGACAGACCGCCGGGTGGGATGCTCATCAGTGACATACCGTGGGGCGGGAAATTCATCAGTGACATACCGCGGGGCGGGAAATTCATCAGTGACATACCGCGGGGCGGGAAATTCATCAGTGACATATCGCCATGCTGGGAAATTCATCAATGACACATCACCGGGCGGGAAATTCATTAGCTACAGACCGCCGGGCGAGAAATTCATCATGTACATACCGCGAGGCAGGAAATTCATCAGTGACGTACCGCAGGGTGGGAAATTCATCAGTGACATACTGTCGTGCGAGAAATTCATCAGTGACATACCGCCGGGCGGGAAATGCATCAGTGACATACCGCCGGGCGGGAAATTCATCAGTGACATACAACCGGTGGGAAATTCATCAGTGACATACAACCGTTGGGAAATTCATCAGTGACATACCGTGGTGCGGGAAATTCATCAGTGACATACCGCCGGTCTGGAAATTCATCAGTGACATACCACCGGGCGGGAACTTCATCAGTGACATACCGCCGGGCGGGATGCTCATCAGTGTCATACCGCCGGGCGGGAAATTCATCAGTGACATACCGTGGGGCGGGAAATTCATCAGTGACATACCGTGGTGCGGGAAATTCATCAGTGACATACCGTGGGGCGGGAAATTCATCAGTGACATACCGCGGGGCGGGAAATTCATCAGTGACATACCGCCATGCTGGGAAATTCATCAATGACACATCACCGGGCGGGAAATTCATTAGCTACAGAACGCCGGGCGAGAAATTCATCATCTACATACCGCGAAGCAGGAAATTCATCAGTGACATACCGTGGAGCGGGAAATTCATCAGTGACATACCACCGGGCGGGAAATTCATCAGTGACATACCGTGGTGCGGGAAATTCCTCAGTGACATACCACGGGGCAGGAAATTCATCAGTGACATACCGCCGGGCGGGAAATTCATCAGTGACGTACCGTGTTGCGGGAAATTCATCAGTGACATACCGTGGGGCGGGAAATTCATCAGTGACATACCGTGGGGCGGGAAATTCATCAGTGACATACCGCGGTGCGGGAAATTCATCAGTGACATACCGTGGGGCGGGAAATTCATCAGTGACATACTGCGGGGCGGGAAATTCATCAGTGACATACCGCCATGCTGGGAAATTCATCAATGACACATCACCGGGCGGGAAATTCATTAGCTACAGACCGCCGGGCGAGAAATTCATCATCTACATACCGCGAAGCAGGAAATTCATCAGTGACATACCGTGGAGCGGGAAATTCATCAGTGACATACCGCCGGGCGAGAAATTCATCATCTACATACCGCGAGGCGGGAAATTCATCAGTGACATACCACCGGGCGGGAACTTCATCAGTGACATACCGTGGAGCGGGAAATTCATCAGTGACATACCGCAGGGTGGGAAATTCATCAGTGACATACCACCGGGCGGGAACTTCATCAGTGACATACCGCCGGGCGGGATGCTCATCAGTGTCATACCGCCGGGTGGGAAATTCATCAGTGACATACCGTGGGGCGGGAAATTCATCAGTGACATACCGCGGGGCGGGAAATTCATCAGTGACATACCGTGGGGCGGGAAATTCATCAGTGACATACCGTGGTGCGGGAAATTCATCAGTGACATACCGTGGGGCGGGAAATTCATCAGTGACATACCGCGGGGCGGGAAATTCATCAGTGACATACCGCCATGCTGGGAAATTCATCAATGACACATCACCGGGCGGGAAATTCATTAGCTACAGACCGCCGGGCGAGAAATTCATCATCTACATACCGCGAAGCAGGAAATTCATCAGTGACATACCGTGAAGCGGGAAATTCATCAGTGACATACCACCGGGCGGGAACTTCATCAGTGACATACCGCCGGGTGGGATGCTCATCAGTGACATACCGTGGGGCGGGAAATTCATCAGTGACATACCGCGGGGCGGGAAATTCATCAGTGACATACCGCGGGGCGGGAAATTCATCAGTGACATATCGCCATGCTGGGAAATTCATCAATGACACATCACCGGGCGGGAAATTCATTAGCTACAGACCGCCGGGCGAGAAATTCATCATGTACATACCGCGAGGCAGGAAATTCATCAGTGACGTACCGCAGGGTGGGAAATTCATCAGTGACATACTGTCGTGCGAGAAATTCATCAGTGACATACCGCCGGGCGGGAAATGCATCAGTGACATACCGCCGGGCGGGAAATTCATCAGTGACATACAACCGGTGGGAAATTCATCAGTGACATACAACCGTTGGGAAATTCATCAGTGACATACCGTGGTGCGGGAAATTCATCAGTGACATACCGCCGGTCTGGAAATTCATCAGTGACATACCACCGGGCGGGAACTTCATCAGTGACATACCGCCGGGCGGGATGCTCATCAGTGTCATACCGCCGGGCGGGAAATTCATCAGTGACATACCGTGGGGCGGGAAATTCATCAGTGACATACCGTGGTGCGGGAAATTCATCAGTGACATACCGTGGGGCGGGAAATTCATCAGTGACATACCGCGGGGCGGGAAATTCATCAGTGACATACCGCCATGCTGGGAAATTCATCAATGACACATCACCGGGCGGGAAATTCATTAGCTACAGACCGCCGGGCGAGAAATTCATCATCTACATACCGCGAAGCAGGAAATTCATCAGTGACATACCGTGGAGCGGGAAATTCATCAGTGACATACCACCGGGCGGGAAATTCATCAGTGACATACCGTGGTGCGGGAAATTCCTCAGTGACATACCACGGGGCAGGAAATTCATCAGTGACATACCGCCGGGCGGGAAATTCATCAGTGACGTACCGTGTTGCGGGAAATTCATCAGTGACATACCGTGGGGCGGGAAATTCATCAGTGACATACCGTGGGGCGGGAAATTCATCAGTGACATACCGCGGTGCGGGAAATTCATCAGTGACATACCGTGGGGCGGGAAATTCATCAGTGACATACTGCGGGGCGGGAAATTCATCAGTGACATACCGCCATGCTGGGAAATTCATCAATGACACATCACCGGGCGGGAAATTCATTAGCTACAGACCGCCGGGCGAGAAATTCATCATCTACATACCGCGAAGCAGGAAATTCATCAGTGACATACCGTGGAGCGGGAAATTCATCAGTGACATACCGCCGGGCGAGAAATTCATCATCTACATACCGCGAGGCGGGAAATTCATCAGTGACATACCACCGGGCGGGAACTTCATCAGTGACATACCGTGGAGCGGGAAATTCATCAGTGACATACCGCAGGGTGGGAAATTCATCAGTGACATACCACCGGGCGGGAACTTCATCAGTGACATACCGCCGGGCGGGAAATTCATCAGTGACATACCGTGGGGCGGGAAATTCATCAGTGACATACCGCGGGGCGGGAAATTCATCAGTGACATACCGCCATGCTGGGAAATTCATCAATGACACATCACCGGGCGGGAAATTCATTAGCTACAGACCGCCGGGCGAGAAATTCATCATCTACATACCGCGAAGCAGGAAATTCATCAGTGACATACCGTGGAGCGGGAAATTCATCAGTGACATACCACCGGGCGGGAAATTCCTCAGTGACATTCCACGGGGCAGGAAATTCATCAGTGACATACCGCCGGGCGGGAAATTCATCAGTGACATACCGTGTTGCGGGAAATACATCAGTGACAAAACGCCGGGCGAGAAATTCATCATCTACATACCGCGAGGCGGGAAATTCATCAGTGACATACCACCGGGCGGGAACTTCATCAGTGACATACCGTGGAGCGGGAAATTCATCAGTGACATACCGCAGGGTGGGAAATTCATCAGTGACATACCACCGGGCGGGAACTTCATCAGTGACATACTGCCGGGCGGGAAATTCATCAGTGACATAACGACGGCCGGGAAATTCATCAGTGACATACCGCCGGGCGAGAAATTCATCATCTACATACCGCGAGGCGGGAAATTCATCAGTGACATACCACCGGGCGGGAACTTCATCAATGACATACCGTGGGGCGGGAAATTCATCAGTGACATACCGCGGGGCGGGAAATTCATCAGTGACATACCGCCATGCTGGGAAATTCATCAATGACACATCACCGGGCGGGAAATTCATTAGCTACAGACCGCCGGGCGAGAAATTCATCATCTACATACCGCGAAGCAGGAAATTCATCAGTGACATACCGTGGAGCGGGAAATTCATCAGTGACATACCACCGGGCGGGAACTTCATCAGTGACATACCGTGGGGCGGGAAATTCATCAGTGACATACCGCCGGGCGAGAAATTCATCATCTACATACCGCGAGGCGGGAAATTCATCAGTGACATACCACCGGGCGGGAACTTCATCAGTGACATACCGCCGGGTGGGATGCTCATCAGTGACATACCGTGGGGCGGGAAATTCATCAGTGACATACCGCGGGGCGGGAAATTCATCAGTGACATACCGTGGGGCGGGAAATTCATCAGTGACATACCGCGGTGCGGGAAATTCATCAGTGACATACCGTGGGGCGGGAAATTCATCAGTGACATACCGCGGGGCGGGAAATTCATCAGTGACATACCGCCATGCTGGGAAATTCATCAATGACACATCACCGGGCGGGAAATTCATTAGCTACAGACCGCCGGGCGAGAAATTCATCATCTACATACCGCGAAGCAGGAAATTCATCAGTGACATACCGTGGAGCGGGAAATTCATCAGTGACATACCACCGGGCGGGAAATTCATCAGTGACATACCGTGGTGCGGGAAATTCCTCAGTGACATACCACGGGGCAGGAAATTCATCAGTGACATACCGCCGGGCGGGAAATTCATCAGTGACGTACCGTGTTGCGGGAAATTCATCAGTGACATACCGTGGGGCGGGAAATTCATCAGTGACATACCGTGGGGCGGGAAATTCATCAGTGACATACCGCGGTGCGGGAAATTCATCAGTGACATACCGTGGGGCGGGAAATTCATCAGTGACATACTGCGGGGCGGGAAATTCATCAGTGACATACCGCCATGCTGGGAAATTCATCAATGACACATCACCGGGCGGGAAATTCATTAGCTACAGACCGCCGGGCGAGAAATTCATCATCTACATACCGCGAAGCAGGAAATTCATCAGTGACATACCGTGGAGCGGGAAATTCATCAGTGACATACCGCCGGGCGAGAAATTCATCATCTACATACCGCGAGGCGGGAAATTCATCAGTGACATACCACCGGGCGGGAACTTCATCAGTGACATACCGTGGAGCGGGAAATTCATCAGTGACATACCGCAGGGTGGGAAATTCATCAGTGACATACCACCGGGCGGGAACTTCATCAGTGACATACCGCCGGGCGGGAAATTCATCAGTGACATACCGTGGGGCGGGAAATTCATCAGTGACATACCGCGGGGCGGGAAATTCATCAGTGACATACCGCCATGCTGGGAAATTCATCAATGACACATCACCGGGCGGGAAATTCATTAGCTACAGACCGCCGGGCGAGAAATTCATCATCTACATACCGCGAAGCAGGAAATTCATCAGTGACATACCGTGGAGCGGGAAATTCATCAGTGACATACCACCGGGCGGGAAATTCCTCAGTGACATTCCACGGGGCAGGAAATTCATCAGTGACATACCGCCGGGCGGGAAATTCATCAGTGACATACCGTGTTGCGGGAAATACATCAGTGACAAAACGCCGGGCGAGAAATTCATCATCTACATACCGCGAGGCGGGAAATTCATCAGTGACATACCACCGGGCGGGAACTTCATCAGTGACATACCGTGGAGCGGGAAATTCATCAGTGACATACCGCAGGGTGGGAAATTCATCAGTGACATACCACCGGGCGGGAACTTCATCAGTGACATACTGCCGGGCGGGAAATTCATCAGTGACATAACGACGGCCGGGAAATTCATCAGTGACATACCGCCGGGCGAGAAATTCATCATCTACATACCGCGAGGCGGGAAATTCATCAGTGACATACCACCGGGCGGGAACTTCATCAATGACATACCGTGGGGCGGGAAATTCATCAGTGACATACCGCGGGGCGGGAAATTCATCAGTGACATACCGCCATGCTGGGAAATTCATCAATGACACAT
The DNA here is from genome assembly GCF_044704955.1 of Pristiophorus japonicus. NCBI lineage: Eukaryota > Metazoa > Chordata > Chondrichthyes > Pristiophoridae > Pristiophorus > Pristiophorus japonicus. Next base: position 29,488,055 of record NC_092010.1, on the reverse strand, counting down.
CACCGGGCGGGAAATTCATTAGCTACAGACCGCCGGGCGAGAAATTCATCATCTACATACCGCGAAGCAGGAAATTCATCAGTGACATACCGTGGAGCGGGAAATTCATCAGTGACATACCACCGGGCGGGAACTTCATCAGTGACATACCGTGGGGCGGGAAATTCATCAGTGACATACCGCCGGGCGAGAAATTCATCATCTACATACCGCGAGGCGGGAAATTCATCAGTGACATACCACCGGGCGGGAACTTCATCAGTGACATACCGCCGGGTGGGATGCTCATCAGTGACATACCGTGGGGCGGGAAATTCATCAGTGACATACCGCGGGGCGGGAAATTCATCAGTGACATACCGTGGGGCGGGAAATTCATCAGTGACATACCGCGGTGCGGGAAATTCATCAGTGACATACCGTGGGGCGGGAAATTCATCAGTGACATACCGCGGGGCGGGAAATTCATCAGTGACATACCGCCATGCTGGGAAATTCATCAATGACACATCACCGGGCGGGAAATTCATTAGCTACAGACCGCCGGGCGAGAAATTCATCATCTACATACCGCGAAGCAGGAAATTCATCAGTGACATACCGTGGAGCGGGAAATTCATCAGTGACATACCACCGGGCGGGAAATTCATCAGTGACATACCGTGGTGCGGGAAATTCCTCAGTGACATACCACGGGGCAGGAAATTCATCAGTGACATACCGCCGGGCGGGAAATTCATCAGTGACGTACCGTGTTGCGGGAAATTCATCAGTGACATACCGTGGGGCGGGAAATTCATCAGTGACATACCGTGGGGCGGGAAATTCATCAGTGACATACCGCGGTGCGGGAAATTCATCAGTGACATACCGTGGGGCGGGAAATTCATCAGTGACATACTGCGGGGCGGGAAATTCATCAGTGACATACCGCCATGCTGGGAAATTCATCAATGACACATCACCGGGCGGGAAATTCATTAGCTACAGACCGCCGGGCGAGAAATTCATCATCTACATACCGCGAAGCAGGAAATTCATCAGTGACATACCGTGGAGCGGGAAATTCATCAGTGACATACCGCCGGGCGAGAAATTCATCATCTACATACCGCGAGGCGGGAAATTCATCAGTGACATACCACCGGGCGGGAACTTCATCAGTGACATACCGTGGAGCGGGAAATTCATCAGTGACATACCGCAGGGTGGGAAATTCATCAGTGACATACCACCGGGCGGGAACTTCATCAGTGACATACCGCCGGGCGGGAAATTCATCAGTGACATACCGTGGGGCGGGAAATTCATCAGTGACATACCGCGGGGCGGGAAATTCATCAGTGACATACCGCCATGCTGGGAAATTCATCAATGACACATCACCGGGCGGGAAATTCATTAGCTACAGACCGCCGGGCGAGAAATTCATCATCTACATACCGCGAAGCAGGAAATTCATCAGTGACATACCGTGGAGCGGGAAATTCATCAGTGACATACCACCGGGCGGGAAATTCCTCAGTGACATTCCACGGGGCAGGAAATTCATCAGTGACATACCGCCGGGCGGGAAATTCATCAGTGACATACCGTGTTGCGGGAAATACATCAGTGACAAAACGCCGGGCGAGAAATTCATCATCTACATACCGCGAGGCGGGAAATTCATCAGTGACATACCACCGGGCGGGAACTTCATCAGTGACATACCGTGGAGCGGGAAATTCATCAGTGACATACCGCAGGGTGGGAAATTCATCAGTGACATACCACCGGGCGGGAACTTCATCAGTGACATACTGCCGGGCGGGAAATTCATCAGTGACATAACGACGGCCGGGAAATTCATCAGTGACATACCGCCGGGCGAGAAATTCATCATCTACATACCGCGAGGCGGGAAATTCATCAGTGACATACCACCGGGCGGGAACTTCATCAATGACATACCGTGGGGCGGGAAATTCATCAGTGACATACCGCGGGGCGGGAAATTCATCAGTGACATACCGCCATGCTGGGAAATTCATCAATGACACATCACCGGGCGGGAAATTCATTAGCTACAGACCGCCGGGCGAGAAATTCATCATCTACATACCGCGAAGCAGGAAATTCATCAGTGACATACCGTGGAGCGGGAAATTCATCAGTGACATACCACCGGGCGGGAACTTCATCAGTGACATACCGTGGGGCGGGAAATTCATCAGTGACATACCGCCGGGCGAGAAATTCATCATCTACATACCGCGAGGCGGGAAATTCATCAGTGACATACCACCGGGCGGGAACTTCATCAGTGACATACCGCCGGGTGGGATGCTCATCAGTGACATACCGTGGGGCGGGAAATTCATCAGTGACATACCGCGGGGCGGGAAATTCATCAGTGACATACCGTGGGGCGGGAAATTCATCAGTGACATACCGCGGTGCGGGAAATTCATCAGTGACATATCGCCATGCTGGGAAATTCATCAATGACACATCACCGGGCGGGAAATTCATTAGCTACAGACCGCCGGGCGAGAAATTCATCATGTACATACCGCGAGGCAGGAAATTCATCAGTGACGTACCGCAGGGTGGGAAATTCATCAGTGACATACTGTCGTGCGAGAAATTCATCAGTGACATACCGCTGGGTGGGAAATTCATCAGTGACATACCGTGGCGCGCGAAATTCATCAGCGACATACCGTGGTGCGAGAAATTCATCAGTGACATACCGCCGGGCGGGAAATTCATCAGTGACATACTGTCGTGCGAGAAATTCATCAGTGACATACCGCCGGTCTGGAAATTCATCAGTGACATACCACCGGGCGGGAAATTCATCAGTGACATACCGTGGTGCGGGAAATTCATCAGTGACATACCGTGGTGCAGGAAATTCATTAGTGACATACCACCGGACGGGAAATTAATCAGTGACATACCGCCAGGCGGGAAATTCATCATCTACGTACCGCGAGGCGGGAAATTCATAAGTGACATACCGTGGTGCGAGAAACTCATCAGTGACATACCGCGGGGCGGGAAATTCATCAGTGACATACCGCGAGGTGGGAAATTCATCAGTGACTTAACGCCGGCCGGGAAATTCAACAGTGACATACCGCCGGGCGGGAAATTCATCATCTGCATACCGCGAGGCGGGAAATTCATCAGTGACATACCGTGGTGCGAGAAACTCATCAGTGACATACCGCGGGGCGGGAAATTCATCAGTGACATACCGCGAGGTGGGAAATTCATCAGTGACTTAACGCCGGCCGGGAAATTCAACAGTGACATACCGCCGGGCGGGAAATTCATCAATGACATACCGTGGTGCGGGAAATTCATCAGTGACATACCGCCGGGCGAGAAATTCATCATCTAAATACCGCGAGGCGGGAAATTCATCAGTGACATACCGTGGGGTGGGAAATTCATCAGTGACATACCGCCGGGCGGGAAATTAATCAGTGAATTACCGTGGGGTGGAAAATTCATCAGTGACATACCGTGTTGCGGGAAATTCATCAGTGACATACCGCCGGTCGGTATGCATACCGTCCGCCCACATGGACCACTCTACAGACCGCCCAAAAGTCCAACATTGGTCGCATACCGCTGACATGCCACTTGTGCTGCACACTTTCTGAAAAAAGGTGGTTTATGCCGATGGTATGTCGGCGATATGTAAACTGCAATGTTCCTCCCCTCCCCCAGTGATCTATTTCTCTCCCCTCCCCCAGAGATATAGTCCTCCCCCCGCAGAGAGATCTAATCCCCGCCCCCCAGTGATCTATTCCGCACCCCCCTCCAAAAACGTGAACATAAATAAATAAATAACAAAATATCAGTACTTTAAATAAATCAAAAACAATGCACAAAACAATTAAAAATCTAATTGTACCTGGAGATAGTTACCTGCGACTCGACATACCCATACCGAAGACTAAGGAGGGAGATAGCGGAGCGAGTGTCTGCGCGTGACCCGGTACCAAGGACAGCGATGCAATGTCGCAAAAGTGGAACGCCCTGACGTGGATAGTGAGGATGAGTATCTTTAATTTCAAACTTCAACATGCTAAGCTCTGACCGCAACGTGCACTCCCTGCTCAATATAGTGTTTCCGAATCCATGCTCGTAGTGAGTGAGGCCACAGTCAAGGTTCCCATTTGCAGCCTCACCCACTGCAAGGGCCGACATGCGCTGTTAACTTTGCTACTTGGTTCTGAAGACCCACCGTCCGTGTTGTTGACTCCTCAGTCTTCATATGCATGTGGAAGACGGTAGCCTCCCCGTTACTGTGAGGGACTGGCCCCCTAATCCCACCATTTGCACAGCAAGTCCACGCAGCGAATGGAAGTTACATCGAGCTGTAAAGACTGCCATGGAATAAATGGTACTAAAATATGTAAGGTGCTTGGGACACGCTGACAGAAGGCCTTTCACTCCGACTTTGTGTTTAAGGTTACAGGCGAAGCTTGCTCACAACCGACGGGAGCAAATGCAGACTGGTGGAGGGGAGCCCGACCTCCAAGTGCTTGCTCTGTTGGAGGAACGGATCGCTGCCCTGCTGGGCATGCAAGCTGATGCGATGGCGGTGGGTCAGTGACGGTATGTTGAGTTCCTTTGGAGCGACCTGCAGGACACTTGGCCCTGACACCATCAACGTGCAGCTATTTCCATGAGACTGGCATTCACGACCCCCTCCCCTGCAGGTGACCGGCGTTCTAGGTTTGTGCTTTCAGATGGCCTGCCAGACCCACTGGGGCCTTCTCGGGCACCTTCCACAGGTGCAGATGCAAACAGTGACCATGGGGTCCCAGTCATGGTGGCACGCGCTATAGCTGACGTTGCAGTGGCTATTGAGCACCAGGCCAATGCTATCGTAGGCCTCCATACTCAAATGTCATCAGTGCGTGGGCTCCTGAGTCAGCTCTCTGGTGTACTGCAGTCACAGACACTCTTGATGCAGAGGCAAATCAATTCAACGGACGCACTGACCGCTGCTATCTGGTCTGGGGCCCCATCAGTTGAACGGGGTCCCAGCGCAGGATTCTGACCTCACCCAGATTTCTGCAGATGGTGATGCTCTGCCCCAGGGGAAGTATCAGCCTGTTGGGCCAATTGGAACGCGATGTCCTTTCTCAGGACCACATCACTCCGCCTTCTCAGCTGCCGCTCTCCGCACCCCATCCACAACAGAGTGCTGCCGCCCATGCTGAGGCTCTGCAGTCCGCAGCCAGGCCTTCCAGGGCCCGAGCTGGTCGTGGACGTCTTACTCGGCCATCATGTGTGGCTGCGGCTCCAAGTCAGCAACCGATTACCAACCTTGCTGAAGGCCCTGAGACCCCATTGAGGAGGAGCAGTAGGCCTGGGAGCGGGGGGGAGGATGGAAGGGGTGCTAAAGCCTTCTTTAAGACAAAATAAAATGTGGGAAGGTGGTCACATATGCTGACCTTATGAAGATATGAGCTTTTATATGACGCACCAAACACTTGGTTAATAGTCAACTGACACGGCTGGTTGTTGCAATGTCAGCTCATCTAAATTGTTGCACTTGGATGGACGGTCCAACAATTGTTTGCTACTTGCCAGAGATGGCTACCTTGTTACAAAATGAACCGATGTCAATAGGTTCACTTGGATGTCTATGAGAATGTTTGAAGGGGTTTTGTGGGTATGGTGATGTGTTGGGGATGATGTTGTTGTCCTGTGGATGTTTTCACCACACATAATTTATGACTGTAATAAAGCACGTTTGGATTGTTCACATGATGAGGCACTGATTATTTAAGGCGGAGGGCTGCAGGGTGGGTAGCGATGCCCGGGTGTATAGGCTGGCCATTGGGCACATCAAGACTCATTCATTGGAATCGATGAGCGATGAGTATCTGGTGAGCAGCCCTTCCAGCCACAGCAGTGTCAGGCTGCCTTCTCCTTTGCTGAGGCTCCTTGTCTTCCTCATCGTCGTCGTCCTCCTGAGGTGGATCAGCCATCCCTGGTGGTAATGGCTGGGCCCTCATAATGGCCAGGTTGTGCAGCATGCAGCAGACAATGCTGAACATGGAGACTCTGTCAGGTGAGTACTGCAATGCCCCTCCAGAGTGGTCAAGGCAGCGGAAACGCTGCTTCAGAACTCGGATAGTTTGCTCGATAATGGCCCGGGTTGTGAAATGGCTGGTGTTGCAGCGCTGCTCAGCAGTTGGGTGGTGGGATTGTGGAGGGGTGTCATCAGCCAGGGGGCCACACCATATCCTTTGTCGCCCAGGAGCCAGCCACGGCCTTCATGTGGTGACACACTGCTGTCCCGCAGGATGAAGGCATCGTGGCAGCTGCCAGGGTATTGGGCGTTGATGGCGAGGATCATTTGCCTGTGGTCGCGGACCAGCTGTACATTAAGGGAGTGGAATCCCTTGCGATTCCGAAAGATCTCTGCATTGTGGGGTGAGGCCCTCAATGCCGCATGCGTACAATAAATGGCTCCTTGAACTCTGGGAAAGCCCGCTATCCTGGCAAAGCCAAGGGTGCGCTCATCCTGGTCTTCCCTGGACATGCTGAACTTGACGTAGTCCAATCGTTTGCTATAGAGACCTGGCGAATGCAGCAATGAACTACAAACTGCGAGATGTTGCATATATCGCCGACAGGAGGCTGGAAGGAGCCGGTAACATAGAAGTTCAGTGCTACGGTCACTTTCACTGCCACTGACAGCAAGATCCTAGTGCTGCCAGGTCTGTCTGTAGGAGGCGGCAGAGCTCCGTCACCACCTCCCTGCAGAACCTCAGCCTTCTTAGGCACTGCTCCTCGGACAACTCAAGGTAAGACTAATGCGGCCGCTAAACCCTTTGTGAGTACGGCCTCCTGCCCCACCGTCTGGGACCTCTTCTTTGTGGGGAGGATCCACATTGGGCCGAAGCTGCCTCTGCAGCCGGCACCTTTCAAGTCGGAGCCACAGGACAACTTGGTGTGCCATCACTGCCCCCATCACTTGGCACAGGTCACAGCGAGATAGAGATTTCAGAGTTAGCCGAGATGGCAGTCAATGTGTCCCAGATACTGGTCGTCAATCTGACGAGTCAACAGCAGAACAACGCCAACATCCTACTGTCTGTGCGAACATCAAACGCAGCACTGACCGAGACCTCTGAGCTCCGGCTGCAACTCTCTTTAAATAACACCCCGGATTTTTTTCTCCGCCTTGTGCAGTCCAACTTTTTCAGGCGTCATGGACGCCAGCCGTTACATGAGATGGCAAAAGTAAATGTGGCGAGAAGGACACCAAGGAGGCATTGCACGCGTACTGACATCATGATTTCCATGGCGTTAGCCGGCGGGATGTAACGTTTTTACGGCCCTAAACAATTTCAAGCAAATTTCGCGTCAGGCATGTACAGCACTGCACGTCACTCCCAGATGCCTAACTCCCAGTTAACACTTAACATCGACGTTATCAGCATGCATTATCAACCGAATTCTGACCCCTATATGCCATACATCCTATCAATAAATCATGGTACATCAAAGGTACACGCAAATACTAACAGAATGACAATGTAAACGAAACAACCAGCCACTCAACACCCTGAAATTGGTTTATTGCCACAAACAACTCTTGCCATGCATTTTATTACGATAACACACAAGTGACCAAATTGACACCTTCGAATATGGCTGAATAACTCTCACACCTTCTGGTACCTCTTTTCCTGTGGAGACATTCTCTGCTTTGATCTAAACTTCAATTTACAATCCATGCTCATCAGAAAAGTTGCTTGAACTTTTAACCCAGCATGTGTCATCTAAGGCTGCGCCGAAAGCGAAGTATTCGGACTTTTGGGGGCCGAAATCGATGAACTTACCGCCCACTGCCGCCCACTGCCACCGACATCCCTCTGCTCGAACCGCCCAGTGCCACTTTCGACGTGGCCTGGAGCGGGCGGGAGGGGAGAACCGCCGAGAAGTGCCCGCCGACGTCAGCGGACGGCCGGTGCGCGTAAGTAGATTCCTGCCCGCCGAGATACCAGATTGGTGTGGGTGGGAGTCGGCGGGAGTCGGTGGCAGGATAGCGGTGGACCGATACGTGCAGGCTGGTCTGTCCTCAACGGTAAGTGTGAAGATCCTGTAAAAAAGGTAAGTGGAATGTTTTTAAATTATTTCTTTACAGGGACTTACCGGGATGGGGTCCCCCTGAAGGTCCTCAGATGTTTTTTTTTTTGTTGGTGATGATTTTTATTTTTACCTCTATGACCCTCCGTGGGCCTGACTCCATCCTCGGCGACACTCGGGCAGCAAGCGCCTCTGCCGCTGAGAATGAGAGCTCCCGCCCGCTGCCACCCAGATTATCGCCGTATGTCGTTGATTTGCCACCCGCCGACCTCCGAGGGACCTCGCGATGAAAACCCTGCTGAAAGTACCGTCCGGTACCTCGGCGGTCATCGGCGGCACTTTGGGCGGCACTTGGGCGGGCGGAGGCCTTGACCAAGTTCGGCTCCATGGTCACTTACCAAATACACACACACACACACACACACACACACACAAACAAGTGCACACACACAGACATCCAATGGATGACAAATCTGCTTGAGTTCTTTGAGGATGTAACAAGCAGGGTGGATAAGGGGCAACCAGTGGATGTTGTATATTTGGATCTCCAGAAGGCATTCGATAAGGTGCTACACAAAAGGTTACTGCACAAGATAAGAGCTCACGGGGTTGGGGGTAATATATTAGCATGGATAGAGGATTGGCTAACTAACAGAAAATAGAGAGTCGGGATAAATGGGTCCTTCTCCGGTTGGCAAACAGTAACTAGTGGGGTGCCGCAGGGATCAGTGCTGGGGCCTCAACTATTTACAATCTATATTAATGACTTGGATGAAGGGACCAAGTATAACGTACCCAAGTTTGCTGATGATACAAAGATGGGTGGGAAAGCAAGTTGTGAGGAGGACACAAAAAATCTGCAACGGGATATAGACAGGCTCAGTGAGTGGGTAAAAATTTGGCAGATGGACTATAATGTGGGAAAATGTGAGATTATCCACTTTGGTAGGAAAAATAAAAAAGCAAATTATTTAAATGGGGAGTGATTACAAAATGCTGCAGTACAGAGGGATCTGGGGGTACTTGTGCATGAAATGCAAAAAGTTAGCATGCAGGTACAACAATAATCAGGAATGCAAATGGAATGCTGGCCTTTATTGCAAAGGGGATGGGGTATACAAGCAGAGAAGTCCTGCTGCAACTGTACAGGGTGTGGTAAGACCACACCTGGAGTACTGCGTACAGTTTTGGTCTCCGTATTTAAGGAGGGATATACTTGCATTGGAGGCAGTTCAGAGAAGGTTCACGAGGTTGATTCCTGAGATGAAGGGGTTGTCATATGAAGAAAGGTTGAGTAGGTTGGGCCCATACTTCTTGGAGTTTAGAAGAATGATTCTGAGGGGGCTTGACAGGGTAGATGCAGAGAAGATATTTCCTGTCGTGGGGGAATCTAGAACTAGGGGGCAGAGTTTCAGAATAAGGGGTCACCCGTTTAAAACAGAAATGAGGAGGAATTTCTTCTCTCAGAAGGCCGTGAATCTTTGGAATTCGCTGCTCCAGAGAGCTGTGGAGGTTGGGTCATTGAATATATTTAAGGTGGAGATAGACAGATTTTTGAACGATAAGGTAGTCAAGGGTTATGGGGAGCGGGCAGGGAAGTGGAGCTGAGTCCATGATCAGATCAGCCATGATCTTATTGAATGGCGGAGCAGGCTCGAGGGGCTAAATGGCCTACTCCTGCTCCCATTTCTTATGTCCTTATGTTCAAACACACACTCACACACACACACACACACCCACACGCACGTACACACACACACACACACGTACACCCACACGCACCCACGCACGTACACACACACACACACATGTACACCCACATGCACCCACACACGTATAGCCACACACACGTACACAGCCAAACACGTACGTACACAGACCAACACACAGACACTCTCCACCAGCAATCACTGGACAGATCAGAAACGTTGCCTCATTTCCTGCCCAGGGAGCGATTGCAGCGGATGTGCTGCCATCCTAAATCAGACTGGGGAGTAAATCTCGATCTTTCCCGGCCTGTAGCGGCTCACTGGGGTTCCCGTTTAGGACCTTTATTCCGCATTGACTGCACCATGACAAAATAGCTCTCTTATTCTCAACTGGGATTGGATTGCTCACTGGAAGATGCTTCCCCCTTGTCTCGAATGCCCTGCTTAAGGTGCATGGACCTCACTGTATTTTGTAGACCACGCAACTGGAAAATGGGCAGCTTAACAGTAATATACCTCCAGCTATCAAAGTTGCAATCAGCTAGTGAGAGTGAGGGTAGCAGCTTTTATTAAATGATCTGCTTGTTCTTAAGGGCTTTTGACTGCACAGTCCATAATCTCTTCTAATACGTTATCGTTGTCAAGTGGAAGATTCTGATCTACACAAAGGTGCTGCTTACAACGGCAGAATTAGGAGTTGTCCATTTATAGTGTTTTTTCTTATCTCTTCTCTACATTTGGGATTTCTTTTATATTTTTCTCTGACAGGTATATTACCTGCATTAACTTCTTGTGATAGACGCATCGTGCTGGGAAAGGCAAAGAAAATTACACTGCTGGAACTTTGGAAGTAATGCTTTACGACAGTAATGGGTGTTCATTCAACTGCATTGCAGAAGCTGTCATAAAGCGAGTTCAACTCATCTGTTGGGAATCTTAAAGTTGCAAAGTGTGGATGTGGCTGTTCTAATATTTCCCATTTATTTATATTTATATGTTAACACCCATTATTCTTTCAGTTTAAAAACGTGATTGCCATTACATAGGATTACACCAGATATACGGCACAGAAACAGGCCATTTGGCCCAGCCAGTCTATGCCGGGGTTTATGCTCCACTCGAGCCTCCTCCAGTCTTTCCTCATCTAAATCTAGCAGCATAACCCTCTATTCCCTTCTCCCTTATATGTTTGTCTAGCCTCCCCTTAAATGCATCGATATTATTCGCTTCAACCACTCCCTGTGGCAGCGAGTTCCACATTCTCACCACTCTCTGGGTAAAGAAGTTCCTTCGGGAATTCCCTATTGGATTTCTTGGTGACTATCTTATCTTGATGGCCTCTAGTTATGCTCTTCCCCACAAGTGGAAACACTCTCTCTGTATCCACTCTATCAAGACCTTTCATCATTTTAAAGACCTCGATTAGGTCACTCCTCAGCCTTTTTATTTCAAATTTAATTATAAAGAAAGACTTGCATTTATTTAGCACCTTTCACAACCTCAGGACATCCCAAAGCACTTTACAGCCAATGAAGTACTTTTGGAGTGTAGTCACTGTTGTAATGTGGGAAACACGGCAGCCAATTTGCGCACAGCAAGCTCCCACAAACAGCAATGTGATAATGACCAGATCATCTGTTTTTGTGATGTTGATTGAGGGGTAAATATTGGCCCCAGGACACCGGGGAGAACTCCCCTGCTCTTCTTCGAAATAGTGCCGTGGGATCTTTTACATCCACCCGAGAGAGCAGACCTTTTCTTTAACATCTCATCCGAAAGACGACACTCCCTCAGCACTGCACTGGGAGTGTCAGCCTGGATTTATGTGCTCAAGTCCCTGGAGTGGGACTCGAACCCATGACCTTTGTGACTCAGAGGCGCAAGCGCTACCCACTGAGCCACAGCTTATCTTTAATCTACCTTTAAAGCATGGTTTTCTGAGAAGGTGATGGAGCAGGTTTGGCAACCAGTCTCATAATTTATTTAACATAACACACATTCTCCAGGTCTCCTTGACTCGGGAGGGGACAAAAAAGATGCCAGGGTTGCTGCTCCTGACCACGATCCAGTGACCCTTGCTGGAAAGCACACAGAGATAGACGTCAGTTAATGACAGGATCAGGCTAATCCATGATGGCTGAGCGATCGCGGCACCAACCCCGCGGCCAAAGCGGCAGCGGAGCGGGAAGCGAAACAGGAGCATTTTTTCAGCCACCTCCCCTTTAAATCTGGCCCCGGTAGCGGCCGGCCTCTGAGTACTCACCCCCTGAAGCCATCGCCCGGCACAGCTTCAGGGGCCGTGACCCAGTCACGGTGCCGAGACCGCTAACGGGGCGATGCGCACGCCGATGGCATCACGGTCTCCGGGCGCAGGCTTTAGCGGGAGTCGTCGGCCAGGTCGCAAGGTCCCCATATCGGGGGCGCCTGCGGGAGGCCGATGCCCAGTTTGGTTTTCACCAGAACCACTCGGCTGACACTCCCAGTGCAGCGCTGAGGGAGCGCCGCACTGTCGGAGGTGCCGTCTTTCGGATGAGACGCTAAACCGATGCCCTGTCTGCCCTCTCGGGCGGACGTAGACGATCCCATGGTACCATTCGAAGACAGCGGGGAGCGATCTCCCCGCCGGTGCCCCGGCCAATATTTATACCCAAACCAACATCGCTAAAACAGATCAAACTGGCATTTATCTCATTGCTGTGCATGGGATCTTGCTGTGTGCACATTGACTTCAGAGCGGGACTTGAATCCAGGACCTTCCAACTCAGAGATGAAGCAAAGAGTCACTCAATGATAAAATACAGCAGAAGGGTCGATAACCAGAGGACACAGATTGAAGATGATTGGCAAAAGAACCGGGGGCGACATGAGGAAAAACCTTTTACGCAGCGAGTGGTTAGGATCGGTAATGTGGTGCCTGAAAGGGTGGTGGATACAGATTCAATCGTGGCTTTCAAAAAGGGAGTTGGATAAGTACCTGAAGGAGAAAAATGTGCAGGGATATGGGGAAGGAGCCAGGGGGGAGTGGGACTGACTCTGACTGGATTGCTCTTGGAGAGAGCCAGCACAGACTCGATGGGCCGAATGGCCTCCTTCTGTGCTGTACGATCCTATGATTCCACGAGGCGCAAATGCACCCAATGTCTCCCCCTTTGAGTGACAGTCATTCGGGATCGAGGGATGGATGGTTTTTGGACAGGGCCAGACCATTGCAGGCCTGACGAGCGCGTGACGGACAAACGATTCTCCCGAGGTCAGTCTTCAGCTATTTACAGTGAGCACGAGTATGCCCAAATCTTTCCTCATGTGCCAGTGGTATGTGAACCAATCACCAGTGTGTCACTAAAATGCACTGGACACAAATCTGCCCCATTTGCCACGCCTGCACCACAGCAGAATCATCGAACGGAACCCCTCACACGCAGTTTGTAGTCATGTAAATACTCTCCATTTAGTCTCAACACAAAAGGCAGCATTTGGCAAACTTCAGATGTGAAAGATGTTTGCCGCTCACAGTAACTATCAGATGCAAATTACATCTCACTGCACTGTCAAAACAAGGTAAATATTTTCCATTGTTCAAATACTAAAATGGATCACCTTAATGGAATGTTCATAGCATGAAATGAGGGCGTTGTTTGACCCAAGTAGAGGGAAATGATTTGAAGTAGGCTGGCGAGGATACAACAGTGAATGCTGCAAAAACTTGGTTTTATAAAGAAATGTTTCTCATTTCCAGTCGGTGGCTGCCATCCAAGAGGCCTCCAAAGCTGCATCCGTTGCACTGACAAAAAAAGCTTTGTTCTCGAATTCAACACAAAATAAACAATGCAAATTGGCAAAGAAATAATGTACACAGTCTCACGCTCCCACAGTTCCTTGCCATCCTTTCCTTGAAGGCTCTCACCCTTGCTGGGGCACACGCCCATGGGCACAAGCAAGCTTCTGGTCCTCACCCGAGTGACTATTCTGCACGTCGGTCTTGTGGCGTTGATGTCAGCATCATCATCATAGGCAGTCCCTCGAGTCGAGGATGACTTGCTTCCATGTCAAAAAGTTCACAGGTGTTTCAATGATGGACCTAAAATTCCAGGTCCGAACTAAATCTTGAAGGGTGGAAGATGCCTGTGCGTGGATTGTTTTAACGTGTGGTGACCGTTGCACACCAGCCGCCACACGGGCTTGACAGGTGGGCTGTTTGACCATGAGAGGCACCGCGGCCCCGGCCTATCTTACAGTGCCTCAAGTGGACGGATGTTTGACTGCCACCCAGAAGACTGAGGGGTGAAGCACTTAACATGCCCACCACTTGATCCCGTTGGCATCGAGTGGAAATGTTTTCTGAGCTCTCTGCCAGTCTGCCCACAGTGGCCTGTCCAATGGTGTGAGGGGAGTTGGGGAACCTTCAACTTCCATTCCCCTTCATACAAACCTGGGACAGGGGGAATTCCCTACTTCCCGAACATTGGCAGGAGACAATCAACACTGACAGGATGGATGCTTCCCCCTTTAACCTTTTCGCTCTTGTCAGCAGGTACAGTTCGACAGGTGCCAGTAGCCCCTCCAATACCCTCACCCGAATGGCCATTCTTCAAGCGAGTGATGCTGGCGGGTTATTTATTGATTTATTCGTTCCTGGGGTTGTGGGCATCGCTGGCATGGCTGTCGTTTATTGCCCGTCCCTAACCACCCCTCGACAAGGTGGTGGTGAGCCGCCCGGTGAGCCATGCCGCCGCCACAAAGCCCCCGCCGAATGAAGCGGGAGTCGCTAATTCCGCCGCGCCCGGTCGCAAACCAGTTTGTTAGCGCCATCGGAGGCGCAAACGGGCGGCGCAAAAGAGCCCAATTTCTGCCCCCAGCAGTTTTAAATGCCGCAGAGGGTGAGAGAATGTCGAGATTTTGTCGGCCATCAGCAGTAGCAACAACAGTGGACAGGGAAGCGCCATTCTTTTTGCTGCGTATTCACACGAGCGCAATCTCCTGATGACAACTGTTACTTGTCTCTGGTCTCTCTCTCTTCGCCACTCACTCTCCTGCCAATCACCAAGAACGGCATCACTTGCAGTCGGCGGTCCTCACTTGGAAGTACAACAAAGGACAGATTGAAGCTTTGGCCTGGAGGGTTGCCTGAAGGCATGTACAAACATTACAATAATATAACATTAAGGCCACGTACCATGCCCTATAATCAATATATGGCTCCTATCTGTCTCAGAGACATGGACCATGTACAGTAGACACCTCAAATCGCTGGAGAAATATCACCAACGATGTCTCTGCAAGATCCTGCAAATCCCCTGGGAGGACAGACGCACCAACGTCAGCGTCCTCGACCAGGCCAACACCCCCAACATCGAAGCACTGACCGCACTCGACCAGCTCCATTGGGCGAGCTACATCGCTCGCATGCCTGACACAAGACTCCCAAAGCAAGCGCTCTACTCGGAACTCCTACACGGCAAGCGAGCCCCAGGTGGGCAGAGGAAACGTTACAAGGACACCCTCAAAGCCTCCTTGATAAAGTGCAACATCCCCACCGGCACCTGGGAGTCCCTGGCCAAAGACCAGTCCGCCCTAAGTGGAGGAAGTGCATCCGAGAGGGCGCTGAGCACCTCGAGTCTCGTCGCCGAGAGCATGCAGAAACCAAGCGCAGGCAGCGGAAGGAGCGTGCGGCAAACCTGTCCCACCCACCCCTTCCCTCAACCACTGTCTGTCCCACCTGTGACAGAGACTGTGGTTCTCGTATTGGACTGTTCAGCCACTTTTAGAGTGGAAGCAAGTCTGCCTCGATTTCGAGGGCCTGCCTGTGATGATGATGATCAACGGCATATTCTGTCAGGAAAATAATATTTAATGGTTGTCAATGACTACTGCTGAACAGGGCATCATTTTCATGGAGAAAGTGCACAACTAACTCTCTTCTTTATTTGTACATCATTGGCAAGTGATAATGAATTTCAACATGATTTATGCCATCACATTGTTGGTTTGCAAACCAACAAAAATAGGCTTTAGAAATATTTTTTGATGCAGACCTCTTTCAAATACATGGCAACTTCACGTTGTTTGCACCTCCCTTCCCGATTTCTCACCCGGCTCCCGCCCAATTCCACGGGAGTTAGCAGAGGCGCACACCGGCAGCGCCCCGCTCCCGCCAGTAGCACCCCGGGCCGCTGTGCTGGCGGTGATGATGTCATCGGCGTGCGCAGCGACCCCTCTTCGCCCCGGAGCGGAAATTCGGAAGTGCTCCGTGAGGCTGCCGCTGGCGATGAGCGCGCCCGCCTCGCGGGCTCGCAAACCCGGCCGCACTCCGCTCACGGGGCGAAAATGAAAGGGGAGGAGCTTGGCGCCATTTTTTTTTCCAATGGCCGACTTACCCGTCGCGGTTTGTGTCGACGGCTTCGCCGGGTCCGTGCCGCCATGGTGCAGCCCGGCGCTCCGCTTCTGTGCCGGGCTGCGGTCACGGCACCCCGCTCCCCGGTGGTGAAATGGTGGCCCCTCGCCCGACTGCAGAGCTCACAGCGTGCCCTCCCCTTTAACAGCTGAGCGCCCCAGTCCCACCCCCGAGAGGAAGGGGAGCGCCCGTCTTGCGTGCCGCGTGCAGGACGCCCCGCCTCGCCTCGGTTACCGCCCCCCAAACCCAGCGTTACCGAACCCCAGCCGCATTGAGTTCTTTTTTGCCACGCGTGTGCTCTGCACTCCGGCTGAACCTGGGGGAGGCAAGGAAATGGTTGTACATGAAAGGAGAATCTGTGACGGAACTTGGAAGCCCGCCTGGAAAATATTCCTTTGTTATCCTTATTCTGCATGCTGACCAAAGCCCACCCTCGAAGGCACCACATCTGAGCACAGAATCTGCTCCGGGGTTCAAAACAAAGTCAATAAACTCTGTCAGCGCGGGTCACAGAGAGGGCTGTGTTAACTATGTAGAGGCCTTGTTTATCGGGGAGAGGGAGGGGGACAAATCAAAAATAAAACTGTAAAGTCCTGTCCTCTCAGTACAGATTCACACAAGGCATGTAGTGAAGTCAAGGTCACTCTGGACCTGCACCTTTATTTCTCAGCTCTGGAATGCTGCACTTGCCTGAGACCTGTCCTTATATACCTGTCTCTTGCAAGTGCACCCCTGGTGGTAAGGTATGCTGGTGGTTACAGGTCATATCTTTTAACAGTCATGTATAGCATGTTAGGATACAGTTATATATAATAATGTAAGATACATGACATCACCCTCCCCCAAGGTTTAATTGTCTTTATAGGTTCAGTCTCTCAGGTGGTCTATGCTCTCGCGTGGAGCGTCTGAGTTGTGGTTCAGTTGTTTGCCTTGGTGTCTGTTTTTCTTTGGGTGTGGTTGCTGGTATCTTGCCTGGGCTGTCTGTTTCGATTGGTGTGATTGCTGTTGACTCGCCTGGGCTGTCTGTTGGGATTGCCCTTTCCTCAGGTTGTTCCCTCTGTCTGTCCACCAGGTGTGGTGCGAGTTCCACATTGTAGTCTGCCTCTGGTTCCGCAGTGTTGTTGGTAAATCTGCTTTTGACTTGGTCTACATGCCTCCGGCAGGTTTTGCCATTGTCCATTTGTACTACCAGTAGCCTGTTTCCTTCCTTGCCTGTTACTGTCCCTGCAAGCCATTTGGGACCCCTGCCATAGTTTAGTACAAACACTTTGTCCCCTATCTCATTCCATCTCCCCCTCGAATTTCTGTCATGATATTCAGTCAGCTTACGGCGCTTTGCCTCAAAGATTTCGTGCATGTCTGGGAGGATTAATGAGAGCCTTGTTTTTAAAGTCCTTTTTATCAACAGTTGCGCGGGGGGGATCCCAGTCAATGAGTGCGGACGAGATCTGTATGCCAGCAGCAGTCGCGACAGGCGACCCTGCAGCGTGGGACCTTGGATTTTAAGCATGCCTTGTTTAATGATTTGCACTGCTCTCTCCACCTGGCCGTTGGAGGCCGGCTTGAACGGTGCCGTCTTGACGTGATTTATGCCGTGGTCAATTATAAAGTCTTAGAATTCTGCGCTGGTGAATCACGGACCATTTTCACTGACCAATATGTCATGGATTCCGTGCGTTGCAAACATGGTTGCGAGGCTCTCCACAGTGGTGGAGGTTGTACTCGAGTTTAAAATGGTGCATTCGATCCACTTTGAAAATGCATCTACAACTACGAGGAACATTTTGCCCATGAATGGGCCCGCATAGTCTACGTGCACCCGCGACCATGGTTTGGTAGGCCAGGGGCTCAGTGGAGCCTCCCTGGGGGCATTGCTGAGTTGGGCACAAATGGTGCACCATCGGACGCAGAGCTCCAGGTCCGCGTCAATACCAGGCCACCAGACGTGGGATCTGGCTATGGCCTTCATGAGAACGATTCCCGGGTGCTCGCGGTGGAGCTCCCGGACAAATGCCTCTCTGTCTCGCAGAGGCATGACTACTCGGCTGCCCCACATCAAGCAGTCTGCTTGTAGTTATAGCTCATGTATGCACCTGTGAAAGGGTTTTAATTCCTCGGGGCAGGCATCGCGAGCCTCTGCCCAGTCACCGGTTAGGACACATCTTTTTACTAAGGATAACGTGGGGTCGCTGGCCGTCCAGGCTCTGATTTGGCGAGCCGTCATGGGCGAACCTGTGGACTCAAAGGCATTGATTGCCATGACTATCTCACAGTCCTGTTCGTCAGACCCTTCCGTGGTCGCCAGGGGTAGCCTGCTGAGCGCGTCGGCACAGTTGTCTGTGCCTGGTCTGTGCCTTATGGTATAGTCGTAGGACGCCAGCATGAGTGCCCACCGTTGAATTCGCGCCGAGGCGTTGGCGTTTATTGCTTTGCTCTTGGATAGGAGGGACGTGAGGGGCTTGTGGTTGGTTTCTAATGCGAACTTGGCCCCGAAAAGGTATCGGTGCATCTTTTTGACACCGTATACGCACGTGAGCGCCTCCTTCTCCACCATTCCGTAACCATGCTCCGCCCGCGAAAGTGACCTGGAGGCATAAGCTATGGGTTGCAATTTGCCCGCACTATTGACATGTTGCAAAATGCACCCGACCCCATACGCTGACGCATCGCATGTGAGAACTAGCTTTTTACCTGGGTCAAAGAAAGTCAAAACACTGTTGGAACACAGAAGGTTGCATGCCTTATTGAAGGCGCGTTCCTGGGCGTCCCCCCAAAACCAATCGCACCCCTTTCTGAGTAGCACATGGAGAGGCTCCAGCAGCGTGCTTAAGTTCTGCATAAAGTTCCCAAAGTAATTGAGTAGCCCTAGAAAGGCGCGCAGTTCTGAGACATTCCGGGGCCTAGGTGCCAGGCGAATTGCTTCTGTTTTGGACTCTGTTGGGCGGATTCCATCAGCGGCAATCCTTCTGCCCAAAAATTCAACCTCGGGTGCGAGAAACAGGCACTTGGATTTCTTGACTCGTAGGCCTACCCGATCCAACCGCTTTAGTACTTCCTCCAAATTATGGAAATGGGAGTCGGTGTCCCTGCCCGTGATAAGTATGTTGTCTTGAAATACAACCATCCCCGGGATGGACTAGAGCAGACTCTCCATGTTGCGCTGGAATATGGCAGCTGCTGACCTGATGCCGAATGGGCATTTATTGTACATGAAAAGGCCTCGATGTGTGTTGATGGCGGTGAGTAGCTTGGATTCCTCGGTCAATTCTTGCGTCATATACGCAGATGTGAGGTCTAATTTTGAAAAAAGTTTACCTCCAGCCAATGTGGCAAATAAGTCCTCCGCTCTGGGCACCGGGTACTGGTCCTTCAGGGAGACTCTGTTTATGGTAGATTTGTAGTCCCCACAGATTCGTACAGATCCATCAGGCTTCATGACTGGGACGATGGGACTTGCCCAGTCGCTAAATTCCACAGGTGATATAATGCCTTCCTGCGCAGAAGCCTGTCTAGTTCGTGTTCAATCTTTTCCCTCATCACATAGGGTGCAGCTCTGGCCTTGTGATGGACCAGTCTAGCATCCTGTGTGATGTAGATTTTGACTTTGGCCCCTTTGAAAGTGCCCACACCTGGCTGAAAGAGTTGTTCAAATCGCTTTATAACTGTTGAGCAGGAGGTCCATTCCTCTAATGACATGGCATGGACATCATCCCATTTCCAGTTTAGTTTTGCCAGCCAGCTTCTCCCCAGCAGTGCTGGGGGGGTCTCCGGGGACAATCCACAGGGGAAGTCGGTTCACTGTCCCTTTGTGTGTGACAGAGAGCATGGCGCTGCCGAGGACTGGTATGATTTCTTTGGTATAGTGTGGTGTCGACCCTTGTGAGTTTTGGTCTGTCTCTTTTATGCGGCCACAGTTGTTCAAATTGTTGAGCGCCCATGAGAGATTGACTCGCTCCCGTATCCAGCTCCATGTTGACAGATATCCCGTTGAGTAGGACCCTCATCATTATAGGAGGCGTCCTGTTGTAGGAGCAGCGGCCATTGATCGTGTTGACCCACTGTACACCGGTGTCCCGGGTACTGTCCCCAACATCTTCTGGTCCGCTTTCCGACCCATCCGATTCATATACCAGCCGAGCTGCCGTTTTTTTGCACATGCGGGCCAAATGCCCTGTATATTCACAGTTCCTGCAAACAGCCTGCTGAAATCGACATTCCCTTGACGAGTGCCCACCCCCACACCTCCAGCACAGACCTGTTCCATTGTTCAAAGTGTTCCCAAAGAATGAGCTGCGTCTGGCTGATCTCTCTTGAGCTTCTCTCAGTTTGTAGTTGATTGCTCGCATTGTGGGTTGATGAGGTGTGAACGGCCATTCCTGTGGCCCTTGATGGCTTCTGCCTGCTGTCGAGAACCTGTTCTCCCGGTTTTGTCTGTGTGTGGGGGTAGCAGCTTGTTTAGTGCTGTGAACTTCTTGTTCCAATATTTCGTTAGTTGTCGTACCTGCATTGTAAATCAACCTCGTTTCTTCTTCCCCTACCAAGAATATCTATGCAACCAGTGCTGCTGCCTCTAAGGTCAGGTTCTTGGTCTCTATGAGCTTTCGGAATATGCCTGCGTGGCGTATTCCTTCAATGAAAAAGTCTCTCAGCATTTCTCTCCTCAGTTCATCGGAGAACTCACATAAACTAGCCAACCTCCGAAGTTCCGCCACGAAGTCGGGTATGCTCTGGCCCACACAGCGTCTGTAGTTGTAGAACCTGTGTCTGGCCATGTGTAAGCTGCTCGCTGGCTTCAAGTGGTCTCTTACCAGTGTGCTCAATTCTTCAAACAACTTGCTTGCTGGTTTCTCGGGTGCCAACAGATCCTTCATTAAAGCGTATGTTTTCGAGCCACAGCTGGTCAAGAGATGGGCTCTTCTCTTGTCTGCTTTGTCGTCTCCTAACCAGTCTTTGGTTACAAAGCTTTGCTGGAGCCTTTCTATAAAGTCCTCCCAATTGTCTCCCGCATTGTACTTTTCATCTGATCCGTTGTTCGCCATTCTGTGGATTCTGTAATCCCGTAACCCGTCGCCACTGTAAAGTTCTGTCCCCTCAGTACAGATTCACACGAGGCATGTCGTGAAGTCAAGGTCACTCTGAACCTGCACCTTTATTTCACAGCTCTGGAATGCTGCACTTGCCTGAGACCTGTCCTTATATACCTGTCTCTTGCAAGTGCACCCCTGGTGGTAAGGTATACTGGTGGTTGCAGGTCATATCTTATTACAGTCATGTATAGCATGTTAGGATACAGTTATATATAATAATGTAAGATACATGACAAAAACCAAGTGTAAGCTGTGGCTCAGTGGGTAGCACTCTCACCTTTGAGCCAGCAGGTTGTGGGTTTAAGTCCCACTCCAGAAACTTGAGCACATCAATCTCGGCTGACACTCCAGTGCAGTGCTGAGGGAGCGCTGCACTGTTTTTCGGATAAGACGTTAAACCGAGGGCCTGTCTTCTCTCTCAGGTAGATGTATAAGATCCCAGGGCACTATTTCGAAGAAGAGTAGGGTAGTTCTTTCTGGTTTCCTGGCAAATATTTATCCCTCAAACAACATCACTAAAACAGATGATCTGGTCATTATCGCATTGCTTTTTGTGGGAGCTTGCTGTGCACAATTTGGCTGCCACGTTTTCCACATTACAACAGTGACTGCACTCCAAAAGTGCTTCATTGGCTGTAAAGCGCTTTGTGACGTCTGGTGGTTGTGAAAGGCGCTATAGAAATGCAAGTCTTTCACGTGTTTCTTTTTATTATCAACCTTTACATTGTTGACCAACTGGTGCATAAATCAAATCGAGTGATCGGGGCGGAGGAGTGATGAGGAATGGTGGCTGAGATTTGGTGGGTGGTTCGCCGAATGTTTGGTGCGGAGGTGCGGCGGGAGATCGTGGCGGAGGTGCGGCAAGTGTTTTTGTGGCGGAGGAGCGGTGAGGGATCGTGGCGGAGGTGCGGCGAATGTTTGTGGCGGAGGAGCGGCGAGAGATCGTGACGGAGGTGCGGCAAACGAGGGTTCGGGGCCTAGAAGAGGCGAGGGTCCAGAGGCAGCACGGGCCCAGCCCACACTGTGCGATATGTGTGCGCACTAGGTCCGTGCAGCAGAGCAGGTCTCCAGTCGTCCTGGTTAACCCTTGCCACTGGATAAAGACCGAGCTCTGTCAAGCCCGTGTGGTGGCTGATGTACAACGGCCACCCCACGTTAAAAAAATCCTCGCACAGGCATCTTCCACCCCCTCAATTGGAGTTCAGGACTGGAACATTGGGTCCTTCATTGAAGCATCTGTAAACTCATGTGGAAGCAGTCATCCTCGTTCGAGGGACTGCCTATGATGATGAAATCACATCCAGAGTCAAAGCGCGTTGAACTCCTGTGTCCAGGTAGAACCTGATCCAGTTTCAGCAGCAATAGTTTCAAACAGCTTGTGTAGCATAATGCTGACAAATACATAACTTTGCCAAGAAATCTGATGTTTGAATCTCAGGGTTTTGATATACTGAAGATAAACACAGTCAATTTGTAAATCTTTTTCTGACAGCCCACTTAAATCACTCGTTTGACAACTCAATTTGAAGAAACCACTTAACAAATGCCTTATGTAAAATCTGGTGATTAATTCACAGCTTTGCGAATGGCCTCATATTCTATTAATGCGCGCCAGTTATTTACATACTGGTGCAAGATGTTGAGCTTTTTACTGAACCCACAGGCTCCATGATAGCACTGGTCAAAATGAAGAGCCATAGGACTTGGTGACATTGTGGAATAGACACAGAATCTGTTGAGGGAAAGGGGCATCCTGTCATAAGTGCCAGCCAGCACCTGCTCAGGACTTCTACAGCTGACCCCTGGGGTCGTGGGGAGGTCCATCAAAACCTTTGACATTCAATGGCATTACCATCGCCGAATTCCCCACCATCAACATCCTGGGGGGTCACCATTGACCAGAAACTTAACTGGACCAGCCACGTAAATACTGTGGCAACAAGAGCAGGTCAGAGGCTGGGTATTCTGTGGCGAGTGTCTCACCTCCTGACTCTCCCAAAGCCGTTCCACCATCTACAAGACACAAGTCAGGAGGGTGATGGAACACTCCCCACTTGCCTGGATGAGTGCAGCTCCAACAACACAAGAAGCTCGACACCATCCCGGACAGAGCAGCCCGCTTGATCAGCACCTCATCCACCACCTTCAACATTCACTCCCTCCACCACCGGCGCACCGTGGCTGCCATGATTCCTACATTACAACAATGAACACACTTTAAAAAATACCTCATTGGCTGTAAAGCGCTGAGGAAAGTACAGTGGTCATGAAAGGTGCTTTAGAAATATAAGTCAGTCTGTCTTTCTTTCTTTCTGAGAGAAAACCGTACGTCGGCTATTAGAAACAAAAGAGGAAAAGTAACATCGATAAATACAAGTGAAGGGGAGATAGTGAAAGACATACAGAAAAAGCAGGGAGAAAGGAACAGACAAAATAGAGAGAAAGACAAATAAAACCCTGGGATAGGCAAAAGTTCTTCTGGTGAAAGGGTTCAGTTAGTAACCAGTCAGTAACACTCTGCTTGTGCTCTTCAATGTGAAGGACTGACTAATGTCTGGTGACCTTTGACATCAGAGGCTCAGGTTTTAGTGGGTCACATGCTCGTGGCTGTCCCCTTCCAACTAAACACACAGTGCCTCCTTCCTCTTTTTGGTTCTGGGAAGCGTGAGTCACTGGCCTTCAACGGGCTGTGATTGGAGTGACAGTCAAAGCAAGATGAACGGGAAAGTGGTGCATAGACTTTGTGGGTCTTCATTGAACCCTAATCCCAGGACTCCTGAATGATGTATTCCGAACATGTAAGAATTTGACGCCCCTGAACAATGTGTCTTCAGCCCAGCCTCGAAATACAATCCGCGACATCTCCATTTCCCACCTTTACTTTGGGATGAGAGTTGTGTCATTATTTCTGCGTGCAAGTGGTTGCTGCCCGGGTTTTGTTTGTGATCAGCACCAAGTTATTTTTGGTGCCAGTTGAATTGGTTAATGAAGCGAAGAAGGAAAGAGTGAAAAGGGAGATGAGGGAAAAGCAAATCACACGCAAACACAAAGGGGGGAGAAATTCATTACAGCCCAGGAATGGGCGGTAACTTTAGAAAAGTTTGAGATTTAGCGCCAGGCGCTAATGAATCATGCTGCACGCAAAATTAAGTCACATTGCTCAAAGAAAGGATTGGAGTGCTAAATCAGGTGCTAATGGCCTAGCTCAGTGGTGTTACACTCAAAGCGCTAAGCAATATTAGATGCAGCCGAATCGCAAGTCATCATTACCACAGGCTCTTTCCAGTTCTTAAAGGGGAGGTTCATTGATGCTGCAGAACCTCATTCTAGTGTAGCACTTTGATACGTTGTGAGAATAAAAATGTCACGAATTTTTAGTAGCCACAGCACTCCAGAGACTAAATAATCTTTAAATGACTGAATTCAACCGTTGCACAATGCCAAACTGACAAGGAAGCAGTGAAACAGCACTAACCTGACAGCTGCCACTCATTACTCATGATCCCTTTACATAGCGCCCCTGGAGCCGGCATCCGCCTGCTTGATGCCTCCTCTTCCTGTCGCTGTCGGGGCGAGGCAAGGCGCTAAGGCGGGGGGCAACAATGAATTTTGCGGATCAGGCACCCAGCGAGCGTTGCATGCTCACTGACGTCATGATCTGCCTGCCGCTGAAGCCCCCGGTGCTAACTCATAGAGGCGGTGCTCTAAGGGAAATGTTAGCGCATGATTTACCGCTCCACTTCGCTCTTGGAGCGCGAAAGCGGAAGTTACCGGGAGCAAAAATTATTTTTTCCCCGGCGATATCTTTGGCACTTCCTGAAAAGTTAGCGCCCACGCAATTTCTAACCTCATGTTGCAACATATTCTCTTCATAAATTAACACTACAAGAACAACAAGCAATTTGAAAGACAACGCAATTCACAAAAGCTTGCTAATATTGGATGGCACAGCATGTAACCCTGTGTGATTCTCAGATCACTACATCAAACTATCAGTGGCAGAGGAGTCCCAGCATGTGCTGTGCACCAGTCTCTCTGCCTGCAGGCTCCCAAAATAAATAGTGAATCCATCCAGCTTGTAAGGAATTTGATCGCAGCAAGAAAGCTTTTAGTCTCTGTCAATAGTTCTTCAACATCCAGAAAGTAGATAGCTTTTAAGAGAGAATTCATTACTGCACAAATGGGGTCATCATCCAGAGCTATTAACTCCTTCAGTAATGCTTGCCACTGACTTGAAGTCTGTCATTTGAATCCCGCTGAACATTTAAGCAAGCTGCAGATTACAGTGAGATTTACATCTTGTCACATATTTTACACAAAACTAACATTTAAATTTTTGAAATACCTTTAGGCACTGCCAATTTTCTTATGCGATGCTCACTTGCATTTTCCACCCTAAGAACATAAGAATTAGGAGCAGGAGTAGGCCATTCGGCCCCTTGAGCCTGCTCCGCCATTCAACAAGATCATGGCTGATCTTCTACCTCAACTCCACTTACCTGCACTATCCCCATATCCCTTGATTCCCTGAATATCAAAAAATCTATCGATCACCACCTTGAATATACTCAAAGACTGAGCATCCACAGCCCTCTGGGGTAAAGAATTCCAGAGATTCACCCATCTCTGAGTGAAGAACTTTCTCCTCATCTCAGTCTGAAATGGCCGACCCCTTATTCTGAGACTGTGACCCCTGGTTCTACACTCCCCAGCCCGGGGGAAACATCCTCCCTGCATCTACCCTGTCAAACCCTGTAAGAATTTTGTATGTTTCAATGAGATCACCTCGAAGTTTTTTTAAACTCTAGACAATATAGGCCTGGTCTACTCAATCTCTCCTCATAGAACAATCCCCCCATCCCAGGAATCAGTTTGGTGAACCTTCGTTGCACTCCCTCTATGACAAGTATATCCTTCCTCAGGTAAGGAGACTAAAACTGTACACAATACTCCAGGTGTGGTCTCACCAGGGCCCTATATAATTGCAGTGAGACATCTTTACTCTTATACTCAAATCCTCTTTAATAAAGGCCAACACACCATTTGCTTTCTTAATTACTTGCTGTACCTGTATGTTAACTTGCAGTGATTTGTGTACAAGGACACCCAGGTCCCTCTGAACAGCAACATTTCCCAATCTCTCAGCATTTAAAAAATACTCTGCTTTTCTATTGATAGACTCAGGAACCCCTGACTGATATTTTTCCCCCTGCCCAGCCCAGGGGTGCGTTAAACAATTAGAATGGCCCCATTGCCATCTAGTTGAGATTAGGATCAATGGGGTTCGGACCTGGGACATTCCTGGTCTGTATGGGGCAGATTTTCATCTTCCCGGCCTAGAACATAAGAACATAAGAAATAGGAGCAGGAGTAGGCCATTTGGCCCCTCGAGCCTGCTCCGCCATTCAATGAGATCATGGCTGATCTGATCCTGGACTCGGCTGGGCAGTGAGCTAGCACAGCGGACCGCCTGCCCATTCCGCAACACCTGGGTTGGGTGGCTGACCCGTGGGTGGGCCTCCCGTGCCCGTTGTGAGGTGAGTAAAGATGGCAGCTGGCGGGAACAGCTCGGGAAGGCAGCGCGAATCTGCCCTACCTCACGGCTCTTTCACCAACCCGCCAGCTCCATTCGCACTGGGCGGCTGGGTTAAAATCGGGCCTTTTAAGAGTCCATCAATCAAGGATGGTGTTTCTTGTCTTCCACATCAGTTTGAGACAGTGAGGTATGTTACTATATACCAGAGAAGAAATTACATAGAAACATAGAAAATAGGTGCAGGAGTAGGCCATTCGGCCCTTCGAGCCTGCACCACCATTCAATAAGATCATGGCTGATCATTCCCTCAGTACCCCTTTCCTGCTTTCTCTCCATACCCCTTGATCCCTTTAACTGTAAGGGCCATATCTAACTCCCTCTTGAATATATCCAATGAACTGGCATCAACAACTCTCTGCGGTAGGGAATTCCACAGGTTAACAACTCTCTGAGTGAAGAAGTTTCTCCTCATCTCAGTCCTAAATGGCTTACCCCTTATCCTAAGACTGTGTCCCCCGGTTCTGGACTTCCCCAACATCGGGAACATTCTTCCCGCATCTAACTTGTCCAGTCCCATCAGAATCTTATATTTTTCTATGAGATCTCCTCTCATCCTTCTAAACTCCAGTGTATAAAGGCCCAGTTGATCCAGTCGCTCCTCATATGTCAGTCCAGCCATCCCGGGAATCAGTCTGGTGAACCTTCGCTGCACTCCCTCAATAGCAAGAATGTCCTTCCTCAGATTAGGAGACCAAAACTGAACACAATATTCCAGGTGAGGCCTCACCAAGGCCCTGTACAACTACAGTAAGACTTCCCTGCTCCTATACACAAATCCCCTACCAAGAAGGTCAACATACCATTTGCCTTCTTCACCGCCTGCTGTACCTGCATGCCAACTTTCAATGACTGATGAACCATGACACCCAGGTCTCGTTGCACCTCCCCTTTTCCTAACCTGCCGCCATTCAGATAATATTCTGCCTTCGTGTTTTTGCCCCCAAAGTGGATAACCTCACATTTATCCACATTATACTGCATCTGCCATGCATTTGCCCACTCACCTAACCTGTCCAAGTCACCCTGCAGCCTCTTAGCGTCCTCCTCACAGCTCACACCGCCAACCAGTTTAGTGTCATCTGCAAACTTGGAGATATTACACTCAGTTCCTTCACCTAAATCATTAATGTATATTGTAAAGAGCTGGGGTCCCAGCACTGAGCCCTGAGGCACTCCACTAGTCACTGTCTGCCATTCTGAAAAGGACCCGTTTATCCCGACTCTCTGCTTCCTGCCTACCAACCAGTTCTCTATCCACGTCAGTACATTACCCCCAATACCATGTGTTTTGATTTTGCACACCAATCTCTTGTGTGGGACCTTGTCAAAAGCCTTTTGAAAGTCCAAATACACCACATCCACTGGTTCTCCCTTGTCCACTCTACTAGTTACATCCTCAAAAAATTCCAGAAGATTTGTCAAGCAAGATTTCCCTTTCATAAATCCATGCTGACTTGGACCGATCCTGTCACTGCTTTCCAGATGCGCTGCTATTTCATCCTTAGTAATTGATTCCAACATTATCCCCACTACTGATGTCAGGCTAACTGGTCTATAATTACCCATTTTCTCTCTCCCTCCCTTTTTAAAATTAGCTACCCTCCAGTCCATAGGAACTGATCCAGAATCGATAGACTGTTGGAAAATGATCACCAATGGATCCACTATTTCTAGGTCCACTTCCTTAAGTACTCTGGGATGCAGACTATCAGGCCCTGGGGATTTATCAGCCTTCAATCCCATCAATTTCCCTAACACAATTTCCCGCCTAATAAGGATATCCTTCAGTTCCTCCTTCCCACTAGACCCTCGGTCCCCTGGTACTTCCGGAAGGTTATTTGTGTCTTCCTTCGTGAAGACAGAACCAAAGTTTTTGTTCAATTTGTCTGCCATTTCTTTGTTCCCCATTATAAATTCACCTGAATCCGACTGCAAGGGACCTATGTTTGTCTTTACTAATCTTTTTCTCTTCACATATCTATAAAAGCTTTTGCAGTCAGTTTTTATGTTCCCGGCAAGCTTCCTCTTGTACTCTATTTTCCCCCTCTTAATTAAACCCTTTGTCCTCCTCTGCTGAATTCTAAATTTCTCCCAGTCCTCAGGTTTGCTGCTTTTTCTGGCCAGTTTATATGCCTCTTCCTTGGATTTAACACTATCCTTAATTTCCCTTGTTATCCACGGTTGAGCCACCTTCCCCGTATTATTTTTACTTCAGACAGGGATGTACAATTGTTGAAGTTCATCCATGTGATCTTTAAATGTTTGCCATTGCTTATCCACCTTCAACCCTTTAAGTATCATTTGTCAGTCAATTCTGGTCAATTCACATCTTATACCATCGAAGTTACCTTTCCTTAAGTTCAGGACCCTAGTTTCTGAATTAACTGTGTCACTCTCCATCTTTCTAAAGAATTCTACCATATTATGGTCACTCTTCCCCAAGGGGCCTCGCAAAACAAGATTGTTAATTAGTCCTTTCTCATTACACATCACCCAGTCTAGGATGGCCAGTTCTCTAGTTGGTTCCTCAACATATTGGTCTCGAAAACCATCCCTATTACACTCCAGAAAATCCTCCTCCACCGCATTGCTACCAGCTTGGTTAGCCCAATCAATGTGTAGATCAAAGTCACCCATGATATCTGCTGCACCTTTATTGCACGCATCCCTTATTTCTTGTTTGATGCTGCCCACAACCTCACTACTACTGTTTGGTGGTTTGTACATAACTCCCACTCACGTTTTCTGCCGTTTGGTATTCCGCAGCTCTACCCATACAGATTCCACATCATCCATGCTAATGTCCCTCCTTACTATTGCATTAATTTCCTCCTTAACCATCAACGCCACCCCGCCTCCTTTTCCTTTCTGTCTATCCTTCCTAAATGTTGAATACCCCTGGATGTTGAGTTCCCAGCCTTGGTCACCCTGGAGCCATGTCTCCGTGATGCCAATTACATCATATCCGTTAACTGCTATCTGCGCAGTTAATTCGTCCACCTTATTCCGAATACTCCTCGCATGGAGGCACAGAGCCTTCAGACTTGTCTTTGTAACACACTTTGCCCCTTCAGAATTTTGCTGTAATGTGGCCCTTTTTGCTTTTCGCCTTGGGTTTCTCTGCCCTCCACTTTTACTTTTCTTTTTTCTATCTTTTGCTTCTGCCCGCATTCTACTTCCCTCTGTCTCCCTGTATAGGTTCCCATCCCCCTGCTATATTAGTTTAACTCCTCCCCAACAGCACTAGCAAGCACTCCCCCGAGGACATTGGTTCCGGTCCTGCCCAGGTGCAGACTGTCCAGTTTGTACTGGTCCCACCTCTCCCAGAACCGGTTCCAATGTCCCAGGAATTTGAATCTCTCCCTTCTGCAACACTCCTTAAGCCATGTATTCATCTGAGCTATTCTGCGATTCCTACTCTGACTAGCATGTGGCACTGGTAGCAATCCTGAGATTACTACTTTTGAGGTCCTAATTTTTAATTTAGCTCCTAGCTCCCTAAATTCGTCTTGTAGGACCTCATCCTGTTTTTTTACCGATATCGTTGGTACCTATATGCACCACGACAACTGGCTGTTCACCCTCCCTTTTCAAAATGTCCTGAACCCGCTCAGAGACATCCTTGACCCTTGCATCAGGGAGGGTACATACCATCCTGGAGTCTCGGATGCAGCCACAGAAACGCCTATCTATTCCCCTTACAATCGAATCCCCTATCACTATCGCTCTCCCACTCTTTTTCCTGCCCTCCTGTGCAGCAGAGCCAGCCACAGTGCCATGAACTTGGCTGCTGCCCTCCCCTGATGAGTCATCCCCCTCAACAGTACTCAAAGCGGTGTATCTGTTTTGCAGGGGGATGACCACAGGGGGCCCCTGCACTACCTTCCTTGCACTGCTCTTCCTGTTCGTCACTCATTTAATATCTGGCTATGTACCATTTTCCTGCGGTAAGACCAACTCACTAAATGTGCTATTCACGTCATTCTCAGCATCGTGGATGCTCCAGAGTAAATCCACCCGCAGCTCCAGTGCCGCAATGCGGTCTGTCAGGAGCTGCAGGCGGATGCACTTCCCGCACACGTAGTCAGTGTCCCTGACTTCCCACATATTACAGGAGGAGCATAACACGAGTCCGAGCTCTCCTGCCATGTCTTAACCCCTCGATTAACTTAATTTATCAACAACAGTGATAAATGTTACTTACTGATAAAGAAAAGAAAAAGAAAACTACTTACCAATCACCAGCCAATCACTTACCCCCTTGGCTGTGATGTCACCTTTCGATTCCTTTCTACTTCTTTTTTGCCTTCTCTCCCTGCTGCAGCTGCACCGGCTGGGCTCAGCGATCTCCCGCTCTGCCTCCCGACACGACACTGCTGCTCCCCGGACCGACGGGCCTCTTGTAGGCCTCAGCGATCACCTGCTCTGCCTCCCGACACGACGCTATTGCTCTCCAGACCGACGGGCCTCTTGTAGGCCTCAGCGGTCTCCTGCTCTGCCTCCTGACATGACGCTACTGCTCTCCGGACTGACGGGCCTTTTGTAGGCCTCAGTGATCTCCTGCTCTGCCTCCCGACACAACGCTTCATTCATGTGAGCCCAGCAGAGGGGGAGGGTCGGGGGTGGGGGGGGGGAGCGGTCGGCGGGGGTGGTGGAGAAGGAGTGACCCTGGCAGGGAAGCTTAGAGGGCAGTAGGCCGTTTGATTGGCTGCTCAAATGGCCAATGTCGAGAGAACTCGGGGAGGGTTAGAGTTCTTTTGCTTCCTGTACTAAGAAAGGAAGTCAAAAGCACACAGACCCCAAAATTCCATGGGGGTTCTTTTGGCCTCCCACTGTAATTTCAGGGAGAGACCAGTCCAACACAGAAAGAAACAATTGGAGCCGGCCATTTGCGGACGTTTTTGCCGAGGGTTCTGGTCGCCCCCTGAAGTTGCAGCGGGAAACCAGGACACCACCCACAGAAGTTCTCCAAGAGTTGGTAAAGAAGAGGCCCAGAGAAAGAAAGACTTGCATTTCTATAGTGCCTTTCACGACCACCGGCGTCCCAAAATGCTTTACAGCCAATGAAGTACTTTTGGAGTGTAGTCACTGTTGTAATGTGGGAAACACGGCAGCCAATTTGCGCACAGCAAGCTCCCACAAACAGCAATGTGATAATGACCAGATAATCTGTTTTAGTGATGTTGATTGAGGGATAAATATTGGCCAGGACACCAGGGAGAACTCCCCTGCTCTTCTTCGAAATAGTGCCAGACGGGGCCTCGGTTTAATGTCTCATCCAAAAGACAGCACCTACTGACTCCCTCAGCACTGCACTGGCGCGTTAGCCTAGAATTACGTGCTCCAGTCCCTGGAGTGGGACTTGAACCCACAACCTTATGACTCAGCGGCGAGAGAGCGACCCGCTGAGCCACAGCTGACACTACTGTGACCTTTCTGATCGGAATCGTGAAAGTGGTTTGTTATTTTGTTTGTTATGAGGAGCATTACCAAATAAGTTAAAATTGACTGTTCACATGTTATATGTCAAATATATCAATTTGTAGATTTATAATTGGCCTCGTATCAGTAGAGAATTCGTCAATCCCCTTTTCGGAAGATAAAAGATACACATGTGGGGGGGATATGCAAAATTACATTATCCAGTTCACATAATGTGGAGTTTCATAGTTGAGATCCCCGGATCACAGCTCGATATCATTAGATATTGACCAGCAATGGCAAACTCCTGGTCATAGGGGACGCTAGGTCCACTTACAGGAGTGACTGGCGATGCTTTTAATATGAGACGGTATCTATCTAGTACAGACCCTTACAAATCGGCAGAGAGAGTGCACTTCAACCCACTCGGCGAGCTGAAGTTCACTTCAATCAGGTGTCGACAGCAACACAGTTCACACAAGAAACGCTGAACTATGAAGTAAATGAGGGTGGATTTGTGGCAGCCTGGGAAAAGGGCATCAGAAGGCCAGAGGCAAAAGGATTTCATGAAAATGTGCAGCATGTACAGAAAACATGCAGTGACCTACCTGATGATGTAGGTCTATCTCAGAGGGGGGAAATAAAAGTACCATTAAGGGCGGTCAAATCACTGCAGGAAACACAGAGATGTCAGAGTGACAAATAGAATGTCAACTGTGGCAGACTCGGAAAGCTCGAAAAGGAAAAAAAATACATTGAAAGGCTTGGGTTGAAGCAACCAAAATGTGGGATGTACATGGAGCTGTGGACTTGCAGCTGGCTCGAGTGGGGTTTTCAGGCCAGGCTTACTTATGGAAATAAATTTCACTTCCAACTGGCCTCCTGTAACACTCCCTTTAACTAAATGGTTTCACTTTCTTTGGGAGTAGGGTAGGGATGGTTCTGTCTTTAAATCAGAATTTGTGCTCACGGTCCATTAGGTCA
Organism: Pristiophorus japonicus; assembly: GCF_044704955.1. Classification (NCBI taxonomy): domain Eukaryota; kingdom Metazoa; phylum Chordata; class Chondrichthyes; family Pristiophoridae; genus Pristiophorus; species Pristiophorus japonicus. Next base: position 29,454,755 of record NC_092010.1, on the reverse strand, counting down.
ATGGACAGCTGCCTAGGCCCCAGGCTCTGGAACTCCCTCCCTAAACCTCTCCACCTCTCTTTCCTCCTTTAAGAAGCTCCTTAAAACCGACCTCTTTGACCAAGCTTTTGGTCGCCTGTCCTAATATCTCCTTATGTGGCTCAGTGTCAAATGTTGTCTGATAACACTCCTGTGAAGCACCTTGGGACATTTCACGACATTAAAGACGCTATATAAATACAAGTTGTTGTTGTTGAGTGACTGTGTTGTTCTATGAAGTGTTCAAAGAAAAAAAACATTTTTTTTCTAATGCCCCTAAGATATTTCTCCCGGGCGTTGATCGCAGCGGTGTGCTTGGAGGTTAATCGTCAACTCCTGGAGACCCCAGGACAATCCTGGAGGAGAGTCCATCACAGGTACAAACAGTACAGATAGAAGTAGAGAGTTATGTTTAGAGTAACCTTCTATGTCATGTATCTCACATTATTGTAGATAACTGTATCTTACCATGCTATACATGACTGTAACTGGATATGGCCTGTAACAATAAGCATACCTTACCACCAGGGGTGCACTTGCAGGAGACACTCCATACCTGTCCCACTGTGGTATATAAAGGGAGGTCTCAGGCAAGTGCAGCACTGGAGAGCTGGAATTAAAGGTGCAGGTCCTGAGTGACCTTGACTTCAGCTTGTGTCTCGTGTAAGTCAGTACATTAGAGTCAGGACTTAACAATCTCCAACCCACCCCGCCCCCCCCCCGCCCCCGCGATCTGTGCGCTCCTCCAATCCTGGCCTCTTGCGCATCTCCGATTTTAATCACTCCACTATTGGTGGCCGTGCCTTCTGCTGCCTGGGCCCTAATCTCTGGAACTCCCTGCCTAAACCTCTCCACCGCTCTACCTCTCTTTCCTCCTTTAAGACGCTCCTTAAAACCTACCTCTTTGACCAAGCCTGTCCTAATATCTCCTTATGCGGCTCGGTGTCAAATGTTGTCTGATAATGCTCTTGTGAAGTGCCTTGGGACGTGTCACTGCGTTAAAGGTGCTATATAAATACAAATTGTTGTTGGTGAGCATCATTCCCTGATGAAGAGGGCAGCTGACTAAGAAAGGGGTCAACTTGTTCTGGATCAAAATCAGTTTGAGGCGGGGGAGGAGGTGGGAACTTTGGCTCAACTGTCAAACTGTGGGTAATCTTAAGCTTAGACATAAAACATGCCAACAATCTAGTTTTCTATCCTCGTGCCGCCAGCCAATTAAAAGGCAGGATTCTTCTGGGACAAGAATTATATTTGCATTCAGTGAGATGTGTGTATGTATCATGTTAAAGTTTATATGCAACATGTTAACATTGTAGCCAACCCTACAGTGGGCACTAATGGGTTGTTTAGAGGCAATTGGGCTGTTTGAGTCCTCGTAAGCTTTGATCGAGAATTCGTGGGTTATATTTGAAAGCGGAGCAGGCTTGAAGGGCCATAGGGCCTACTCCTGCTCCTATTTCTTATGAGGTGTCCCAGCCATGAACATTTGTTACTAGCATGTCAATGATGTGTAAATTGGTGGTTGTTCAAGTGTCTGAATTGATTGCTGGAATCCCATCATTTCTAAATAATGGTGATGGGGGCATGGTAGCATAGTGGTTATGTCACTAGACTAGTAATCCCAAGACATGAGTTCAAATCCCACCACCGGCAAGTTATTAAATAGCAGTGGAATTTTAAAAAAAACCAATAGATTGTCACAAAAAACCATCATTAATGTCCTTCAGGGAAGGAAATCTGCTGTCGTTACCCGGTCTGGGCCTATATGTGACTCCAGACCTACAGCAATGTGGTTGACTCTTAACAGCCCTCTGAGAATGGCCAAGAGAGCCGCTCAGTTGTATAAGGTGGTGACTACCTGCTCAAGGGCAATTAGGGACGGGCAATAAATGCCAGCCTTGCCAGTGACGCCCACATCCCGTGAATTAATCAAAAAAAGATCCACTGTAAATTGAGGGGGGGGTTTGGATTGGCATCAAATAATTTGAATCCTTATAATCCAAGGACCTTCTCATGTTCTTCTGGTTTTCTATTCACTGGCCACTGCACTGCACAGAGGTGAACACTGTGTGCCCAAACCGAGTGCACCAATCACAATCGCCGACAAGTATCTTGCCTTTGATACTGCTCCTGTCAGCTGTGGCTCAGTGGGTAGCACTCGCCGGTTCAGGAAGGCGACTGGATTGGACGTCACCATAATCCAGGTCGCTGATTGGAGCGTGGGCAGGTACAGCAGGAGGGGCGGCGAGCGGCGAGGTCGGGGCGAAGGAGCGGCGAGTGATCATGGAGCGATGTGATCGGGGCCCAGGAGAGGCGTGAGTTCGGGGCCCAGAAGAGGCGAGGGCCCAGGGGCAGCACGGGCCAGCCCACACTGCGATATGTGGGTGCACGAGGTCCGTGCAGCAGAGCTGGTCTCCAGTCATCTTGGTCAACCCTTGCCACTGGACCAAGACCTAGCTCTGTCAAGCCCGTGTGGTGGCTGGTGTGCAACGGTCACCACACGTTAAAAAAATCCTCCCACAGGCATCTTCCACCCTTCAACATTGTCGAAATCTCGACCTCCGATAAATGACTCAGACACCTTCAGCTCCGGCAGAAGTTTCTTTAATTTACTTGCTAGCAAAGGAAAGGTCACACTCAGTCAATGGCTAAGTGAACACCTTCCAAATGGTACAGTTTCACGAGATATTTATACAGTAAAACCCAAGTTATGGCCTCTCCCTATGTATTGGCTCTGTCTCGCAGTCAGTGAATACAGATAAAGAGTTAATTACTACATCCTTGCCCTGACGTGGTTTCCAGATATTTCCTTTTGTCAGGATTATTAGTTGGCCAGCTGGCCATTATTCGCTGAGAGTGTGGTAATGAGCTATTACCTGCCTTGCATTGTGTCAGGATTGTCCAGTTTCCTGGTCAGTTATCTTTTTGCATCAAATGGATGAGGTCTCTACAAGAGATAATGGCTGGTGGTTTGAGTACTTCGAAAAGGGTGGGGTGGCGTGGAACTGGTGTCGTATAGACAATAGGAGAGCACCATGGGGGGGGTACTTGTCTCAGCATGACTTGTCTCCTAGCTGTCTGATGGCTAGCAGCCATTTCCAGCCAGGTTTAGCTGTTTATGCAAGCCGACTGCTTTATGCAGAAATTTCTGGAAGGACCAGGACTCCATTTTGTTATATATTGCAAAGGGCACAAAAATACCGTGTGGTATCAGCTTAGATAAAAATACATTTTCACAACATGTAGTTCGGGACTTGGAATATTAGGTCCTTCATAGTAAGACCTGTGAACTTTTTGGTGTGGAAGCAAGTCATCCTCGATACGAGGGACCACCTAAGAAGAAGCACTCGCACCTCTGAGTCAGAAGGTTGTGGGTTCAAGTCCCACTCCAGGAACGTGAGCACGACAATCCTGGCTGACACTCCAGTGCCGTACTGAGGGAGTGCTGCACTGTCGGAGGTGCTGTCTTTCAGATGAGACGTCAAACCGAGGCCCCGTTTTCTCTCTCACATAGAAGATCCCATGGCACTATTTCAAAGTAGAGCAGGGGAGTTATCCCTGGTGTACCTGGCCAATATTTATCCCTCAATCAACATCACAAAAAACAGATTATCTGGTTGTCATCACATTGCTGTGTGTGGGAGCTTGCTGTGTGCAAATTGGTTGCTGCGTTTCCTACATTACAACAGTGACTACACTCCAAAAGTACTTCACTGGCTGTAAAGCGCTTTGGGACGTCCTGCGCATTGTTTTATTTGTAATATTAAATTCAGGACAGTTGTTTAGCCTGTATAAAGTGATGTGATGGGGGTGGTATTTTGCATCATCTGAGATGACAAGAGAATGTGGCGGGCAACCCATGTGCTCTCCAGCATGCAAATGACCATGATCACGGTTGATTGTTATACCTAGCCTGTGCTAACCCAAACATGGAAGAGGATGACTTGCTTCCACACCAAAAAGTTCACAGGTCTCTGCTTCAGAAATCTGTCATCTAGCCACGTAGCTTAAAAAAAATTGTTCCTGGGATACGGGCGACGCTAGCAAGGCCGGCATTTATTGCCCATCCCTAATCGCCCCTTGAGAAGGTGGTGGTGAGCCACCTTCTTGAACCGCTGCAGTCCGTGTGGTGAAGGTGCTCCCACAGTGCTGTTAGGGAGGGAGTTCCAGGGTTTTGACCCAGTGACGATGAAGGAACAGCGATATATTTTCAAGTCAAAATGGTGTGTGACTGGGAGGGGAACGTGAAGCTGGTGGTGTTCCCATGCACCTGCTGCCCTTGTCCTTCTAGGTGGTAGAGGTCGCGGGTTTGGGAGGTGCTGCCGAAGAAGCCTTGGCGAGTTGCTGCAGTGCATCTTGTAGAGGGTGCACACTGCAGCCACGGTGCGCCAGTGGTGGAGGGAGTGAATGTTGAAGGTGGAGTAAACATGTTGGGGTAAAGCCTAAACTACAGCAGTCTGCTCGTTCATTTCTAAGTAATTAAGAACATTTAAGCCTTCAATGTCTTAGCAGAGGTGGAGGTCACTCTCATTGCAAAGCAAGACCGTGAAGAGGCCAATGTGTGCACCTCATTCTGTAATTCAGATCTTCCCCGAGCAGCACTTGACAAGCAGCTCGTGAATTATTTACAGCAGGAATTACAGTGATCCCAGATATCGCGCTGCAGATCATGAGAATTCCTATATCGAGGAACATGCCTGACAAATTTAGAACCTTTTCTTTGGAGACAAGCCAATTATTCACTCGCCAGGAATCGGCGGCAAATATTCTCACACAAGGAAATAAATAACTGTAATTTTTTTGTCTGTGTTTGTGATAAAACCTGTAATTTTGTAACTCTAGTGCGATTTGTGCATTGTTTTTAATTACAAACTGCCTTCTTGGCTGTGGAGTTCAATCGCTGTGGTGCCGTCCCAGACATTAATTAAGGTCAAAAATAAGTCTGCTTTATTTATTATATTAAATAACAGATGCTTGCCAACAGATGACAAAGAGGCTTGTTGCTTTGGGGGCTGTTGTCTTTATGAGTGGCCACTCTGTTTGTTTCGAGTACATCAGTCACCCATCTCCCAAAACCAGAGGCCACGTTTCCCTTGGCAATTATTCCGTGCATTATTTTGACCAAGTGTGTTTTTTCTAACTTCTACAAAGAAAGAAAGACTTGCATTTATATAGCACCTTTCATGACCTCAGGATGTCTCAAAGCGCTTTACAACCAATGAAGTGTTGTAATGTGGGAAATGTGGCAGCCAATTAGCACACAGCAAGCTCCCACAAACAGCAATGTGATAATGACCAGATCATCTGTTTTTGTTATGTTGGTTAAAGGATAAATATTGGCCAGGACACCACGGATAACTCCTCTGCTCTTCTTCAAATAGTGCCATGGGATCTTTTATATCCATCTGAGGGAACAGACAGAGCCTCAATTTAACATCTCATCCAAAAGGCAGCACTGCACTCCCTCAGCAGTACACTGAAATGTCAACCTGGATTTTATGTTCATGGAGTGGGAATATGAACCCACAACCTTCTGGCTCAAAAGCAAGTGTACCCACTGAGCCACAGCTAACATGCCTAAAGCACTAAAGTACCTTGGAAGTGTAGTCACTGTTGTAATGTAGGAATTTGCACACAGCAAGCTCCCACAAACAGCAATGTGATAACGACCAGATAATCTGTTTTTTTACTGATGTTGGTTGAGGGAAAATTTTGGCCAGGACACCGGGGAGAACTCCCCTGCAATGTTCCCTCTTTATTTGGGGGTGCGCGGCCCCTTGAAGGGGTGCGCGGCCCATTCATGACACCATGCATGCACAGTTTTTTGCATTGGAAAGCCGGCAAGCCAGCTACATGGGCGGCATAAAGGGAATATTGCTTCCCTGCGAAATACCGACGTGTGATCTTTTGCGTAAACCTGAGCGGGCAGATGGAGCATCAGTTTAACACTTCATCTGAAAGGCGGCACCTCCGACAGCACAGTGCTCCCTCAGCACTGCACTGGAGTGTCAGCCTCGATTATGTACTCAAGTCTTGAACTTACAACGATCTCCGAGGCGAGAGTGTTACCCACTGAACCAAGACTGACACCGAAAGTGTACCAGTGTCCCAGTGTCTCAGTGTTTCAGTGTCCCCGTGTCCCAGTGTCTCAGTGTCTCAATGTCCCCGTGTCCCAGTGTCCCAGTGTCTCAGTGTTTCAGTGTCCCCGTGTCCCAGTGTCTCAGTGTCTCAATGTCCCTGTGTCCCAGTGTCCCAGTGTCTCAGTGTTTCAGTGTCCCCGTGTCCCAGTGTCTCAGTGTCTCAATGTCCCCGTGTCCCAGTGTCCCAGTGTCTCAGTGTCCCCGTGTCCCCGTGTCCCCGTGTCCCAGTGTCTCAGTGTCTCAGTGTCTCAGTGTCCCCGTGTCCCAGTGTCTCAGTGTTTCAGTGTCCCGGTGTCCCCGTGTCCCAGTGTCCCAGTGTCTCAGTGTCTCAGTATCCCAGTGTCCCCGTGTCCCCGTGTCCCAGTGTCTCCGTGTCCCCGTGTCCCCGTGTCCCAGTGTCTCAGTGTCTCAGTGTCTCAGTGTCCCCGTGTCCCAGTGTCTCAGTGTTTCAGTGTCCCGGTGTCCCCGTGTCCCAGTGTCCCAGTGTCTCAGTGTCTCAGTATCCCAGTGTCCCCGTGTCCCCGTGTCCCAGTGTCTCCGTGTCTCCGTGTCCCCGTGTCCCAGTGCCTCAGTGTCTCCGTGTCTCCGTGTCTCCGTGTCCCAGTGTCCCAGTGTCCCAGTGTCCCAGTGTCCCAGTGTCTCCGTGTCTCCGTGTCTCCGTGTCTCAGTGTCCCAGTGTCCCAGTGTCCCAGTGTCCCAGTGTCTCCGTGTCTCCGTGTCTCCGTGTCTCCGTGTCTCAGTGTCCCCGTGTCCCCGTGTCCCCGTGTCTACGTGTCTCCGTGTCTCAGTGTCTCAGTGTCTCAGTGTCTCAGTGTCCCAGTGTCTCCGTGTCCCAGTGTCCCCGTGTCCCCGTGTCTCCGTGTCTCCGTGTCTCCGTGTCCCAGTGTCCCAGTGTCCCCGTGTCCCCGTGTCTCCGTGTCTCCGTGTCTCAGTGTCTCAGTGTCTCAGTGTCTCAGTGTCCCAGTGTCCCAGTGTCTCCATGTCCCAGTGTCCCCGTGCCCCCGTGTCTCCGTGTCCCCGTGTCTCCGTGTCTCCGTGTCCCAGTGTCCCAGTGTCCCAGTGTCCCCGTGTCCCCGTGTCTCCGTGTCTCCGTGTCTCCGTGTCCCAGTGTCCCAGTGTCCCCGTGTCCCCGTGTCTCCGTGTCTCCGTGTCTCCGTGTCTCAGTGTCTCAGTGTCTCAGTGTCCCAGTGTCCCAGTGTCTCCGTGTCCCAGTGTCCCCGTGTCCCCGTGTCTCCGTGTCCCCGTGTCTCCGTGTCCCAGTGTCCCAGTGTCCCCGTGTCCCCGTGTCTCCGTGTCTCAGTGTCTCAGTGTCTCAGTGTCTCAGTGTCCCAGTGTCCCAGTGTCTCCGTGTCCCAGTGTCCCCGTGTCTCCGTGTCTCCGTGTCCCAGTGTCCCCGTGTCCCCGTGTCTCCGTGTCCCCGTGTCTCCGTGTCTCCGTGTCCCAGTGTCCCAGTGTCCCCGTGTCTCCGTGTCCCCGTGTCTCCGTGTCTCCGTGTCTCCGTGTCCCAGTGTCCCAGTGTCCCAGTGTCTCCGTGTCTCCGTGTCTCAGTGTCCCCGTGTCCCCGTGTCTCCGTGTCTCCGTGTCTCCGTGTCCCAGTGTCCCAGTGTCCCCGTGTCCCCGTGTCTCCGTGTCTCCGTGTCTCAGTGTCTCAGTGTCTCAGTGTCTCAGTGTCCCAGTGTCCCAGTGTCTCCGTGTCCCAGTGTCCCCGTGTCCCCGTGTCTCCGTGTCTCCGTGTCTCCGTGTCTCAGTGTCTCAGTGTCTCAGTGTCTCAGTGTCCCAGTGTCCCAGTGTCCCAGTGTCCCCGTGTCTCCGTGTCTCCGTGTCCCCGTGTCCCAGTGTCTCAGTGTCTCCGTGTCTCCGTGTCTCCGTGTCTCCGTGTCCCAGTGTCCCAGTGTCCCAGTGTCTCCGTGTCTCCGTGTCCCAGTGTCCCAGTGTCCCCGTGTCTCCGTGTCTCCGTGTCTCCGTGTCTCCGTGTCCCAGTGTCCCAGTGTCCCAGTGTCTCCGTGTCTCCGTGTCTCCGTGTCTCAGTGTCCCAGTGTCCCAGTGTCCCCGTGTCTCCGTGTCCCAGTGTCCCAGTGTCCCCGTGTCTCCGTGTCTCAGTGTCTCAGTGTCTCAGTGTCTCAGTGTCCCAGTGTCCCAGTGTCTCCGTGTCCCAGTGTCCCCGTGTCCCCGTGTCTCCGTGTCTCCGTGTCTCCGTGTCCCAGTGTCTCAGTGTCTCCGTGTCTCCGTGTCTCCGTGTCCCCGTGTCCCAGTGTCTCAGTGTCTCCGTGTCTCCGTGTCTCCGTGTCCCAGTGTCCCAGTGTCCCAGTGTCCCCGTGTCCCCGTGTCTCCGTGTCTCCGTATCTCCGTGTCTCCGTGTCCCAGTGTCCCAGTGTCCCAGTGTCTCCGTGTCTCCGTGTCTCCGTGTCCCAGTGTCCCAGTGTCCCAGTGTCCCCGTGTCCCCGTGTCTCCGTGTCTCCGTGTCTCCGTGTCTCCGTGTCTCCGTGTCCCAGTGTCCCAGTGTCCCAGTGTCTCCGTGTCTCCGTGTCTCAGTGTCCCAGTGTCCCAGTGTCCCCGTGTCCCCGTGTCTCCGTGTCTCCGTGTCTCAGTGTCTCAGTGTCTCAGTGTCTCAGTGTCCCAGTGTCCCAGTGTCTCCGTGTCCCAGTGTCCCCGTGTCCCCGTGTCTCCGTGTCCCAGTGTCCCAGTATCCCAGTGTCCCCGTGTCTCCGTGTCTCCGTGTCTCAGTGTCTCAGTGTCTCAGTGTCCCAGTGTCTCCGTGTCCCAGTGTCCCCGTGTCCCCGTGTCTCCGTGTCTCCGTGTCTCCGTGTCCCAGTGTCCCAGTGTCCCAGTGTCCCCGTGTCTCCGTGTCTCCGTGTCTCCGTGTCTCCGTGTCCCAGTGTCCCAGTGTCCCAGTGTCCCCGTGTCTCCGTGTCTCCGTGTCTCAGTGTCTCAGTGTCTCAGTGTCTCAGTGTCTCAGTGTCTCAGTGTCTCAGTGTCCCCGTGTCCCAGTGTCTCCCTGTCTCCGTGTCCCCATGTCCCAATCATTCACGAGACAGTTAGATGACGTGACAGGGAGGGTTATGGCTTTTGTTCTTGGACAGATGAGTCAAAACAGATTGAAGGTGATTGGTAGAAAAACCAAAGGCGACACGAGGAAAAACGATTTTACGCAGCGAGTGGTTAGGATCTGGAATGCACGGCCTGAGAGGGTGGTGGAGGTAGATTCAAGCGTGGCTTTCACAGGGGAGTTGGATAAGTACCTGAAGGAAAAAAATTTGCAGGGCTACGGGGAAAGGGCGGGGGAGTGGGACTGGCTGAGGTGCTCTTGCAGAGAGCCGGCCGAATGGCCTCCTTCAGTGCTGTAGCCATTCTATGATTCTAGGAAACTGGGCTGAAAGACTTCCCTCACCTGTCATTAACGAATTACCTTCTCATGATAATGATCACAAATGGAGCTTTCCTGAGGTGCTCAACACATCACTATTTGTTTTTGGGGTGGATATTCAGTCACACCTCTGTTGCACCGTTAACCCGGGCGGAGCGGTAAATTTTGCGCCGGCAAATGTTTTGCGTCTCCAGTCGCAAAATTCATCAGCTGGCCCCCCGGTCGGAGTGGAGCGCTAGGGGAGGTGTTCCGCACCTCTTTTAGGGCACTAGGCCGGTTGAGCAAGTGAAAATCCCGAGCTAAACAGCCGGCCTCAGAGCGCCATAACAGAGGCCTCGAGGAGGAGTGGGGGGTGGGGGAACCCACCAAAAACATTCCAAATACTTTACTCACGCCACCACAACATAAATTGTGAACCAAAAACAATCACACTTTCCTCACTGCGGTCGGTACAGCTCGGACCGCCCGCTTTCCCAGGCGGTCCCACGAGGGGGCGCTGCGGGGCGATCCGGATCGGGCGCGAAGCAAGTTTCGAGCCGGTGTCGCAACCAGGGAGCGTTGCACACCGGCTCGCCTCTCCCGGGCGGTCCTGCTCCGCGCCCCCCCGCAAACCCCGCACCGAATGTCCCGGCGGGACACTAGAAGCTGGATGCATGCCCGGAAATGCTCTCCGTCGCCATTACTGTCCCTCCGGGGCGCTAACAGGGGCGGGAAAAGACCGTAAATCCAGCCCCAAGTGCTGTAAAAACTCCAGGTTGATACTTATGCTTCTTGGGTTGACTTATGAGGAAAGGTTGAGCAGGTTGGGCCTATACTCATTGGAGTTCTGAAGAATGAGAGGTGATCCTATCGAAACGTATTAGATAATGAGGGGGCTCGACAAGGTGGATGGGGAGAGGATATTTCCACTCATAGGGGAAACTAAAACTAGGAGGCATACTTAGAATAAGGGGCCATCCACTTAAAACTGAGATGAGGAGAAATTTCTTCTCTCAGAGGGTTGTAAATCTGTGGAATTCTCTGCCCCAGAGATCTGTGGAGGCTGGGTCATTGAATATATTTAAGGTGGAGATAGACAGATTTTTGAACGATAGGGGAGTGATGGGTTATGGGGAGCGGGTAGGGAAGTGGAGCTGAGTCCATGATCAGATCAGCCACGATCTTATTAAATGGCGGAGCAGGCTCGAGGGGCCAAATGGCCTACTCCTGCTCCTATTTCTTATGTTCTTATGTTTGACATCAATTGTAATGAAAATGCTGCTCACCTTATTTTAAGTTGCTCACACAAGGGATTATCAAATATGTTAATGTTGAAAAAAGGTTGCCATGATGCTGACGCGTGCTGCTGGAGAATTTACTACTCACATGCATAAAGCAAAACAGCATCCCCTTTTTGGCTATATTATCAAGCAAACCCAGCCAATAGTTCCTTCATGTTCAAAGTCACAGAAAGCCAGAAGTCAGATACAAGGTAAGAACTAAATGAAGAAATTCCCTCCCTAAAACGCTCCTCCTCTCTACCTCTCTCTCATTCTTTAAAACCCCCCATTAAACCTAATGTACGCACAGGTGAGCATGCTCACAGGTTGGTAGAACTGTTGAGTTGGGAGTGGCTCAGCCAGTCACGTGATGTTCACAAGACTCAATAAAACCCCAGCTAGTTGGGTTCGGGGGATCCACGATGGGGCAGGGGGTTATGAGCCTGGTGGATGAACTGGTAATGTGTCGTGTGATTGTTAAACCTTTTGCTAATAAACCGACTAGTTCTTAATAGCAATGTGTTGCTATGGATTCTTAAGCAAAGAACCCATAAAGCAAATACATTACACTAAGTTTTTAGTCACCTGCCCTCATGTCTCATCCTTTGGCTCAGTGTCAATTTTGGGTTGATAATCGCTCCTGTGAGGCATCTTGGGACGTTTTACTATGTTAAAGGTGCTATATAAATGCAAGTTGCTATCGGTTGTGAGATTCAATTATTGTCTTGTGCCTGTCAGCCATTTTTAGAACTTCTTTGGCTCAGGGACCATTTATTAATTATGTTTATCGTTAAACCCGTTTCAAATGATTTTTCAGTCAGTGCTTGCTGTTCAGTGAGGATAAAAGTATTCAGACACCATACAGACCAGTGATGTACCAGGCTCAGGACTGCATTGACTGAGCTGATCTCAATTCGAGTGGTGATGGAGCGTTATAATTGGCCTTGGCGATCCTTGGCTCAGGAATAGGGAAGAAGAGGAGAAATCAGCCAAGATTCCTGCTCCTGATTGTTACGCAGTGACCCCTGTTGGTAGGGCCAAGCGTGCTGATGGAAGGCAAGGTATGGGCTTGGCTTTGCTACCTCCACAGTGGCATAGCCTGCCCACACTCACTGCCTGCATTCACACATGAAGAATGGCCAATTGGGCTATGCCAGAAAAAAACACTTTTACATCACACGACAGGACAATAAGAGCCATGAATATGCAAGAGCTCAGTTCTACCACACCGGGTGACGAGAAATGACAGCTGACCGTATACCTTTTTATTGCTGAATTTAAATATTTTGGATAAATTATCATGGTGGAAAGGAAGAAAAGTCAGTGACAACAACAACAAAAGCTTGTATTTATATAGCGCCCCATGTAGAGCTGTTGAGTTGGGAGTGGCTTAGCCAGTCATGTGATGTTCACAAGACTCAATAAAACCCCAGCCAGTTGGGTTCGGGGGATCCACAATGAGGCAGGTGGTTGTGAGCCTGGTGGATGAACTGGTAATGTGTCGTGTGATTGTCAAACCTTTGCTAATAAACCAACGAGATTGCAAGTGGACTAACGCACTCAGTTCCTGTATAGGCACTCTACTTCTTCCTAGGCAGTCCCTCGAATCGAGGATGACTTGAGTTCAATGAGTTCACAGGTGTTTCAATGAAGGACCTGATATTCCAGGTCCCGAACTACATGTTGAAGGGTGGAAGCTGCCTGTGCGTGGATTTATTTAACGTGTGGTGGCCGTTGCACACCAGCCACGGGCTTGACCGAGGCAAGGATTGACCAAGACGACTGGAGACCAGCTCTGCTGCACGGACCTAGTGTGCACACATATCGCAGTGTGGGCACTGTCCATGACTGGATTTACCAAAGCAATCTTGGAATTAACCCAAAAGGGGAGAATGATCTACTTATATTATGATAGCCCTTACTGCAATTAAGCCACACTTTACTGTGAGACAATCAATGGCCTAGTTTGGAGCTAAGAAGATTACAAAGCTCACACAGAGGCAATTAGGCCCAAGACCAACAATAGGATGGTGATCTGTACAAACACTGCCGTATTGATTTTAGCATTCCGGTTGATCGATCGAAATTGCAGCTTACCAATGAAGCATTTGGTGTCCTCTTCATGAAAGCTATTCACTGACGACACACAATTTAATTGTAGAATTCATCACCACTTCTCCTCATAACTATATCTTATTGTATACATGATTGACTGGCCTTGCCACTGACGGCCGTGGCTCAGTGTGCTCAAATCTAATTATAATTCAACAATGCTGCAAGGGCATTTTATATACAATGCCACTTAAAATGCAAATAGGCCCCTGTAATTGAAGTACAAGCACGCAGCCAGTTAAGACTCAGTTCTGCTGGTGCTACTTTAGTCTTCAGAGCTAGAATGCAGAAGATTATCTCTAAAAATGCTAACGAAAGTGAAATCGTCATTTACCACACTCCTATTATCTGCCGCCTCGATTATCCACCAGAAATTCCACCCAATGAAGCCTTGTGCAAGATGTTACTTTAGTACACTCCATTGCTTGGTGATTTAAACTGCACAATGTTTCATTTGCCACCTGCATTGTTATCATCTTCAGTCCTGCTCTGAGGCTATCACTGCACCGTCCGCTTAAGACTAAACTTTGCAGCCTCTCAATTATGCACCCATTCCTGTCAGAAGGTTGTGGGTTCAAGTCCCACTCCAGAGACTTGAGCACATAAATCCAGGCTGACACTCCCAGTGCAGTGCTGAGGGGGTGCTGCACTGTCGGAGGTGCCGTCTTTCAGATGAGACGTTAAACCGAGGCCCTGTCTGCCCTCTCAGGTGGGCGTAAAAGATCCCAAGGCACTGTTTCAAAGAAGAGCAGGGGAGTTCTCCCCGGTGTCCTGGACAATATTTATCCCTCAACCAACATCATTAAAGCAGATTAACAGATCATTATCACATTGCTGTTTGTGGGAGCTTGCTGCGTATAAATTGGCTGTTACATTTCCTCCATTATAACAGTGACTACACTCCAAAAGTATTTCATTAGCTGTAAAGCACTTTTGGGACGTTCGGTGGTCGTGAAAGGCACTATCGAAATGCAAATCTTTCTTTCTTTACTGGTCCCCATTAAAATGGGAAGCAATACAACTTCCACTGCAACATACGACTGACTCCGAAATTTGCGGAACTGGTATTAGGCCCAAAATAAGCTGTGGAATTGAAAGGCCTTCGCTTATTAAAATAAAGAAATCCATCTGCCAAGCGCAGCTTTAGTTGCGTTGTGTTTTTGACCCCCTCCTCCCCTGACTGGGTTCCACAGGTGGCAACTGCCCTCCAATACCTTGCCTGAATGCCCATTCTTCATTTGTGAACCTTGGTAGTCAGTGCCCGCAGGTCATTCCTAGACAGAGGGGCATCAGTATCGAACTTGTATTTAGATAGCGCCTTTAACGTAGCGAAACGTCCCAAGGTGCTTCACAGGAGTGAAATATTATGAGATGAAAATTTGACACCGAGCCGCATAAGTAGAAATTAGCGCAAAATTGACCAAAAGCTTGGTCAAAGAGGTAGGTTTTAAGGAGTGTCTTAAAGGAGGAAAGAAAGGTAGAGAAGCAGAGAGGTTTAGGCAGGGAGTTCCAGAGCTTGGGGCCCAGGCAACAGAAGGCACGGCCACCGATGGTGGAGCGATTATAATCAGGGATGCTCAAGAGGGCAGAATTAGAGGAGGGCAGAATTAGAGGAGTGCAGACATCTCGGGGATTTGTGGGGCTGGAGGAGATTACAGAGATCGGGAGGGGCGAGGCCACGGAGGGATTTGAAAATAAGAATGAGAATTTGAAAATCGAGGCGTTGCTTAACCGGGAGCCAATATAGGTCAGCGAGCACAGGGGTGATGGGTGAGCAAGACTTATTGCGAGTTAGGACACGGGCAGCCGAGTTTTGGATCATCTCTAATTTATGTAGGGTAGAATGTGGGAGGCCAGCCAGGAGTGCGTTGGAATAGTCAAGTCTAGAGATAACAAAGGCATGGGTGAGGGCTTCAGCAGCGGATGAGCTGAGGCAAGGGCAGAGACGGGCGATGTTGCGGAGGTGCAAATAGGCGGTCATTGCAAGAGGGATGGAGTACAAAAGCAGGGAGGTCCTTCTGCAACTGTATAGGGTATTGGTGAGGCCGCACCTGGAGTACTGCGTGCAGTTTTGGTCACCTTACTTAAGGAAGGATATACTAGCTTTGGAGTGGGTACAGAGACGATTCACTTGGCAGATTCCGGAGATGAGGGGGTTACCTTATGATAATAGATTGAGTAGACTGGGTCTTTACTCGTTGGAGTTCAGAAGGATGAGGGGTGATCTTATAGAAACATTTAAAATAATGAAAGGGATAGACAAGATAGAGGCGGAGAGGTTGTTTCCACTGGTCGGGGAGACTAGAACTGGGGGGCACAGCCTCAAAATACGGGGGAGCCAATTTAAAACCAAGTTGAGAAGGTATTTCTTCTCCCAGAGGGTTGTGAATCTGTGGAATTCTCTGCCCAAGGAAGCAGTTGAGGCTAGCTCATTGAATGTATTCAAGTCACAGATAGATAGAATTTTAACCAATAAGGGAATTAAGGGTTACGGGGAGCGGGCGGGCAAGTGGAGCTGAGTCCACGGCCAGATCTTGTTGAATGGCGGAGCAGGCTCGAGGGGCTAGATGGCCTACTCTTGTTCCTAATTCTTATGTTCTTATGGTCTTAGTTATGCTGTGATATCTGGTTGAAAGCTCATTTTAGGGTCAAATATAACACCAAGGTTGCGAACAGTCTGGTTCAGCCTCAGACAGAAGTTGGGGAGAGGGATGGAGTCAGTAGCTTGGGAACGGAGTTTGTGGCAAAAGGTACTGAGGTCAATTGTCCCACCCTTACCAGTGCTCTGACTGAGGTCAGCCTTGGACGTTCCAGGTCATCCACCGTCTAAATCCAAGCAAAATAATCTTTCAGGAAAATTCTTGTATTTTTGTCTGTGAAGATGAAATGAGGACTAAATCTGTGAAGAATATAACTCAAGTTCAAAGTAGAAATGAAACAAGCTGGATAGAATGGATCTCTGCCCAGTTGTACTTCAAATTATGTCATGACACTCTGCACAGGGAGGCTCCAATTGTGTTATCAAACACAATTTGACATTGAACCATAAGGAGCTATTAGAACAGGCGACCTAAAGCTTGGTCAAAGAGGTCGGTTTTTCAGAAGCGTCTTAAAGGAGGAGAGAGGCGGAGAGGTTTAGGGAGGGAGTTCCAGAGCTTGGGGCCCAGGCAGCTGAAGGCACGGCCACCGATGGTGGAGCGATGAAAATCAGGGATGCTCAAAAGGGCAGAATTAGAGGAGTGTAGAGATCCAATATTAAAAGGACTGGACCCTTTTGAAATAAAATTACAATGTTTAGAAAGATGGGTTTGTAGATTCAATAGTAACTTTCAAAAAGGAATTGGATAAATACTTGGAAAGGAGAAAAATTGCGGGGCTATGGGGAAAGAGCGCGAGAGTGGGACTAATTGGGATCACTCTTTCACAGAGCTGGCACAGGCATGATGGGCTGAATGGCCCCCTTCTGTGCTGTATCGTTGTCGTGTGCAGACCAACCAAAGACAATTTCCTAAAAATGGTTCACTGTACTTGACAAAACTCCTATTGTACTCAGATCAGCACCCCCAAACTCATCATCATCATTGGCAGTCCCTCGGAATCGAGGAGCACTTGCTTCCACTCCCAAAGTGAGTTATTTGATGGCTGAACAGTCCGATACGAGAGCCACAGACCCTGTTACAGGTGGGACAGACATTCGTCAAGGGAAGGGATCGGTGGGGCTGGTTTGCCGCGTGCTCCTTCCGCTACCTGCGCTTGGCCTCTTTATGCTCTTTGCGCCGAGACTCGAAGTGCTCAACGCCCTCCCGGATATACCTCCACCTCGGGCGGTCTGCGGCCAGGGTCTCCCAGGTGTCAGTGGTGATGTCGCACTTTACCAGGGACTCAACACAATGAGAAAATGGCCATGCCGGCATCAAGGCTGCAGTATAACTGCCCCATCAACTTTCCTGAACAGTTCTGACAGTGCTAATTATTATGATAAACGAACTGCTGCATTATTGACGGATGTGAAGATAAGCTGCCCGTGAATGTTTTCGCCACTCCCTTCTAATTCACCATCCTTCTGAAGCCACTACAATTCTTCACGCAAGAGTCAAGACAGGGAGCGACAGCAGGCAATTCAACTGTGGAGGCCATCGCGGTGCTCACCCAACATCCACCCATGCCCTCTTTCCAGCAGAGGTTACTGGACAGTGATCATTAGTGGGAGGCCGGCCTGATTCTTGCCCTCTCTGGCTCAGGGGACACTAAGATCTCTGCTCTCCTCCAATTCCGGCCTTTTGAGCATCCTTGATTTTAATCGCTCCACCATTGGCGGCCAAGACCCTAAGCTCTGGAATTCCCTGCCTAAACCTCTCCACCTTTCTCTCTCCTCCTTAACGATGCTCCTTAAAACCTACCTCTTTGACCAAGCTTTTGGCATCTGTCTTAATATCTCCTTGTGTAGCTCGGTGCCAAGTTTTGTATTATAACACTCCTGCGAAGCGTCTTGGGACGTTTTACTATGTTAAAGGCACTATATAAATGCAAGTTATTGTTTAGCTCAATTGCAGTTTTACAGTA
Organism: Pristiophorus japonicus; assembly: GCF_044704955.1. Taxonomy (NCBI): domain Eukaryota; kingdom Metazoa; phylum Chordata; class Chondrichthyes; family Pristiophoridae; genus Pristiophorus; species Pristiophorus japonicus. The sequence goes on along the minus strand of NC_092010.1, from coordinate 29,437,296 downwards.
TTTGGCTGCAGCCAACTCATTGAGTGCTGACATCAAAGCTGGGGTTCAATGCTACACACCATATGTCATCAAAGGCTGGTCTAGTGCAGAGCACTATGTTAAAGGGTGCATGTACTTGTATGTATTGGATTATGCTCTGGCCAGAACAAAACATAGCCCCTAATCGATCCAGACTGCAGTGTTTTTCTCTGCATCTCCATCAAGTTACTTATTGCAATAATATTATACGAGGGGCGTTGTAGCATGTCAAGTGCAAGCTGTATAGATTCTGTTTATTGAGCCTTCATAGCATCCATAACATTTAAATGACATTGAAGGATATGCATAGCACGCTACAAAAATAAACTTTATTGGCAGATGAACGATGTTCAGATCTAATTAATACCATTAAAATTATATGGTGGGAATAAAATGGGACATCTATTTTGGCATAATATTTACAGAATTGCTTATGTTTTAATTAAAATTACAGCAACATTGAACTAACATAATGACACCGTGGAATAATAGTGTACGAACACTTAATGGGGGACAAATTGGTCCAAGCTGAGCCTGGAAAATGGGCACAGAAAGGACCAAATTCTGAGTGCAACGTCTCACACCCAATCTGTGCCTATGTTAGGGGCAGCGCCATATTGGTAAAAGCGGCCTTCAAGGCATCCCTGGCGATGCCAGAAACAGGCATTAGGCTCCTTACCTATATTAATAAGGGGACTAGCGCCTCTTTGAGGACCCCTTCCAGAAAGTGGACCTGCTCATTGCCTGCGCCGGACCTGCTCCGCTCAGGATTACTCGGCCTACATGGTCCTTAAAGGGACAGCTGGTGCTCGCCATCAAAATGTATGTTTTTTTTTACTTACCTTCATGTGGATCTGGAAGGAGCAGGAGCACTTGTCCCGGCTCCACAGTACTACTGTGGGCCTCAGTCAGCCTGTGATAGCCCCCTACCTGTTCTCACCCTCACCCCCTCCCCAGTATTTAGCTAAGGGCCGCTGCTGGCTAGGCAGCCAGCCCAAAATGGAATGGAGCAAAGCGACGAGCGCCCTCTGCAGCTGTGACAGATGCCAAACAGCTCGCTGTAATGATTAAAATGAGGCCTGAGGCCTTGTTTCGGGCAAGCCGCAGACCTCCAGCTTTTGGTGACTGTCTTTTGCCTAAAAACAGGCCTAAACCAATTTCTAGGCCAATGTGTTTGTCTGAAATTCTGCTCTCTGCTAAATATGTTCATTTACAACTATCCCACAGCATAATATAACACAAGTAGTAAATGCCACCAGAGGATACGTTCAGTGAGGCTGGCTCCTGGCACACTGCCTTGCTCAACAGGAGCACGGTTGCCAGAATCAGCCCTATCATGCTCAGAGGCCTATCCGTGACCCACACTGTCATTGAATGACCATTAATGAATCTGTGGCCACTTAGCGGTGGGAATTCGGTATCGGCGATTTTGAGGCGGTGTCACCGGCTGAGATCATTTTTACCGCCAGGCGTTAGGCGCGGCCCCGAAACTCGAAATTCGGTTTTGCCGCCTGCAAAGTGGATCGCAGCGTTAAATCATGGCGTTGGCCACTTACCGGGAGGCGGTAAGCGGTGTTGAGTGGGCCGCTAAGCGGGACCTCAACATCCGCGCACTGGGCAGCATTTGGGGCCGTGCCACGGGCATAGCGGCACCACCTGGATTCCATTGAGGCGTTGATTGGTTTCGAACTTCAAGACTTAGAAGAACACTGAGATAGAAACATAGAAAGTAGGTGCAGTGGTAGGCCATTCGGCCCTTCGAGCCTGCACCACCATTCAATATGATCATGGCTGATCATTCCCTCAGTACCCCATTCCTGCTTTCTCTCCATACCCCTTGATCCCTTTAGCTGTAAGGGCCACATCTAACTCCCTTTTGAATATATCTAATGGACTGGCCTCAACAACTCTCTGTGCAGAGAATTCCACAGGTTCACAATTCTCTGGGTGATCTTCCAATACACTTTATTAAAAAGATTAAAAATGACTATAAGTTCCGAGTTCAACACTGCCACATACAGATTCACACTTCACAACATCCATGCCCCAATTCCCCCAGTTCGGTACAATTAAAATAACCTTAAACCTCACAATGTATACGCTCCTACGTTAACTGGTCATGCACAATGCCTCTCGCCATGTATATATCCAACTTTGTTTAGAGTTATCCTATTCCCCCAGTTACGAACAATTAAAATGCCCCTACGTTAACTGGTCATCCACAATGCGTCCCAGAAGGCATATATCCAACTGGTACGCACTCACTCTGACGGTGAGGATGGCCGACCTAGCAGCAGCAGCTTGTCAGCATGCCCACCGGTTCGCAGACGCCCTGGAGAGCCAGCAGGACCAACTCACAGAGGCCGATGGAGGGAAATCTCAGAACAGGTCTCTGCAAGTGACAGGGTGGCCAGGACAGCGAGATGTGTGCATGCTCGGTCCGTGCAGCAGAGCAGGTCTCCAGTCGTCCTGGTTAACCCTTGCCACTGGACCAAGACCTAGCTCTGTCAAGCCCGTGTGGTGGCTGGTGTGCAACGGTCACCCCACGTTAAAAAAATCCACGCACAGGTATCTTCCACACTTCAGGATGTAGTTCGGGATCTGGAATATCAGGTCCTTCATTGTAACACCGGTGAACTCATCCGTTTTTGGTGTGGAAGCAAGTCCTCCTCGTTTCGAGGGACCGCCTATGATGATGACAAAAACGAGATGATGCGGGTGATGAGGGTGAGTATCTTAAATTTGAACCGTTAACATGCTAAGCTCGGAGCTCACTCTGCACTCTCTGCTCAATGGCATGTCTCGGCATCCATGCCCTACGTGGGTAAGGCCAGATGCCAGGTTCCCATTTGCAGCCTCACCCACTGCCAGGGCCTGCATGCACTGTTAACCTTGCTGCTCGGTTCTGCAGACGTTGTTAACTCCACAGTCTTCGTATGCGTCTTGAAGACGGTAGCCTCCCCGTTACTGTTAGGTCCTGGCCCCCTAATTCAAGCATTGCCACAGCAAGTCCACGCAGCGAATGGAAGTTACATCGAGCTGTGACGGCTCTGATACAGTAACATCTAATAAACTATGTAAGGCATTTGGGACACACTGATAGAGGGGCTCTAACTCAGACGTTCTCTTTAATCTCACAGGACGAGCTTGCACACAACTGCAGGGAGCAGATGAGGACTGGAGGAGGGAACTCTGAACTCCAGGACCTGAGTCCGTTGGAGGAACGCGTCTCGGCCCTGATGGGCATTCAAGTTGGTGCCATGGTGGTGGGTGAGGCCGATCCCCCCTGGGGACAGTGGCGGTATGTTGAGTTCCTTTGCAGCATCCAGCAGGCCACTTTGGCCTGACACCACAATCCTTCAGCTCTTTCCATGAGACTGGCATTCTCGAATGCTTTTACCGCTCCTGGCCCCGTCCCCTTCTCTGGCTTTGTGCTTTCAGATGATGTCTCAGACGGCCAGGGTCCTGCACGTCAGCCTTACACTGTGGGTGACGGTGGAGAGGATGAGGAAGTGGAGGACACCTCTCTGGACGTGACAGAGGATCCAGTGTCCCCACAAAGCTGGGCCAGCAGCTTTTGGTCGGAAGGCGTGGTCGGGGAGATGGAGGTGAGTGATGCTCCGAGACCCAGTGGCCTGCGGCAAGGCCACGGGAGAGGGAACATCCAGGGGCCAGCTCCCCGGAGGGTGAGTGCGCGCCTGAGTGATGCTCAGCAGCACTCTGGTGATGAGGCTGAATTAGAGGATCTCGCAAGATAGTCAGTGCAAATGCACAGCAATCTGCTGGACGTTATGTCAAGGGTGCCCGAGAATGTCGATGCACTTGCTTTGAGTGTGGTGGAGGCCGCCTCAACGACTGCATTTGTGTCTCAGCGGCCCATCGAGCCCATCCTTGGCAGATACCAACGGATGTTGGCTGCTTTAAGTGACCACTGGGCCTCAGACATGGTGGCACGGGCTATGGCTGGCGTGGCAGTAGCCATTGAGCACCAGGCCGACGCTGTGGTAGGCCAGCAGACTGTCATGTCGTCAGTGCGTGGTGGCATCAATCAGCGCTGTGGTGTGCTGTAGTCACAGTCTGCCCTGATGCAGAGCCAACTTGAATCCACGCAGGCACTGTCCGCTGCCATCGTGTCTGGGGCCCCATCAGTTGCACGGGAAACTAACGTTGGCGAAGCCACGATCTTATGTGAATGGCGGAGCAGGCTCGAGGAGCTAAATGGCCTACTCCTGCTCCTATTTCTTCTGTAAGCACGGCAGCAATCTGTGCTCAGCCAAATTGCTCCAGATGCTGAGGCTCTGCCCCGGGGGAGTAGCAGTGTGTCGGGCCTGTTGGAACGTGATGTCCTCTCTCAGGATGACATAATTCTGCCCCTGCCCCTGCCGCTCTCTGCAAGCCATCCACCACAGAGTGCTGCCGCCCATGCGGAGGTGATGCAGTCCGCAGGGCCCGAGCTGGTGCGGAATGTCCTGCTAGGCCATCAGCATCTCCAACACAGCGACCTTCTACCAGCCTTGCTGAAAGCACTGAGACCTCATTGAGGGGGAGCAGTTGGCCTGGGGAGGGGGGGGGGGGGGGGGGGGCGGGGGGGAGAAGGGAAGGGGTGGGAAAGCACTGAGAAAGGGCCGGTAAATATGTGTGTGCTCGTGGCCAGAAATGGTCACCTTGCTCGAATGTAAACCACTGTAAATATCTGCAGCTGGATGAGCCAACAAAGAATTGTGTGATGCTGCTCAGTGATGCATGTACTTGTTTCGTGATGAAGTAACGTCAATAGTTGCACGTGGATGTGGGTGATAATGTTTCAAGGAGACTGGTTTCAATTATTGCTTGCTGTGGATGATGGTGTCTTTTACAGCACACTGTGGTGTTTTCTATAACTAAAAATTTGTTTCATTTGGCACAATCTTGTGTTGCCGTTTGTATGCACGGAGGCTTGGAGGGTGGGCCGCGATGTCTTCAGCAGATGGCCAGGTGAAGAGGCTGGCCAGGTGAGGCGGGGCCCGCAATGCCAGATGCGTACAATCGATGGCTCCCTGAACCATGGGGAAACCCACTATCCAGCTGGAGTCACAGTGCCCTCCCTGGACATGCTGAACTTGGTGCAGCCCATTCGTTTGCTGTCGAGAGCATTGGTCACCTGGCGAATGCAGCAATGCACTGCAAAGTGCGAGATGTTGCATACATCGCCGGCAGGAGACTGGAAGGAGCCGATAGCATCGCCGTTCAGTGCGACGGTCACTTTCACTGCCACTGACAGCGAGGTCCTGGTGCCGAGGTCAGCTGCCAGGTCTGTCGGCAGGAGGTGGCAGAGCTCCGTCACCACCTCCTTGCGGGACCTCAGCCTTCGTAGGCACTGCTTCTCGGACACCTCAAGGTAAGAGTAATGCGCACGGTAAACCCTGCATGTGTACGGCCTCCTGCCCCGCCCTCTGGGGTCTCTCCTCTGACGAGCATCCACCTTTGCCATAAGCTGTCTCTGCAGCCGGCGCCTCCGAAGTTGTCGCCGTCGGACGAGGTGGCGTGCAATCACTGCCCCCATAACTTTGCAGAGGTAAAAGCGATGCGCGAGTTCCAAATGTATCCGATCTTGAACCCAACAATGACCCCCGCGGCATGGGTACTGAAGCTTGGGAGTCAGTAGCCACAGGACACCAGCACCTTCGACCTGTGCGAGCAGCCAACGCAGCACGGACCGCCAGCTCTCTGGGCCGGCTGCAACGCCCTGTAAATACCGCCCCGGATTGGTTTCCCCGCCTTGTGCACGGCATCTTTTTCAGCCGTCATCGCCGCCAGCCGGTAAGTGAGGCGGGCAAAGTGAATTTGCCGATAGTGGCTCCAAGGAGGCGTACTGACGTCATGATATCCACGGCGGAAGTCAGCGGGTCTGAAAATCTTTACGCCCTTGAAAAACGACAACCGAATTTCCCATCAGGCGGCACCCATGCCTAACATAAGAACATAAGAACATAAGAAATAGCAGCAGGAGTAGGCCATACGGTCCCTCGAGCCTGCTCCACCATTCAATACGATCATGGCTGATCTGATCATGGACTCAGCTCCACTTCCCTGCCCGCTCCCCATAACCCCTTATCCCCTTATCGTTTAAGAAACTGTTTATTTCTGTCTTAAATTTATTCAATGTCCCAGCTTCCGCAGCTCTCTGAGGCAGCGAATTCCACAGATTTACAACCCTCTGAGAGAAGAAATTTCTCCTCATCTCTGTTTTAAATGGGCGGCCCCTTATTCTAAGATCATGCCCTCTAGTTCTAGTCTGCCCCATCAGTGGAAACATCTTCTCTGCATCCACCTTGTCAAGCCCCCTCATAATCTTATACGTTTCGATAAGATCACCTCTCATTCTTCTAAATTCCAATGAGTATAGGCCCAACCTACTCAACCTTTCCTCATAAGTCAACCCCCTCATCTCCGAAATCAACCGAGTGAACCTCCTCTTTACTGCCCCCAAAGCAAGTATATCCTTTCGTAAATATGGAAACCAAAACTGCACACAGTATTCCAGGTGTGGCCTCACCAATACCCTGTATAACTGTAGCAAGACTTCCCTGCTTTTATACTCCATCCCCTTTGCAATAAAGGCCAAGATACCATTGGCCTTCCTGATCACTTGTTGTACCTGCATACTATCCTTTTGTGTTTCATGTACAAGTACCCCCAGGTCCCGCTGTACTGCAGCACTTTGCAATCTTTCTTCATTTAAATAATAACTTGCTCTTTAATTTTTGCTGCCAAAGTGCATGACCTCACACTTTCCAACATTATACTCCATCTGCCAAATTGTTGCCCACTCACTTAGCCTGTCTATGACCTTTTGCAGATTTTTTGTGTCCTCCTCACACATTGCTTTTCCTCTCATCTTTGTATCGTCAGCAAACTTGGCTACGTCACACTCAGTCCCTTCTTCCAAGTCATTTGCATAGATTGTAAATAGTTGGGGTCCCAGCACTGATCCCTGCAGCACCCCACTAGTTACTGGTTGCCAACCAGAGAATGAACCATTTATCCTGACTCTCTGTTTTCTGCTAGTTAGCAAATCCTCGATCCATACTAATATATTAACCCAACCCCATGAACTTTTATCTTGTGCAGTAACCTTTTATGTGGCACCTTGTCAAATGCCTTCTGGAAGTCCAAATACACCACATCCACTGGTTCCCCTTTATCCACCCTGTTCGTTACATCCTCAAAGAATTCCAGCAAATTTGTAAAACATGACTTCCCCTTCATAAATCCATGCGGACTCTCCCTGACCAAATTTTGCTTTTCCAAATGTCCTGCTACTGCTTCTTTAATAATGGACTCCAATATTTTCCCAACCACAGATGTTAAGCTAACTAGTCTATAGTTTCCTGCTTTTTGTCTGCCTCCTTTTTTAAATAGGGGCGTTACATTTGCAGTTTTCCAATCTGCTGGGACCTTCCCAGAATCCAGGGAATTTTGGAAAAATTACAACCAATGCATCCACAATCCCTGCCGCTACTTCTCTTAAGACCCTAGGATGCAAGCCATCAGGTCCAGGGGATTTATCTGCCTTTAGTCCCATTATCTTACTGAGTACCACCTCCTCAGTGATTGTGATTGTGTTAAGTTCCTCCCCCCCTATAATGCCTAGACTATCCACTGTCGGAATATTGTTAGTGTCCTCTACCATAAAGACTGATACAAAATATTTGTCAGAGTTTCTGCCATCTCCATGTTCCCCATTACTAATTCCCCGGTCTTGTCCTCTAAGAGACTAACATTTACTTTAGCCACTCTTTTCCTTTTTATATACCTATAGAAACTCTTGCTATCTGTTTTTATATTTTGTGCTAGTTTCATAATCTATCTTCCCTTTCTTAATCATTTTTTTAGTCGTTCTTTGCTGGCTTTTAAAAGCTTCCCAGTCTTCTGTCCTCCCACTAGTTTTGGCCACTTTGTATGTCCTTGTTTTTAATTGGATACCGTCCTTTATTTCTTTAGTTAGCCACGGATGGCTATCTTTTCTCTTACACCCTTTTCTCCTCACTGGAATATATTTTTCTTGAGAGTTGTGAAATATCTCCTTAAATGTACACCACTGTTCATCAACCGTCCTACATTTTAATCTATTTTCCCAGTCCACTTTACCCAACTCTGCCCTCATACCTTCATAGTCCCCTTTATTTAAGCTTAGTACGCTGGTTAGAGATCCAACTTTCTCACCCTCCATCTGAATTTGAAATTCAATCATGCTATGATCACTCATTCCGAGGGGATCCTTTACCAGGAGATTGTTTATTAATCCTGTCTCATTACACAGGACCAGATCTAAGATAGCCTGCCCCCTGGTTGGTCTGTTACATACTGCTCAAGGAACCCGTTCCTTATGCACTCTATGAACCCTTCCTCAAGGCTACCCTGACCAATTTGATTTGTCCAATCAATATGGAGGTAAAAATCACCCATGATTATTGCTGTTCCCTTTTTATAAGTCCCCACTATTTCCTGGTTTATGTTCTGACCAACAGAGTTGCTACTGTTAAGGGGCCAATAGACCACGCCCACCAGTGACTTTTTCCCCATATTGTTCCTTATCTCCACCCAAACTGTTTCAACACCCTTATCATTTGAGCCAATATCGTTTCTTACTATTGCAGTGATTCCATCCTTTATCAGTAGAGTTACCCCACCTCCCATTCCTTTCTGTCTCTCCTTCTGGATTGTCAAATACCCCTGAATATTTAGTTCCCAGTCCTGGTCACCTTGCAACCACGTCTCTGTAATGGCTATCAGATCATACCCATTTGTATCTATTTGTGCCGTCAACTCATCTATTTTGTTACAAATGCTACGTGCATTTAGACAACGTGCCTTGAAATTTGTTTTTTTCACCTATTTTCCTGCTTGTTTCCTCTCTCCTTCAAACTCATTTTCTTTATTTTTGCTTTCTAATTCCAGCTTTAATCCCCTCCCTACTGAATCTATTCTCCGGTTCCCATCCCCCTGCCAAGCTAGTTTAAACACTCCCCAACAGCACTAGCAAACCCCTCCGCGAAGATATTGGTCCCGGCTCTGTTGAGGTGCAACCCGTCCGGCTTGTACAGGTCCCACCTCCCCCAGAAGCGGTCCCAATGCCTCAGGAAACTAAAGCCCTCCCTCCTGCACCATCTCTCTGGCCACGCATTCAGCTGCTCTATCCTCCTGTTTCTGTCCTTACTAGCTCGTGGCACCAGGCGTAATCCGGAGATTACTACCTTTGAGGTTCTGCTTTTTAATCTCTCTCCTAGCTCCCTAAACTCTGCCTGCAGGACCTCATCCATCTTTCTACCGATGTCATTGGTCCCGATGTGGACCACGACCTCTGGCTGTTCACCCTCTCCTCCCAGAATGCCCTGCAGCCGCTCAGTGACATCCTTGACCCTGGCACCAGGGAGGCAACATACCATCCTGGAGTCACGCCCACAGCCGCAGAAACGCCTGTCTGCTCCCTTGACTATTGAATCCCCTACCACTATAGCTCTTCCATTCTTCTTCCTCCCCCCTGTGCAGCTGAGCCACCCGTGGTGCTGTGGACTTGGCTCTGGCTGCACTCCCCAGAGCCACCATCGCCCTCACCAGTACTCAGAAGAGAATACCGATTGGAGAGTGAGATGGACTCGGGGGACTCCTGCACTACCTGCCTAGTCCTCCTCTTCTGTCTGGCGGTCACCCACTCACTCTCTGCCTGCACACTGTTAAGCTGAGGGGTGACCGCCGCTAGAAACGTGCTATCCACGTAGTTCTCAGTCTCGCGGATGCACCAGCTGCCGCTCAAGCTCCAAAACACGGAGCTCGAGTTGGTGCAGCTGGAGACACCTCCTGCACACAGGGTCGTCCCGGCTGTGCGAAGCACCCGGGACTTCCCACATGCCACAGGATGTGCACTCCACGGGACTGAGCTGCCCTGCCATCCCTCGAGTTACACTCAGAACTATCGAATAGAACTAAATTCTAAACCTTAGCACAGCACACCCAGCCGCTACTCAGCAAACAGCCGACTCAATTAACTTACTCTCCTTAGATAATAAAGATCACATATATTTACTGGCAGATCCTACATACAACAATGCCGAAGGTTTCCGACTGAAAAGAAAAAGAAAAATACTTACCAATCCACCAGCCAATCACTTACCCGCTTGGCTGTGACGTCACACTTCGATTTTGATTTTTTTAAAACTTCTTGTCGCTGCACCAGCTGGCCCCTGTGGCTCCTCCCGACTCTCGGGGCCCTTTTATCTGGGCCTGGCTCCTCCCGCTCCCGCTCCTGTGGCTCCTCCCGACTGCCGCTGGCCTTTTTAAGGGCCTCGACCTCCCGCTCCCGCCGCTGGCCAGCCTTTGCCGACCCATTGCTGCCTCACTCAGGCGGGATCAGCTGGGGGTAGCAACCAAATTTCTACCCCTTAGGTTCCTGGGACCCACCGCGTTGCAATACCAGATGGGAGTTTTAAAGTCGTGCTCCAGTATTGCTTACAGGAGGTAGTGGAGGCAGCTGTTCAACCAGCAACTATGATTTGCAGGAGTAGAGCACTTAGCCTCTCGAGCCTGTCCATTCAATTAGATCAAGTAACCTACCATCACTGAATTTACTCTTATATATAACACATAGTACTTGAGGAATGAAACCGCACAGGGCAATTTGAAACTCCATCTGCTCACATAAAACGGTACTGTCCACTATTGGAGACATTACCAGTTACTTTTCAAATTTCCAACACAGTGATTCACAGTTTTTTAAAAAATTGTTCCTGGGATGTGGGCGTCGCTGGTAAGGCCGGCATTTATTGCCCATCCCTAATTGCCATTGAGAAGGTGGTGGTGAGCCGCCTTCTTGAACTGCTGCAGTCCGTGTGGTGAAGGTGCTCCCACAGTGCTGTTAGGGAGGGAGTTCCAGGATTGTGACCCAGCGACGATGAAGGAACGGCCGATATATTTCCAAGTCGGGATAATGTGTGACTGGGAGGGGAACATGGAGGTGGTGGTGTTCCCAGGCGCCTGCTGCCCTTGTCCTTCTAGGTGGGAGAGGTCGCGGGTTTGGGTGGTGCTGCCAAAGGCTTTAGATAATATCTAATACAAGTTGCATGGCTATTTATAATGCAGTATATAATTGAAATAAGGGGTATATGCATACAAGTTACAGCGACATTTGGAGTATAAATACATAATGAGGATGGTTGTACTAGATACTTAGAATAGATACATTGGACATATCCAGAGCATATAGACAGGCAATGAGGTACGCACACAAGCAGACACAATTAGTGGGAAATGCAGCATTTAGAAAAGTGGTTCACAAGACGTTGAGATGGATAGTTGAGGTAGCACTAAATGGGCATTAGGCAAAGGTGGAAAGGTGGAAATAATTGGGCATAGGTGGAAAGCCAGCAGACAGGCAAGCGGCAATACCGACAAACTAGGAAAAGACTGCAAACTCGGGCAGTCAGGAGTACAGGCAAACAGCCAATCTTCTTCTTAGGCAGTCCCTCGGAGTCGAGGATGACTTGCTTCCACACTAAAAGTGAGTTCTCAGGTGACTGGTGAGTCTGATGCGGGACCGACAGTCTCTGTCACAGGTGGGGCAGACGGTGGTTGAAGGGACGGGTGGGCGGGGAGCTTGGGTTGTCGTGCGCTCCTTCCGCTGTTTGCGATTGACCTCCGCTTGTTCCCTTCACCGCCTTCCCGGATGCTTCTCCTCTACTTTGGGCGGTCTATGGCCAGGGACTCCCAGGTGCCGGTGGGGATGTTGCACTTTACCGGGGAGGCTTTGAGGGTGTCCTTGAAACGTTTCCTCTGCCCACCTGGGGCTCGCTTGCCGTGCAGGAGTTCGGAGTAGAGCGCTTGCTTTGGGAGTCTCGTGTCAGGCATGTGAACAATGTGGCCCGCCCAGCGGAGCTGATCGAGCGTGGTCAGTGCTTCGATGCTGGGGATGTGGGTCTAAGTGAGAACACTGACGTTGGTGCGCCTATCCTGCTAATGGATTTGCAGACTCTTGCGGAAGCAGCGTTGGTGGTACTTCTCCAGTGCTTTGAGGTGCCTGCTGTACATTATCCATGTCTCTGAAGCATATAGGCAATAGGGTTATCATGGCTAGGGAGTGGAGGAACTGGGCAGTGAGGAATAGGACAGAGGGACAGATGCAGTAGCAGCACTGCCAGATAGTGAGTGCTCAAACAGGCTCCAAGGCTGGGCAGCTTGCTGGAGCAAGCACAGTACCAACCAAGCAAAGAATTAATTGCATGATGAGTCTTGCATGATTGCAGATACCAAACTTTGGACAAGTGATAGCCTACCTTTGAAAACTAACTGGTGATTTTTGATTCCTATAAAAACTTGGGACATCATATTTGAGAAGTTATCTGTCTGTGACAGAGATTATTTGATGAGTAATTATTTCACAGACTTTTCCACCACTTCTTTCTGTACAGTAGTTTTCTACACTTGTTCATGCCCATGTGCTGAGAGACAATAGTGAAACAATTGGGCTGGAAATTGCTTTAGGCCTGTTTTTGGGCCTGAAATAGGCAGCATGCTACAAGCACCTTTAAGGACTGCTGGTTAGGCTGCATCAGGAACCAAAGACTTGAGCAGGGCCAGGAAAGCCACCTTTACCAATATGGTGGCACCTGTATTACAGGCGCAGATCGGGCGCGAGTGGTTGCCCCCATTTTCCGCATGCGTGGTGCACACTTCACCCATTGTGACCTTAAATGGACCCATGATTCACACATTTAGGTTCCAGCCTGAAACAGGCAGCTACCTGGACTGCCCATGAGAAGGCCCCCGATGAAAATGGTGAGAGCGAGAAGTAGAATGGGAATGGGGCAGTAACTAGTGCATTGCCACTTTCGGCCACTTTGCCATTACTCCCTTTGGGCATGGAAATCGGGCCCCAAAGGGTGACAAATAGGTTCAGAAAAGAAAAGAACAAACTTGCATTTATATAGCATCTATCACATCATCAGGATGCTCCAAAGCACCTCACAACCAACACCTACACTTCCTGTGAATTCTTGGCCTTGAAGTTTCGCTGTGAGACAATGGTGTCCGAACGCCTCAACTATTCGCCTGAAAGTCCATTTTGCACTGTTCTAGCAGAGCTATTAACCCACTTCATTTCATCATCATCATAGGCAGTCCCTCGGAATCGAGGAAGACTTGCTTCCACTCCTGAAGTGAGTCCTTAGGTGGCTGAACAGTCCAATACAGGAGCCACAGTCCCTGTCACAGGTGGGACAGATAGTCGTTGAAGGAAAGGGTGGGTGGGACTGGTTTGTCGCACTGTTGAAGTGGATTTTTGGACATAGCAAAGCAGGCTGGGGTAAGCCACCACTAAATGAACTTTGTACCAAGAAGCCTATCTGCTGTCCCTGATATGAACTCTGCAGCAACAAGTGACTCCTGGCCAGGTGCAGGCCACTGTTTCATGGAAAGCTTTGCAACAGAATAACTAACCACAAAAGAAGATACAGAGGAAGGGCCCCTAAACTCGTGCCATGCTGTCAGGTTTCACTAGGACTAAAAAGTTGTCTGTAAATGAATTGCGTTGCCAAATGGATTGATTGGTTGTATGTAAATGAATTGTGTTGCCAAATGGATTGATTGGTTGTATGTAAATGAATTGCGTTGCCATATGGATTGATTGGTTGTATGTAAATGAATTGCGTTGCCATATGGATTGATTGGTTGTATGTAAATGAATTTAAATAATTGTATTCCGCCCTCTGTAAACTGCTTATAACCCCGCGGCACAAGGCACTCGGGGAGAAGGTGATTTGCAGGTCGCGGGATCTCAACTCTTCTCCCAGAGCTCTGTTAGCAATAAAGTTGTCTCTCTTACTTTACTAGAGTCTATGTGAATTTATTTTCATTAACAAATTGGCGTCGCAAACAGGATATCGCGGAGCTGGATAGTCGTATGACCCAGTAGAATGGGATAGTAGTCAATTTCTGACCACCTAGAAATGATACTGGGGGAAGCGGCTGGCCGGCGAAGTGGTATCAAACGAATAAAATAGATCAAGTGAGGAAAGAGACATAACTTGATAGTATGTGATAAGAGTTAAGAAATTCAGACTGTAGTGGCGTACAACGCAGACTGAAAGTAAAGTAATTAGTGATGTGGGGGTTGATTATTTTAGTCCAATGTTCATAGAAGGTGTTATAGAAATCGGTGCGGAAGGGAGCTGATCACTCCAACCAAGAGCCGGACTCCGGTGGTAAGGAAACACGTTAATCTTCGCGAGCAAGGCAAGAGGTCTCTGCGAGGTGAATCGTGGCCGTGAGTATTTAGGTTCGGAAATTCCATAAACTACAGGGGAATACGGGAACATAGAATAAACATCTTCAATGGCAGGTAAGGAAACGGACCTAAAATGTGGACCGCCCGGGTCCCTAATTAACTCTTACATGACCGATCGACAAGTCTTAATTAAAAAAATGCTGAAAGACGGCTGGGATGTATCACAGACATTAGAACAACAACGAAATTGGATGGCAAAACAAAAAAAAGATAAAACCAAAAAGGCCGGAGTATTACTAGTACATCAGTTAGCAGGACTAATTGAGCAAGTAAAGGACGTTAGAGAGAAAAGGGAAGAGAAAAGTAAACAATTAAGTCAGGCACAAGGAAAATGTAGGGAATGGGAAAAGAAATGCCTGGCGTTAGAACAACAGATTCAGAACCGTTCCCAATGGGGGGGAGAAACAGCCTCACTGCCCCCTTACGAAGATTACCAAGGTGAGGCAACAGCCCCGGGTCAGGAAGATCTAGAAACCTTCCCGGCGGCGCCAGTCACCAGGGGAGGAACTGCAGCGAATCCCACTGCAACCTATAAACCATTTACTCCCGGCGAGAGACAGCAGATAATGGCATCCCTGGGCAAATTACAACACCGGTGTGCGAATACCAAATTTTGGGCAGAGCTGGATACAGTTTGGGTGGGCCACCAACTACACGTTAGGTAATGCCCCTACTAATTGGAGTAAAATTACTACAACCAAACAAAAGGGGGAAGGAGCCTCAGAGTATGGGGAACGATTATTCCAGATATATCAAGAATGCTCTGGACAGGGAAACCCGTGCCGCGGCGACCGAGCATTTCTCCAGGCATTTAAGGACGGACTATCCACTGCACGCCAGACCATTATAAAAATGGGAGTAATTGTAACCCAGGATTATGATGAACTGGTCGAGTGGGCTCGTGGCGTCCAGGGAGGGGGCGATGAAAAATCCCAAACAAAGATAAAACAAGAAATTGAAGGTTGGCATGCAGGTACAGCAGGCGGTTAAGAAAGCAAATGGCATGTTGGCCTTCATAGCGAGGGGATTTGAGTACAGGGGCAGGGAGGTGTTGCTACAGTTGTACAGGGCCTTGGTGAGGCCACACCTGGAGTATTGTGTACAGTTTTGGTCTCCTAACCTGAGGAAGGACATTCTTGCTATTGAGGGAGTGCAGCGAAGGTTCACCAGACTGATTCCCGGGATGGTGGGACTGACCTATCAAGAAAGACTGGATCAACTGGGCTTGTATTCACTGGAGTTCAGAAGAATGAGAGGGGACCTCATAGAAACGTTTAAAATTCTGATGGGTTTAGACAGGTTAGATGCAGGAAGAATGTTCCCAATGTTGGGGAAGTCCAGAACCAGGGGACACAGTCTAAGGATAAGGGGTAAGCCATTTAGGACCGAGATGAGGAGAAACATCTTCACCCAGAGAGTGGTGAACCTGTGGAATTCTCTACCACAGAAAGTTGTTGAGGCCAATTCACTAAATATATTCAAAAAGGAGTTAGATGAAGTCCTTACTACTCGGGGGATCAAGGGGTATGGCGAGAAAGCAGGAATGGGGTACTGAAGTTGCATGTTCAGCCATGAACTCATTGAATGGCGGTGCAGGCTCGAAGGGCCGAATGGCCTACTCTTGCACCTATTTTCTATGTTTCTATGTTTCTAAAGGGTTTTTGCAGCAGGGACGGGGGGAGGACAGAAAAAGGGGACATGCCATAACTGCGGGAAGGTGGGTCACTTTGCCAAAGAATGTAAGGGGAAACGCATGGAAAAACAATGCACATATTGCGGCAAAAAGGGACATTTAGACGCGACCTGCTGGAGTAAAAATGGCTATCCTAATAAGGCAAGGACCCTGTCAGAACAGCAATACCAGCAGTGGCAGGAGTACAAAGCCACCCTGTGATGCCCGGCGGCCCCTGTACAAAGTAAAAAGGAGGGAAGGATATATGTGTCTGCACTAGTAGAGGGCCGACAGTGTGAGATGCTAGTGGACACTGGAGCCTCAATATCCATTACCAATCTACCCCTTCCCGTAACCAACAAAAAGGCTTTAATAAACGGAATAGATGGACGGCCAACACTGGCCTACCTGAGCACCACCCAAGTGGTGGAAATTGATAATTTATGTATACCCATGAGATTTTACGTATGCAAGAATCGTGAGGGAACAATATTGGGGAATGACGTAATGAATGAATTTCAGGCCCTGATTGATTGTGGCAAGGGGAAATTAACATGGCCAAAGGCAGATGGCAGTGAGGGAGATTTGGGACAGATAGCTCACCATATGGAAAGTTTAGGTGTAGCAACAGCCACAAAAACCAACTGGCATACCGGTTTGGGCACAGACAAAATTGGATACCGGAAAGGCAGACATGGACCCTATTAAGGTCCCTGGACCATCTCATAAACCGCACCGGCAATACCCTATAAGACCCGAAGCCAGAACAGCAGTTGTAGAAATAGTAAAGGGACTAGTGGAAAAAGGTATCTTAAGAGAAACTGTTAGCACCACTAACTCCCCAACATGGCCAGTAGTGAAGCCAGATGGGAGTTATAGACTAACCATTGACTACACCGCCCTTAATAAGGTCACCCCCAAACTATACCCGATAGTGGCCAGTCCCTCCACAATCCTTAATGGATTATCCCCTGAACATAAAATCTTTACAGTCCTGGACATAGCCAATGGCTTCTGGGCACTTCCCCTCGACCCAGAATCACAAGAGAAATTCGCCTTCACGGTGGAGGATAAACAATATACTTGGACCCGATTACCATATGGGTTCCATAATAGTCCTGCCATATTCCACTGAGTCATGAGCGACGTACTAAAACAAATAGAAGTACCGGCAGGAAATAGTATTTACAATATGTCGACGACATATTAATAGCTTCAGAAACCAAGGAGGGACATCAGGCAACCCTATACCTGGTGTTACGAGCTTTGGAGACGGCAGGCCTTAAGGTCAACCCCAAGAAAGCCCAGGTAGGGAAAACCCAAGTTCTGTACCTAGGGTACTGCCTTTCAAAGGGGTTGAAAGAAATGCCCTCGGATAGGAAAAAGGCTGTCAAGGACATGCCTAGACCAGTAACGGTAAGGGGGGTGAGGAAGATACTGGGCCTCTTTAATTACAGCCGGAACTTTATCCCTGAGTTTGCAAAGATTGGCTAGCCTATACAAAGACTCGTAAAGAGAGGAATACCTGCTCCTAGACCTTAGAGTGGGGCCCTGAACAAGAACAGGCGTATAGTAAACTCAAGTCAGAACTAGTCTCCGCACCTGGATTGGGACTGCCTGACATGGGTAAAGATTTCCACATCCACTGTACAAATGAAGATGGGTTCTATATGGCCGTGGTCACCCAAGATCACGGGGATAAAAGGAGACCTATAGCCTATTACTCCACCGCCGAAGGTCCGGTGGTGACCAGATTATCCAGATGTATAGCTGCACTAGACTGCACAGCTTGGGCAGTAAAAATAAGCGAGCCTGTGGTAATGACCGGAAACATCATTCTCCACACCAAACACACGTTGGTAGAAATGTTAAACACAGGAAAACTGAGAACCGTTTCTAATAAGAGACGGGCAAAGTGGGAAGCAGTCCTCTTGCCACCCAACAAAGCAGTAACTATAATTAGAGATGTCGGGGAAAACCCTGCGGAGGGCATAGTGCAAGAGGGAGAGCCCCACGATTGCGGGGACGTGGATATGGACATGGAAGAGGATAGAATAAAAGACACGCCCCTTCAAACCGCAGAACAAACCTTGTTTGTGGACGGCTCACGAAAATACGTAGAGGGACTACCTCGTACCGGATGGGCCGTAGTTAACCAGGATCTAGAGACAGTCGAATCAGGGCGAATTAATGGGGGGTCGTCAGCTCAGGTGGCAGAACTGGTAGCTCTCACCCGGGCACTGGAACTATCCGAGAGTAAGATTGTTAATATCTATACGGACAGTAGATATGCATTCGGGGTAGTACACAATTATATGACAGCATGTGGGAGGAGGGGTTTTATCACAACCAGCGGACATCTGATAAAACACCAGCTGAGAATAGAAGCTCACTTAGCAGCCAGTAATAAACCAAAACAGGTAGCGGTCATTAAAATTAAAGCCCACCAAAGGGAACCGGACCGAACCAGTCCAGATTGGCTGAGTCACCAGGGAAATCAAGCTGTGGACTTAGCTGCACAAGAGGCATTCGAACAAGAGGAGTGTGAGGAAGCCTCAGTCAGCGCCGCTGGGGCCCGAGAAGAACAGATAAGTATCTAGAAACTACACCAGGACACTTCTGAGGAAGAAAGGGATATGTGGACAAAGCAGAGCGCAACGCAAGGAAAGGATAACGTTTGGAGATGACACGACAAGGTAATGGCGCCTGAATGCATACAGAATACCTTATTGGAGTTGCACCATGGCCTGTCCCATTCGGGACGAGAGGCCATGACCGGGAGTCTTGGCAGAGATTGGTGGTGGAAGGGAATGGGGAGAGATATTGCCAAACATTGCCATCGATGCATTACGTGCGCACAATATAATCCAGGCAGGCCCATTAAAATTAAAATGGGACACCAGCCCCGTCCATGGGGACCATGGGAACATTTACAAATTGATTTCACAGGTCCTTTGCCCCCATCCCATGGAAAAAGATATTGCCTAGTGATTTTAGATCAATTTACCCGGTGGGTGGAAGCTTTCCCCACACGTGATTGCACTGCCTCAACAGTGGCAAGGATATTGACCGAGCAGGTGATTCCCCAATGGGGAGTGCCTCAACAGTGGCGAGGATATTGACCGAGCAGGTGATTCCCCAATGGGGAGTGCCTCAACAGTGGCAAGGATATTGACCGAGCAGGTGATTCCCCAATGGGGAGTGCCTCAACAGTGGCAAGGATATTGACCGAGCAGGTGATTCCCCAATGGGGAGTGGCTCTTCAGATAGATTCCGACCAAGACACCCACTTCACCGGGAAGATTGTAAAAACAGTATGCCAGCTGATGGGCATAAAACAAAAATTTCACATCCCCTACCACCCGCAGAGTTCTGGAATGGTAGAACGCATGAACCGTACCCTTGAGAACACCCTGGCCAAGGCCATGCAAACGTCAGGAAGAACGTGGACAGAAGTATTACCTATTATATTAATGAAGTTAAGAGCCACGGTAAACCGGACAACCGGATTAACCCCTTATGAACTAATGACAGGAAGGGCGATGTAATTACCAGAAAGCATCATAACAGGTGGGGCCGACGTAGGCCCATTAAAAGACAAAATTAAACGGTATGTTTTGGAACTAAGCACTTAACTCAAAGGGATGCATAAATTAGTAAGAGACAATCAGGAAGAGAAAGACGCTCAGAAAGAGCTTGAAAGGCTCCCTGATGTCCCGATGGCGGGACGTCGCGTCATGGTAAAAACATTACCTGAAAAACCAGGGTTTGCACCAAAATGGAATGGCCCATATGAGGTCATAATCAGTGGAGACACCCGTGCCTGTCTGGACATAAGAGGGAAGAATGTATGGAAACATTGGACCCAGTTGAAATTGTACAAAGAAACTAATGAGTAAGCATAAGACATGTGATTCACGATAATGTAAAGAGGATACTTGTTTATGCACCCCGAACAGGTGACGACTGCAAGCAAGTCCAAATTACGGCTACTGCTAATGTGTAAATATTGTATTGTTTGAGCGTAACAAACATGTCTAAGATAGCGTATATAATCGCGTTACTCTATGTTGTCACGGTTGTAAAGCTAATAGGATTAGAAGATAACTTGTTTTTCAAGACCTATATACGTTTACACGGCAATCGAACCGTGTGTTACCCACTAGCCCAATCAGTAGAGGCCCTGATCGTGGCCACCACTGGGTGGACCCCCCGTGATTTATATATGGCGGATACCTCGGACGCACCCTGTGAGGGACAAACGGGCGAATATAGAAGGGGTATACAGGGAAGATGCATGGAATTAATAAATCCCACAGATCCTGTGTGCAGGGGGTCCCGGGAAAAGGATGAAACAGTATGCTCAGACAATGCAAGCTACCCGCTTTGCTTCTCGGGGCAAGGATGGGGGTGTGCATATGCCCTGGTCCAGAACGCCACCTGTGTGCAGACGCAGTGTGCCCATCAGCACTGTCGAGTGCATAGAGGCCAGTTTACTTGCACCTGTAACGAGCAAAGATGCCTGAACGTGACCGCAGGGAGGCAAGTTATCTGCGGTCAGTGCAACGGAACTCATGTTCAGCTCAGAAACATGGGCATACCCGTTTGATGCTTACCAATTGGTAGGACCGGGCTCAAATTCAAGGGAACCGAGAAATTGGTGGTATAAGCAGTTCACGAGTGTTAGCAACACCGACATAAAGTGTTATAGAGCTCAGGAGGGATTCGTGTTCCTCCTCAACGGCACCTTCAAGACTGCAACACTGACCCTCCCGGTCCTCTTTGCAGTAGGAACTATAGGACCACTCCCTGTTCCATACCCCCAAAGGGGACATACCCGGAGAAGGATAGCAACACGGGCCATCAGCAAGGAGTTCTGTGCCGATTGGGAGGATCCAATCCCGCTGGGATCATCACTCGGCCACAGGTTCCTCGGGGCCCTATCTGTGGAGGGATCAGCGGGGGTAATTAGTGCCAAAAATAGGAACTATCTTATTTGTGGATTAACCATTCTGTGAAACAGCACATCTAAGGGATTGGATGCCATCAACCGGGAGCTGTCATAGCAGACCCGTTATGCCGTGGATTATCAGTTAGCCCAACAGGGGGGAGTATGCACAATAATAGGAGACAAATGTATAACGCATGTTACGGATGAATCATCCAATATCACCCAAGCCATTGATGCCATAAGAAAGCAGCTTGACGAGTTCAGACAAGGCCCAAAAAGGGGGAATAGCTGGCTTGACTGGCTATTAGGGGGATCCTGGGGGTCCTATTTAACGCATGGAGTAGTTATTCTTGTTGTAATAATAATTACTTGTTGCTTGATTATCGGATGTTTTAATATCTGCTGTAAAGTCATGATGACCCGAATAGTGCCGGTTGCCAGCGTGATCACCGGAAAAGAACATCTGATGGGAACACCCGGAGACACCGAGGAAGACGGAGCGGACGACGCAGGCACAGACCACTACCTATGAAGGGTAGGCTAGAGCTACAGGCAAGGCAGGGAAGTAACTTGCCTCGAAGGTAGGCACTGAGCCACCTTCATTGTGGTCATCTGGATTTCGTGACCATCCTCCAGGACCAACAGGGGGAACTGTTGAAGTGGATTTTCGGACATAGCAAAGCAGGATGGGGTAAGCCACCACTAAATGAACTTTGTACCAAGAAGCCTATCTGCTGTCCCTGATATGAACTCTGCAGCAACAAGTGACTCCTGGCCAGGTGCAGGCCACTGTTTCATGGAAAGCTTTGCAACAGAATAACTAACCACAAAAGAAGATACAGAGGAAGGGCCCCCAAACTCACACCATGCTATCAGGTTTCACTAGGACTAAACATTTGTATGTAAATGAATTGCGTTGCCATATGGATTGATTGGTTGTATGTAAATGAATTTAAATGATTGTATTCCGCCTCCTGTAAACTGCTTATAACCCCGTGGCACAAGGCACTCGGGGAGAAGGTGATTCGCAGGTCGCGGGATCTCAACTCTTCTCCCAGAGCTCTGTTAGCAATAAAGTTGTCTCTCTTACTTTACTAGAGTCTATGTGAATTTATTTTCATTAACACGCACGCTCTTTCCGCTGCCTGCGCTTGATTTCTGCACGCTCTCAACAATGAGACTCGAGGTGCTCAGTGCCCTCTCGGATGCACTTCCTCCACTTAGGTCGGTCTTTGGCCAGGGAGTCCCAGGTGTCAGTGGGGATGTTGCACTTTTATCAGGGAGGCTTTGAGGGTGTCCTTGTAACGTTTCCTCTGCCCACCTTTGGCTCATTTGCTGTGAAGGAGCTCCAAGCAGAGCACATGCTTTGGGAGTCTCGTGTCTGGCATGCGAACGATGTGGCCTGCCCAGCGGAGCTGATCAAGTGTGGTCAGTGCTTCAATGCTGGGAATGTTGGCCTGAATAAAGACCCTGATGTTGATACGCCTGTCCTCCCAGGGGATTTGTAGGATCTTGTGGAGACATCGTTGGTGATATTTCTCCAGCAACTTGAGGTGTCTACTGTACATGGTCCATGTCACTGAGCCATACAGGAGGGTGGGTATTACTACAGCCCTGTAGACCATGAGCTTGGTGCAGTTTTGAGGGCCTGGTCTTCAAACACTCTTTTCCTCAGGTGGCCGAAGGCTGCACTGGCACACTGGAGGCGGTGTTGGATCTCGTTGTCTTGTTGATAGGAGGCTCCCGAGATATGGGAAGTGGTCCACGGTGTCCAGAGCCGCGCCGTGGATCTTGATGACTGGGGGGCAGTGCTGTGCGGCGAGGACAGGCTGCTGGAGGACCTTTGTCTTACGGATATTTAGCGTAAGGCCCATGCTTTCGTATGCCTCAGTAAATATGTCGACTATATCCTGGAGTTCAGCCTCTATGTGCACAGACGCAGGCATCGTCCGCGTACTGTAGCTCGACGACAGAGGTTGGGGTGGTCTTGGATCTGGCCTGGAGACGGCGAAGGTTGAACAGGTTCCCACTGGTTCTGTAGTTTAATTCCACTCCAGCGGGGAGCTTGCTGACTGTGAGGTGGAGCATGGCAGCGAGGAAGATTGAGAAGAGGGTTGGGGCGATGACGCAGCCCTGTTTGACCCCGGTCCGGACGTGGATTGGGTCTGTGATGGATCCGTTGGTAAGGATCACGGCCTGCATGTCGTCGTGGAGCAGGAAGAGGATGGTGACGAACTTTTGGGGGCATCCGGAACAGAGGAGGACGGCCCATAGACCCTCGCGGTTGACAGTGTCAAAGGCCTTTGTAAGACCGAAGAAGGCCATGTATAAGGGCTGGCGCTGTTCCCTGCATTTTTCCTGTAGCTGTCGCGCTGCAAAAATCATGTCCGTTGTGCCCCGTTGAGGACGAAATCCGCGCTGTGACTCCGGGAGGAGCTCCTCGGCCACGGGGAGAAGACGGTTGAGGAGGACTCTAGCGACGACTTTCCCAGTGGCTGATAGCAGGGAGATTCCTCTGTAGTTGCCGCAGTCGGACTTGTCCCTTTTTTTAAAGATGTCTAGCTTCATTTAACTGTGCACTGGATGACGTCATGATCTACGGGTAAGTGTTAGCACCAGCACAAAACCGCCAGGGAAGTTCACGGGCGTCGGTGAATTCGCCACACCCGGTCAGTAACCCCTCAGCGCCCCGTTACCGCCCCCTGCAGGCGCTAATGGGAGGCGCAAAGCTGGCCAATTTCTCCCATTTTACAATGTCATTAAAGTCGGAGAAATGATTTCATATACAAATACTGTGCGCAATCCACTACTGTACTCAATAACTTGCTCTCTTTTTTTAAAGAAGCGAACCTTCAAATTGCTTACTGAAGAAAAACAGGACAGAACTTGCATTGCACTTGCCTAAATTATAAAAATCAAGCCTTCCCTTCGGGGTCCGTCTGTCATTCCTGGGGATTTCATTTGAATCGAAACAAAGTACACCAATGCAATTAAATCAGCTTGATAACCGACTTACTGTTGAGAAACGTATTGTTCTGTTTCTTCCTTTGTGCTATGTATAGCTCTTCAATGTAATTTCAGTGAGCTGGTGGCTCAACGGGTGACAATTGCTAGTGTGACACTAGACATAATTAAGCAAACCTAATTACCAAGAATTGGTCGAACAGTGCCAGCACGAACACTCATGATTTAATCTCATTTCAGCTCCTTAAAACCTGCCTCTTTGACCAAGCTTTTGGTCACCTGCCGTAATTTCTTCTTATGTGGCTCGGTGTCAAATTTATTTGTTTTGTCTTATAACACTCCTGTGAAGCACCTTGGGATGTTTTACTATGTTAAAGGCGCTATATAAATACATGTTGTTGTTGTTGTGAAGCAAGATTTTCCTCTCTGAGATCTGCATTGGCT
The DNA here is from genome assembly GCF_044704955.1 of Pristiophorus japonicus. Lineage (NCBI taxonomy): Eukaryota > Metazoa > Chordata > Chondrichthyes > Pristiophoridae > Pristiophorus > Pristiophorus japonicus. The sequence goes on along the minus strand of NC_092010.1, from coordinate 29,412,930 downwards.
GGTTCTAACTATTTTCTGTTCATCTGGATATTTTGCAATTTGATCTTCAAGTAAACATTTCAAAATGTTCTGGCCTGTAATTATCTGTCATCAGTTACCTGTAATCACTCCACACTCTCACAGACCTCTTCATTTTGTTCTTATCCTGACCACCTCCTGTCCCCTTTCCCCCGACTCTGTATTTGCTGATTATATGTTAATCTTTAACATAAGAACATAAGAAATAGGAGCAGGAGTAGGCCATACGGCCCCTCGAGCCTGCTCCGCCATTTAATACGATCATGGCTGATCCGATCATGGACCCAGCTCCACTTCCCTGCCCGCTCCCCATAACCCCTTATCCCCTTATCGGTTAAGAATCTGTCTATTTCTGTCTTAAATTTATTCAATGTTCCAGCCTCCACAGATCTCTGAGGCAGCGAATTCCACAGATTTAAACCCTCTGAGAGAAGAAATTCCTCCTCATCTCAGTTTTAAATGGGCGGCTTCTTATTCTAAGGTTATGCCCTCTAGTTCTAGTCTCCCCCATCAGTGGAAACATCGTCTCTGCATCCACCTTGTCAAGTCCCTCTCACAACTTTAATCCAACTCCCCTGGTTGGGGGAGAGAGGGAGATGATGGGAGACAGTGAGAAGCACAGATCATAGGGTCAGCGAATGTTCCCCAGGAGGTGGGGGGGATTGATGGGCCGGAGCGAGGAAGGCTGGCAAATCTCCACTAAGCAGCCCGTGAATTGGTCACTTGAGAAGCCGAGTGGTCCTTTGCCCTGCTGACGGAGGTAGTCGCTGGGCAGATTGTGGATTATCTGGAGGGGGGGTGGGGGGCAGAGGGGCATCCCTCCCCATGGGACCCTGAGGGAGACAAATCTCCCAAGGACGGAGCGCAGGACAGAGAGAGCACATCCTGCCCTCAAACCTCCCAGCAGGAGTCACTGGGTGGGGACCAAGAGCAAACACCCTGGTTGACTTCCAACAAGGGGCTGGTTGAGCTGTAGGGTCAGGGATTGGAGGTGGTGACCCCTGACCTATCAAGAAAGAGGGCAGGAGGTCACGCGGGGGAAGGAGCGAGGCTGACTTCCGCGCGTGGAAACCTGTCAGCGACCCCAAGGTTTCAGGTCAACAAACAGAAAGCAAGCACAGACAGCAGAAGGAGCATGCATCAACCTAGTCTCCCCACCCACCCTTTCCTTCAACCACTGTCTGTCCCACCTGTGACAGAGACTGTAATTCCTGTATCGGACTCCTCAGTCACCTGAGAACTCACTTTTAGAGTGGAAGCAAGTCGTCCTCGACTCCGAGGGACTGCCTATGGTGATGATGATCAGGTCAATGACCTTTGTCATCAGAACTGCAAGATCAGGGAGCAGGCAGGAAGTGGAGCTGAGTCCATGATCAGATCAGCCATGATCGTATTAAATGGTGGAGCAGGCTCGAGGGGCCATATGGCCTACTCCTGCTCCTAGTTCTTATGTTCTTATGTTCGAATTAGGAGCAGGAGTCGGCCATTCGGCCCTTCGAGCCTGCTCCGCCATTCAATAAGATCGTGGCTGATCTGATCCTGGCCTCAACTCTACTTCCCTGCCTGCTCCCTGATAGAAACATAGAAACATAGAAAATAGGTGCAGGAGTAGGCCATTCGGCCCTTCGAGCCTGCACCGCCATTCAATATGATCATGGCTGATCATGCAACTTCAGTACCCCTTTCCTGCTTTCTCTCCATACCCTTTGATCCCTTTAGCCGTAAGGGCCACATCTAACTCCCTTTTGAATATATCTAACGAACTGGCCTCAACAACTTTCTGTGGTAGAGAATTCCACAGGTTCACAACTCTGAGTGAAGAAGTTTCTCCTCATCTCAGTCCTAAATGGCTTAGCCCTTATCCTTAGACTGTGACGCCTGGTTCTGGACTTCCCCAACATCGGGAACACCCAGTTCTGATGACAAAGGTCATTGACCTGATCATCATCATCATAGGCAGTCCCTCGGAGTCGAGGACGACTTACTTCCACTCTAAAAGTGAGTTCTCAGGTGACTGAGGAGTCCGATACAGGAATTACAGTCTCTGTCACAGGTGGGACAGACAGTGGTTGAAGGAAAGGGTGGGTGGAGAGACTAGGTTGATGCACACTCCTTCTGCTGTCTGCACTTGCTTTCTGTTTGTTGACCTGAAACCTTGGGGTCGCTGACAGGTTTCCACGCGCGGAAGTCAGCCTCGCTCCTTCCCCCGCGTGACCTCCTGCCCTCTCTCTCGATAGGTCAGGGGTCACCACCTCCAATCCCTGACCCTTCAGCTCAACCAGCCCCTTGTTGGAAGTCAACCAGGGTGTTTGCTCTTGGTCACCACCCAGTGACTCCTGTTGGGCGGTTTGAGGGCAGGGTGTGCTCTCCCTGTCCTGCGCTCCGTCCTTGGGAGATTCGTCTCCCTCAGGGTCCCATGGGGAGGGATGCCCCTCCGGGCCCCCCCCCCCCACAGATAATCCACAATCTGCCCAGCGACCACCTCCGTCAGCAGGGCAAAGGACCACTCGGCTTCTCAAGTGACCAATTCACGGGCTGCTTAGTGGAGATTTGCCAGCCCTCCTCCTCCTCGCTCCGACCCATCAATCCCCCCCACCTCCGGAAGGTTTTCACGCCCCCAAGTCAGCCTGCTTGACAGGGGCTCTGATCCCGGGGGGGTGGTTTTGTATGGGGGTGGGACTGAGGGTGGGTGAACTTGGGGTGCTGCGGGGGACGGGGTTGGGGGTGGGGGGACCACTCCTGCCTCTCCCGGCCCACAAGGACTGCTCCCGAGGCAGTCCACGCTCGCTGCAGCTGCCGCCATTCCCAAGTGTCCCGGGATACTAGGCCGGCCACAGTAAAACCTGCAAAAGCTCACAGCCTCAATATCATAGTTACAGTGCCAACCCACCTCCGGCGAGCATGACCCAGCCCCCTGCCTCCCCTCCTCGCCTCCATTAAATGGGTGGGCGGGTTGGAGGGGTCTGGATTCAGATTTTCATCATCATAGGCAGTCCTTCGGAATCGAGGAAGACTTGCTTCCACTCTAAAAATGAGTTCTCAGGTGACTGAACAGTCCAATACGAGAACCACAGTCCCTGTCACAGGTGGGACAGATAGTCGCTGAGGGAAAGGGTGGGTGGGACAGGTTTGCCGGACGCTCCTTCCGCTGTCTGCGCTTGTTTTCTGCATGCTCTCGGCGACGAGACTCGAGGTGCTTTTAGCTCTGCTTCTCAGATGCTGCCTGACCTGTTGAGTGTTTCCAGCATTTTCTGTTTTTATTTCAGACTTGGAGCATCCGCAGTATTTTGCTCTTGAATATATACCTGCGCCTGGGCTCAAGTCGCTGGAGAAATACCACCAACGATGTCTCCGCAAGAACCTGCGAATCCCCTGGGAGGACAGACGCACCAACATTAGCGTCCTCGACCAGGCCAACATCCCCAGCATCGAAGCACTGACCACACTCGACCAGCTCCGCTGGGCAGGCCACATTGTCCGCATGCCCCCGACACGAGACTCCCAAAGCAAGCGCTCTACTCGGAACTCCTACACGGCAAGCGAGCCCCAGGTGGGCAGAGGAAACGTTACAGGGACACCCTCAAAGCCTCCCTGACAAAGTGCAACATCCCCACTGACACCTGGGAGTCCCTGGCCAAAGACCGCCCTAAGTGGAGGAAGTGCATCCGGGAGGGCACTGAGCACCTCGAGTCTCATCGCCAAGAGCATGCAGAAAGCAAGCGCAGGCAGCGGAAAGAGCGTGCGGCAAACCAGTCCCACCCACCCCTTCCCTCAACCACTGTCTGTCCCACCTGTGACAGGGACTGTGGCTCCTGTATTGGACTGTTCAACCACCGAAGGACTCACTTCAGGAGTGGAAGCAAGTCTTCCTCAATTCCGAGGGACTGTCTATGGTGATGATGATGATGCAACTGAGCATTCGGCTATCCATTAACCCTCAAACCTTTCCCCTGCCTTGACGAACTCTGCAACTACATATCAGATGTCAGAGGTGCGTAAGGCAGCCAAGTCATGCCTTGACGATGAAATGACACTGAGCCAGCTCCGGCTTAAGTGGATCATTTTCAGTTAGTTGCAAAACCTCTTTTGACTCAATTGATCATTGAACACAACAAAGCAGCGGTCGGAGTTAATGCTCCCTACTTGACGTACATCTACTCTTAATGAGATTGCAATCAAATTAGTCCTCGAGTGCTCTGTCTTGGTAAAGTGAGTGCCACACTGTGACAATTTCCGAGCCTGAGTGAGTATGAAAGGCCAGGGATATTGACTGGCTGCTACAGTAATTAGCCGAAGGAGACTACCAAAAATCCCTCGTTTGACATTAAAATGATTTTTTTTGTAAAGATTTGAAATAGGAGAGGTCCCACCCTGTCAAATCTTTGAAAGACTGAAAAGTGTGAAAGAAAGAAAGAAAGAGTGAAAGAGTGAAAGAAAGAAAGAGTGAAAGAAAGAGTGAAAGAAAAAAAGAAAGAAAGAGTGAAAGAAAGAGTGAAAGAAAGAGTGAAAGAAAGAGTGAAAGAAAGAGTGAAAGAAAGAGTGAAAGAAAGAGTGAAAGAAAGAAAGAGTGAAAGAAAGAAAGAGTGAAAGAAAGAAAGAGTGAAAGAAAGAAAGAAAGAAAGAAAGAAAGAAAGAAAGACTTGCATTTCTATAGCGCCTTCCACGACCACCGGACGTCCCAAAGTGCTTTACAGCCAATGAAGTACTTTTGGAGTGTAGCCACTGTCGTAATGTGGGAAACGCGGCAGCCAATCTGCGTACAGCAAGCTCCCAAACACAGCAATGTGATAATGACCAGATAATGTTTTCGTGATGTTGATTGAGGGATAAATATTGGCCCCAGGACACCGGGGAGAACTCCCCTGCTCTTCTTCGAAATAGTGCCATGGGATCTTTTACATCCAGCCGAGAGAGCAGACGGGGCCTCGGTTTAACGGGCTAGATTTGCCGCTTCTCTGTTTTCGGGGTGAAATTACCGCCCAATTAGCGCTACCGCTTAATTACTTAACTTTCCGCATTTGTGCTCTGCGCCCAGGGAGGCGTTGCACTGTTTGCGCGGTGCAAAAACGGGATCTTCGCCAACTTTAGTGCGGGGCCGGGAGTGCTCCGAGAGAGGCCTTGGGAGGGGGAAAAACATTCCAAAAAAACATTCAAAGACCATTGCCAACACCCTTACCTCACAAATTGCTGCAAAAATAGAAAACAAATAAAAATCTGAACGTACCCTTTTTGCAGTTTATCTAACTCACTGCCGCCGGCAGGGCTGGAGCGGCGTGTTTGCCCTGGCGGTCATCGCGGGGGCGGCGTACGGGTCGGGGGCGTGCCGAAACTCGCAGCGGCGTCGCAATGCGAGCCGTTACGCCTCGGCGCAGCTTCCGAGCGCCGCCACAAACACCAAACCAAGGATCGCGACCGGGCGAGAAGCAACTGAGCGCCCGGTTTTCGCCGCGGAGGGTCAACACGCGGCGAAAACCCGGTCGCAAACCACCTTAAAATCCAGCCCAATGTCTCATCTTCAAGACGGCACCTCCAACACTGCGGCACTCCCTCAGTACTGCACTGGAGTGTCAGCCTGGATTTTACGTGCTGAAGTCTCTGGAAGAGAAAGGATCCTCCATCACCACCTTTACACTGGGCACACCCCAAGCTGGACCGATATAGTTTCTATCTTTCAAAGTGAAAAACTGAGTGACTTGATTGTGTGACTTCTCAGGCAGACCTGAAGGACTTTCTAATTGGGTTCTCTGAGCAGCAGCTCATTATACATTGTTAATCTGCACACTCCCTGCGTTGACTGTTTTATATATCCTTCCATTGTTTAATCACGGGTATCGCACAGTCAAGATATCATCAGGAAGCCTGAATTGTTTACGCATAATATCAGAATGCCAATTTCTAACAACAAGAACATTCTCTACCTGAAGTAAGCGATATCCTGCAACACGCAGATCGTTATACAAGCTTCGACCTTCGACCTCTTTGACCAAGCTTCTGGTCACCTGTCCTAATGCCTCCTTATGTGACTTGGTAACGCTCTTGTGAAGCGCCTTGGAACGTTTTACTACGTTAAAGACACTATATAAGAACATAAGAATGAGGAGCAGGGGTAGGCCATCTGGCCCCTCAAGCCTGCTCCGTCATTCAATAAGATTATGGCTGATCTTCGACCTCAACACTTTCCCCATATCTCGCGATTCCCTCAGAGTCCAAACATCTATCGATCTCTCTCTTGAACAACTGAGCCTCCACAGCCCTCTGGGGTAGAGAATTCCAAAGAGTCACCACCCTCTGAGAGAAAAAATTTCTCCTCATCTCAGTCCCAAATGTCCGCCCCCTTATTCTGAGACTGTGACACCGGGTTCTTTACATGTAAATACAACGTGTTGATTGTGAAATCTGCTTTTGCAGCTCGAAAGCCTGACGGTACAATGGAAGGTTTGAAGCATGGCTAATTTTCGGGATATAAGAAATATGAGCAACAGGGAAACCTCATTGCGCCCAACAAGGCTGCCCTCCCATTGGTCTCAATTCCAACTTTCCACCATCGTTCTAGTGGTAATGCGCTCACACATTTTGTGGTGTGTTCTACTGCTCATCATGCCAGTCATGAGGAGTTCTTGGCACCTAGAAAGAGCTCATCATTTGTATAATGGCCAACTATTAGCGAGACTCCGGGGGTGACGGGGAGGGGTGAGGGGAGGGGTAGCGGGGAGGGCGGCGGTGAAGGGTGTGGGGGGGTGGGGAGAGGGATGTGGAGGGGTGGGGAGAGGGGTGTGGAGGGGTAGGGGGAGGGGCAGGGCGGGGTGGGGGAGGGCTGGGAGAGGGGGGAGGGTTGGGGGAGTGGGTGGTGTGGGGAGGGTTGTGTAATGTCTGTAAGCTTGTAATGTTTGTAGCTCCACACTGTGGGTGTGGACGTATTGTGTACTGCAACTGCAGAGTTAATAATTAACAGAACCAGGCAGATTCTGGAGGCTTCCGAGAGAGCTGCCTGCCATGTTAGGAGCTGTATATGCTGTGCTCTGTGAAGATATCACATTTGGCAGCGAGATGGGATTTTTCGGATGATTTAAAGCTTAAATTTTGTTGGTGAAGGATTCAGCCAGCCGACAGAGAGACTTTGGAAGTTTCTGTCTTTGGAAAAAGCTACAAAAATCCAAGGTAAAATACAGCACACGGTGTGAACAGCTAGAGATTAAAATGGCAGGTGTATTGGGACATTTGGGGGAATATAGACACGACCGGGAACGTTTTAAAGCATATGTGGATCGGCTAGAAATGTATTTCACTGCAAATAACATAATCGAAGTTCCAGACAATGCAGTCTAGAACCGGGTTGTGTGGAATGTAAGAAAGCGATCTTCTTATCGGAGGCGGCTCCGGCATTGTACGAAACCCTTGTAAATCTGCTTGTGCCTGACGAGTCAAAGGACACAACGCTTAAGGAGATTTTAACGAAGCTGGAGCAGCACTATAACCCCAAACCGTTAGAAATTGCTGAAAGCTATCGTTTCGGGATTCAGAATCAAAAGTCTGATTAAAGTATCAGTGATTACATCGTAGCATTAAAAAAGCTATCGATGCACTGTAATTTTGGAAACTTTCAAAAGCGAGCATTATGGGATTGTTTTGTTTGTGGGGTGAAAAATTATGCGATCAGAAGGAAGTTATTGACGACGGATGACTTGACTTTTGAGATTGCTTGTCAGACAGCGAGGTCGATGGGCATGGCCGAACAATATTCCCGAGAATTAAATAATGATTACGGTCGTCAGTCAACCGAGGAAAATCACCTGCAGGTTCAAAGTAAAAGATGGTGGGGGCCCAAAGTCTCAGAAACTGGGAATTCTAACAGAGCGTCGAAGTCGTGCTATAGGTGCCTGGGATAACACATTGCTCAAAGTTGTTCATACGTGAAGGCAGAGTGTTTCTTCTGCAGAAAGACTGGGCATCTTGCGAAGGCATGCCGACTGAAGGGTAAACCAGTTTTTAAAGCTATGAGTAGAAATCCCAAGAGACTACATAGCATGGAAGAACAACAACAGGACGAGGAGATGTTAGAGTTACACGTTCATCAGGAACATGAGGTTAACGGACAGCGATTCGGAAAGCATCAAAATCCACATAGATGTTGCGGGATTCAAGATACCAATGGAAATTGACACGGGTGCATCCGTGAGTGTAGTACCGGAGTCACTATATCGTGACAAATTGCGTGATTTTCAACTGGAGAAATCCAAGATAGAGCTGCGAGACTACTCGGGAGAGAAAATTCCTGTGGTAGGTCGTATCACCGTACCGGTGATATATAAAGATCAATTTCAGAACTTGCCTCGAATAGTAGTGAAAGGAGACAAGTCTGCCTTACTCGGAAGAAATTGGTTGAGCTCACTGAAGCTGGATTGGAGTGAGATTTTCTGTGTGGAAGCGAGATTTTCATCAATGGATGAGATTATCAAGAAGTATCCGAAGGTGTTCTGTGAAACGGGCAGTCCGATCCAAGGCTTCAAGGCGAGTGTCAGGGTACAGAAGGACGCTAGATCGGTTTACTACAAACCACGTTCCATACCATATGCACTCAAGGAGAAAGTTGAGCAAGAACTCAAAAGACTAGAGACTGAGAACATTATTTGTAAGATAGATCGATATAATTGGGCTACACCCATTGTTGTTGTACCTAAGTCCGATGGTAAGGTAAGATTGTGTGGTGATTATAAAGCAACGTAAACCAGGTTCTAGAGAGTAATGTCCCCAATACATTGCCGCATATAGAAGATTTGTTCACAACACTGACAGGTGGTCAGATCTTCTCAAAACTGGATCTTACGAATGCCTACTTACAGCTTGAACTAGATGAGGAGTCCAAGTCATGTTTGACTATAAATACTCATCTAGGCCTATATCAATTTAATAGGCTACCGTTTGGAGTGTCTTCCGCCCCTGCCATATTCCAAGGGTGATGAGCCAGATTTTGCAAGGTAATGAAGGGGTAGTATGTTATTTGGATGACATACTAATTTTAGCACCAAATAGGCAAATTCATAATGACATATTGAATGAAGTCCTCAAACGGCTAGAGAAGCACAGAGTACGAGTGTCTGCTCGTAAGTGTGAGTTATTTAAAAACTCAGTGGAGTACTTAGGGTACAGAGTAGACAAAGATGGTTTACATCCAACCATGGAAAAATTGGATGCGATCAGAAATGTACCCACTCCCAGGGATGTCACTGAACTGCGTTCATTCTTGGGTCTTTTGAACTACTATGGGAAGTTCCTACCAAATTTGGCTACAGTATTACATCCACTGAATGAACTTTTGAAAAAACAGGTCCATTGGAAGTGGTCAAAAGAATGCGATACAGCATTCAAGGAGTGTAAAAGCAAATTGGTAGAGAGCACCATGTTAGTTCAGTATGACATATCTAAGGAGGTTAAGCTAGCATGTGATGCCTCTCCGTATGGAGTTGGAGCAGTGATCTCTCATGTATCACGGGGAGGAGAGACCAATTGCTTTTGCTTCACGCACTCTCAGTGCCAGTGAGAGTAATTATGCGCAAATTGAAAGGGAAGCTTTGGCATTAATTTTTGGGGTCAAGAAGTTTCACAAATACTTGTATGGTCGTAAGTTTACCATCGTTACGGACCATAAGCCCCGAACAGCAATCCTCCATCCAAAGTCCCCAGTTCCAACATTAGCTGCAGCCCGAATGCAGAGATGGGCTTTGATTTTGTCAGCATATACATATGAAATTGAATACAGATGATCAGCTGATCACAGTAATGCTGATGCAATGTCTAGATTGCCTTCCCCATCACAAGCTACACCCGATAGGGAAGAAGTGTTTTATTTTTCATACATTGATGAACTGCCAGTCACAGCTGAAGAGATTGGTAGAGCAACCAAACGTGACCCAGTGATGTCAAAGGTGTATGAGTATATTGCAAATGGATGGCCAAACCAGGGAGCAGACAAAGATACACATCCATTCTTCATTCGTAGGAATGAATTATCAGTCGATAAAGATTGTATCATGTGGGGTGCAAGAGTGGTTATACCAAATAAATTCAGGTCCGAATTATTCGGAGACCTCCATGACCAGCACCTGGGAATGTGCTTGACCAAGAGTTTTGCACGCAGTTATTTATGGTGGCCAGGTCTTGATAAAGATATAGAGTACATCATGAGTCAGTGTACGACATGTCAATCGGTAAGCAAGCAACCACCACCAGTACCATTACAGCCATGGAAATGGCCTCCCGGGGTGTGGCAAAGGCTACATATTGATTTTGCTGAGTTAGAAGGACAACAATTGTTCATTGTGATTGATAGCCATTCGAAGTGGGTTGAGGTGTTTCCAATGTGGAAAATAACAACATGTAAAACATTGGACATTTTGCAAAAATTATTTTCTTCATTTGGCCTCCCTGAAGAAATTGTTTCGGATAATGGACCACAATTATGTTCAGAAGAAGTTGCACAATTCACGAGCAAAGATGGTGTGAAACATACCAAGGTTCCATCATACCATTCTGCTTCGAATGGTGCAGCAGAGCGCACTGTACAAATTGTCAAACGTGCCCTCATAAAACAAATGTTAGATCCAAATCCAAGGAAACAACAGGTGTCATTGGATCACAACTTGGCTAATTTTTTGATTACATATTGAAATACTCCTCATACAATTTCAGGTAGAACACCAGCAGAGTTGTTTCTCAAACAACAGCCACGAACCAGATTCTCGTTGTTGAAACCAAATTTGGCACAGTCCGTAGAAGAGACACAATTAAGACAGAAAGAGAGTCATGATAGAGGTAGAGTAAAAGAGAGAAGTGTGAAATTAAACCAGAAGGTGAGAGTGAAGAACCATCACCATAAATGGTTAAAGTGGTTACCAGGAAGAGTGGTGAAGATATGTGGTCCTCGCACATATTTGGTAAAGATGTTTGATAATGGATTGGTTAGGTTTGTTCATATTGATCATATTTTACCTACAGACATGGAAGGAGTTGAAGGTGGGAATGATTCAATTATTTCTGACTCATCAGATAGTTTTGATACACCAGTAGAAAATCCTAAATCCAATGTACTGGAAACAAATCCAGGAGAGAATCAGAATGAAAGTTTGAGTCCGAGTCAGGAAAACAAAGAACCTGAAGTTAGAGTGAATTCAAATGAAAATCAAGGAAATTCCGTGGAGGAAAATGTTCCTCAGGATGAGCCTCGAATGAGTTTAGATTCGACACCATGTTTGGAAGGTTCTGTTCGAGAGCGAAGGTATCCTCTTCGAAACAGAAAACAAGTGGTAAAATTAAATTTGTAAATATGAAAAAAAAATAGTCTATATCCTGTGTTATGTATAAACATGAAAGTTATGTATGATGTTTGTTATAATAACTTCTTCATTGAGGAGGGAGAAGTGTAATGTCTGTAAGCTTGTAATGTTTGTAGCCCCACACTGTGGATGTGGACGTATTGTGTATTGCAAGTGCAGAGTTAATAATAAACAGAACCAGGCAGATTTCCAGAGACTTCCGAGAGAGCTGCCTGCTCCATGTTAGGAGCTGTGTGTGCTGTGCTCTGTGAAGATATCACAGGTTGTCTCTTTACAATCAAGATGGCACACCTGGTGATGGAGGATTTCAACACAGTCACCGTTTTGGGGCAGCCTCGATAATCTGATACGCAAGCCCGGCAAGTGCACAGTGCCCCAGGGCAGTGCTAATGATTGAGCAGCCACTGTGACTCACTACGAGGAGCCCGGAGGTGTAGATTTGTCACTGGGGACAGCGGCTCTTCGCACTTGGCGGGGGGGGGGGCGACCCAATCTGAATTGAGTGTATGCGCTTGGTTTGAAGGCTCCAAAGATTAGCGATTGGTTTCCATGCGTATCAGACACCTGGCTGACTAAACACATCCTTTGTTCTTCAGAAGCACATCTAGTTGTCTCTTGGATCCATTCATATTATTTGCTTCACTGACCTGCTGCGTGCACGCTTGTGAGACGATTCCTGGTTACTTCAGATGTTGACTGCACTTTGACGTGCATTTTTCTATTTCCTTTCAGGTCTCCTAAGAATCCCAGTAATAAAACATTGCTTCTGTAGAATGGTAGGGCCCCACTTTAAGAACATAAGAACACAAGAAATAGCAGCAGGAATAGGCCATACGGCCCCTCGAGCCTGCTCCGCCATTTAATACGATCATGGCTGATCCGATCATGGACTCAGGTCCACTTCCCTCCCCGCTTCCCATAACCCCTTATTCCCTAATCGGTTAAGAAACTGTCTTTCTCGGTCTTAAATTTATTTAATGACCCAGCTTCCACAGCTCTATGAGGCAGCGAATTCCACAGATTTACAACCCTTTGGGAGAAGAAATTTCTCCTCATCTCTGTTTTAAATGGGCGGCCCCTTATTCTAAGATCGTGCCCTCTAGTTCTAGTCTGCCCCATCAGTGGAAACATCCTCTCTGCATCCACCCTCATTATTTTATACATTTCGCTAAGATCACCTCTCATTCTTCTGAATTCCAATGAGTAGAGGCCCAACCTACTCAACCTTTCCTCATAAGTCAACCCCCTCATTTCTGGAATCAACCGAGTGAACCATCTCTGAACTGCCTCCAAAGCAAATATATCCTTTCTTAAATATGGAAACAAAACTGGACGCAGTATTCCAGGTGTGGCCTCACCAATACCTTATATAGCTGTAGCAAGACTTCCCTGCTTTTATACTCCATCCCCTTTGCAATAAAGGCCAAGATACCATTGGCCTTCCTGATCACTTGCTGTACCTGCATACTATCCTTTTGTGTTTCATGCACAAGTACCCCCAGGTCCCACTGTACTGCAGCTCTTTGCAATCTTTCTTCATTTAAATAATAACTTGCTCTTTGATTTTTTTTCTGCCAAAGTGCATGACCTCACACTTTCCAACATTATACTCCATCTGCCAAATTTCTGCCCACTCACTTAACCTGTCTATGTCCTTTTGAAGATTTCTTGTGTCCTCCTCACACATTGCTTTTCCTCCCATCTTTGTATCGTCAGCAAACTTGGCTACGTTACACTCAGTCCCTTCTTCGAGTCGTTAATATAGATTGTAAATAGTTGGGGTCCCAGCACTGATCCCTGTGGCACCCCACTAGTTACTGGTTGCCAACCAGAGAATGAACCATTTATCCCGACTCTCTGTTTTCTGTTAGTTAGCCAATCCTCTATCCATGCTAATATATTACCCCCAACCCCGTGAACTTTTATCTGCAGACCCACAGCAATGTTGTTAACTCTTAACTACCCTCTGAAATGGCCTCACAAGCCGCTCAGTTGCAAGGCGGCTCACCACCACCTTCTCAAGGGTGATTAGGGATGGACAATAAATGCTGGCCTTGCCACTGATGCCCACATCCCGTGAATGAATTTTTTTTTCATCAGAGTCCCTGATTGCAGGGGCAATTTTAACCTCGTGGAGACTCGGCGGATTAGGTTAAAATGACCCCCGTTATGTTTTGAAATGCCTTCTGCTTGTCCTATATACTACTCCTTACAGGCCTACTTAACTGCAGCGGTCTCCCTTGTCCCTTTAGCTGTTTCGCCTTCACGGGGATGAATTTTGCTGCCAGCCTCTCTAACGATCCCTCGGACACTTCTGAGTTCCACTCAACTAACTTCAACTAATTCTGCATTCCCTCAGCGTCTGCTCTTTTCAAGTCCAATTCCCTTTATTTGTGTGCGTGTTCTGGCCTTTGCACCACTCTCACAAGCCTTTCCGATCCGTCACAGTCTTCCGAAACTTTCAATAAATAAAGCGAGCGCAGCATCAGAAAAGATAGCTCAGAAGCTGATGGTTGGAGCAATGTTGATAAGAATGACAATCTGCGTTGTTAGGGATGGAGTGTTATTATTTAGAAGCAGATTCTAAAGTGGAACAGGGTAATGTAGTGAATTGGAACACAGTCTTATCAGCTCAGACTGATGGATGCAAGTCTCTGCTGTGACAGGTACAGGAGGCCCAAGTGAAATTAGTTTGGACAACTGAATTTCGAGCAGATAAGGGTCCATAGCACACAGTCGCCTGTAATTATCTACTAATTACCATTTGAGTGTCAATCTCACTTGGAAAGGCCGCGCAATGGGAATAGGAATGTCACATTGGTGAAGTGTGGGTGGACTCCTCTGAAAGGGGAACAGATGAAAAGGGGGCTTTGTTTTATATCTCAGCCAGACATTACCTAACAGGTGTGTGCATAGTAAGATTTTGTTGCATTCCTTGGCACTGATATTCCACCCCCTGCTCATTTTTGCCCTCCCTCCCACATTTGCTGAGATACAGGCCCACAGATGTTGGTTGCCCCCTGTACCAAGTGGCCCTCCTTCACATGCGATCCTGGAGAACAATCAGCATTGAGTGTCAGCCGTGGCCCAGTGGGTAGCATCCTCAACCTCTGAGTCACAAGGTTGTGGGTTCAAGTCCCACTCCAGAAACTTGAGCACAAAAATCCAGGCTGACACTCCAGTGCAGTACTGAGGGAGCGCTGTACTGTCAGAGGGGCAGCAGTGAGGGAGCGCTGTACTGTCGGAGGGGCAGTACTGAGGGAGCGCTGTACTGTCGGAGGGGCAGCACTGAGGGAGCGCTGCACTGTCGGAGGGGCAGTACTGAGGGAGCGCTGTACTGTCGGAAGGGCAGTACTGAGGGAGCGCTGTACTGTCAGAGGGGCAGCAGTGAGGGAGCGCTGTACTGTCGGGGGAGTGCTGAGGGAGCGCTGCACTGTCGGAGGGGCAGCACTGAGGGAGTGCCGCACTGTCGGAGGGGCAGCACTGAGGGAGTGCCGCACTGTCGGAGGGGCAGCACTGAGGGAGCGCTGTACTGTCGGCAGGGGAGCGCTGTACTCTCAGAGGGGCAGCACTGAGGGAGCGCTGCACTGTCGGAGGGGCAGCACTGAGGGAGTGCCGCACTGTCGGAGGGGCAGCACTGAGGGAGTGCCGCACTGTCGGAGGGGCAGCACTGAGGGAGTGCCGCACTGTCGGAGGGGCAGTACTGAGGGAGCGCTGTACTGTCGGAGGGGCAGTACTGAGGGAGCGCTGTACTGTCGGAGGGGCAGTACTGAGGGAGCGCTGTACTGTCGGAGGGGCAGTACTGAGGGAGCGCTGTACTGTCAGAGGGGCAGCAGTGAGGGAGCGCTGTACTGTCAGGGGAGTGCTGAGGGAGCGCTGCACTCTCAGAGGGGGAGCGCTGCACTGTTGGAGGGGCAGCACTGAGGGAGTGCCGCGCTGTACTGTCAGAGGGGCAGCAGTGAGGGAGCGCTGTACTGTCGGGGGAGTGCTGAGGGAGCGCTGCACTGTCGGCGGGGCAGCGCTGTACTCTCAGAGGGGCAGCACTGAGGGAGTGCCGCACTGTCGGAGGGGCTGCACTGTCGGAGGGGCAGTACTGAGGGAGCGCTGTACTGTCAGAGGGGCAGCAGTGAGGGAGCGCTGTACTGTCAGGGGAGTGCTGAGGGAGCGCTGCACTCTCAGAGGGGGAGCGCTGCACTGTTGGAGGGGCAGCACTGAGGGAGTGCCGCACTGTCGGAGGGGCAGTACTGAGGGAGCGCCGCACTGTCGGAGGGGCAGTACTGAGGGAGCGCTGCACTGTCGGAGATGCCATCTTTCGGATGAGATATTAAACCAAGGTCCCATCTGCTCTATCAGGTGGATGTTAAAGATCCCATGGCACTATTTCGAAGAAGAGCAGGGGAGTTCTCCCCGGTGTCCTGGGCCAATATTTATCTCCTAATCAACATCACTGAAACAGATTATCTGGTCATTATCACATTGCTGTTTGTGGGAGCTTGCTGTGCACAATTTGGCTTGCTGCGTTTCCCACATTACAACAGTGACTACAGTCCAAAAAAAGTATTGCATGGGCTATAAAGCGCTTTGGGACATTTGCTGGTCGTGAAAGGCGCTATAGAAATGCAAGTCTTTCTTTTTCTTTTTTATCAGGAGGCTATTTTAACATGGAGGGGGGTGGCATCATAACCAAGCTCGATCTGATAGTCACCGAACATCCACACAAGTACATTTCTAATCACTCGATAGCAAGTCAAGGGCGTGAGTTCCTCTGTTCACTATTTAGAAAAATCATAAGCAGGTTTCTTTTCAATGCGTTTACAATGTCACTTCGTATAGGATTCAGAGCAATTCTTTCCTCCAGGGGTGGAAATCTTGGTCGATTTCCCTTCTCCCTAGCGCAGGGGTTCTGAGGCACGTTATAGCAACCCTGCACCACTCCCAACTGGAATCTTCCTGGTGTCTTAGGTTCAGCTCCACTCTGAGCACTGCAGTGGAAGGAAGGAAAAAAAAAAGACTTGCATTTATATAGCATCTTTCACGACCTCAGAACGTCCCACTCCAGAGACCTGAGCACATAAATCTAGGCTGACTTTCCAGTGCAGTGCTGAGGGAGTGCTGCACTGTCTTTCGGATGAGACGTTAAACCGAGGCCCCGCCTGCTCTCAGGTGGATGTAAAAGATCTCACGGCACTATTGGAAGAAGAGCAGGGGGAGTTATCCCCGGTGTCCTGGGGCCAATATTTATCTCTCAATCAACATAACAAAAACAGATTATCTGGTCATTATCACACTTCTGTTTGTGGGAGCTTGCTGTGTGCAAATTGGCTGCCGTGTTTCCCGCATTACAACAGTGACTACACTTCAAAAGTTCTTCATTGGCTATGAAGCACATTGGGATGTCTGGTGATCGTGAAAGGCGCTATAGAAATGCAAGTCTTTCTTTTACTCTTTCAAAGCGTTTTACAGCCATTGAAGTACCTTTTTTGGTGTAGCCACTGTTGTAATGTGGGAAACGCGGCAACCAATTTGCGCACAGCAAGCTCCCACACACAGCAATGTGATCATGACCAGATAATCTGTTTTAGTGATCTTATAAGAAAGACTGACATTTATACATCGTCTTGCATGACCTCAGGACGTCCCACAGTGCTTTACAGCCAATGACGTGTGGTCACTGTTGTAATGTTGACCGCACTTGATCAGCTCCGCTGGGCAGGCCACATTGCCCGCAAGCCAGACACAAGACTCACGATGCAAGCGCTCTACTCGGAACTCCTTCACGTCAAACGAACCAAAGGTGGGCAGAGGAAACGTTACAAGGACACCCTCAAAGCCTCCCTGATAAAGTGCAACATCCCCACTGACACCTGGGTGTCCCTGGCCAAAGACCGCCCTAAGTGGAGGAAATGCACCCGGAAGGGCGCTGAGCACCTCGAGTCTCGTCGCCGAGAGCATGCTGAAATCAAGCGCAGGCAGCGGAAGGAGCGTGTGGCAAACCTGTCCCACCCACCCTTACCCTCAATGACTATCTGTCCCACCTGTGACAGGGACTGTGGTTCTCGTATTGGACTGTTCAGCCACCTAAGGACTTATTTTAAGAATGGAAGCAAGTCTTCCTCGATTCCGAGGGACTGCCTATGATGATGATGATGTTGAGGGCACTTAAAAAAAAACTGTTCCAAAGCAAACTGATTTATGAGCTATATTTATTTTAACAGAAGGCTACAGGATGCACTGAATTTGAAAGAAATTACTTATTTTGTGTGCTGAGAAAGCAAGTGTCTCCTGGAAAGGTTTTGTTTGCATGACATTTGTAAATCTGTCAAGGTTTTCTGTTTTCACAGTGGGATAGGATGAGGGTAATCATCATCATCATCATAGGCAGTCCCTCGAGCGAGGATGACTTGCTTCCACGAAAGTTCACAGATGTTTCAATGAAGGACCCGATATTCCAGTCCTGAACTCCAGTTGAGGGGGTGGAAGATGCCTGTGTGTGGATTGTTTTAACGTGGGGTGACCGTTGCACACCAGCCACCACACGGGCCTGACAGAGCTAGGCCTTTATCCAGTGGCAAGGGTTAACCAGGACGACTGGAGACCTGCTCTGCTGCACGGACCTAGTGCGCACACATATCGCAGTGTAGGCTGGCCCGTGCTGCCTCTTACCCCAGTTCTGGTGCCAGTGCCCCAAGAATCAAAACCCATTTCTTCCACACCAGTCTTTGAGCCACGTGTTTAACTCTCTGATCTTATTTACCCGATCCAGACAGGCAGGGGATCACGAATACCTGCAGGAGTAATCAAACGAACTGGGTGTGCATCATCATCACAGAGGGACGTGGTGTTTTACTGGGAACTCAGGAGAGGAATTTGAATTTTTGCAACAGAGTAAACCATCAGAAGACTGCCACCTTTGGCACAGAGCCTGTTACAGATTTTAAGTGCTTTTTTGCTGCTGCGGAAATCAAGAGTGCCGTTCTGGGAGAGTTAATGAGTGATTGCTTGACACATTATCACATTCCCACTGACACTGGGTCACCTGCATTGTATTGATTTCTGCAGAACTCAATGAGTTTGTTGTGATAATAGCGCGGAAACCAAGCAAACTGAGGGGGGAGAGAATTTCTGATCGTTGAGAATGACAGGGCTTCACAAGTCAAGCTACATGTTTGAGGGCAGCAGAATTCTGCAGCGAAGATAGATAATATAATAACTTTTTCAAATTTTTGGTTGATGAGGAATGACAGACTTGCTTTTTTATCACACCTCTTTTACAACCTCAGGACGTCCCAAAGCCATTTACAGCCAATGAAGTACTTCGTTTGGAGTGTGGTCACTGTTGTAATGTGGGAGACGCGGCAGCCAATTTGCACACAGCAAGCTCCCACAAACAGCAACGTGATAATGACCAGATAATCTATTTTAGTGATGTTGATTGAGGGATAAATATTGGCCCCAGGACACCGGGGATAACTCCCCTGCTTTTCTTCCAAATAGTGCCGTGGGATCTTTTACATCCATCCGCGAGAGAACAGACGGGGCCTCTGTGTTTTTGTGGCATGCCAGTGCAGGGCATGACACTATCCGCCCAAGGTGGCATGACAGTGTGGGAGTGGGCTCGATTTCTTACGTCACTGAGTTCCTCAGCTCGGCCTGTTGGGAAAGGACAAAGCGCCTCTCCACCAGGGCAGAGGGAAAAGAAAAGCAAGCGTCTCATGACCTGGGTTTCTCATCACATCTACTTGTGAAAGACTGACTTCCATCAGGTGCCGTCTTTCGGATGAGACATTAAATCGAGGCCCTATTTCGAAGAAGAGCAGGTGAGTTCTCCCCGGTGTCCTGGCCAATATTTATCCCTCTACCAAACATCACTGAAACAGATGATCTAGTCATTATCACGTTGTTGTTTGTGGGAGCTTGCTGTGCGCAAATTGGCTGCCGCGCTTCCCACATTACAACAATGACTACGCTCCTAAAAGTACTTCATTGTCTGCAAAGTGCATTGAGATGTACGGTGGTCATGAAAGGTGCCATATAAATGCAAGTTTTTATTTCATTTCTTTTCATATTACCATCCCTCAAACTCTCTAGTTTTACTTGCACATTAATGGAATACTTTGTGCACCAAACACTCCCATGTCAGATAACTTTACACTCTGTAAAGCTCCATCTCCACCGTCCTATCAAACACTCCCAGGGCAGGTACAACACGGAGTTAGATACAAAGTAAAGCTCCCTCTACACTGTCCCATCAAACAGTCCCAGGGCAGGTACAGCACGGGTTAGATACAGAGTAAAGCTCCCTCTACACTGTCCCATCAAACACTCCCAGGGTAGGTACAGCACGGGGTTAGATACAGAGTAAAGCTCCCTCTACACTGTCCCATCAAACACTCCCAGGGCAGGTACAGCATGGGTTAGGTACAGAGTAAAGCTCCCGCTACACT
Source organism: Pristiophorus japonicus (assembly GCF_044704955.1). Taxonomy (NCBI): domain Eukaryota; kingdom Metazoa; phylum Chordata; class Chondrichthyes; family Pristiophoridae; genus Pristiophorus; species Pristiophorus japonicus. Next base: position 29,393,138 of record NC_092010.1, on the reverse strand, counting down.
GTCTCATCAAACACTCCCAGGGCAGGTACAGCACGGGTTAGATACAGAGTAAAGCTCACCCTACACTGTCCCATCAAACACTCCCAGGGCAGGTACAGCATGGGGTTAGATACAGAGTAAAGCTCCCTCTACACTGTCCCATCAAACACTCCCAGGGCAGGTACAGCATGGGGTTAGATACAGAGTAAAGCTCCCTCTACACTGTCCCATCAAACACTCCCAGGGCAGGTACAGCACGGGTTAGATACAGAGTAAAGCTCCCTCCACACTGTCCCATCAAACAATCCCAGGGCAGGTACAGCACGGGGTTAGATACAGAGTAAAGCTCCCTCTACACTGTCCCATCAAACACTCCCAGGGCAGGTACAGCACGGGTTATATACCGAATACAGCTCCCTCTACACTCTGAACTAAACTACAGATCCAGTGGGAACCTGTTCAACCTCCGTCATCTCCAGGCCCGATCCAAGACCGTCCCAACCTCTGTCGTCGAACTACAGTACGCGGACGACGTTTGCGTCTGCGCACATTCAGAGGCCGAACTCCAAGTCATAGTCAACATCTTCACTGAGGCATACGAAAGCATGGGCCTTGCACTAAACATCCGTAAAACAAAGGTCCTCCACCAACCTGACCCCACCACACAGCACTGCCCCCCAGTCATCAAAATCCACGGTGTGGCCCTGGACAACGTGGACAACTTTCCATACCTCGACAGACCTCGATGTCGAGGTTCAACACCGTCTCCAGTGTGCCAGCGCAGCCTTCGGCCGCCTGAGGAAGAGAGTGTTCGAAGATCAGGCCCTCAAATCTGCCACCAAGCTCATGGTCTACAGGGCTGTAGTGATACTCGCCCTCTTGTATGGCTCAGAGACGTGGACCATGTACAGTAGACACCTCAAATCGCTGGAGAAATACCACCAACGATGTCTCCGCAAGATCCTGCAAATCCCCTGGGAGGACAGACGCACCAACATTAGCGTCCTCGACCAGGCCAACATCCCCAGCATCGAAGCACTGACCACACTCCACCAGCTCCGTTGGGCGGGCCACATTGTTCGCATGCCTGACACAGGACTCCCAAAGCAAGCGCTCTACTCGGAACTCCTACACGGCAAGTGAGCCCCAGGTGGGCAGAGGAAACTTTTCAGGGACACCCTCAAAGCCTCCTTGATAAAATGCAACATCCCAACCAACACTTGGGAGACCCTGGCCAAAGACCACCCTAAGTGGAGGAAGTGCATCCAGGAGGGCGTTGAGCACCTCGAGTCTCGTCGCCGAGAGCATGCAGACATCAAGCACAGGCAGCGGAAGGAGCGTGCGGCAAACCAGACTCCCCACCCACACTTTCCTTCAACCACTGTCTGTCCCACCTGTGACGGAAACTGTAATTACTGTATTGGACTGTTCAGTCACCTAAGAACTCACTTTTAGAGTGGAAGCAAATCTTCCTCGATTCCGAGCGACTGCCTATTATGACACTGTTCCACCAACACTCCCAGGGCAGGTACAGCACGGGTTCGATACAGAGTAAAGCTCTCTCTACACTGTGCCATCAAACACTCCTAGGGCAGGTACAGCACAGGTTAGATACAGAGTAAAGCTCTCTCTACACTGTCCCATCAAACACTCCCAGGGCAGGTACAGCACGGGATTAGATACAGAGTAAAGCTCCCTCTACACTGTCCCATCAAACACTCCCAGGGCAGGTACAGCACGGGGTTAGATACAGAGTAAAGCTCCCTCTACACTGTCCCATCAAACACTCCCAGGGCAGGTACAGCACGGGGTTAGATACAGAGTAAAGCTCCCTCTACACTGTCCCATCAAACACTCCCAGGGCAGGTATAGCACGGGGTTAGATACAGAGTAAAGCTCCCTCTACGCTGTCCCATCAAACACTCCCAGGGCAGATACAGCACGGGGTTAGATACAGAGTAAAGCTCCCTATACACTGTCCCATCAAACACTCCCAGGGCAGATACAGTCCATGTGAGACTCAGAGTAAAACTCCCTCTACATTGTCCCATCAAACACTCCCAGAGCAGGTACAGCACGGGTTAGATACAGAGTAAAGCTCCCTCCACACTGTCCCATCAAACACTCCCAGAGCAGGTACGGCAAGGGTTAGATACAAAGTAAAGCTCCCTCAACACTATCCCATCAAACACTCCCAGGGCAGGTACGGCAAGAGTTAGATACAAAGTAAAGCTCCCTCTACACTGTCATGTATTCAACTATCATTGTAACGCATGTAGAAGCTGACCTAAGTTGTACACCTTGAGAACATTGACCACAAGGGGGTGAACTTGTGGGAGACACTCCTAACCTGGACTTTCAGGTATAAAAGGGGAAGCTCCACCCACTTTCATCAGTTGAGGTCTTGGTAATAAAGGTTGCTGGTCACAGAGTGACCTTCTCTCAAGTATGGGCCTCATGTGCATTTATACTGTATAGTAAGGACATATCATTGGCGACTAGAAATTGGGATTTAAACCACGCGAGAATGGTCACTAGCAGCACAGAAGCGAGGTACTGTGTTGGTGATGATTGGGACGACTTTATTGAGAGACTACAGCAAAGTTTTGTCACTAAGGAATGGTTGGGACAGGATTCGGCCGACAAACGCAGGGCTCATCTCCTGACGGTTTGTGGATCCAGAACATACTCCCTGATGAAGGACCTTCGAGCGCTAGAGAAGCCGGCGGACAAGATGTTCAAAGAGCTCAATAAGTTGATCGGGGAACACCTTAAACCGGCGAGCAGCATGCACATGGCAAGCCACCGGTTTTACACGCACCAGCGGCAAGAAGGGCAAAGCGTTCTAGACTTCGTGGCAGATCTCCGGCGACTGGCGAGCCGACGTAAGTTCACAGACGCATGCAGAGCGGAGATGCTGCGAGACTTTTTTATTGAGGGCATCAGGCATGCTGGGGTTTTCAGGAAACTGATTGAGACCAAAGACTTGACCTTGGAAGCGGCGGCTCTGATAGCCCAGACATTTATCTCAGGGGAGGAAGAGACCAGAATGATGTATGACAAAAATCTTGGCTCAAATGTGGCAAACGACCAGGGTGTCAACATTGTTAACGCGGCACACAGTTCTCTAGGCAGACAAGGGCAATCGGACATGCCCCAGCATGTAGTTTAACCCAAAGGGGGAATTCAACAGAGACAATGGCTCGCTGAACAGCGATTCATGCCATTGCAATGGATAATGCGGCCAGTAATGGGGCCATCAACACCTGTTAATGGTGCACTTAAGGACAGTTACAGAGACAGTCAGAGACGATCGACTGGTAACGGACCTTTTGTTTCCAACAGCGGGGCCTCCAGCTCATGCTGGAGGTGTGGAGGCAAACACCCAGCGAGAGCTTGCAGGTATCAGCAATATACCTGCAGAAACTGCAACGTCAGCGGTCACTTGGCGTGTATGTGCAGGAAACCTGTAGCCAGGTTGATGTACGAGGAGAACGGGCCCGATGTAAGCCCTACGAGACCAAATGAATACTGGGGGAAATCGCTGGAAGCTGAAGTTCAGCGAGTTCATGTGGAGCACATATACAGTTCATATACCAGGACGCCACCGATAATGATGAAAGTGCTCCTCAATGGCATCCCAGTATTAATGGAGCTAGACACAGGGGCCAGCCAGTCCCTGATGAGTACCAAACAGTTCGAAAGGTTGTGGGTGTCCAAGGCCAGGAGGCCAAAATTATTGCCGATTGACGCACAGCTACGGACATATACAAAGGAGATCATTCCGGTGCAAGGCAGCGCCACGGTAGTCGTGACCCACAAAGATTCGGAGAACAGGTTGCCACTCTGGATTGTCCCGGGGGATGGTCCCGCACGACTGGGGAAGAGTTGGTTTGCTGTCATGAACTGGAAATGGGGTGATGTCAATGCAATTTCTGCTGTAGCTCGAGTCTCATGCTCACAGGTCCTGGACAAATTTGACTCATTATTTCAACCCGGCATCGGTACTTTCATGGGGGCCAAGGTAGTGATTCACATAAACCCGGACGCCAGACCAGTACACCACAAGACCAGAGCGGTGCCGTATGTGATGCGGGAAAAGATAGAATGTGAATTGGACCGCCTGCACAGGGAAGGCATCATCTCGCCAGTCGAATTCAGTGACTGGGCGAGCCCGATCGTGCCGGTGCTCAAGGCGGATGGGTCGGTCAGGATATGTGGCGATTACAAGGCCACCATCAATCGGGTGTCACTCCAAGACGAGTACCCACTACCGAGAGAGGAGGACCTCTTTGCGACGCTATCCGGTGGCGAACTTTTTTCAAAATTGGACCTGACCTCAGCTTACCTGATCCAGGAGCTGGCGAGTGAGTTGAAGAAGCTGACCACCATCACGACACACAAGGGGTTGTTTGAGTATAACAGATGTACGTTCGGGATTCGTTCGGTCGCCGCGATCTTTCAGCGAAATATGGAAAGCCTCGTCAAGTCGATTCCAAGGACGGTGGTTTTTCAGGACAACATCCTCATCACGGGTCGCGATACTGAAGAACACCTCCACAACCTGGAGGAGGTGCTACACAGACTGGACCGGATAGGGCTGCGACTGAAAAAGGCGAAGTGCGTCTTCCTAGCTCCAGAGGTAGAATTCCTGGGGAGGAGGGTAGCAGCAGACGAGATCAGCCCTACTGCGTCCAAAACGGAAGCGATCCAGAGAGCACCCAGACCCCGTAACACAACGGAGCTGCGTTCGTTCCTGGAGCTCCTGAACTATTTTGGTAACTTTCTTCCCAAATTGAGCACGGTGTTAGAGCCAATACACGTGCTCCTACACAAAGGTCGCGAATGGGTCTGGAGGGACAGCCAGGAAAGTGCTTTTGATAGAGCACGCAATTTGTTCTGCTCCAACAAACTGTTAACGTTATATAAACCGTGTAAGAAACTTGTTTTAACGTGCGATGCGTCGTCCTATGGGGTCGGGTGTGTGTTGCAGCATGTGAATGCCAATGGTCAGTTACAGCCGGTAGCTTATGCCTCCAGAAGTCTGTCCCAGGCAGAAAGGGGCTACGGGATGGTAGAAAAGGAAGCACTAGCATGTGTGTATGCAGTCAAAAAAATGCACCAGTACCTGTTTGGCAGGAAATTTGAGCTGGAGACAGATCACAAACCCCTGTAAGTGTGAATGTTTTCTAGAAGAATCACTCGTCACTCTGGGTCAGTTCCATACATCAAAATGGTTTTTATTACGCCGGCGGGGAGGAAGTCTCTGGTCCAACTCCAGGCACTCCACTCCACCGAACAAAGGATTTCATGGATATTTATATGTTTTACAATAGTTTACTACAGCTACTTCAGCCCATTTCGGCTGGACATATCCAATCACATTGATTATAGATTACATATAGGTTTACCTAGGCCAATCAAATTTCCCCACTCGTGAGTATGTGTCTGCGTGATCACTTCGTGCTCAGCTCAGGGTCTTGTGATGTTTTCCAGGCCCCTTTCTTATCTACTATCTTTGGATTCTATGGAGCGCAGCCTCCTTATCTTAATCCTGTTTATTGGAGTACCATGGTACACCCTTCCACCACGACATCTTGCCTGGGGCCTGGAGGTTGCTGATAGAAGACATCTGTTGAACAAGCTTTTTCTGTGTGTTCCTGTGTAAGGAGAAGCAACTATCAGCGAGCTAGGAATGTGGCCATGTCTGTTAGCTAAGTTCCCCTGGTGCATTGCAGTTTTCTCTAGCAGCCATTTTGTACATACATATTATACGTTTCGCAGGTGCCTTTGCCTTAGGAAATGCCCGTTAACAATCCCCCCTTTCGGTAAGAAGACTAGTCCTAGTCTTCCTTTAACCGACACCACTTGTCATTGTACATTTTTTTAAATATATATATATGCGGTACTCCCTGCCTCAACGTGCTGGCCAGTCACGTGGTTTCGGAAGTCCCGGTTGTTTAGATCAAATTGATGTCATTCAAATTACCCTGCCCTTCAATTAGGTTGATCTCTTTGTCGATTCGAGCCCTGGCCCTAATTCTCCTGTGTCGTGCATATTTTTTGCATGATCGGCAGGCCATAACACCCCATGTTACTGCCAGTATCAGCTGTATCCCGACCAGTACGTGTGATATTATTCGGATCCAGGGATGGATGCTTACATTCATTCCCCAGTCCCAGATCCTCCACCACCAGCTCTGATCCTGTAACTCTGTTTCGGTATCCTTTTTCAGTATTTCGACCCTTGTCTGGAGTTGGTGGTAGAGTTTGACAGGCTGGCCTACTCTGAGTCTTAGTTCCCTTAGCATTTCAGCTAAATGTGGGATCGGGGCCTGCTCAGGCTCGTCACAGTCCTGCAGGTGATCATGGAGCTGATCGGTCACGTTAATAATCTCGGTACCTCGACGTCTAACCTGGGTGATGTGGACTTGTCCTGTGGCTACAGGACGTAGAGGTGTAAAGCAAAAGTTTGGCTGTGGGATCTGGCATTGCAGGCCATTGTACTGATAAGAGCGCTCCGTGGTAGAAACGCAGTACTTCCCCTTTCCTCCGTATCGTGCCCTGGCAAAATGTGCGTGGGCAGGTACTATTTCTAATACGCACCCATCGGTCCGGTTGAACCCACACTCATCTAGTTCTCCTTGTCCCACTGGGTGCGGGCACGCCGTAATGTCACACTTCAGCTTGCATCCCGTGAGGGAGATTCCATAAAGTGTATTGTCCCTGCGGATAGCAGAGACTGCGGTCAGATAGTAACGGAGGGAGGTGTTCTCCCGCACGATCCCGATATTCTCCAGCTGATAAAGGGGAAATGGTCCTGAGTCTGGTGTGGCTATCGGTATTATCAGGACTATTCCTACCCCGGCGGCCTTGCCCATCGGGCAACTTGGGATTACCGGGTATACTCTGGTCAATCCTTTCAGAGTGCAGTTATCCAGTGCCCCCCTTTGTCTGGCCAGCTGGGTTAGCTGCGAACTTTCAATTCAGTCCGGCACCTCCCCCCTTTGGATCTGGTCGAGGTTGTGCTGTATTTGTCCCACCATCCACAAGCCATAAACATGGCAGGGCTGTCCTTGCCTTAGTTTCCCGACATCTTCCTTTTCTCTGTCAATAAGGCGATTAATTGTTTTGGCATGTGTCTCGATTATCGAAATTCCATCTAGCTGTATTTCCATGCCTTCCCTTCCTCGGTCGGCTTGATCTTTCTGATTCTGCTCTGCCCGCTCTAGTAGTTCTTTCATCACCCCTTTAAGCTGTTCCACTTTTTCATTCAGCCCTTGTATATCCAGTGAGTTTACTATGGAGGTTCCGGTATTAAAACCAGTAGCAGCGTCATTAACTATTCCTCTCTTATTCCTATGCACCTGCTCTTGTCCTCGGAACCTACTGGCGCCCATGGCATCGGCAGCCTGTTGCATTCCAACCTTACTTAATACACTGTACATATTCCTTGCCTGCTCCGTACAATATTCCGGCATTTGTATGCCTGAGATATTGATCAGAACCGGCACAATTTCATGCTTAACATTATGCGATAAAATAAGTTCTGTCCTTGCTCCAGTCTTGGTTGGGATGCATATTCCATCAGTTCAATTCAACAAAGCCCCATAGTTCATGTAGTTGTGTTTTTCCTGCGTGTGCTGTATCTCACGTAGTCCGTCTGTATTATCCAGTGCTTGTGTGGGCCTTAAGGTTCCCAGTATCATGAGTCCCCAGAGTCGAAGTAGCCACTGCGTTCCCATCTCGGAGAGTGTTTTATCTGCAAATTTTAAACAGATAGCCTGGTCGTCACCAGGTGTTAGGTTCTGGTCTACTTGTGTCGTGGTCACTCTGTGGGATCAGAGGTAAGGGTTAAGTATTCTTTATAGTCGTACCATCTCTATCACTTCATATCCCTGTCTGGGCTGCCGTCGGTTTTGCATTTGAGCCTGCTGTGCTCGAGCCTGCACGATGGCCCATCGAAATATTATCCAAACTCCAATCAACACCAATGCCACCACTATTCCTCCAAACATCCCAGTCTGCTTTACTGTTAGGCTGGGTTTGTGGATTATACGTACCCACCATGGGGTAACATTGGCTCTATTGCCATAGGTGATAGTGCTATGGCTGCGCACTGCACTATCCATCTGGTCCCGTTTAAAAAAAATCTCTTCTAGCCTGTTTATCTTAGCTTTTAACTCTTGACCAGCTAGTTCTGTTTTATTTTTATTCTGACTATCCCACCATTTCCTGTGTCTGTTAGGTGAGTCTTCTTTATTTTATTAAGAAATTCAAATTAGTAAGGTCCAGTGTAAAACAGCTGTCAATGGAAAGAGTTAACTCCTTTACAGGGTTGTAAGAAGGCCTGATGTCATTACGTGACTTCGCGTAATCATCCAAATCTTTGTGCCTTCAAAACTTGCTTAGAAATTAGGAATCCGTTAAAATAGCAGAAATCATTAGTAAAGTGGTCATAATAAAAATCTTCTCATCGGGAAAGACAGCATTTTCGATTAAACTCCAAATTTTCCAAACTTCTAATTCAAGTACTTACCAAAGATTTTTTTGTAATTGATTTAAAACGAGACCGCACATTTTCAATAGCTATTTTGTTTACTGAAATCCAATTTTCACACAAGCTGTATACATGCCAACATTTCGGGGGGGGGTTTTTACGGTCCCGTTCACTGGGCAAATCTTGTGTTTTATTTCTCTCTCGGCACAAAATCTAAACTCCCGTGCCAGTTCCATTTTCTATAAGAATTTTTAAATTCAGTCAGATTTTCTAATTCCCAGTTTTTTCTTTCTGTGCTGAGTTCACATAGCTTAGATCTTTTCTCCTCATTATTTTCAAAACGTTCCTGCTTGTTTAGACTGTTCGGGACTTTTCTTGATAAGATTTCCAAAATGGACGTTGTTTTTCAAACTGCAGTGAAACTTTCTCGTAATTTAAAATCATTATCAATGTAGAGTGTCTTTTGCCTCCTCCAATTTTTTTCTCTTCCTTTTCCCAATTAAACCAATATCTTTTTCACAGCCAATATCAACTAGTATTTAGTAAGTTATGTCTTTTTCCATCGCAAACACTCTTTTTTTCAGCACTTATTTAGTACGTTACGTCTCTTTTTCCAAACCTTTTAGTTTTATTTCTTTTTTTAAAAAAGAGATCAGGTTTAACTTTTTGTTTTAAATGTATTGCATTTTGTTGTGCCTTTTCTTAACCAGTGGTACTTGAAACCTTCACAATAAAATTAACTCTTCACTGTTCCCATCCAAATTTCTGCTCCCCTTTTGTAGAATTTGTATTTATTGTTGAATTACAAAATGTAATACATATGGTAATACTGTTTTTTTTTGTTGCCTAACTTCTGTTTTAGAAGCTGATCAAAAACTTTAATCTTTTGCTCTGTAACTTCAATTTTGTGATATAGTATCTCATAAATTACATCTTTTTTAAGCTTCAGCTTCTGACGCAGTATGTGTACTTTTATTAAAAAGGCTTCCAAACCCAAGATTTTCCAATACAACCAAAATGTTTATCAATGAGAATCACCTGAAATATCTCAAAATCCCAATTCAAATATTGTACTGCCAATCTTTTATTTAAAAATCTCTTTACTGAGCTAGAAGCTTTCGTCAAGGTTTTACACAAAGGAAAATGGGAGCATACTTCCCCAGCTTGCAGCCTCGAGAGACCCACACAGGCTTTTATTAAAAAAGGCATTACAGCTTCCCTTCTCCGTTCTTTATCTCATTCCTAGACTAAATTTATTGCCTTTCAACCCAATGTAATCAATGATTGCGTGTTTTCTTTTGACAACAAAGTGAGCTGTCGAATTTTTTTTTAAAGAAAAACCAATGGGACCAAGTATTTTTTTATCTTTTGCTCAACAAACCTATCCTTTGTGCAGTGCTCCCTAAGTTATCATCCGAATAAATCCACACCTGCATTTCGAACTTAAAATGTAATTCAATTCTCGGTTCACACTTTCTTAAAACTTCTCTGTCTGAGAAAGTGGGTGGAGCTAAAACAAACAGACAGCTCCACCACTTTACCAAACAGGCTTTCAGACACATGAAAAATTGATTAATTCCCACCTCAAATATTCCACAGGCAAAAATCACACAAGCATTCTTCATTCAAAGACAGACATTCACAAAAGTCTCTTTTCATTCAACAAAGTTTATTGTTTGGCCAGCTCTATTCTTGGATCCACACTTCACTTAAGATAGTCACTATCAGGTTTTTAAAATTTCTTACATGTTGATTTACTTCCTCTGTTAATTTTACGTGGGCTCGAAGAATCAGAACCCAGGCCTTTTCTATTACTTTCTTTTGTTTCTCCGCCACGTGGCGGGTAAGAAACCCTTCGGGCCCCCACTCGAGTTTTGTTGTTACATTGGCCATATTGGGTATGATTAGCTCGTTAGGAATCTTACTCTCAGAGGTCCGCTTTTGCCCAGCGCAACTTGTAGTAGACCGTCTCTAGCTACTGTCAGGTCACAAGTCTGTTATTACACAAACTTATACAATTCTTAAAGCACCTTTAAGCAAATCCCGCAGTGCCCTATGCCTCCTTAACGACTACCTACCACCGTTTTGCCTGTTGGTCCGACCCTTCTCGCAGGTTGGATATTCCGTCAGCCTCTGGACACCACCTGGTCCCTTTCCCCCCTGGGATCTACTGCCAATTCCCTTACTGGTGTCGCTCGGTCTCACGATCCTATGGTCTCAGGGGGTTCTCTACGCCTACTTGATCCTGGCCGTCACGTGGGACTAAGTCTTCTTAATTCAAGCTCAGGCTAGGTGTGTGAGATACTGGACCATCTATCCATGTCGATCAACCTGTGCGTTCACCTCCAGCACCCCGCTATTTTACTCAGACTTATATTCACCCGGACTCTCCAGGGGTGTCCGCAACGGCCTCTGCAACATCCTGTTTGTGACGCCACTGTGAGCGCGAATGTTTTCTGGAAGAATCACTCGTCACTCTGGGTCAGTTCCATACATCAAAATGGTTTTTATTACGCCGGCGGGGAGGAAGTCTCTGGTCCAACTCCAGGCACTCTACTCCACCGAACAAAGGATTTCATGGATATTTATATGTTTTACAACAGTTTACTACAGCTACTTCAGCCCATTTCGGCTGGACATATCCAATCACATTGATTATCGATTACATATAGGTTTACCTAGGCCAATTAAATTGCCCCACTAGTGAGTATGTGTCTGCGTGATCACTTCGTGCTCAGCTCGGGGTTGCTCAGGGTCTTGTGATGTTTTCCAGGCCCCTTTCTGATCTACTATCTTTGGATTCTATGGAGCGCGGCCTCCTTATCTTAATCCTGTTTACAGGAGTACCATGGTACACCTTTCCACCACGACATCTTGCCTGGGGCCTGGAGGTTGCTGATAGAAGACATCTGTTGAACAAGCTTTTTCTGTGTGTTCCTGTGTAAGGAGAAGCAACTATCAGCGAGCTAGGAATGTGATGCAGTTGCAGTTTTCTCTAGCAGCCATTTTGTACATACATATTATACGTTTCGCAGGTGCCTTTGCCTTAGGAAATGCCCGTCAACACCCCTAACGTCCTTTTTGGCCGACAACAAGGCCATAAATGCGAATGCATCGGCCCGCATACAGAGGTGGGCACTCACGTTAGCCACCTATGACTACACAATTCGGCACTGAAAACTGCGCTGATGCACTCAGCAGGCTCCCACTAGCCACCACTGAGGGGGCAACTGAGCATGATGCTGAGATGATCATGGCTGTTGAAGCTTTCGAAAGCGAAGGCTCACCTGTGACAGCCCGTCAGATTAAAGTCTGGACAAATAAAGACCCGCTACTGTCTTTAGTTAAGAAATGTGTCCTGAATGGGGACTGGGCAGCCACGTACGGGGCATGCCCTGAGGAATTTAAACCATTTCATAGGCACAAGGATGAACTCTCGATTCATGTCGATTGCCTTCTGTGGGGAAACCGTGTAGTCATGCCCCAGATGGGCAGAAAGGTGTTGATCAGAGAACTTCATAATGAGCACCCGGGCATCATCATGATGAAGGCAATTGGCAGGTCACACGATTGATGGCCAGGGATAGGTGCAGACTGGAACTTTGTGTTCGCAGGTGCAACACGTGTGCTCAGCTGGGCAACGTACACAGGGAAGCCCCCCTTAGCCCCTGGTCCTGGCCTGCCAAGCCATGGTCACGCATCCATGTGGACTGCGCAGGTCCTTTCATGGGAAAAATGTTTTTGGTTGTAGTAGACGCCTACTCCAAATGGATCGAGTGTGACATTTTAAATTCAAGCACTTCCTCTGCCACGGCAGAAAGTCTATGGGCAATGTTCGCCGCCCATGGTCTACCGGACGTCTTGGTCAGCGACAATGGCCCGTGCTTCACAAGCATTGAATTTCAGGACTTCATGGCAGGAAATGGAATCAACCATGTCAGAACGGCACCATTCAAGCCGGCCTCAAACGGACAGGCGGAACGAGCAGTGCAGATAATCAAACAGGGATGCTCAGAATCCAAGGGGTTTCCCTACAAAGCCACTTATCACGCCTCCTGTTGGCCTATAGATCCCGACCACACTCACTCACAGGGATTCCACCCACAGAGCTGCTAATGAAAAGGATGCACAAAACCAGGTTATCTCTTATACACCCTACTATGAAAGAAATTGTCGAGAGCAGGCGTCAGTCACAATGTGACTACCATGACAGGAATGCGAGGACGCGATGTATTGATGTCAATGACCCTGTTTTTGTCCTCAACTACGCTGCAGGGCTCAAATGGCTTGCAGGCACTGTGATTGCCAAAGAGGGGAATAGGGTTTTGGTAGTTAAACTTACCAATCGACAAATCTGCCGCAAACACGTGGATCAAACTAAAAGGAGGTTCAACAACCCCATAGAAGAAGCAGAGGAAGAACACGATGTAGAATTCACTCCACCACAGGTGACCGAACACCGGAACCAAGTGGAGGAGAGCCCAGTCACTGTGGGCAGTCCGGACAGTCCTGAGGCACCGCAAATAGCAGACACTCAGGCCAGCGCTCAACAACCGGAGCCCCAACTCAGGCGCTCTACAAGGAAGCGTAAACCACCAGAGAGACTTAACCTGTGATTCCAATAAGACTTTGGGGGGAGGTGATGTCATGTATTCAACTATCATTGTAACCCATGTATAAGCTGACCTAAGTTGTACACCTTGAGAACATTGACCACAAGGGGATGAACCTGTGGGAGACACTCCTAACCTGGACTTTCAGGTATAAAAGGGGAAGCTCCACCCACTTTCATCACTTGAGGTCTCGGTAATGAAGGTAACTGGTCACAGAGTGACCTTCTCTCAAGTATGGGCCTTGTGTGCATTTATATTGTATCGTAAGGGCATATCATACACTGTCCCATCAAACACTCCTAGGGCAGGTACAACACGGGTTAGATACAGAGTAAAGCTCCCTCTGCACTGTCCCATCAAACACTCCCAGGGCAGGTACAGCACGGGGTTAGATACAGAGTAAAGCTCCCTCTACACTGTCCCATCAAACACTCCCAGGGCAAGTACAGCACGGGTTAGATACAGAGTAAAGCTCCCTCTACACTGTCCCATCAAACACTCCCAGGGCAGGTACAGCACGGGGTTAGATACAGAGTAAAGCTCCCTCTACACTGTCCCATCAAACACTCCCAGGGCAGGTACAGCACGGGTTAGCTACAGAGAAAAGCTCCATCTACACTCTCCCATCAAACACTCCCAGGGCAGATACAGCACAGGTTGAATACAGAGTAAAGCATCCTCTTCACAGTCCCATCAAGCACTCCCAGGACAGATACTGCACTGTTAGATTCAGAGTAAAGCTTCGTCTACACTGTCCCATCAAACACTCCCAGGGCAGGTACAGATAACATCCACTATCTCTGCAGCCACTTCTTTTAAGACCCGAGGATGTAAGCCATCAGGTCCAAGGGATTTGTCCGCCTTTAGTTCCATTATTTTACCGTGTACTACTTCTTTAGTGATCGTGATTGTATTAAGTTCCTCCCTCCCTCTAGTCACTTGATTATCCACTATTGGGATGTTTTAGTGTTCTACTGTGAAGACTGATACAAAATATTTGTTTAACGTCTCTGCCAGTTCCCTGTTCTCCATTATTAATTCCCCAGTCTCATCCTCGAGGGGACCAGCATTTACTTCAGCCGCTCTTTTCCTTTGGGAACTTTGGGAGTGTACAAGGAGCTTTACTCTGTATCTAACCTGTGCTGTACCTGCCCTGGGAGTGTGTGATGGGACAGTGTAGAGGGAGCTTTACTCTGTATCTAACCCCGTGCTGTACCTGCCCTGGGAGTGTTTGATGGGACAGTGTAGAGGGAGCTTTACTCTGTATCTAACCCCGTGCTGTACCTGCCCTGGGAGTGTTTGATGGGACAGTGTAGAGGGAGCTTTACTCTGTATCTAACCCCCTGTACCTGCCCTGGGAGTGTTTGATGGGACAGTGTAGTGGGAGCTTTACTCTGTATCTAACCCCGTGCTGTACCTGCCATGGGAGTGTTTGATGCAAAAAGTGTTCCATTAATGTGCAAGTAAAACGAGAGAGTTCAAGGGATAGTAATATAAAAAGAAAAGAAAGACTTGCATTTCTATAGCGCCTTTCACGACCACTGGACATCTCAAAGCGCTTTACAGCCAATAAAGTACTTTTGGAGTGTAGTCACTGTTGTAATGTGTGAAACGCGGCAGCCAATTATCGCACAGCAAGCTCCCACAAACAGCAATGTGATAATGACCAGATCATCTGTTTTGTTATGTTGATTGAGGGATAAATATTGGCCCCAGGACACCTGGGGAGAACTCCCCTGCTCTTCTTCGAAATAATTCCATGGGACCTTTTGTGTCCACCTGAGAGAGCAGACGGGGCCTCGGTTTAACGTCTCAACTGAAAGACGGAACCTCCGACAGTGCAGCGCTCCCTCAGCACTGCACTGGGAGTGCCAGCCGAGATTGATGTGCTCAAGTCCCTGGAGCGGGACTTGAAGCCACAACCTTCTGACTCTGAGGCAAGTGTGCTGCCCACTGAGCCACAGCTGACAGCTAGCCAAACAATTTAAACATGCTTATTTAAATTTTTAACAATTTCAAGCAGTTTTACAGAAATATTGAGAAGAGAAAGAAAGATGCAAGTTGATTTAATCTTACCGTAACTTTCATATTTCTTGGCAACAGTTAGAGAAAGCCAGTCCTGAGCGGAAGCCAGCCCTGACCAGCTTGAATTCCAGGTCAGGTGCTGCTGTCTGCAGCCTCTAGCAAAACGTCTAAGGCACAACTGGGGGCAATGTTGGGCGGGCGGTGGGAGGGACATCTGCTACACACGTTGGCATTGAGAGGCCCAAACTATTTCCATGGCTGGGGCTCAGCTACATAATATTGGCAAGCTGCCAATGCTCAATGTGTTCTGATCAGCAGCTCACCGCTGGGCGGGGTGGGGGGGCGGATTGGGGGAGGCGAGACGGCTGGAGGAGGTTACAGAAATAGGGATGGGGCGAGACCATGGGGGGATTTGGACACATAAGAACATAAGATAGCGGAGCAGGAGTAGGCCATTCGGCCCCTCGAGCCTGCTCCGCCATTCAATGAGATCATGAGATCTTCAACCTCAACTCCACTTTCCCGCCCAGTCTCCATATCTCTTGATACCCTTCATATCCAAAAATCTATCGATCTCTGTCTTGAATATACTCAACGACTGAGCCTCCACAGACCTCTGGGGCAGAGAATTCCAAAGATTCACCACCCTCTGAGTGAAGAAATCTCTCCTCATCTCAGTCCTAAATGGCCGACCTTTTATCCTGAGACTGTGACCCCTGGTTCTAGACTCCCCAGCCCGGGGGGAAACATCCTCCCTACATCTACCCTGTCAAGCTCTGTAAGAATTTTAAAATGGAGGTGTTGGTGGACCAAGAGCCAATGTAGGTCAGTGAGCACAGGGGGTGATGGGTGAGCGGGACTTGGTGTGAGTTAGGACACGGGGCAGTGTGCACAGGGGGTGATGGGCGAGTGGGACTCGGTGCGAGTTAGGACACGGGGCAGTGTGCACAGGGGGTGATGGGTGAGCGGGACTCGGTGTGAGTTAGGACACGGGGCAGTGTGCACAGGGGGTGATGGGCGAGTGGGACTTGGTGTGAGTTAGGACACGGGTCAGTGTGCACAGGGGGTGATGGGTGAGCGGGACTTGGTGCGAGTTAGGACACGGGTCAGCGAGCACAGGGGGTGATGGGTGAGCGGGACTTGGTGCGAGTTAGGACACGGGTCAGCGAGCACAGGGGGTGATGGGTGAGTGGGACTTGGTGTGAGTTAGGACACGGGGCAGTGTGCACAGGGGGTGATGGGTGAGCGGGACTTGGTGTGAGTTAGGACACGGGTCAGTGTGCACAGGGGGTGATGGGCGAGCGGGACTTGGTGTGAGTTAGGACACGGGGCAGTGTGCACAGGGGGTGATGGGTGAGCGGGACTCGGTGTGAGCTAGGACACGGGGCAGTGTGCACAGGGGGTGATGGGTGAGTGGGACTTGGTGCGAGTTAGGACACGGGTCAGTGTGCACAGGGGGTGATGGGCGAGCGGGACTTGGTGCGAGTTAGGACACGGGGCAGTGTGCACAGGGGGTGATGGGTGAGTGGGACTTGGTGCGAGTTAGGACACGGGTCAGTGTGCACAGGGGGTGATGGGTGAGTGGGACTCGGTGCGAGTTAGGACACGGGGCAGTGTGCACAGGGGGTGATGGGTGAGCGGGACTCGGTGCGAGTTAGGACACGGGGCAGTGTGCACAGGGGGTGATGGGTGAGTGGGACTCGGTGCGAGTTAGGACACGGGGCAGTGTGCACAGGGGGTGATGGGTGAGTGGGACTCGGTGCGAGTTAGGACACGGGGCAGCGAGCACAGGGGGTGATGGGTGAGTGGGACTCGGTGCGAGTTAGGACACGGGGCAGTGTGCACAGGGGGTGATGGGTGAGTGGGACTCGGTGCGAGTTAGGACACGGGGCAGTGTGCACAGGGGGTGATGGGTGAGTGGGACTGGGTGCGAGTTAGGACACGGGGCAGTGTGCACAGGGGGTGATGGGTGAGTGGGACTGGGTGCGAGTTAGGACACGGGGCAGTGTGCACAGGGGGTGATGGGTGAGCGGGACTTGGTGTGAGTTAGGACACGGGGGCAGTGTGCACAGGGGGTGATGGGTGAGCGGGACTTGGTGCGAGTTAGGACACGGGGCAGTGTGCACAGGGGGTGATGGGCGAGTGGGACTTGGTACGAGCTAGGACACGGGGCAGTGTGCACAGGGGGTGATGGGTGAGCGGGACTTGGTGCGAGTTAGGACACGGTCAGTGTGCACAGGGGATGATGGGTGAGCGGGACTTGGTGCGAGTTAGGACACGGGGCAGTGAGCACAGGGGGTGATGGGTGAGCGGGACTTGGTGCGAGTTAGGACACGGTCAGTGTGCACAGGGGATGATGGGTGAGCAGGACTTGGTGCGAGTTAGGACACGGGGCAGTGTGCACAGGGGGTGATGGGTGAGCGGGACTTGGTGCGAGTTAGGACACGGTCAGTGTGCACAGGGGATGATGGGTGAGTGGGACTTGGTGCGAGTTAGGACACGGGGCAGTGAGCACAGCGGGTGATGGGTGAGTGGGACTTGGTGCGAGTTAGGACACGGGGCAGTGAGCACAGCGGGTGATGGGTGAGCGGGACTTGGTGCGAGTTAGGACACGGGGCAGTGTGCACAGGGGGTGATGGGTGAGCGGGACTTGGTGCGAGTTAGGACACGGGGCAGTGTGCACAGGGGATGATGGGTGAGCGGGACTCGGTGCGAGTTAGGACACGGGGCACAGGGGGTGATGGGTGAGCAGGACTTGATGCGAGTTAGGACACGAGGCACAGGGGGTGATGGGTGAGCGGGACTCGGTGCGAGTTAGGACATGGGGCAGCGAGCACAGGGATCGATGGGTGAGTGGGACTTGGTGCGTTTTAGGACACGGGCAGCTGAGTTTTGGATGAGCTCAAGTTTACGTAGGGTAGAATGTGGGAGGCCAGCCAGCAGAGCGTCAGAATAGTCAAGTCTAGAGATAACAAAGGCATGGCTGAGGGCTTTAGCTAAGGCACGGCAGAAATTATAAATGACATCTAAGCTTGTTTAACTTATCACTTTGGTCCTGCGTTGCACAAAGTGTTCCTTGGTGTGTTTGAAAAGGCACCCATATAATGCGTGGGACATTGAATAATTGATGGTGTTTACCAAGGTGAGAAAACGCTCTCATCTTCAAGCACTTTTGCCTGCGGTGCTTGTGGCTAACCAATCCGACATACCTTCTGAATGGAATTCCTTCAGGAACCATTGCCCATGTCTTTCGATGTTACTCTCAGAGCTTTGAGAGTCTTGGAGAGTTCAAGTGTAATGGTTTATCTGCTTTTCCTACCGTAGGATGCGCGGAAGCAATGGAGCATTTCTGAGAGTGTGTTAAATCGCACAACTCAGTATCATTAATCGTGCACTTGACCTTCCCAACATCTGCTCTTTTGGAATTCTGCGCAGCAGGCTGAGGTCCCCTGGGATTCGGGAACAACGGCAGTGTTTGTGACTGAAACTTCAGGTTTCTTCCAAAAAGGACACTGACCTAACAGTATTTTATTTAACTACAAATATAAAAGATTAATGAGATACTAAATTAATTATTTGCATCCCCCGCCAGAGACAGTGCCAGGTCTGGGATCATCACTGTTTCGCTTCTATTAAGGAACGCTGTGATCTATTGGTTATCACAGCGCACAAATTAAGTAACACTGTGATCTATTGGTTATCACAGTGCACAAATTAAGTAACGCTGTGATCTATTGGTTATCACAGGGCACAAATTAAGTAACGCTGTGAACTATTGGTTATCACAGAGCACAAATTAAGTAACGCTGTGATCTATTGGTTATCACAGAGCACAAATTAAGTAACGCTGTGATCTATTGGTTATCACAGAGCACAAATTAAGTAACGCTGTGATCTATTGGTTATCACAGAGCACAAATTAAGTAATGCTGTGATCTATTGGTTATCACAGAGCACAAATTAAGTAACGCTGTGATCTATTGGTTATCACAGCGCACAAATTAAGTCACGCTGTGATCTTTTGGTAGTCAAAGCGCACAAATTAAGAAACGCTGTGATATATTGGTTATCACAGAGCACAAATTAAGAAATGCTGTGATCCATTGGTTATCACAGCGCACAAATTAAGTAACGCTGTGATCTATTGGTTATCACAGGGCACAAATTAAGTAACGCTGTAATCTATTGGTTATCACAGGGCACAAATGAAGTAACGCTGTGATTTATTGGTTATCACAGCGCACAAATTAAGTAACGCTGTGATCTATTGGTTATCACAGCGCACAAATTATGTAATGCTGTGATCTATTGGTTATCACGGCGCACAAATTAAGTAACGCTGTGATCTATTGAATTTCACAGCGCACAAATTAAGTAACGCTGTGATCTATTGGTTATCACAGCGCACAAATTAAGTAACGCTGTGATCTATTGGTTATCACAGGGCACAAATTAAGTAACACTGTGATCTATTGGTTATGACAGCGCACAAATTAAATAACGCTGTGATCTATTGGTTATCACAGAGCACAAATTAAGTAACGCTGTGATCTATTGGTTATCACAGCGCACAAATTAAGTAACGCTGTGATCTATTGGTTATCACAGCGCACAAATTAAGTAACGCTGTGATCTATTGGTTATCACAGCGCACAAATTAAGTAACGCTGTGATCTATTGGTTATCACAGGGCACAAATGAAGTAACGCTGTGATCTATTGGTTATCACAGGACACAAATTAAATAACGCTGTGATCTATTGGTTATCACAGGGCACAAATTAAGTAACGCTGTGATCTATTGGTTATCAC
This sequence comes from Pristiophorus japonicus, assembly GCF_044704955.1. Taxonomy (NCBI): domain Eukaryota; kingdom Metazoa; phylum Chordata; class Chondrichthyes; family Pristiophoridae; genus Pristiophorus; species Pristiophorus japonicus. The sequence goes on along the minus strand of NC_092010.1, from coordinate 29,373,210 downwards.
AGCGCACAAATTAAGTAACGCTGTAATCTATTGGTTATCACAGGGCACAAATTAAGTAACGCTGTTATCTATTGGTCATCACAGGGCACAAATTAAGTAACGCTGTGATCGATTGGTTATTACAGCGCACAAATTAAGTAACGCTGTGATCTATTGGTTATCACAGCGCACAAATTAAGTAACGCTGTGAACTATTGGTTATCACAGAGCACAAATTAAGTAATGCTGTGATCTATTGGTTATCACAGAGCACAAATTAAGTAACGCTGTGATCGATTGGTTATCACAGCGCACAAATTAAGTAACGCTGTGATCTATTGGTTATCACAGAGCACAAATTAAGTAATGCTGTGATCTATTGGTTATCACAGAGCACAAATTAAGTAATGCTGTGATCTATTGGTTATCACAGAGCACAAATTAAGAAATGCTGTGATCCATTGGTTATCACAGCGCACAAATTAAGTAACGCTGTGATCTATTGGTTATCACAGGGCACAAATTAAGTAACGCTGTAATCTATTGGTTATCACAGGGCACAAATGAAGTAACGCTGTGATTTATTGGTTATCACAGCGCACAAATTAAGTAACGCTGTGATCTATTGGTTATCACAGTGCACAAATTATGTAATGCTGTGATCTATTGGTTATCACGGCGCACAAATTAAGTAACGCTGTGATCTATTGAATTTCACAGCGCACAAATTAAGTAACGCTGTGATCTATTGGTTATCACAGCGCACAAATTAAGTAACGCTGTGATCTATTGGTTATCACAGAGCACAAATTAAGTAACGCTGTGATCGATTGGTTATTACAGCGCACAAATTAAGTAACGCTGTGATCTATTGGTTATCACAGCGCACAAATTAAGTAACGCTGTGATCTATTGGTTATCACAGGGCACAAATTAAGTAACGCTGTGATCTATTGGTTATCACAGGACACAAATTAAATAACGCTGTGATCGATTGGTTATCACAGAGCACAAATTAAGTAACGCTGTGATCTATTGGTTATCACAGAGCACAAATTAAGTAACGCTGTGATCTATTGGTTATCACAGAGCACAAATTAAGAAACGCTGTGATCTATTGGTTATCACAGAGCACAAATTAAGTAACGCTGTAATCTATTGGTTATCACAGGGCACAAATGAAGTAACGCTGTGATTTATTGGTTATCACAGCGCACAAATTAAGAAATGCTGTGATCCATTGGTTATCACAGCGCACAAATTAAGTAACGCTGTGATCTATTGGTTATCACAGGGCACAAATTAAGTAACGCTGTGATCTATTGGTTATCACAGAGCACAAATTAAGAAACGCTGTGATCTATTGGTTATCACAGAGCACAAATTAAGAAACGCTGTGATCTATTGGTTATCACAGAGCACAAATTAAGTAACGCTGTAATCTATTGGTTATCACAGGGCACAAATTAAGAAACGCTGTGATCTATTGGTTATCACAGAGCACAAATTAAGTAACGCTGTAATCTATTGGTTATCACAGGGCACAAATGAAGTAACGCTGTGATCTATTGGTTATCACAGAGCACAAATTAAGTAACGCTGTGATCTATTGGTTATCAGAGGGCACAAATTAAGTAACGCTGTGATCTATTGGTTATCACAGAGCACAAATTAAGTAACACTGTGATCTATTGGTTATCAGAGGGCACAAATTAAGTAACGCTGTGATCTATTGGTTATCACAGAGCACAAATTAAGTAACGCTGTGATCTATTGGTTATCACAGAGCACAAATTAAGTAACGCTGTGATCGATTGGTTATCACAGCGAAGAAATTAAGTAACACTGTGATCTATTGGTTATGACAGCGCACAAATTAAATAACGCTGTGATCTATTGGTTATCACAGAGCACAAATTAAGTAACGCAGTGATCTATTGGTTATCACAGCGCACAAATTAAGTAACGCTATGAACTATTGGTTATCACAGGGCACAAATTAAGTAACGCTGTGATCTATTGGTTATCACAGCGCACAAATTAAGTAACGCTATGAACTATTGGTTATGACAGGGCACAAATTAAGTAACGCTTTCATCTATTGGTTGTAACAGCACACAAATTAAGTAACGCTGTGAACTATTGGTTATCACAGAGCACAAATTAAGTAATGCTGTGAGCTATTGGTTATCACAGAGCACAAATTAAGTAACGCTGTGATCGATTGGTTATCACAGCGCACAAATTAAGTAACGCTGTGATCTATTGGTTATCACAGGGCACAAATTAAGTAACGCTGTGATCTATTGGTTATCACAGGGCACAAATTAAGTAACGCTGTGATCTATTGGTTATCACAGGGCACAAATTAAGTAACGCTGTGATCTATTGGTTATCACAGGGCACAAATTAAGTAACGCTGTGATCTATTGGTAGTTATCACAGGGCACAAATTAAGTAACGCTGTGATCTATTGGTTATCACAGGGCACAAATTAAGTAACGCTGTGATCTATTGGTTATCACAGCGCACAAATTAAGTAATGCTGTGATATTGGTGGTTATCACAGCGCACAAATTAAGTAATGCTGTGATCTATTGGTTATCACAGGCCACAAATTAAGTAACGCTGTGATCTATTGGTGGTTATCACAGCGCACAAATAAAGTAATGCTGTGATCTATTGGTTATCACAGCGCACAAATTAAGTAACGCTGTGATCTATTGGTGGTTATCACAGCGCACAAATTAAGTAATGCTGTGATCTATTGGTTATCACAGGCCACAAATTAAGTAACGCTGTGATCTATTGGTTATCACAGGGCACAAATTAAGTAATGCTGTGATCTATTGGTTATCACAGGACACAAATTAAGTAACGCTGTGATCTATTGGTTATTACAGCGCACAAATTAAGTAACGCTGTGATCTATTGGTTATCACAGCGCACAAATTAAGTAACGCTGTGATCTATTGGTTATCACAGGGCACAAATTAAGGAACGCTGTGATCTATTGGTTATCACAGGGCACAAATTAAGTAACGCTGTGATCTATTGGTTATCACAGGGCACAAATTATGTAACGCTGTGATCTATTGGTTATCACAGCGCACAAATTAAGTAACGCTGTGATCCATTGGTTATCACAGCGCACAAATTAAGTAACGCTGTGATCGATTGGTTATCACAGGGCACAAATTATGTAACGCTGTGATCTATTGGTTATCACAGGGCACAAATTAAGTAACGCTGTGATCTATTGGATTTCACAGCGCACAAATTAAGTAACGCTGTGATCTATTGGTTATCACAGCGCACAAATTAAGTAACGCTGTGATCTATTGGTTATCACAGGGCACAAATTAAGTAACGCTGTGATCTATTGGTTATGACAGCGCACAAATTAAATAACGCTGTGATTTATTGGTTATCACAGAGCACAAATTAAGTAACGCTGTGATCTATTGGTTATGACAGCGCACAAATTAAATAACGCTGTGATTTATTGGTTATCACAGAGCACAAATTAAGTAACGCTGTGATCTATTGGTTGTCACAGCGCACAAATTAAGTAACGCTATGAACTATTGGTTATCACAGGGCACAAATTAAGTAACGCTTTCATCTATTGGTTGTAACAGCACACAAATTAAGTAACGCTGTGATCTTTTGGTTATCACAGCTCACAAATGAAGAAACGCTGTGATCTATTGGTTATCATAGGGTACAAATTAAGTCACGCTGTGATCAATTGGTTATCACAGCGCACAAATTAAGTAACGCTGTGATCTATTGGTTATCACAGAGCACAAATTAAGTAACGCTGTGATCGATTAGTTATTACAGCGCACAAATTAAGTAACGCTGTGATCTATTGGTTATCACAGCGCACAAATTAAGTAAAGCTGTGATCTATTGGTTATTACAGCGCACAAATTAAGTAAAGCTGTGATCTATTGGTTATTACAGCGCACAAATTAAGTAACGCTGTGATCTATTGGTTATCACAGGGCACAAATTAAGTAACGCTGTGATCTATTGGTTATCACAGAGCACAAATTAAGTAACGCTGTGATCTATTGGTTATCAGAGGGCACAAATTAAGTAACGCTGTGATCTATTGGTTATCACAGAGCACAAATTAAGTAACACTGTGATCTATTGGTTATCAGAGGGCACAAATTAAGTAACGCTGTGATCTATTGGTTATCACAGAGCACAAATTAAGTAACGCTGTGATCTATTGGTTATCACAGGGCACAAATTAAGTAAATCTATGAACTATTGGTTATTACAGGGCACAAATTAAGTAACGCTTTGATCTATTGGTTATCACAGTGCACAAATTAAGTAACGCTGTGATGTTTTGGTTATCACAGCGCACAAATTAAGTAACGCTGTGATCTATTGGTTATCACAGCGCACAAATTAAGTAACGCTGTGATCTATTGGTTATCACAGAGCACAAATTAAGTAACGCTGTATTGTATTGGTTATCACAGCGCACAAATTAAGTAATGCTGTGATTTTTGGTTATCACAGAGCACAAATTAAGTAATGCTGTGATCTATTGGTTATCACAGTGCACAAATTAAGTAAATCTATGAACTATTGGTTTTTACAGTGCACAAATTAAGTAACGTTTGATCTATTGGTTATCACAGCACACAAATTAAGTAACGCTGTGATCTTTTGGTTATCACAGCGCACAAATTAAGAAACGCTGTGATCTATTGGTTATCATAGGGTACAAATTAAGTAACGCTGTGATCAATTGGTTATCACAGCGCACAAATTAAGTAACGCTGTGATCTATTGGTTATCACAGGGCACTAATTAAGTAACGCTGTGATCTATTGGTTATCACAGCGCAGAAATTAAGTAACGCTGTGATCTATTGGTTATCACAGCGCACAAATTAAGTAACGCTGTGATGTATTGGTTATCACAGCGCACAAATTAAGTAACGCTGTGATCTATTGGTTATCTCAGGGTACAAATTAAGTAACGCTGTGATCTATTGGTTATCACAGCGCACAAATTAAGTAACGCTGTGATTTATTGGTTATCACAGAGCACAAACTAAGTAACGCTGTGTTGTATTGGTTATCACAGCGCACAAATTAAGTAACGCTGTGATCTATTGGTTATCACAGCGCACAAATTAAGTAACGCTGTGATCTATTGGTTATCACAGCGCACAAATTAAGTAACGCTGTGATCTATTGGTTATCACAGGGTACAAATTAAGTAACGCTGTGATCTATTGGTTATCACAGCGCACAAATTAAGTAACGCTGTGATCTATTGGTTATCACAGAGCGCAAATTAAGTAACGCTGTGTTGTATTGGTTATCACAGCGCACAAATTAAGTAACGCTGTGATCTATTGGTTATCACAGCGCACAAATTAAGTAACGCTGTGATCTATTGGTTCTCACAGGGCACAAATTAAGTAACGCTGTCATCTATTGGTTATCACAGCGCAGAAATTAAGTAACGCTGTGATCTATTGGTTATCACACCGCACAAATTAAGTAACGCTGTGATCTTTTGGTTATCACAGCGCACAAATTAAGAAACGCTGTGATTTTTGGTTATCACAGAGCACAAATTAAGTAACATTGTGATCTATTGGTTATCACAGCGCACATAATAAGTAACGCTGTGATCTGTTGGTAATTACAGCGCACAAATTAAGTAACGCTGTGATCTATTGGTTATTACAGGGCACAAATTAAGAAACGCTGTGATCTATTGGTTATCACAGCACACAAATTAAGTAACGCTGTGAACTATTGGTTATCACAGCGCACAAATTAAGTAACGCTGTGATCTATTGGTTATCACAGCGCACAAATTAAGTAACGCAGTGATCTATTGGTTATCACAGAGCACAAATCACGTAACGCTGTGATCGATTGGTCATCACAGCGCACAAATTAAGTAACGCTGTGATCTATTGGTTATCACATGGCACAAATTAAGTAACGCTGTGATCTATTGGTTATCACACGGCACAAATTAAGTAACGCTGTGATCTATTGGTTATCACAGGGTACAAATTAAGTAACGATGTGATCTATTGGTTCGCACAGCGCACAAATTAAGTAACGCTGTGATCTATTGGTTATCACAGAGCACAAATTAAGTAACGCTGTGATCTATAGCTTATCACAGCGCACAAATTAAGTAACGCTGTGATCTATTGGTTACCACAGGGCACAAATTAACTGACGCTGTGATGTATTAGTTATCACAGCGCACAAATTAAGTCACGCTGTGTTGTGTTGGTTATCACAGCGCACAAATTAAGTAACGCTGTGATCTATTGGTTCTCACAGCGCACAAATTAAGTAACGCTCTGATCTATTGGTTATCACAGCGCACAAATTAAGTAACGCTGTTATCTATTGGTTATCACAGAGCACAAATTAAGTAACGCTGTGATCTATAGCTTATTACAGCGCACAAATTAAGTAACGCTGTGATCTATTGGTTACCACAGGGCACAAATTAACTAACGCTGTGATGTATTAGTTATCACAGCGCACAAATTAAGTAACGCTGTGATCTATTGGTTATTACAGCGCACAAATTAAGTAACGCTGTGATCTATTGGTTATTACAGGGCACAAATTAAGAAACGCTGTGATCTATTGGTTGTCACAGCGCACAAATTAAGTAACGCTGTGTTGTATTGGTTATCACAGTGCACAAATTAAGTAACGCTGTGATCTATTGGTTATCACAGGGCACAAATTAAGTAACACTGTGATCTATTGGTTATCACAGGGCACAAATTAAGCAACGCTGTGATCTATTGGTTATCACAGCGCAGAAATTAAGCAACGCTGATGATCTATTGGTTATCACAGCGCACAAATTAAGTAACGCTGTGATGTATTGGTTATCACAGCGCACAAATTAAGTAACGCTGTGATCTACTGGTTATCACAGCGCACAAATTAAGTAACGCTGTGATCTATTGGTTATCACAGGGCACAAATTAAGTAACGCTGTGATCTGCTGGTTATCACAGCGCACAAACTAAGTAACGCTGTGATCTATTGGTTATCACAGGGCACAAATTAAGTAACGCTGTGTTGTATTGGTTATCACAGCGCACAAATTAATTAACGCTGTGGTCTACTGGTTATCACAGGGCACAAATTAAGTAGCGCTGTGATCTACTGGTTATCACAGCGCACAAATTAAGTAACGCTGTGATCTATTGGTTCTCACAGGGCACAAATTAAATAACGCTGTCATCTATTGGTTATCACAGTGCAGAAATTAAGTGACGCTGTGATCTATTGGTTATCACAGCGCACAAATTAAGTAACGCTGTGATCTATTGGTTATTACAGGGCACAAATTAAGTAACGCTGTGATCTATTGGTTATCACAGCACACAAATTAAGTAACGCTGTGATCTATTGGTTATCACAGAGCACAAATTAAGTAACGCTGTGTTGTATTGGTTATCACAGCGCACAAATTAAGTAACGCTGTGATCTATTGGTTATCACAGCGCACAAATTAAGTAACGCTGTGATCTATTGGTTATCACAGCACACAAATTAAGTAACGCTGTGATCTATTGGTTATCACAGAGCACAAACTAAGTAACGCTGTGTTGTATTGGTTATCACAGCGCACAAATTAATGAACGCTGTGATCTATTGGTTATCACAGCGCACAAATTAAGTAACGCTGTGATCTATTGGTTATCACAGCGCACAAATTAAGTAACGCTGTGATCTATTGGTTATCACAGGGTACAAATTAAGTAACGCTGTGATCTATTGGTTATCACAGCGCACAAATTAAGTAACGCTGTGATCTATTGGTTATCACAGCGCACAAATTAAGTAACGCTGTGATCTATTGGTTATCACAGCGCACAAATTAAGTAACACTGTGATCTATTGGTTATCACAGGGCACAAATTAAGTAACGCTGTGATCTATTGGTTATCACAGCACAGAAATTAAGTAACGCTGATGATCTATTGGTTATCACAGCGCACAAATTAAGTAACGCTGTGATGTATTGGTTATCACAGCGCACAAATTAAGTAACGCTGTGATCTACTGGTTATCACAGCGCACAAATTAAGTAACGCTGTGATCTATTGGTTATCACAGGGCACAAATTAAGTAACGCTGTGTTGTATTGGTTATCACAGCGCACAAATTAATTAACGCTGTGGTCTACTGGTTATCACAGGGCACAAATTAAGTAGCGCTGTGATCTACTGGTTATCACAGCGCACAAATTAAGTAACGCTGTGATCTATTGGTTATCACAGGGCACAAATTAAGTAACGCTGTCATCTATTGGTTATCACAGTGCAGAAATTAAGTGACGCTGTGATCTATTGGTTATCACAGCGCACAAATTAAGTAACGCTGTGATCTATTGGTTATCACAGTGCACATAATAAGTAACGCTGTGATCTATTGGTTATCACAGCGCACATAATAAGTAACGCTGTGATCTATTGGTTATTACAGGGCACAAATTAAGTAACGCTGTGATCTATTGGTTATCACAGCACACAAATTAAGTAACGCTGTGATCTATTGGTTATCACAGAGCACAAATTAAGTAACGCTGTGTTGTATTGGTTATCACAGCGCACAAATTAAGTAACGCTGTGATCTATTGGTTCTCACAGGGCACAAATTAAGTAACGCTGTCATCTATTGGTTATCACAGCGCAGAAATTAAGTAACGCTGTGATCTATTGGTTATTACAGGGCACAAATTAATTAACGCTGTGATCTATTGGTTATCACAGCACACAAATTAAGTAACGCTGTGATCTATTGGTTATCACAGAGCACAAATTAAGTAACGCTGTGATCTATAGCTTATCACAGCGCACAAATTAAGTAACGCTGTGATCTATTGGTTACCACAGGGCACAAATTAACTGACGCTGTGATGTATTAGTTATCACAGCGCACAAATTAAGTCACGCTGTGTTGTGTTGGTTATCACAGCGCACAAATTAAGTAACGCTGTGATCTATTGGTTCTCACAGCGCACAAATTAAGTAACGCTCTGATCTATTGGTTATCACAGCGCACAAATTAAGTAACGCTGTTATCTATTGGTTATCACAGAGCACAAATTAAGTAACGCTGTGATCTATAGCTTATTACAGCGCACAAATTAAGTAACGCTGTGATCTATTGGTTACCACAGGGCACAAATTAACTAACGCTGTGATGTATTAGTTATCACAGCGCACAAATTAAGTAACGCTGTGATCTATTGGTTATTACAGCGCACAAATTAAGTAACGCTGTGATCTATTGGTTATTACAGGGCACAAATTAAGAAACGCTGTGATCTATTGGTTGTCACAGCGCACAAATTAAGTAACGCTGTGTTGTATTGGTTATCACAGTGCACAAATTAAGTAACGCTGTGATCTATTGGTTATCACAGGGCACAAATTAAGTAACACTGTGATCTATTGGTTATCACAGGGCACAAATTAAGCAACGCTGTGATCTATTGGTTATCACAGCGCAGAAATTAAGCAACGCTGATGATCTATTGGTTATCACAGCGCACAAATTAAGTAACGCTGTGATGTATTGGTTATCACAGCGCACAAATTAAGTAACGCTGTGATCTACTGGTTATCACAGCGCACAAATTAAGTAACGCTGTGATCTATTGGTTATCACAGGGCACAAATTAAGTAACGCTGTGATCTGCTGGTTATCACAGCGCACAAACTAAGTAACGCTGTGATCTATTGGTTATCACAGGGCACAAATTAAGTAACGCTGTGTTGTATTGGTTATCACAGCGCACAAATTAATTAACGCTGTGGTCTACTGGTTATCACAGGGCACAAATTAAGTAGCGCTGTGATCTACTGGTTATCACAGCGCACAAATTAAGTAACGCTGTGATCTATTGGTTCTCACAGGGCACAAATTAAATAACGCTGTCATCTATTGGTTATCACAGTGCAGAAATTAAGTGACGCTGTGATCTATTGGTTATCACAGCGCACAAATTAAGTAACGCTGTGATCTATTGGTTATTACAGGGCACAAATTAAGTAACGCTGTGATCTATTGGTTATCACAGCACACAAATTAAGTAACGCTGTGATCTATTGGTTATCACAGAGCACAAATTAAGTAACGCTGTGTTGTATTGGTTATCACAGCGCACAAATTAAGTAACGCTGTGATCTATTGGTTATCACAGCGCACAAATTAAGTAACGCTGTGATCTATTGGTTATCACAGCACACAAATTAAGTAACGCTGTGATCTATTGGTTATCACAGAGCACAAACTAAGTAACGCTGTGTTGTATTGGTTATCACAGCGCACAAATTAATGAACGCTGTGATCTATTGGTTATCACAGCGCACAAATTAAGTAACGCTGTGATCTATTGGTTATCACAGCGCACAAATTAAGTAACGCTGTGATCTATTGGTTATCACAGGGTACAAATTAAGTAACGCTGTGATCTATTGGTTATCACAGCGCACAAATTAAGTAACGCTGTGATCTATTGGTTATCACAGCGCACAAATTAAGTAACGCTGTGATCTATTGGTTATCACAGCGCACAAATTAAGTAACACTGTGATCTATTGGTTATCACAGGGCACAAATTAAGTAACGCTGTGATCTATTGGTTATCACAGCACAGAAATTAAGTAACGCTGATGATCTATTGGTTATCACAGCGCACAAATTAAGTAACGCTGTGATGTATTGGTTATCACAGCGCACAAATTAAGTAACGCTGTGATCTACTGGTTATCACAGCGCACAAATTAAGTAACGCTGTGATCTATTGGTTATCACAGGGCACAAATTAAGTAACGCTGTGTTGTATTGGTTATCACAGCGCACAAATTAATTAACGCTGTGGTCTACTGGTTATCACAGGGCACAAATTAAGTAGCGCTGTGATCTACTGGTTATCACAGCGCACAAATTAAGTAACGCTGTGATCTATTGGTTATCACAGGGCACAAATTAAGTAACGCTGTCATCTATTGGTTATCACAGTGCAGAAATTAAGTGACGCTGTGATCTATTGGTTATCACAGCGCACAAATTAAGTAACGCTGTGATCTATTGGTTATCACAGTGCACATAATAAGTAACGCTGTGATCTATTGGTTATCACAGCGCACATAATAAGTAACGCTGTGATCTATTGGTTATTACAGGGCACAAATTAAGTAACGCTGTGATCTATTGGTTATCACAGCACACAAATTAAGTAACGCTGTGATCTATTGGTTATCACAGAGCACAAATTAAGTAACGCTGTGTTGTATTGGTTATCACAGCGCACAAATTAAGTAACGCTGTGATCTATTGGTTCTCACAGGGCACAAATTAAGTAACGCTGTCATCTATTGGTTATCACAGCGCAGAAATTAAGTAACGCTGTGATCTATTGGTTATTACAGGGCACAAATTAATTAACGCTGTGATCTATTGGTTATCACAGCACACAAATTAAGTAACGCTGTGATCTATTGGTTATCACAGAGCACAAATTAAGTAACGCTGTGATATATTGGTTATCACAGAGCACAAATTAAGAAATGCTGTGATCTATTGGTTATCACAGCGCACAAATTAAGTAACGCTGTGATCTATTGGTTATCACAGGGCGCAAATTAAGTAACGCTGTGATCTGTTGGTTATCACAGGGCACAAATTAAGTAACGCTGTGATCTATTGGTTATCACAGGGCACAAATTAAGTAACGCTGTGATCTATTGGTTATCACAGGGCACAAATTAAGTAACGCTGTGATCTATTGGTAGTTATCACAGGGCACAAATTAAGTAACGCTGTGATCTATTGGTTATCACAGGGCACAAATTAAGTAACGCTGTGATCTATTGGTTATCACAGCGCACAAATTAAGTCACGCTGTGATCTTTTGGTAGTCACAGCGCACAAATTAAGAAACGCTGTGATATATTGGTTATCACAGAGCACAAATTAAGAAATGCTGTGATCTATTGGTTATCACAGCGCACAAATTAAGTAACGCTGTGATCTATTGGTGGTTATCACAGCGCACAAATTAAGTAATGCTGTGATCTATTGGTTATCACAGGCCACAAATTAAGTAACGCTGTGATCTATTGGTTATCACAGGGCACAAATTAAGTAATGCTGTGATCTATTGGTTATCACAGGACACAAATTAAGTAACGCTGTGATCTATTGGTTATTACAGCGCACAAATTAAGTAACGCTGTGATCTATTGGTTATCACAGCGCACAAGTTAAGTAACGCTGTGATCTATTGGTTATCACAGGGCACAAATTAAGTAACGCTGTGATCTATTGGTTATCACAGGGCACAAATTAAGTAACGCTGTGATCTATTGGTTATCACAGGGCACAAATTAAGTAACGCTGTGATCTATTGGTTATTACAGGGCACAAATTAAGTAACGCTGTGATCCATTGGTTATCACAGCGCACAAATTAAGTAACGCTGTGATCTATTGGTTATCACAGGGCACAAATTATGTAATGCTGTGATCTATTGGTTATCACAGGGCACAAATTAAGTAACGCTGTGATCTATTGGATTTCACAGCGCACAAATTAAGTAACGCTGTGATCTATTGGTTATCACAGCGCACAAATTAAGTAACGCTGTGATCTATTGGTTATCACAGGGCACAAATTAAGTAACGCTGTGATCTATTGGTTATGACAGCGCACAAATTAAATAACGCTGTGATTTATTGGTTATCACAGAGCACAAATTAAGTAACGCTGTGATCTATTGGTTATGACAGCGCACAAATTAAATAACGCTGTGATTTATTGGTTATCACAGAGCACAAATTTAGTAACGCTGTGATCTATTGGTTGTCACAGCGCACAAATTAAGTAACGCTATGAACTATTGGTTATCACAGGGCACAAATTAAGTAACGCTTTCATCTATTGGTTGTAACAGCACACAAATTAAGTAACGCTGTGATCTTTTGGTTATCACAGCTCACAAATGAAGAAACGCTGTGATCTATTGGTTATCACAGCGCACAAATTAAATAACGCTGTGATTTATTGGTTATCACAGAGCACAAATTAAGTAACGCTGTGATCTATTGGTTATGACAGCGCACAAATTAAATAACGCTGTGATCTATTGGTTATCACAGTGCAGAAATTAAGTGACGCTGTGATCTATTGGTTATCACAGCGCACAAATTAAGTAACGCTGTGATCTATTGGTTATTACAGGGCACAAATTAAGTAACGCTGTGATCTATTGGTTATCACAGGGCACAAATTAAGAAACGCTGTCATCTATTGGTTATCACAGTGCAGAAATTAAGTGACGCTGTGATCTATTGGTTATCACAGCGCACAAATTAAGTAACGCTGTGATCTATTGGTTATCACAGTACACATAATAAGTAACGCCGTGATCTATTGGTTATCACAGCGCACAAATTAAGTAACGCTGTGTTGTATTGGTTATCACAGCGCACAAATTAAGTAACGCTGTGATCTATTGGTTCTCACAGGGCACAAATTAAGTAACGCTGTCATCTATTGGTTATCACAGCGCAGAAATTAAGTAACGCTGTGATCTATTGGTTATTACAGGGCACAAATTAAGTAACGCTGTGATCTATTGGTTATCACAGCACACAAATTAAGTAACGCTGTGATCTATTGGTTATCACAGAGCACAAATTAAGTAACGCTGTGATATATTGGTTATCACAGAGCACAAATTAAGAAATGCTGTGATCTATTGGTTATCACAGGGCACAAATTAAGTAACACTGTGATCTATTGGTTATCACAGGGCACAAATTAAGTAACGCTGTGATCTATTGGTTATCACAGCACACAAATTAAGTAACGCTGTGATCTATTGGTTATCACAGAGCACAAATTAAGTAACGCTGTGTTGTATTGGTTATCACAGGTCACAAATTAAGTAACGCTGTGATCTATTGGTTATCACAGCGCACAAATTAAGTCACGCTGTGATCTTTTGGTAGTCACAGCGCACAAATTAAGAAACGCTGTGATATATTGGTTATCACAGAGCACAAATTAAGAAATGCTGTGATCTATTGGTTATCACAGCGCACAAATTAAGTAACGCTGTGATCTATTGGTGGTTATCACAGCGCACAAATTAAGTAATGCTGTGATCTATTGGTTATCACAGGCCACAAATTAAGTAACGCTGTGATCTATTGGTTATCACAGGGCACAAATTAAGTAATGCTGTGATCTATTGGTTATCACAGGACACAAATTAAGTTACGCTGTGATCCATTGGTTATTACAGCGCACAAATTAAGTAACGCTGTGATCTATTGGTTATCACAGCGCACAAGTTAAGTAACGCTGTGATCTATTGGTTATCACAGGGCACAAATTAAGTAACGCTGTGATCTATTGGTTATCACAGGGCACAAATTATGTAACGCTGTGATCTATTGGTTATCACAGGGCACAAATTAAGTAACGCTGTGATCTATTGGATTTCACAGCGCACAAATTAAGTAACGCTGTGATCTATTGGTTATCACAGCGCACAAATTAAGTAACGCTGTGATCTATTGGTTATCACAGGGCACAAATTAAGTAACGCTGTGATCTATTGGTTATGACAGCGCACAAATTAAATAACGCTGTGATTTATTGGTTATCACAGAGCACAAATTAAGTAACGCTGTGATCTATTGGTTATGACAGCGCACAAATTAAATAACGCTGTGATTTATTGGTTATCACAGAGCACAAATTAAGTAACGCTGTGATCTATTGGTTTTCACAGCGCACAAATTAAGTAACGCTATGAACTATTGGTTATCACAGGGCACAAATTAAGTAACACTTTCATCTATTGGTTGTAACAGCACACAAATTAAGTAACGCTGTGATCTTTTGGTTATCACAGCTCACAAATGAAGAAACGCTGTGATCTATTGGTTATCATAGGGTACAAATTAAGTCACGCAGTGATCAATTGGTTATCACAGCACACAAATTAAGTAACGCTGTGATCTATTGGTTATCACAGAGCACAAATTAAGTAACGCTGTGATCGATTGGTTATTACAGCGCACAAATTAAGTAACGCTGTGATCTATTGGTTATCACAGGGCACAAATTAAGTAACGCTGTGATCTATTGGTTATCACAGCGAAGAAATTAAGTAACGCTGTGATCTATTGGTTATCACAGCGCACAAATTAAGTCACGCTGTGATCTTTTGGTAGTCACAGCGCACAAATTAAGAATCGCTGTGATCTATTGGTTATCACAGAGCACAAATTAAGAAATGTTGTGATCTATTGGTTATCACAGCGCACAAATTAAGTAACGCTGTGATCTATTGGTTATCACAGAGCACAAATTAAGTAACGCTGTGATGTATTGGTTATCACAGCGCACAAGTTAAGTAACGCTGTGATCTGTTGGTTATCACAGAGCACAAATTAAGTAACGCTGTGTTGTATTGGTTATTACAGGGTACAAATTAAGTAACGCTGTGATCTTTTGGTTATCACAGGGTGCAAATTAAGTAACGCTGTGATCTTTTGGTCATCACAGCGCACAAATTCAGAAACGCTGTGATTTTTGGTTATCACAGAGCACAAATTAAGTAATGCTGTGATCTATTGGTTATCACAGCGCACAAATTAAGTAACGCTGTGATCTATTGGTTATCACTGCACACATAATAAGGAACGCTGTGATCAATTGGTTATCACAGCGCGCAAATTAAGTAACGCTGTGATCTATTGGTTATCACAGGGCACAAATTAAATAGCGCTGTGATCTATTGGTTATCACAGGGCACAAATTAAGTAAATCTATGAACTATTGGTTATTACAGGGCACAAATTAAGTAACGCTGTGATCTATTGGTTATCACAGGGCACTAATTAAGTAACGCTGTGATCTATTGGTTATCACAGCGCAGAAATTAAGTAACGCTGTGATCTATTGGTTATCACAGCGCACAAATTAAGTAACGCTGTGATGTATTGGTTATCACAGCGCACAAATTAAGTAACGCTGTGATCTATTGGTTATCTCAGGGTACAAATTAAGTAACGCTGTGATCTATTGGTTATCACAGCGCACAAATTAAGTAACGCTGTGATTTATTGGTTATCACAGAGCACAAACTAAGTAACGCTGTGTTGTATTGGTTATCACAGCGCACAAATTAAGTAACGCTGTGATCTATTGGTTATCACAGCGCACAAATTAAGTAACGCTGTGATCTATTGGTTATCACAGCGCACAAATTAAGTAACGCTGTGATCTATTGGTTATCACAGGGTACAAATTAAGTAACGCTGTGATCTATTAGTTATCACAGCGCACAAATTAGGTAACGCTGTGTTGTATTGGTTATCACAGCGCGCAAATTAAGTAACGCTGTGATCTATTGGTTATCACAGCGCACAAATTAAGTAACGCTGTGATCTATTGGTTCTCACAGGGCACAAATTAAGTAACGCTGTCATCTATTGGTTATCACAGCGCAGAAATTAAGTAACGCTGTGATCTATTGGTTATCACACCGCACAAATTAAGTAACGCTGTGATCTTTTGGTTATCACAGCGCACAAATTAAGAAACGCTGTGATTTTTGGTTATCACAGAGCACAAATTAAGTAACATTGTGATCTATTGGTTATAACAGCGCACATAATAAGTAACGCTGTGATCTATTGGTTATTACAGCGCACAAATTAAGTAACGCTGTGATCTATTGGTTATTGCAGGGCACAAATTAAGAAACGCTGTGATCTATTGGTTATCACAGCACACAAATTAAGTAACGCTGTGAACTATTGGTTATCACAGCGCACAAATTAAGTAACGCTGTGATCTATTGGTTATCACAGCGCACAAATTAAGTAACGCAGTGATCTATTGGTTATCACACAGCACAAATCAAGTAACGCTGTGATCGATTGGTCATCACAGCGCACAAATTAGGTAACGCTGTGATCTATTGGTTATCACATGGCACAAATTAAGTAACGCTGTGATCTATTGGTTATCACACGGCACAAATTAAGTAACACTGTGATCTATTGGTTATCGCAGGGTACAAATTAAGTAACGCTGTGATCTATTGGTTATCACAGCGCACAAATTAAGTAACGCTGTGATCTATTGGTTATCACAGAGCACCAATTAAGTCACGCTGTGTTGTATTGGTTATCACAGCGCACAAATTAAGTAACGCTGTGATCTATTGGTTCTCACAGCGCACAAATTAAGTAACGCTCTGATCTATTGGTTCGCACAGCGCACAAATTAAGTAACGCTGTGATCTATTGGTTATCACAGAGCAGAAATTAAGTAACGCTGTGATCTATAGCTTATCACAGCGCACAAATTAAGTAACGCTGTGATCTATTGGTTACCACAGGGCACAAATTAACTAACGCTGTGATGTATTAGTTATCACAGCGCACAAATTAAGTAACGCTGTGATCTATTGGTTATTACAGCGCACAAATTAAGTAACGCTGTGATCTATTGGTTATTACAGGGCACAAATTAAGAAACGCTGTGATCTATTGGTTGTCACAGCGCACAAATTAAGTAACGCTGTGTTGTATTGGTTATCACAGCGCACAAATTAAGTAACGCTGTGATCTATTGGTTATCACAGGGCACAAATTAAGTAACACTGTGATTTATTGGTTATCACAGGGCACAAATTAAGTAACGCTGTGATCTATTGGTTATCACAGCGCAGAAATTAAGTAACGCTGATGATCTATTGGTTATCACAGCGCACAAATTAAGTAACGCTGTGATGTATTGGTTATCACAGCGCACAAATTAAGTAACGCTGTGATCTACTGGTTATCACAGGGCACAAATTAAGTAACACTGTGATCTATTGGTTATCACAGGGCACAAATTAAGTAACGCTGTGATCTATTGGTTATCACAGCGCAGAAATTAAGTAACGCTGATGATCTATTGGTTATCACAGCGCACAAATTAAGTAACGCTGTGATGTATTGGTTATCACAGCGCACAAATTAAGTAACGCTGTGATCTACTGGTTATCACAGCGCACAAATTAAGTAACGCTGTGATCTATTGGTTATCACAGGGCACAAATTAAGTAACGCTGTGATCTGCTGGTTATCACAGCGCACAAATTAAGTAACGCTGTGATCTGCTGGTTATCACAGGGTACAAATTAAGTAACGCCGTGATCTTTTGGTTATCACAGGGTGCAAATTAAGTAACGCTGTGATCTTTTGGTCATCCCAGCGCACAAATTCAGAAACGCTGTGATTTTTGGTTATCACAGAGCACAAATTAAGTAATGCTGTGATCTATTGGTTATCACAGCGCACAAATTAAGTAACGCTGTGATCTATTGGTTATCATTGCACACATAATAAGGAACGCTGTGATCAATTGGTTATCACAGCGCACAAATTAAGTAACGCTGTGATCTATTGGTTATCACAGGGCACAAATTAAATAACGCTGTGATCTATTGGTTATCACAGGGCACAAATTAAGTAAATCTATGAACTATTGGTTATTGCAGGGCACAAATTAAGTAACGCTTTGATCTATTGGTTATCACAGCACACAAATTAAGTAACGCTGTGATCTTTTGGTTATCACAGCGCACAAATTAAGAAACGCTGTGATCTATTGGTTATCACAGAGCACAAATTAAGTAACGCTGTGTTGTATGTGTGATCACAGGGTACAAATTAAGTAACGCCGTGATCTTTTGGTTATCACAGGGTGCAAATTAAGTAACGCTGTGATCTTTTGGTTATCACAGCGCACAAATTAAGAAACGCTGTGATTTGTGGTTATCACAGAGCACAAATTAAGTAATGCTGTGATCTATTGGTTATCACAGCGCACAAATTAAGTAAATCTATGAACTATTGGTTTTTACAGTGCACAAATTAAGTAACGTTTGATCTATTGGTTATCACAGCACACAAATTAAGTAACGCTGTGATCTTTTGGTTATCACAGCGCACAAATTAAGAAACGCTGTGATCTATTGGTTATCATAGGGTACAAATTAAGTAACGCTGTGATCAATTGGTTATCACAGCGCACAAATTAAGTAACGCTGTGATCTATTGGTTATCACAGGGCACTAATTAAGTAACGCTGTGATCTATTGGTTATCACAGCGCACAAATTAAGTAACGCTGTGATGTATTGGTTATCACAGCGCACAAACTAAGTAACGCTGTGATCTATTGGTTATCACAGCGCACAAATTAAGTAACGCTGTGATCTATTGGTTATCACAGCGCACAAATTAAGTAACGCTGTGATCTATTGGTTATCACAGGGTACAAATTAAGTAACGCTGTGATCTATTGGTTATCACAGCGCACAAATTAAGTAACGCTGTGTTGTATTGGTTATCACAGCGCGCAAATTAAGTAACGCTGTGATCTATTGGTAATCACAGCGCACAAATTAAGTAACGCTGTGATCTATTGGTTCTCACAGGGCACAAATTAAGTAACGCTGTCATCTATTGGTTATCACAGCGCAGAAATTAAGTAACGCTGTGATCTATTGGTTATCACACTGCACAAATTAAGTAACGCTGTGATCTTTTGGTTATCACAGCGCACAAATTAAGAAACGCTGTGACTTTTGGTTATCACAGAGCACAAATTAAGTAACATTGTGATCTGTTGGTTATCACAGCGCACATAATAAGTAACGCTGTGATCTATTGGTTATTACAGCGCACAAATTAAGTAACGCTGTGATCTATTGGTTATTGCAGGGCACAAATTAAGAAACGCTGTGATCTATTGGTTATCACAGCACACAAATTAAGTAACGCTGTGAACTATTGGTTATCACAGCGCACAAATTAAGTAACGCAGTGATCTATTGGTTATCACACAGCACAAATCAAGTAACGCTGTGATCGATTGGTCATCACAGCGCACAAATTAAGTAACGCTGTGATCTATTGGTTATCACATGGCACAAATTAAGTAACGCTGTGATCTATTGGTTATCACACGGCACAAAATAAGTAACGCTGTGATCTATTGGTTATCACAGGGTACAAATTAAGTAACGCTCTGATCTATTGGTTCGCACAGCGCACAAATTAAGTAACGCTGTGATCTATTGGTTATCACAGAGCACAAATTAAGTAACGCTGTGATCTATAGCTTATCACAGCGCACAAATTAAGTAACGCTGTGATCTATTGGTTACCACAGGGCACAAATTAACTAACGCTGTGATGTATTAGTTATCACAGCGCACAAATTAAGTAACGCTGTGATCTATTGGTTATTACAGCGCACAAATTAAGTAACGCTGTGATCTATTGGTTATTACAGGGCACAAATTAAGAAACGCTGTGATCTATTGGTTGTCACAGCGCACAAATTAAGTAACGCTGATGATCTATTGGTTATCACAGCGCACAAATTAAGTAACGCTGTGATCTATTGGTTATCACAGGGCACAAATTAAGTAACACTGTGATCTATTGGTTATCACAGGGCACAAATTAAGTAACGCTGTGATCTATTGGTTATCACAGCGCAGAAATTAAGTAACGCTGATGATCTATTGGTTATCACAGCGCACAAATTAAGTAACGCTGTGATGTATTGGTTATCACAGCGCACAAATTAAGTAACGCTGTGATCTACTGGTTATCACAGCGCACAAATTAAGTAACGCTGTGATCTATTGGTTATCACAGGGCACAAATTAAGTAACGCTGTGATCTGCTGGTTATCACAGCGCACAAATTAAGTAACGCTGTGATCTATTGGTTATCACAGGGCATAAATTAAGTAACGCTGTGTTGTATTGGTTATCACAGCGCACAAATTAAGTAACGCTGTGATCTATTGGTTATCACAGGGCACAAATTAAGTAACGCTGTCATCTATTGGTTATCACAGTGCAGAAATTAAGTGACGCTGTGATCTATTGGTTATCACAGCGCACAAATTAAGTAACGCTGTGATCTATTGGTTATCACAGTGCACATAATAAGTAACGCTGTGATCTATTGGTTATCACAGCGCACATAATAAGTAACGCTGTGATCTATTGGTTATTACAGGGCACAAATTAAGTAACGCTGTGATCTATTGGTTATCACAGCACACAAATTAAGTAACGCTGTGATCTATTGGTTATCACAGAGCACAAATTAAGTAACGCTGTGTTGTATTGGTTATCACAGCGCACAAATTAAGTAACGCTGTGATCTATTGGTTGGCACAGCGCACAAATTAATTAACGCTGTGGTCTACTGGTTATCACAGGGCACAAATTAAGTAGCGCTGTGATCTACTGGTTAACACACCGCACAAATTAAGTAACGCTGTGATCTTTTGGTTATCACAGCGCACAAATTGAGAAACGCTGTGATCTATTGGTTATCACAGCGCACAAATTAAGTAACGCTGTGATCTATTGGTTATCACAGGGCACAAATTAAGTAACACTGTGATCTATTGGTTATCACAGGGCACAAATTAAGTAACGCTGTGATCTATTGGTTATCACAGCGCAGAAATTAAGTAACGCTGATGATCTATTGGTTATCACAGCGCACAAATTTAGTAACGCTGTGTTGTATTGGTTATCACAGCGCACAAATTAATTAACGCTGTGGTCTACTGGTTATCACAGGGCACAAATTAAGTAGCGCTGTGATCTACTGGTTATCACAGCGCACAAATTAAGTAACGCTGTGATCTATTGGTTATCACAGGGCACAAATTAAGTAACGCTGTCATCTATTGGTTATCACAGCGCAGAAATTAAGTGACGCTGTGATCTATTGGTTATCACAGCGCACAAATTAAGTAACGCTGTGATCTATTGGTTATCACAGTGCACATAATAAGTAACGCTGTGATCTATTGGTTATCACAGGGCACATAATAAGTAACGCTGTGATCTATTGGTTATTACAGGGCACAAATTAAGTAACGCTGTGATCTATTGGTTATCACAGCACACAAATTAAGTAACGCTGTGATCTATTGGTTATCACAGAGCACAAATTAAGTAACGCTGTGTTGTATTGTTTATCACAGCGCACAAATTAAGTAACGCTGTGATCTATTGGTTCTCACAGGGCACAAATTAAGTAACGCTGTCATCTATTGGTTATCACAGCGCAGAAATTAAGTAACGCTGTGATCTATTGGTTATCACACCGCACAAATTAAGTAACGCTGTGATCTTTTGGTTATCACAGCGCACAAATTAAGAAACGCTGTGATCTATTGGTTATCACACGGCACAAATTAAGTAACGCTGTGATCTATTGGTTATCACAGGGTACAAATTAAGTAACGCTGTGATCTATTGGTTATCACAGAGCACCAATTAAGTCACGCTGTGTTGTATTGGTTATCACAGCGCACAAATTAAGTAACGCTGTGATCTGTTGGTTCTCACAGCGCACAAATTCAGTAACGCTCTGATCTATTGGTTTGCACAGGGCACAAATTAAGTAACGCTGTGATCTATTGGTTATCACAGAGCACAAATTAAGTGACGCTGTGATCTATAGCTTATCACAGCGCACAAATTAAGTAACGCTGTGATCTATTGGTTACCACAGGGCACAAATTAACTAACGCTGTGATGTATTAGTTATCACAGCGCACAAATTAAGAAACGCTGTCATCTATTGGTTGTCACAGCGCACAAATTAAGTAACGCTGTGTTGTATTGGTTATCACAGCGCACAAATTAAGTAACGCTGTGATCTGTTGGTTATCACAGGGCACAAATTAAGTAACACTGTGATCTATTGGTTATCACAGGGCACAAATTAAGTAACGCTGTGATCTATTGGTTATCACAGCGCAGAAATTAAGTAACGCTGATGATCTATTGGTTATCACAGCGCACAAATTAAGTAACGCTGTGATGTATTGGTTATCACAGCGCACAAATTAAGTAACGCTGTGATCTACTGGTTATCACAGCGCACAAATTAAGTAACGCTGTGATCTATTGGTTATCACAGGGCATAAATTAAGCAACGCTGTGATCTACTGGTTATCACAGCGCACAAATTAAGTAACGCTGTGATCTATTGTTTATCACAGGGCACAAATTAAGTAACGCTGTGTTGTATTGGTTATCACAGCGCACAAATTAAGTAAATCTATGAACTATTGGTTTTTACAGTGCACAAATTAAGTAACGTTTGATCTATTGGTTATCACAGCACACAAATTAAGTAACGCTGTGATCTTTTGGTTATCACAGCGCACAAATTAAGAAACGCTGTGATCTATTGGTTATCATAGGGTACAAATTAAGTAACGCTGTGATCTATTGGTTATTACAGCGCACAAATTAAGTAACGCTGTGATCTATTGGTTATTGCAGGGCACAAATTAAGAAACGCTGTGATCTATTGGTTATCACAGCGCACAAATTAAGTAACGCAGTGATCTATTGGTTATCACAGAGCACAAATCAAGTAACGCTGTGATCGATTGGTCATCACAGCGCACAAATTAAGTAACGCTGTGATCTATTGGTTATCACATGGCACAAATTAAGTAACGCTGTGATCTATTGGTTATCACACGGCACAAATTAAGTAACGCTGTGATCTATTGGTTATCACAGGGTACAAATTAAGTAACGCTGTGATCTATTGGTTATCACAGCGCACAAATTAAGTAACGCTGTGATCTATTGGTTATCACAGCGCACAAATTAAGTAACGCTGTGATCTATTGGTTATCACAGCGCACAAATTAAGTAACGCAGTGATCTATTGGTTATCACAGAGCACAAATCAAGTAACGCTGTGATCGATTGGTCATCACAGCGCACAAATTAAGTAACGCTGTGATCTATTGGTTATCACATGGCACAAATTAAGTAACGCTGTGATCTATTGGTTATCACACGGCACAAATTAAGTAATGCTGTGATCTATTGGTTATCACAGGGTACAAATTAAGTAACGCTGTGATCTATTGGTTATCACAGCGCACAAATTAAGTAACGCTGTGATCTATTGGTTATCACAGAGCATCAATTAAGTCACGCTGTGTTGCATTGGTTATCACAGCGCACAAATTAAGTAACGCTGTGATCTATTGGTTCTCACAGCGCACAAATTAAGTAACGCTCTGATCTATTGGTTATCACAGGGTACAAATTAAGTAACGCTGTGATCTATTGGTTATCACAGCGCACAAATTAAGTAACGTTTGATCTATTGGTTATCACAGCACACAAATTAAGTAACGCTGTGATCTTTTGGTTATCACAGCGCACAAATTAAGAAACGCTGTGATCTATTGGTTATCATAGGGTACAAATTAAGTAACGCTGTGATCAATTGGTTATCACAGCGCACAAATTAAGTAACGCTGTGATCTATTGGTTATCACAGGGCACTAATTAAGTAACGCTGTGATCTATTGGTTATCACAGCGCAGAAATTAAGTAACGCTGTGATGTATTGGTTATCACAGCGCACAAATTAAGTAACGCTGTGATCTATTGGTTATCTCAGGGTACAAATTAAGTAACGCTGTGATCTATTGGTTATCACAGCGCACAAATTAAGTAACGCTGTGATCTATTGGTTATTACAGCGCACAAATTAAGTAACGCTGTGATCTATTGGTTATTGCAGGGCACAAATTAAGAAACGCTGTGATCTATTGGTTATCACAGCGCACAAATTAAGTAACGCAGTGATCTATTGGTTATCACAGAGCACAAATCAAGTAACGCTGTGATCGATTGGTCATCACAGCGCACAAATTAAGTAACGCTGTGATCTATTGGTTATCACATGGCACAAATTAAGTAACGCTGTGATCTATTGGTTATCACACGGCACAAATTAAGTAACGCTGTGATCTATTGGTTATCACAGGGTACAAATTAAGTAACGCTGTGATCTATTGGTTATCACAGCGCACAAATTAAGTAACGCTGTGATCTATTGGTTATCACAGAGCACCAATTAAGTCACGCTGTGTTGTATTGGTTATCACAGCGCACAAATTAAGTAACGCTGTGATCTATTGGTTCTCACAGCGCACAAATTAAGTAACGCTCTGATCTATTGGTTCGCACAGCGCACAAATTAAGTAACGCTGTGATCTATTGGTTATCACAGAGCACAAATTAAGTAACGCTGTGATCTATAGCTTATCACAGCGCACAAATTAAGTAACGCTGTGATCTATTGGTTACCACAGGGCACAAATTAACTAACGCTGTGATGTATTAGTTATCACAGCGCACAAATTAAGTAAAGCTGTGATCTATTGGTTATTACAGCGCACAAATTAAGTAACGCTGTGATCTATTGGTTATTACAGGGCACAAATTAAGAAACGCTGTGATCTATTGGTTATCACAGAGCACCAATTAAGTCACGCTGTGTTGTATTGGTTATCACAGCGCACAAATTAAGTAACGCTGTGATCTATTGGTTCTCACAGCGCACAAATTCAGTAACGCTCTGATCTATTGGTTTGCACAGGGCACAAATTAACTAACGCTGTGATGTATTAGTTATCACAGCGCACAAATTAAGGAAAGCTGTGATCTATTGGTTATCATCGGGCACAAATTAAGTAACGCTGTGATCTATTGGTTATCACAGGGTACAAATTAAGTAACGCTGTGATCTATTGGTTATCACAGAGCACCAATTAAGTCACGCTGTGTTGTATTGGTTATCACAGCGCACAAATTAAGTAACGCTGTGATCTATTGGTTCTCACAGCGCACAAATTCAGTAACGCTCTGATCTATTGGTTTGCACAGGGCACAAATTAAGTAACGCTGTGATCTATTGGTTATCACAGAGCACAAATTAAGTGACGCTGTGATCTATAGCTTATCACAGCGCACAAATTAAGTAACGCTGTGATCTATTGGTTACCACAGGGCACAAATTAACTAACGCTGTGATGTATTAGTTATCACAGCGCACAAATTAAGAAACGCTGTCATCTATTGGTTGTCACAGCGCACAAATTAAGTAACGCTGTGTTGTATTGGTTATCACAGCGCACAAATTAAGTAATGCTGTGATCTGTTGGTTATCACAGGGCACAAATTAAGTAACACTGTGATCTATTGGTTATCACAGGGCACAAATTAAGTAACGCTGTGATCTATTGGTTATCACAGCGCAGAAATTAAGTAACGCTGATGATCTATTGGTTATCACAGCGCACAAATTTAGTAACGCTGTGATGAATTGGTTATCACAGCGCACAAATTAAGTAACGCTGTGATCTACTGGTTATCACAGCGCACAAATTAAGTAACGCTGTGATCTATTGGTTATCACAGGGCATAAATTAAGCAACGCTGTGATCTACTGGTTATCACAGCGCACAAATTAAGTAACGCTGTGATCTATTGTTTATCACAGGGCACAAATTAAGTAACGCTGTGTTGTATTGGTTATCACAGCGCACAAATTCAGTAAATCTATGAACTATTGGTTTTTACAGTGCACAAATTAAGTAACGTTTGATCTATTGGTTATCACAGCACACAAATTAAGTAACGCTGTGATCTTTTGGTTATCACAGCGCACAAATTAAGAAACGCTGTGATCTATTGGTTATCATAGGGTACAAATTAAGTAACGCTGTGATCAATTGGTTATCACAGCGCACAAATTAAGTAACGCTGTGATCTATTGGTTATCACAGGGCACTAATTAAGTAACGCTGTGATCTATTGGTTATCTCAGGGTACAAATTAAGTAACGCTGTGATCTATTGGTTATTACAGCGCACAAATTAAGTAACGCTGTGATCTATTGGTTATTGCAGGGCACAAATTAAGAAACGCTGTGATCTATTGGTTATCACAGCGCACAAATTAAGTAACGCAGTGATCTATTGGTTATCACAGAGCACAAATCAAGTAACGCTGTGATCGATTGGTCATCACAGCGCACAAATTAAGTAACGCTGTGATCTATTGGTTATCACATGGCACAAATTAAGTAACGCTGTGATCTATTGGTTATCACACGGCACAAATTAAGTAACGCTGTGATCTATTGGTTATCACAGGGTACAAATTAAGTAACGCTGTGATCTATTGGTTATCACAGCGCACAAATTAAGTAACGCTGTGATCTATTGGTTATCACAGCGCACAAATTAAGTAACGCTGTGATCTATTGGTTATCACAGCGCACAAATCAAGTAACGCTGTGATCGATTGGTCATCACAGCGCACAAATTAAGTAACGCTGTGATCTATTGGTTATCACATGGCACAAATTAAGTAACGCTGTGATCTATTGGTTATCACACGGCACAAATTAAGTAACGCTGTGATCTATTGGTTATCACAGGGTACAAATTAAGTAACGCTGTGATCTATTGGTTATCACACGGCACAAATTAAGTAACGCTGTGATCTATTGGTTATCACAGGGTACAAATTAAGTAACGCTGTGATCTATTGGTTATCACAGCGCACAAATTAAGTAACGCTGTGATCTATTGGTTATCACAGAGCACCAATTAAGTCACGCTGTGTTGTATTGGTTATCACAGCGCACAAATTAAGTAACGCTGTGATCTATTGGTTCTCACAGCGCACAAATTAAGTAACGCTCTGATCTATTGGTTCGCACAGCGCACAAATTAAGTAACGCTGTGATCTATTGGTTATCACAGAGCACAAATTAAGTAACGCTGTGATCGATAGCTTATCACAGCGCACAAATTAAGTAACGCTGTGATCTATTGGTTACCACAGGGCACAAATTAACTAACGCTGTGATGTATTAGTTATCACAGCGCACAAATTAAGTAACGCTGTGATCTATTGGTTATTACAGCGCACAAATTAAGTAACGCTGTGATCTATTGGTTATTACAGGGCACAAATTAAGAAACGCTGTGATCTATTGGTTGTCACAGCGCACAAATTAAGTAACGCTGTGTTGTATTGGTTATCACAGCGCACAAATTAAGTAACGCTGTGATCTATTGGTTATCACAGGGCACAAATTAAGTAACACTGTGATCTATTGGTTATCACAGGGCACAAATTAAGTAACGCTGTGATCGATTGGTTATCACAGCGCAGAAATTAAGTAACGCTGATGATCTATTGGTTATCACAGCGCACAAATTAAGTAACGCTGTGATGTATTGGTTATCACAGCGCACAAATTAAGGAAAGCTGTGATCTATTGGTTATCATCGGGCACAAATTAAGTAACGCTGTGATCTATTGGTTATCACAGGGTACAAATTAAGTAACGCTGTGATCTATTGGTTTGCACAGCGCACAAATTCAGTAACGCTCTGATCCATTGGTTTGCACAGGGCACAAATTAAGTAACGCTGTGATCTATTGGTTATCACAGAGCACAAATTAAGTGACGCTGTGATCTATAGCTTATCACAGCGCACAAATTAAGTAACGCTGTGATCTATTGGTTATCACAGGGCACAAATTAACTAACGCTGTGATGTATTAGTTATCACAGCGCACAAATTAAGAAACGCTGTCATCTATTGGTTGTCACAGCGCACAAATTAAGTAACGCTGTGTTGTATTGGTTATCACAGCGCACAAATTAAGTAACGCTGTGATCTGTTGGTTATCACAGGGCACAAATTAAGTAACACTGTGATCTATTGGTTATCACAGGGCACAAATTAAGTAACGCTGTGATCTATTGGTTATCACAGCGCAGAAATTAAGTAACGCTGATGATCTATTGGTTATCACAGCGCACAAATTAAGTAACGCTGTGATGAATTGGTTATCACAGCGCACAAATTAAGTAACGCTGTGATCTACTGGTTATCACAGCGCACAAATTAAGTAACGCTGTGATCTATTGGTTATCACAGGGCATAAATTAAGCAACGCTGTGATCTACTGGTTATCACAGCGCACAAATTAAGTAACGCTGTGATCTATTGTTTATCACAGGGCACAAATTAAGTAACGCTGTGTTGTATTGGTTATCACAGCGCACAAATTCAGTAAATCTATGAACTATTGGTTTTTACAGTGCACAAATTAAGTAACGTTTGATCTATTGGTTATCACAGCACACAAATTAAGTAACGCTGTGATCTTTTGGTTATCACAGCGCACAAATTAAGAAACGCTGTGATCTATTGGTTATCATAGGGTACAAATTAAGTAACGCTGTGATCAATTGGTTATCACAGCGCACAAATTAAGTAACGCTGTGATCTATTGGTTATCACAGGGCACTAATTAAGTAACGCTGTGATCTATTGGTTATCTCAGGGTACAAATTAAGTAACGCTGTGATCTATTGGTTATTACAGCGCACAAATTAAGTAACGCTGTGATCTATTGGTTATTGCAGGGCACAAATTAAGAAACGCTGTGATCTATTGGTTATCACAGCGCACAAATTAAGTAACGCAGTGATCTATTGGTTATCACAGAGCACAAATCAAGTAACGCTGTGATCGATTGGTCATCACAGCGCACAAATTAAGTAACGCTGTGATCTATTGGTTATCACATGGCACAAATTAAGTAACGCTGTGATCTATTGGTTATCACACGGCACAAATTAAGTAACGCTGTGATCTATTGGTTATCACAGGGTACAAATTAAGTAACGCTGTGATCTATTGGTTATCACAGCGCACAAATTAAGTAACGCTGTGATCTATTGGTTATCACAGCGCACAAATTAAGTAACGCTGTGATCTATTGGTTATCACAGCGCACAAATTAAGTAACGCAGTGATCTATTGGTTATCACAGAGCACAAATCAAGTAACGCTGTGATCGATTGGTCATCACAGCGCACAAATTAAGTAACGCTGTGATCTATTGGTTATCACATGGCACAAATTAAGTAACGCTGTGATCTATTGGTTATCACACGGCACAAATTAAGTAACGCTGTGATCTATTGGTTATCACAGGGTACAAATTAAGTAACGCTGTGATCTATTGGTTATCACAGCGCACAAATTAAGTAACGCTGTGATCTATTGGTTATCACAGAGCACCAATTAAGTCACGCTGTGTTGTATTGGTTATCACAGCGCACAAATTAAGTAACGCTGTGATCTATTGGTTCTCACAGCGCACAAATTAAGTAACGCTCTGATCTATTGGTTCGCACAGCGCACAAATTAAGTAACGCTGTGATCTATTGGTTATCACAGAGCACAAATTAAGTAACGCTGTGATCTATAGCTTATCACAGCGCACAAATTAAGTAACGCTGTGATCTATTGGTTACCACAGGGCACAAATTAACTAACGCTGTGATGTATTAGTTATCACAGCGCACAAATTAAGTAACGCTGTGATCTATTGGTTATTACAGCGCACAAATTAAGTAACGCTGTGATCTATTGGTTATTACAGGGCACAAATTAAGAAACGCTGTGATCTATTGGTTGTCACAGCGCACAAATTAAGTAACGCTGTGTTGTATTGGTTATCACAGCGCACAAATTAAGTAACGCTGTGATCTATTGGTTATCACAGGGCACAAATTAAGTAACACTGTGATCTATTGGTTATCACAGGGCACAAATTAAGTAACGCTGTGATCTATTGGTTATCACAGCGCAGAAATTAAGTAACGCTGATGATCTATTGGTTATCACAGCGCACAAATTAAGTAACGCTGTGATGTATTGGTTATCACAGCGCACAAATTAAGTAACGCTGTGATCTACTGGTTATCACAGCGCACAAATTAAGTAACGCTGTGATCTATTGGTTATCACAGGGCACAAATTAAGTAACGCTGTGATCTGCTGGTTATCACAGCGCACAAATTAAGTAACGCTGTGATCTATTGGTTATCACAGGGCACAAATTAAGTAACGCTGTGTTGTATTGGTTATCACAGCGCACAAATTAATTAACGCTGTGGTCTACTGGTTATCACAGGGCACAAATTAAGTAGCGCTGTGACCTACTGGTTATCACAGCGCACAAATTAAGTAACGCTGTGATCTACTGGTTATCACAGCGCACAAATTAAGTAACGCTGTAATCTATTGTTTATCACAGGGCACAAATTAAGTAACGCTGTGTTGTATTGGTTATCACAGCGCACAAATTAAGTAAATCTATGAACTATTGGTTTTTACAGTGCACAAATTAAGTAACGTTTGATCTATTGGTTATCACAGCACACAAATTAAGTAACGCTGTGATCTTTTGGTTATCACAGCGCACAAATTAAGAAACGCTGTGATCTATTGGTTATCATAGGGTACAAATTAAGTAACGCTGTGATCAATTGGTTATCACAGCGCACAAATTAAGTAACGCTGTGATCTATTGGTTATCACAGGGCACTAATTAAGTAACGCTGTGATCTATTGGTTATCACAGCGCAGAAATTAAGTAACGCTGTGATGTATTGGTTATCACAGCGCACAAATTAAGTAACGCTGTGATCTATTGGTTATCTCAGGGTACAAATTAAGTAACGCTGTGATCTATTGGTTATCACAGCGCACAAATTAAGTAACGCTGTGATCTATTGGTTATTACAGCGCACAAATTAAGTAACGCTGTGATCTATTGGTTATTGCAGGGCACAAATTAAGAAACGCTGTGATCTATTGGTTATCACAGCGCACAAATTAAGTAACGCAGTGATCTATTGGTTATCACAGAGCACAAATCAAGTAACGCTGTGATCGATTGGTCATCACAGCGCACAAATTAAGTAACGCTGTGATCTATTGGTTATCACATGGCACAAATTAAGTAACGCTGTGATCTATTGGTTATCACACGGCACAAATTAAGTAACGCTGTGATCTATTGGTTATCACAGGGTACAAATTAAGTAACGCTGTGATCTATTGGTTATCACAGCGCACAAATTAAGTAACGCTGTGATCTATTGGTTATCACAGCGCACAAATTAAGTAACGCTGTGATCTATTGGTTATCACAGCGCACAAATTAAGTAACGCAGTGATCTATTGGTTATCACAGAGCACAAATCAAGTAACGCTGTGATCGATTGGTCATCACAGCGCACAAATTAAGTAACGCTGTGATCTATTGGTTATCACATGGCACAAATTAAGTAACGCTGTGATCTATTGGTTATCACACGGCACAAATTAAGTAACGCTGTGATCTATTGGTTATCACAGGGTACAAATTAAGTAACGCTGTGATCTATTGGTTATCACAGCGCACAAATTAAGTAACGCTGTGATCTATTGGTTATCACAGAGCACCAATTAAGTCACGCTGTGTTGTATTGGTTATCACAGCGCACAAATTAAGTAACGCTGTGATCTATAGCTTATCACAGCGCACAAATTAAGTAACGCTGTGATCTATTGGTTACCACAGGGCACAAATTAACTAACGCTGTGATGTATTAGTTATCACAGCGCACAAATTAAGTAAAGCTGTGATCTATTGGTTATTACAGCGCACAAATTAAGTAACGCTGTGATCTATTGGTTATTACAGGGCACAAATTAAGAAACGCTGTGATCTATTGGTTATCACAGAGCACCAATTAAGTCACGCTGTGTTGTATTGGTTATCACAGCGCACAAATTAAGTAACGCTGTGATCTATTGGTTCTCACAGCGCACAAATTCAGTAACGCTCTGATCTATTGGTTTGCACAGGGCACAAATTAACTAACGCTGTGATGTATTAGTTATCACAGCGCACAAATTAAGGAAAGCTGTGATCTATTGGTTATCATCGGGCACAAATTAAGTAACGCTGTGATCTATTGGTTATCACAGGGTACAAATTAAGTAACGCTGTGATCTATTGGTTATCACAGAGCACCAATTAAGTCACGCTGTGTTGTATTGGTTATCACAGCGCACAAATTAAGTAACGCTGTGATCTATTGGTTCTCACAGCGCACAAATTCAGTAACGCTCTGATCTATTGGTTTGCACAGGGCACAAATTAAGTAACGCTGTGATCTATTGGTTATCACAGAGCACAAATTAAGTGACGCTGTGATCTATAGCTTATCACAGCGCACAAATTAAGTAACGCTGTGATCTATTGGTTACCACAGGGCACAAATTAACTAACGCTGTGATGTATTAGTTATCACAGCGCACAAATTAAGAAACGCTGTCATCTATTGGTTGTCACAGCGCACAAATTAAGTAACGCTGTGTTGTATTGGTTATCACAGCGCACAAATTAAGTAACGCTGTGATCTGTTGGTTATCACAGGGCACAAATTAAGTAACACTGTGATCTATTGGTTATCACAGGGCACAAATTAAGTAACGCTGTGATCTATTGGTTATCACAGCGCAGAAATTAAGTAACGCTGATGATCTATTGGTTATCACAGCGCACAAATTAAGTAACGCTGTGATGAATTGGTTATCACAGCGCACAAATTAAGTAACGCTGTGATCTACTGGTTATCACAGCGCACAAATTAAGTAACGCTGTGATCTATTGGTTATCACAGGGCATAAATTAAGCAACGCTGTGATCTACTGGTTATCACAGCGCACAAATTAAGTAACGCTGTGATCTATTGTTTATCACAGGGCACAAATTAAGTAACGCTGTGTTGTATTGGTTATCACAGCGCACAAATTCAGTAAATCTATGAACTATTGGTTTTTACAGTGCACAAATTAAGTAACGTTTGATCTATTGGTTATCACAGCACACAAATTAAGTAACGCTGTGATCTTTTGGTTATCACAGCGCACAAATTAAGAAACGCTGTGATCTATTGGTTATCATAGGGTACAAATTAAGTAACGCTGTGATCAATTGGTTATCACAGCGCACAAATTAAGTAACGCTGTGATCTATTGGTTATCACAGGGCACTAATTAAGTAACGCTGTGATCTATTGGTTATCTCAGGGTACAAATTAAGTAACGCTGTGATCTATTGGTTATTACAGCGCACAAATTAAGTAACGCTGTGATCTATTGGTTATTGCAGGGCACAAATTAAGAAACGCTGTGATCTATTGGTTATCACAGCGCACAAATTAAGTAACGCAGTGATCTATTGGTTATCACAGAGCACAAATCAAGTAACGCTGTGATCGATTGGTCATCACAGCGCACAAATTAAGTAACGCTGTGATCTATTGGTTATCACATGGCACAAATTAAGTAACGCTGTGATCTATTGGTTATCACACGGCACAAATTAAGTAACGCTGTGATCTATTGGTTATCACAGGGTACAAATTAAGTAACGCTGTGATCTATTGGTTATCACAGCGCACAAATTAAGTAACGCTGTGATCTATTGGTTATCACAGCGCACAAATTAAGTAACGCTGTGATCTATTGGTTATCACAGCGCACAAATTAAGTAACGCAGTGATCTATTGGTTATCACAGAGCACAAATCAAGTAACGCTGTGATCGATTGGTCATCACAGCGCACAAATTAAGTAACGCTGTGATCTATTGGTTATCACATGGCACAAATTAAGTAACGCTGTGATCTATTGGTTATCACACGGCACAAATTAAGTAACGCTGTGATCTATTGGTTATCACAGGGTACAAATTAAGTAACGCTGTGATCTATTGGTTATCACAGCGCACAAATTAAGTAACGCTGTGATCTATTGGTTATCACAGAGCACCAATTAAGTCACGCTGTGTTGTATTGGTTATCACAGCGCACAAATTAAGTAACGCTGTGATCTATTGGTTCTCACAGCGCACAAATTAAGTAACGCTCTGATCTATTGGTTCGCACAGCGCACAAATTAAGTAACGCTGTGATCTATTGGTTATCACAGAGCACAAATTAAGTAACGCTGTGATCTATAGCTTATCACAGCGCACAAATTAAGTAACGCTGTGATCTATTGGTTACCACAGGGCACAAATTAACTAACGCTGTGATGTATTAGTTATCACAGCGCACAAATTAAGTAACGCTGTGATCTATTGGTTATTACAGCGCACAAATTAAGTAACGCTGTGATCTATTGGTTATTACAGGGCACAAATTAAGAAACGCTGTGATCTATTGGTTGTCACAGCGCACAAATTAAGTAACGCTGTGTTGTATTGGTTATCACAGCGCACAAATTAAGTAACGCTGTGATCTATTGGTTATCACAGGGCACAAATTAAGTAACACTGTGATCTATTGGTTATCACAGGGCACAAATTAAGTAACGCTGTGATCTATTGGTTATCACAGCGCAGAAATTAAGTAACGCTGATGATCTATTGGTTATCACAGCGCACAAATTAAGTAACGCTGTGATGTATTGGTTATCACAGCGCACAAATTAAGTAACGCTGTGATCTACTGGTTATCACAGCGCACAAATTAAGTAACGCTGTGATCTATTGGTTATCACAGGGCACAAATTAAGTAACGCTGTGTTGTATTGGTTATCACAGCGCACAAATTAATTAACGCTGTGGTCTACTGGTTATCACAGGGCACAAATTAAGTAGCGCTGTGACCTACTGGTTATCACAGCGCACAAATTAAGTAACGCTGTGATCTATTGGTTATCACAGGGCACAAATTAAGTAACGCTGTCATCTATTGGTTATCACAGTGCAGAAATTAAGTGACGCTGTGATCTATTGGTTATCACAGTGCACATAATAAGTAACGCTGTGATCTATTGGTTATCACAGCGCACATAATAAGTAACGCTGTGATCTATTGGTTATTACAGGGCACAAATTAAGTAACGCTGTGATCTATT
This sequence comes from Pristiophorus japonicus, assembly GCF_044704955.1. Classification (NCBI taxonomy): domain Eukaryota; kingdom Metazoa; phylum Chordata; class Chondrichthyes; family Pristiophoridae; genus Pristiophorus; species Pristiophorus japonicus. Next base: position 29,337,447 of record NC_092010.1, on the reverse strand, counting down.
GGTTATCACAGCACACAAATTAAGTAACGCTGTGATCTATTGGTTATCACAGAGCACAAATTAAGTAACGCTGTGTTGTATTGGTTATCACAGCGCACAAATTAAGTAACGCTGTGATCTATTGGTTGTCACAGCGCACAAATTAATTAACGCTGTGGTCTACTGGTTATCACAGGGCACAAATTAAGTAGCGCTGTGATCTACTGGTTAACACACCGCACAAATTAAGTAACGCTGTGATCTTTTGGTTATCACAGCGCACAAATTAAGAAACGCTGTGATCTATTGGTTGTCACAGCGCACAAATTAAGTAACGCTGTGTTGTATTGGTTATCACAGCGCACAAATTAAGTAACGCTGTGATCTACTGGTTATCACAGCGCACAAATTAAGTAACGCTGTGATCTATTGGTGATCACAGGGCACAAATTAAGTAACGCTGTGTTGTATTGGTTATCACAGCGCACAAATTAATTAACGCTGTGGTCTACTGGTTATCACAGGGCACAAATTAAGTAGCGCTGTGATCTACTGGTTATCACAGCGCACAAATTAAGTAACGCTGTGATCTATTGGTTATCACAGGGCACAAATTAAGTAACGCTGTCATCTATTGGTTATCACAGCGCAGAAATTAAGTGACGCTGTGATCTATTGGTTATCACAGCGCACAAATTAAGTAACGCTGTGATCTATTGGTTATCACAGTGCACATAATAAGTGACGCTGTGATCTATTGGTTATTACAGGGCACAAATTAAGTAACGCTGTGATCTATTGGTTATCACAGCACACAAATTAAGTAACGCTGTGATCTATTGGTTCTCACAGGGCACAAATTAAGTAACGCTGTCATCTATTGGTTATCACAGCGCAGAAATTAAGTAACGCTGTGATCTATTGGTTATCACCCCGCACAAATTAAGTAACGCTGTGATCTTTTGGTTATCACAGCGCACAAATTAAGAAACGCTGTGATTTTTGGTTATCACAGAGCACAAATTAAGTAACATTGTGATCTATTGGTTATCACAGCGCACATAATAAGTAACGCTGTGATCTATTGGTTATTACAGCGCACAAATTAAGTAACGCTGTGATCTATTGGTTATTACAGGGCACAAATTAAGAAACGCTGTGATCTATTGGTTATCACAGCACACAAATTAAGTAACGCTGTGAACTATTGGTTATCACAGCGCACAAATTAAGTAACGTTGTGATCTATTGGTTATCACAGCGCACAAATTTAGTAACGCAGTGATCTATTGGTTATCACAGCGCACAAATTAAGTAACGCTGTGATCTATTGGTTATCACACGGCACAAATTAAGTAACGCTGTGATCTATTGGTTATCACAGGGTACAAATTAAGTAACGCTGTGATCTATTGGTTATCACAGCGCACAAATTAAGTAACGCTGTGATCTATTGGTTATCACAGAGCACCAATTAAGTCACGCTGTGTTGTCTTGGTTATCACAGCGCACAAATTAAGTAACGCTGTGATCTATTGGTTCTCACAGCGCACAAATTCAGTAACGCTCTGATCTATTGGTTCGCACAGGGCACAAATTAAGTAACGCTGTGATCTATTGGTTATCACAGAGCACAAATTAAGTAACGCTGTGATCTATAGCTTATCACAGCGCACAAATTAAGTAACGCTGTGATCTATTGGTTACCACAGGGCACAAATTAACTAACGCTGTGATGTATTAGTTATCACAGCGCACAAATTAAGAAACGCTGTGATCTATTGGTTTTCACAGCGCACAAATTAAGTAACGCTGTGTTGTATTGGTTATCACAGCGCACAAATTAAGTAACGCTGTGATCTATTGGTTATCACAGGGCACAAATTAAGTAACACTGTGATCTATTGGTTATCACAGGGCACAAATTAAGTAACGCTGTGATCTATTGGTTATCACAGCGCAGAAATTAAGTAACGCTGATGATCTATTGGTTATCACAGCGCACAAATTAAGTAACGCTGTGATGTATTGGTTATCACAGCGCACAAATTAAGTAACGCTGTGATCTACTGGTTATCACAGCGCACAAATTAAGTAACGCTGTGATCTATTGGTTATCACCCCGCACAAATTAAGTAACGCTGTGATCTTTTGGTTATCACAGCGCACAAATTAAGAAACGCTGTGATTTTTGGTTATCACAGAGCACAAATTAAGTAACATTGTGATCTATTGGTTATCACAGCACACATAATAAGTAACGCTGTGATCTATTGGTTATTACAGCGCACAAATTAAGTAACGCTGTGATCTATTGGTTATTACAGGGCACAAATTAAGAAACGCTGTGATCTATTGGTTATCACAGCACACAAATTAAGTAACGCTGTGAACTATTGGTTATCACAGCGCACAAATTAAGTAACGTTGTGATCTATTGGTTATCACAGCTCACAAATTTAGTAACGCAGTGATCTATTGGTTATCACAGCGCACAAATTAAGTAACGCTGTGATCTATTGGTTATCACACGGCACAAATTAAGTAACGCTGTGATCTATTGGTTATCACAGGGTACAAATTAAGTAACGCTGTGATCTATTGGTTATCACAGCGCACAAATTAAGTAACGCTGTGATCTATTGGTTATCACAGAGCACCAATTAAGTCACGCTGTGTTGTATTGGTTATCACAGCGCACAAATTAAGTAACGCTGTGATCTATTGGTTCTCACAGCGCACAAATTCAGTAACGCTCTGATCTATTGGTTCGCACAGGGCACAAATTAAGTAACGCTGTGATCTATTGGTTATCACAGAGCACAAATTAAGTAACGCTGTGATCTATAGCTTATCACAGCGCACAAATTAAGTAACGCTGTGATGTATTGGTTACCACAGGGCACAAATTAACTAACGCTGTGATGTATTAGTTATCACAGCGCACAAATTAAGAAACGCTGTGATATATTGGTTTTCACAGCGCACAAATTAAGTAACGCTGTGTTGTATTGGTTATCACAGCGCACAAATTAAGTAACGCTGTGATCTATTGGTTATCACAGGGCACAAATTAAGTAACACTGTGATCTATTGGTTATCACAGGGCACAAATTAAGTAACGCTGTGATCTATTGGTTATCACAGCGCAGAAATTAAGTAACGCTGATGATCTATTGGTTATCACAGCGCACAAATTAAGTAACGCTGTGATGTATTGGTTATCACAGCGCACAAATTAAGTAACGCTGTGATCTACTGGTTATCACAGCGCACAAATTAAGTAACGCTGTGATCTATTGGTTATCACAGGGCACAAATTAAGTAAAGCTGTGATCTACTGGTTATCACAGCGCACAAATTAAGTAACGCTGTGATCTATTGTTTATCACAGGGCACAAATTAAGTAACGCTGTGTTGTATTGGTTATCACAGCGCACAAATTAATTAACGCTGTGATCTACTGGTTATCACAGCGCACAAATTAAGTAACGCTGTGATCTATTGTTTATCACAGGGCACAAATTAAGTAACGCTGTGTTGTATTGGTTATCACAGCGCACAAATTAATTAACGCTATGGTCTACTGGTTATCACAGGGCACAAATTAAGTAGCGCTGTGATCTACTGGTTATCACAGCACACAAATTAAGTAACGCTGTGATCTTTTGGTTATCACAGCGCACAAATTAAAAAACGCTGTGATCTATTGGTTATCATAGGGTACAAATTAAGTAACGCTGTGATCAATTGGTTATCACAGCGCACAAATTAAGTAACGCTGTGATCTATTGGTTATCACAGGGCACTAATTAAGTAACGCTGTGATCTATTGGTTATCACAGCGCAGAAATTAAGTAACGCTGTGATCTATTGGTTATCACAGCGCACAAATTAAGTAACGCTGTGATGTATTGGTTATCACAGCGCACAAATTAAGTAACGCTGTGATCTATTGGTTATCTCAGGGTACAAATTAAGTAACGCTGTGATCTATTGGTTATCACAGCGCACAAATTAAGTAACGCTGTGATTTATTGGTTATCACAGAGCACAAACTAAGTAACGCTGTGTTGTATTGGTTATCACAGCGCACAAATTAAGTAACGCTGTGATCTATTGGTTATCACAGCGCACAAATTAAATAACGCTGTGATCTATTGGTTATCACAGCGCACAAATTAAGTAACGCTGTGATCTATTGGTTATCACAGGGTACAAATTAAGTAACGCTGTGATCTATTGGCTATCACAGCGCACAAATTAAGTAACGCTGTGTTGTATTGGTTATCACAGCGCACAAATTAAGTAACGCTGTGATCTATTGGTTCTCACAGGGCACAAATTAAGTAACGCTGTCATCTATTGGTTATCAAAGCGCAGAAATTAAGTAACGCTGTGATCTATTGGTTATCACACCGCACAAATTAAGTAACGCTGTGATCTTTTGGTTATCACAGCGCACAAATTAAGAAACGCTGTAATTTTTGGTTATCACAGAGCACAAATTAAGTAACATTGTGATCTATTGTTTATCACAGCGCACATAATAAGTAACGCTGTGATCTATTGGTTATCACAGCGCACAAATTAAGTAACGCTGTGATCTATTGGTTATTACAGCGCACAAATTAAGTAACGCTGTGATCTATTGGTTATTGCAGGGCACAAATTAAGAAACGCTGTGATCTATTGGTTATCACAGCGCACAAATTAAGTAACGCAGTGATCTATTTGTTATCACAGAGCACAAATCAAGTAACGCTGTGATCGATTGGTCATCACAGCGCACAAATTAAGTAACGCTGTGATCTATTGGTTATCACATGGCACAAATTAAGTAACGCTGTGATCTATTGGTTATCACACGGCACAAATTAAGTAACGCTGTGATCTATTGGTTATCACAGGGTACAAATTAAGTAACGCTGTGATCTATTGGTTATCACAGCGCACAAATTAAGTAACGCTGTGATCTATTGGTTATCACAGCGCACAAATTAAGTAACGCTGTGATCTATTGGTTATCACAGCGCACAAATTAAGTAACGCAGTGATCTATTGGTTATCACAGAGCACAAATCAAGTAACGCTGTGATCGATTGGTCATCACAGCGCACAAATTAAGTAACGCTGTGATCTATTGGTTATCACATGGCACAAATTAAGCAACGCTGTGATCTATTGGTTATCACACGGCACAAATTAAGTAACGCTGTGATCTATTGGTTATCACAGGGTACAAATTAAGTAACGCTGTGATCTATTGGTTATCACAGCGCACAAATTAAGTAGCGCTGTGATCTATTGGTTGTCACAGGGCACCAATTAAGTCACGCTGTGTTGTATTGGTTATCACAGCGCACAAATTAAGTAACGCTGTGATCTATTGGTTCTCACAGCGCACAAATTAAGTAACGCTCTGATCTATTGGTTCGCACAGCGCACAAATTAAGTAACGCTGTGATCTATTGGTTATCACAGAGCACAAATTAAGTAACGCTGTGATCTATAGCTTATCACAGCGCACAAATTAAGTAACGCTGTGATCTATTGGTTATTACAGCGCACAAATTAAGTAACGCTGTGATCTATTGGTTATTACAGGGCACAAATTAAGAAACGCTGTGATCTATTGGTTGTCACAGCGCAGAAATTAAGTAACGCTGTGTTGTATTGGTTATCACAGCGCACAAATTAAGTAACGCTGTGATCTATTGGTTATCACAGAGCACAAATTAAGTAACGCTGTGATCTATTGGTTATCACAGGGTACAAATTAAGTAACGCTGTGATCTATTGGTTATCACAGCGCACAAATTAAGTAGCGCTGTGATCTATTGGTTGTCACAGGGCACCAATTAAGTCACGCTGTGTTGTATTGGTTATCACAGCGCACAAATTAAGTAACGCTGTGATCTATTGGTTCTCACAGCGCACAAATTAAGTAACGCTCTGATCTATTGGTTCGCACAGCGCACAAATTAAGTAACGCTGTGATCTATTGGTTATCACAGAGCACAAATTAAGTAACGCTGTGATCTATAGCTTATCACAGCGCACAAATTAAGTAACGCTGTGATCTATTGGTTATTACAGCGCACAAATTAAGTAACGCTGTGATCTATTGGTTATTACAGGGCACAAATTAAGAAACGCTGTGATCTATTGGTTGTCACAGCGCAGAAATTAAGTAACGCTGTGTTGTATTGGTTATCACAGCGCACAAATTAAGTAACGCTGTGATCTATTGGTTATCACAGGGCACAAATTAAGTAACACTGTGATCTATTGGTTATCACAGGGCACAAATTAAGTAACGCTGTGATCTATTGGTTATCACAGCGCAGAAATTAAGTAACGCTGATGATCTATTGGTTATCACAGCGCACAAATTAAGTAACGCTGTGATGTATTGGTTATCACAGCGCACAAATTAAGTAACGCTGTGATCTACTGGTTATCACAGCGCACAAATTAAGTAACGCTGTGATCTATTGGTTATCACAGGGCTCAAATTAAGTAACGCTGTGATCTGCTGGTTATCACAGCGCACAAATTAAGTAACGCTGTGATCTATTGGTTATCACAGGGCACAAATTAAGTAACGCTGTGTTGTATTGGTTATCACAGCGCACAAATTAATTAACGCTGTGGTCTACTGGTTATCACAGGGCACAAATTAAGTAGCGCTGTGATCTACTGGTTTTCACAGCGCACAAATTAAGTAACGCTGTGATCTATTGGTTATCACAGGGCACAAATTAAGTAACGCTGTCATCTATTGGTTATCACAGTTAAGAAATTAAGTGACGCTGTGATCTATTGGTTATCACAGCGCACAAATTAAGTAACGCTGTGATCTATTGGTTATCACAGTGCACATAATAAGTAACGCTGTGATCTATTGGTTATCACAGCGCACATAATAAGTAACGCTGTGATCTATTGGTTATTACAGGGCACAAATTAAGTAACGCTGTGATCTATTGGTTAGCACAGCACACAAATTAAGTAACGCTGTGATCTATTGGTTATCACAGAGCACAAATTAAGTAACGCTGTGTTGTATTGGTTATCACAGCGCACAAATTAAGTAACACTGTGATCTATTGGTTGTCACAGCGCAGAAATTAATTAACGCTGTGGTCTACTGGGTTTCACAGGGCACAAATTAAGTAGCGCTGTGATCTACTGGTAAACACACTGCACAAATTAAGTAACGCTGTGATCTTTTGGTTATCACAGCGCACAAATTAAGAAACGCTGTGATCTATTGGTTGTCACAGCGCACAAATTAAGTAACGCTGTGTTGTATTGGTTATCACAGCGCACAAATTAAGTAACGCTGTGATCTATTGGTTATCACAGCGCACAAATTAAGTAACGCAGTGATCTATTGGTTATCACACAGCACAAATTAAGTAACGCTGTGATCTATTGGTTATCACAGAGCACAAATTAAGTAACGCTGTGATCTATTGCATATCACAGCGCACAAATTAAGTAACGCTGTGATCTATTGGTTACCACAGGGCACAAATTAACTAACGCTGTGATGTATCAGTTATCACAGCGCACAAATTAAGTAACGCTGTGATCTATTGGTTATCACAGCGCACAAATTAAGTAACGCTGTGATCTATTGGTTATCACAGGGTACAAATTAAGTAACGCTGTGATCTATTGGTTATCACAGCGCACAAATTAAGTAACGCTGTGATCTATTGGTTATCACAGAGCACAAATTAAGTAACGCTGTGTTGTGTTGGTTATCACAGCGCACAAATTAAGTAACGCTGTGATCTATTGGTTATCACAGCGCACAAATTAAGTAACGCTGTGATCTATTGGTTCTCACAGGGCACAAATTAAGTAACGCTGTCATCTATTGGTTATCACAGCGCAGAAATTAAGTAACGCTGTGATCTATTGGTTATCACACCGCACAAATTAAGTAACGCTGTGATCTTTTGGTTAACACAGCGCACAAATTAAGAAACGCTGTGATTTTTGGTTATCACAGAGCACAAATTAAGTAACATTGTGATCTATTGGTTATCACAGCGCACATAATAAGTAACGCTGTGATCTATTGGTTATTACAGCGCACAAATTAAGTAACGCTGTGATCTATTGGTTATCAAAGGGCACAAATTAAGTAACGCTGTGATCTATTGGTTATCACAGCGCACAAATTAAGTAACGCTGTGATCTATTGGTTATCACAGCGCACAAATTAAGTAACGCAGTCATCTATTGGTTATCACACAGCACAAATTAAGTAACGCTGTGATCGATTGGTCATCACAGTGCACAAATTAAGTAACGCTGTGATCTATTGGTTATCACATGGCACAAATTAAGTAACGCTGTGATCTATTGGTTACCACAGGGCACAAATTAACTAACGCTGTGATGTATCAGTTATCACAGCGCACAAATTAAGTAACGCTGTGATCTTTTGGTTATCACAGCGCACAAATTAAGAAACGCTGTGATCTATTGGTTGTCACAGCGCACAAATTAAGTAACGCTGTGTTGTATTGGTTATCACAGCGCACAAATTAAGTAACGCTGTGATCTATTGGTTATCACAGCGCACAAATTAAGTAACGCAGTGATCTATTGGTTATCACACAGCACAAATTAAGTCACGCTGTGTTGTATTGGTTATCACAGCGCACAAATTAAGTAACGCTGTGATCTATTGGTTCTCACAGCGCACAAATTAAGTAACGCTCTGATCTATTGGTTCGCACAGCGCACAAATTAAGTAACGCTGTGATCTATTGGTTATCAAAGAGCACAAATTAAGTAACGCTGTGATCTATTGCATATCACAGCGCACAAATTAAGTAACGCTGTGATCTATTGGTTACCACAGGGCACAAATTAACTAACGCTGTGATGTATCAGTTATCACAGCGCACAAATTAAGTAACGCTGTGATCTATTGGTTATTACAGCGCACAAATTAAGTAACGCTGTGATCTATTGGTTATCACAGCGCACAAATTAAGTAACGCTGTGATCTATTGGTTATCACAGGGTACAAATTAAGTAACGCTGTGATCTATTGGTTATCACAGCGCACAAATTAAGTAACGCTGTGATCTATTGGTTATCACAGAGCACAAATTAAGTAACGCTGTGTTGTGTTGGTTATCACAGCGCACAAATTAAGTAACGCTGTGATCTATTGGTTATCACAGCGCACAAATTAAGTAACGCTGTGATCTATTGGTTCTCACAGGGCACAAATTAAGTAACGCTGTCATCTATTGGTTATCACAGCGCAGAAATTAAGTAACGCTGTGATCTATTGGTTATCACACCGCACAAATTAAGTAACGCTGTGATCTTTTGGTTAACACAGCGCACAAATTAAGAAACGCTGTGATTTTTGGTTATCACAGAGCACAAATTAAGTAACATTGTGATCTATTGGTTATCACAGCGCACATAATAAGTAACGCTGTGATCTATTGGTTATTACAGCGCACAAATTAAGTAACGCTGTGATCTATTGGTTATCAAAGGGCACAAATTAAGTAACGCTGTGATCTATTGGTTATCACAGCGCACAAATTAAGTAACGCTGTGATCTATTGGTTATCACAGCGCACAAATTAAGTAACGCAGTCATCTATTGGTTATCACACAGCACAAATTAAGTAACGCTGTGATCGATTGGTCATCACAGTGCACAAATTAAGTAACGCTGTGATCTATTGGTTATCACATGGCACAAATTAAGTAACGCTGTGATCTATTGGTTATCACACGGCACAAATTAAGTAACGCAGTGATCTATTGGTTATCACAGGGTACAAATTAAGTAACGCTGTGATCTATTGGTTATCACAGCGCACAAATTAAGTAACGCTGTGATCTATTGGTTATCACAGAGCACAAATTAAGTCACGCTGTGTTGTATTGGTTATCACAGCGCACAAATTAAGTAACGCTGTGATCTATTGGTTCTCACAGCGCACAAATTAAGTAACGCTCTGATCTATTGGTTCGCATAGCGCACAAATTAAGTAACGCTGTGATCTATTGGTTATCACAGAGCACAAATTAAGTAACGCTGTGATCTATTGCATATCACAGCGCACAAATTAAGTAACGCTGTGATCTATTGGTTACCACAGGGCACAAATTAACTAACGCTGTGATGTATTAGTTATCACAGCGCACAAATTAAGTAACGCTGTGATCTATTGGTTATTACAGCGCACAAATTAAGTAACGCTGTGATCTATTGGTTATTACAGCGCAGAAATTAAGTAACGCTGATGATCTATTGGTTATCACAGCGCACAAATTAAGTAACGCTGTGATGTAGTGGTTATCACAGCGCACAAATTAAGTAACGCTGTGATCTACTGGTTATCACAGCGCACAAATTAAGTAACGCTGTGATCTATTGGTTATCACAGGGCACAAATTAAGTAACGCTGTGATCTACTGGTTATCACAGCGCACAAATTAAGTAACGCTGTGATCTATTGGTTATCACAGGGCACAAATTAAGTAACGCTGTGATCTATTGGTTATCACACCGCACAAATTAAGTAACGCTGTGATCTATTGGTTATCACAGGGCACAAATTAAGTAACGCTGTGATCTATTGGTTATCACACCGCACAAATTATGTAACGCTGTGATCTTTTGGTTAACACAGCGCACAAATTAAGAAACGCTGTGATTTTTGGTTATCACAGAGCACAAATTAAGTAACATTGTGATCTATTGGTTATCACAGCGCACATAATAAGTAACGCTGTGATCTATTGGTTATTACAGCGCACAAATTAAGTAACGCTGTGATCTATTGGTTACCACAGGGCACAAATTAAGTAACGCTGTGATCTATTGGTTATCACAGCGCACATAATAAGTAACGCTGTGATCTATTGGTTATCACAGCGCACAAATTAAGTAACGCTGAGATCTATTGGTTATCACAGAGCACAAATTAAGTAACGCTGTGATGTATTGGTTATCACAGCGCAGAAATTAAGTCACGCTGTGATCTATTGGTTATCACAGCGCACAAATTAAGTAACGCTGTGATCTATTGGTTATCACAGGGCACAAATTAAGTAACGCTGTGATCTATTGGTTATCACAGCGGAGAAATTAAGTAATGCTGTGATCTCTTGGTGGTTATCACAGCGCACAAATTAAGTAACGCTGTGATCTATTGGTTATCACAGCGCACAAATTAAGTAACGCTGTGATCTATTGGTTATCACAGGGTACAGATTAAGTAACGCTGTGATCTATTGGTTATCACAGCGCAGAAATTAAGTAACGCTGTGATCTATTGGTTATCACAGCGCACAAATTAAGAAACGCTGTGATTTTTGGTTATCACAGAGCACAAATTAAGTAATGCTGTGATCTATTGGTTAGCACAGCACACAAATTAAGGAATGCTGTGATCTATTGATTATCACAGCGCACATAATCAGGAACGCTGCGAACTATTGGTTATCACAGCGCACAAATGAAGTAACGCTGTGATCTATTGGTTAGCACAGCACACAAATTAAGTAACGCTTTGATCTATTCGTTATAACAGCACACAAATTAGGTAACGCTGTGATCTATTGGTTATCACAGCGCACAAATGAAGTAACGCTGTGATCTATTGGTTATCGCAGCGCATAAATTAAGTAACGCTGTGATGTATTGATTATCACAGCGCACAAATTAAGTAACGCTGTGATCTATTGGTTATCACAGGGTACAAATTAAGTAACGCTGTGTTGTATTGGTTATCACAGCGCACAAATTAAGTATCGCTGTGATCTACTGGTCATCACAGCGCACAAATTAAGTAACGCTGTGATCTATTGGTTATCACAGGGCACAAATTAAGTAATGCTGTGATCGATTGGTTATCACAGAGCACAAATTAAGTAACGCTGTGTTGTATTGGTTATCACAGCGCACAAATTAAGTAACGCTGTGATCAATTGGTTATCACAGAGCACAAATTAAGTAACGCTGTGATCTATTGGTTATCACAGAGCACAAATTAAGAAATGCTGTGATCTATTGGTTATCACAGAGCACAAATTAAGTAACGCTGTGATCGATTGGTTATCACAGAGCACAAATTGAGTAACGCTGTGATCGATTGGTTACCACATGGCACAAATTAAGTAACGCTGTGTTGTATTGGTTATCTCAGCGCACAAATTAAGTAACGCTGTGATCAATTGGTTATCACAGAGCACAAATTAAGTAACGCTGTGTTGTATTGGTTATCACAGCGCACAAATTAAGTAACGCTGTGAACTATTAGTTATCACTGCGCACAAATTAAATAACGCTGTGATCTATTGGTTATCGCAGCGCGGAAATTAAGTAACGCTGTGATCTGTTGGTTATCACAGCGCACAAATTAAGTAACGCTGTGATCTATTGGTTATCACAGGGCACAAATTAAGAAACGCTGTGATTTTTGGTTATTACAGCGCACAAATTAAGTAACGCTGTGATCTATCGGTTATCACAGGGCACAAATTAAATAACGCTGTGATCTGTTGGTTATCACAGAGCACAAATTAAATAACGCTGTGATCTGTTGGTTTTCACAGAGCACAAATTAAGTAACGCTGTGATCTATCGGTTATCACAGGGCACAAATTAAATAACGCTGTGATCTGTTGGTTTTCACAGAGCACAAATTAAGTAACGCTGTGATCTATTGGTTATCACAGGGCACAAATTAAGTCACGCTGTGATCTATCGGTTATCACAGGGTACAAATTAAGTAACGCTGTGATCTATTGGTTATCACAGGGCACAAATTTAGTCACGCTGTGATCTATCGGTTATCACAGGGTACAAATTAAGTAACGCTGTGATCTATTGGTTATCACAGGGTACAAATTAAGTAACGCTGTGATCTATTGGTTATCACAGGGCACAAATTAAGTAACGCTGTGATCTATTGGTTATCACAGAGAACAAATTAAGTAACGCTGTGATCTATTGGTTATCACAGCGCACAAATTAAGTAACGCTGTGATCTATTGGTTATCACAGAGCACAAATTAAGTAACGCTGTGATCTATAGGTTATCACTGCACACATAATAAGGAACGCTGTGATCAATTGGTTATCACAGCGCACAAATTAAGTAACGCTGTGATCTATTGGTTATCACAGCGCACAAATTAAGTCACGCTGTGATCATTTGGTTTTCACAGCGCACAAATTAAGAAACGCTGTGATATATTGGTTATCACAGCGCAGAAATTAAGTAACGCTGTGATATATTGGTTATCACAGCGCACAAATTAAGTAACGCTGTGATCTATTGGTTATCACAGCGCACAAATTAAGTAACGCTGTGATCTATTGGTTTTCACAGTGTACAGATTAAGAAACGCTGTGATCTATTGGTTATCACAGCGCAGAAATTAAGTAACGCTGTGATCTATTGGTTATCACAGCGCACAAATTAAGAAACGCTGTGATTTTTGGTTATCACAGAGCACAAATTATGTAATGATGTGATCTATTGGTTAGCACAGCACACAAATTAAGTAACGCTGTGATCTATTGATTATCACAGCGCACATAATCAGGAACGCTGCGAACTATTGGTTATCACAGCGCACAAATTAAGTAACGCTGTGATCTATTGGTTATCACAGAGCACAAATTAAGTAACGCTGTGATGTATTGGTTATCACAGCGCACAAATTAAGTAATGCTGTGATCTATTGGTTATCACAGGGCACAAATTAAGAAACGCTGTGATCTATTGGTTATCATAGCGTACAAATTGAGTAACGCTGTGATCAATTGGTTATCACAGCGCACAAATTAAGTAATGCTGTGATCGATTGGTTATCACAGAGCACAAATTAAGTAATGCTGTGATCGATTGGTTATCATAGAGCACAAATTAAGTAACGCTGTGATCTATTGTTTATCACAGGGCACAAATTAAGTAACGCTGTGATCTATTGGTTATCACAGAGCACAAATTAAGTAACGCTGTGATCTATTGGTTATCACAGAGCACAAATTAAGTAATGCTGTGATCTATTGGTTATCACAGAGCACAAATTAAGTAACGCTGTGATCGATTGGTTATCACAGAGCACAAATTAAGTAACGCTGTGATCTATTGGTTATCACAGGGCACAAATTAAGTAACGCTGTGATCTATTGGTTATCACAGGGCACAAATTAAGTAACGCTGTGATCTATTGGTTATCACAGAGCACAAATTAAGTAACGCTGTGTTGTATTGGCTATCACAGCGCACAAATTAAGTAACGCTGTGAACTATTGGTTATCACTGCGCACAAATTAAGTAACGCTGTGATCTATTGGTTATCACAGCGCTCAAATTAAGTAACGCTGTGATCTATTGGTTATCGCAGCGCGGAAATTAAGTAACGCTGTGATCTGTTGGTTATCACAGAGCACAAATTAAGTAACGCTGTGATCTATTGGTTATCACAGGGCACAAATTAAGAAACGCTGTGATTTTTGGTTATTACAGCGCACAAATTAAGTAACGCTGTGATCTATCGGTTATCACAGGGCACAAATTAAATAACGCTGTGATCTGTTGGTTATCACAGAGCACAAATTAAATAACGCTGTGATCTGTTGGTTTTCACAGAGCACAAATTAAGTAACGCTGTGATCTATCGGTTATCACAGGGCACAAATTAAATAACGCTGTGATCTGTTGGTTTTCACAGAGCACAAATTAAGTAACGCTGTGATCTATTGGTTATCACAGGGCACAAATTAAGTCACGCTGTGATCTATCGGTTATCACAGGGTACAAATTAAGTAACGCTGTGATCTATTGGTTATCACAGGGCACAAATTTAGTCACGCTGTGATCTATCGGTTATCACAGGGTACAAATTAAGAAACGCTGTGATCTATTGGTTATCACAGGGTACAAATTAAGTAACGCTGTGATCTATTGGTTATCACAGGGCACAAATTAAGTAACGCTGTGATCTATTGGTTATCACAGAGCACAAATTAAGTAACGCTGTGATCTATTGGTTATCACTGCACACATAATAAGGAACGCTGTGATCAATTGGTTATCACAGCGCACAAATTAAGTAACGCTGTGATCTATTGGTTATCACAGGGCACAAATTTAGTCACGCTGTGATCTATCGGTTATCACAGGGTACAAATTAAGTAACGCTGTGATCTATTGGTTATCACAGGGTACAAATTAAGTAACGCTGTGATCTATTGGTTATCACAGGGCACAAATTAAGTAACGCTGTGATCTATTGGTTATCACAGCGCACAAATTAAGTAACGCTGTGATCTTTTGGTTATCACAGCGCACAAATTAAGAAACGCTGTGATCTATTGGTTATCACAGAGCACAAATTAAGTCACGCTGTGATCTATTGGTTATCACAGAGCACAAATTAAGTCACACTGTGATCTATTGGTTATCACAGGGCACAAATTAAGTAACGCTGTGATCTATTGGTTATCACAGGGTAGAAATTAAGTAACGCTGTGATCTATTGGTTGTCACAGCGCACAAATTAAGTAACGCTGTGATCTTTTGGTTATCACAGCGCACAAATTAATTAACGCTGTGATCTATTGGTTATCACAGAGCACAAATTAAGTAACGCTGTGATGTATTGGTTATCACAGCGGAGAAATTAAGTAATGCTGTGATCTCTTGGTGGTTATCACAGCGCACAAATTAAGTAACGCTGTGATCTATTGGTTATCACAGCGCACAAATTAAGTAACGCTGTGATCTATTGGTTATCACAGGGTACAGATTAAGTAACGCTGTGATCTATTGGTTATCACAGCGCAGAAATTAAGTAACGCTGTGATCTATTGGTTATCACAGCGCACAAATTAAGAAACGCTGTGATTTTTGGTTATCACAGAGCACAAATTAAGTAATGCTGTGATCTATTGGTTAGCACAGCACACAAATTAAGGAATGCTGTGATCTATTGATTATCACAGCGCACATAATCAGGAACGCTGCGAACTATTGGTTATCACAGCGCACAAATGAAGTAACGCTGTGATCTATTGGTTAGCACAGCACACAAATTAAGTAACGCTTTGATCTATTCGTTATAACAGCACACAAATTAGGTAACGCTGTGATCTATTGGTTATCACAGCGCACAAATGAAGTAACGCTGTGATCTATTGGTTATCGCAGCGCATAAATTAAGTAACGCTGTGATGTATTGATTATCACAGCGCACAAATTAAGTAACGCTGTGATCTATTGGTTATCACAGGGTACAAATTAAGTAACGCTGTGATCTATTGGTTATCACAGCGCACAAATTAAATAACGCTGTGATCTATTGGTTATCACAGAGCACAAATTAAGTAACGCTGTGTTGTATTGGTTATCACAGCGCACAAATTAAGTATCGCTGTGATCTACTGGTCATCACAGCGCACAAATTAAGTAACGCTGTGATCTATTGGTTATCACAGGGCACAAATTAAGTAATGCTGTGATCGATTGGTTATCACAGAGCACAAATTAAGTAACGCTGTGTTGTATTGGTTATCACAGCGCACAAGTTAAGTAACGCTGTGATCAATTGGTTATCACAGAGCACAAATTAAGTAACGCTGTGATCTATTGGTTATCACAGAGCACAAATTAAGAAATGCTGTGATCTATTGGTTATCACAGAGCACAAATTAAGTAACGCTGTGTTGTATTGGTTATCACAGCGCACAAATTAAGTAACGCTGTGAACTATTAGTTATCACTGCGCACAAATTAAATAACGCTGTGATCTATTGGTTATCGCAGCGCGGAAATTAAGTAACGCTGTGATCTGTTGGTTATCACAGCGCACAAATTAAGTAACGCTGTGATCTATTGGTTATCACAGGGCACAAATTAAGTAACGCTGTGATCTATTGGTTATCACAGAGCACAAATTAAGAAATGCTGTGATCTATTGGTTATCACAGAGCACAAATTAAGTAACGCTGTGATCGATTGGTTATCACAGAGCACAAATTGAGTAACGCTGTGATCGATTGGTTACCACATGGCACAAATTAAGTAACGCTGTGTTGTATTGGTTATCACAGCGCACAAATTAAGTAACGCTGTGATCAATTGGTTATCACAGAGCACAAATTAAGTAACGCTGTGTTGTATTGGTTATCACAGCGCACAAATTAAGTAACGCTGTGAACTATTAGTTATCACTGCGCACAAATTAAATAACGCTGTGATCTATTGGTTATCGCAGCGCGGAAATTAAGTAACGCTGTGATCTGTTGGTTATCACAGCGCACAAATTAAGTAACGCTGTGATCTATTGGTTATCACAGGGCACAAATTAAGAAACGCTGTGATTTTTGGTTATTACAGCGCACAAATTAAGTAACGCTGTGATCTATCGGTTATCACAGGGCACAAATTAAATAACGCTGTGATCTGTTGGTTATCACAGAGCACAAATTAAATAACGCTGTGATCTGTTGGTTTTCACAGAGCACAAATTAAGTAACGCTGTGATCTATCGGTTATCACAGGGCACAAATTAAATAACGCTGTGATCTGTTGGTTTTCACAGAGCACAAATTAAGTAACGCTGTGATCTATTGGTTATCACAGGGCACAAATTAAGTCACGCTGTGATCTATCGGTTATCACAGGGTACAAATTAAGTAACGCTGTGATCTATTGGTTATCACAGGGCACAAATTTAGTCACGCTGTGATCTATCGGTTATCACAGGGTACAAATTAAGTAACGCTGTGATCTATTGGTTATCACAGGGTACAAATTAAGTAACGCTGTGATCTATTGGTTATCACAGGGCACAAATTAAGTAACGCTGTGATCTATTGGTTATCACAGAGCACAAATTAAGTAACGCTGTGATCTATTGGTTATCACTGCACACATAATAAGGAACGCTGTGATCAATTGGTTATCACAGCGCACAAATTAAGTAACGCTGTGATCTATTGGTTATCACAGGGCACAAATTTAGTCACGCTGTGATCTATCGGTTATCACAGGGTACAAATTAAGTAACGCTGTGATCTATTGGTTATCACAGGGTACAAATTAAGTAACGCTGTGATCTATTGGTTATCACAGGGCACAAATTAAGTAACGCTGTGATCTATTGGTTATCACAGCGCACAAATTAAGTAACGCTGTGATCTTTTGGTTATCACAGCGCACAAATTAAGAAACGCTGTGATCTATTGGTTATCACAGAGCACAAATTAAGTCACGCTGTGATCTATTGGTTATCACAGAGCACAAATTAAGTCACACTGTGATCTATTGGTTATCACAGGGCACAAATTAAGTAACGCTGTGATCTATTGGTTATCACAGGGTAGAAATTAAGTAACGCTGTGATCTATTGGTTGTCACAGCGCACAAATTAAGTAACGCTGTGATCTTTTGGTTATCACAGCGCACAAATTAATTAACGCTGTGATCTATTGGTTATCACAGAGCACAAATTAAGTAACGCTGTGATGTATTGGTTATCACAGCGGAGAAATTAAGTAATGCTGTGATCTCTTGGTGGTTATCACAGCGCACAAATTAAGTAACGCTGTGATCTATTGGTTATCACAGCGCACAAATTAAGTAACGCTGTGATCTATTGGTTATCACAGGGTACAGATTAAGTAACGCTGTGATCTATTGGTTATCACAGCGCAGAAATTAAGTAACGCTGTGATCTATTGGTTATCACAGCGCACAAATTAAGAAACGCTGTGATTTTTGGTTATCACAGAGCACAAATTAAGTAATGCTGTGATCTATTGGTTAGCACAGCACACAAATTAAGGAATGCTGTGATCTATTGATTATCACAGCGCACATAATCAGGAACGCTGCGAACTATTGGTTATCACAGCGCACAAATGAAGTAACGCTGTGATCTATTGGTTAGCACAGCACACAAATTAAGTAACGCTTTGATCTATTCGTTATAACAGCACACAAATTAGGTAACGCTGTGATCTATTGGTTATCACAGCGCACAAATGAAGTAACGCTGTGATCTATTGGTTATCGCAGCGCATAAATTAAGTAACGCTGTGATGTATTGATTATCACAGCGCACAAATTAAGTAACGCTGTGATCTATTGGTTATCACAGGGTACAAATTAAGTAACGCTGTGATCTATTGGTTATCACAGCGCACAAATTAAATAACGCTGTGATCTATTGGTTATCACAGAGCACAAATTAAGTAACGCTGTGTTGTATTGGTTATCACAGCGCACAAATTAAGTATCGCTGTGATCTACTGGTCATCACAGCGCACAAATTAAGTAACGCTGTGATCTATTGGTTATCACAGGGCACAAATTAAGTAATGCTGTGATCGATTGGTTATCACAGAGCACAAATTAAGTAACGCTGTGTTGTATTGGTTATCACAGCGCACAAATTAAGTAACGCTGTGATCAATTGGTTATCACAGAGCACAAATTAAGTAACGCTGTGATCTATTGGTTATCACAGAGCACAAATTAAGAAATGCTGTGATCTATTGGTTATCACAGAGCACAAATTAAGTAACGCTGTGATCGATTGGTTATCACAGAGCACAAATTGAGTAACGCTGTTATCGATTGGTTACCACATGGCACAAATTAAGTAACGCTGTGTTGTATTGGTTATCACAGCGCACAAATTAAGTAACGCTGTGATCAATTGGTTATCACAGAGCACAAATTAAGTAACGCTGTGTTGTATTGGTTATCACAGCGCACAAATTAAGTAACGCTGTGAACTATTAGTTATCACTGCGCACAAATTAAATAACGCTGTGATCTATTGGTTATCGCAGCGCGGAAATTAAGTAACGCTGTGATCTGTTGGTTATCACAGCGCACAAATTAAGTAACGCTGTGATCTATTGGTTATCACAGGGCACAAATTAAGAAACGCTGTGATT
Source organism: Pristiophorus japonicus (assembly GCF_044704955.1). Lineage (NCBI taxonomy): Eukaryota > Metazoa > Chordata > Chondrichthyes > Pristiophoridae > Pristiophorus > Pristiophorus japonicus. Next base: position 29,317,484 of record NC_092010.1, on the reverse strand, counting down.
TTTGGTTATTACAGCGCACAAATTAAGTAACGCTGTGATCTATCGGTTATCACAGGGCACAAATTAAATAACGCTGTGATCTGTTGGTTATCACAGAGCACAAATTAAATAACGCTGTGATCTGTTGGTTTTCACAGAGCACAAATTAAGTAACGCTGTGATCTATCGGTTATCACAGGGCACAAATTAAATAACGCTGTGATCTGTTGGTTTTCACAGAGCACAAATTAAGTAACGCTGTGATCTATTGGTTATCACAGGGCACAAATTAAGTCACGCTGTGATCTATCGGTTATCACAGGGTACAAATTAAGTAACGCTGTGATCTATTGGTTATCACAGGGCACAAATTTAGTCACGCTGTGATCTATCGGTTATCACAGGGTACAAATTAAGTAACGCTGTGATCTATTGGTTATCACAGGGTACAAATTAAGTAACGCTGTGATCTATTGGTTATCACAGGGCACAAATTAAGTAACGCTGTGATCTATTGGTTATCACAGAGAACAAATTAAGTAACGCTGTGATCTATTGGTTATCACAGCGCACAAATTAAGTAACGCTGTGATCTATTGGTTATCACAGAGCACAAATTAAGTAACGCTGTGATCTATAGGTTATCACTGCACACATAATAAGGAACGCTGTGATCAATTGGTTATCACAGCGCACAAATTAAGTAACGCTGTGATCTATTGGTTATCACAGCGCACAAATTAAGTCACGCTGTGATCATTTGGTTTTCACAGCGCACAAATTAAGAAACGCTGTGATCTATTGGTTATCACAGCGGAGAAATTAAGTAACGCTGTGATCTATTGGTTATCACAGCGCTCAAATTAAGTCACGCTGTGATCTTTTGGTTTTCACAGCGCACAAATTAAGAAATGCTGTGATCTATTGGTTATCACAGCGCACAAATTAAGTAACGCTGTGATCTATTGGTTATCACAGCGCACAAATTAAGTCACGCTGTGATCTTTTGGTTATCGCAGCGCAGAAACTAAGTAACGCTGTGATATATTGGTTATCACAGCGCACAAATTAAGTAACGCTGTGATCTATTGGTTATCACAGCGCACAAATTAAGTAACGCTGTGATCTATTGGTTTTCACAGTGTACAGATTAAGAAACGCTGTGATCTATTGGTTATCACAGCGCAGAAATTAAGTAACGCTGTGATCTATTGGTTATCACAGCGCACAAATTAAGAAACGCTGTGATTTTTGGTTATCACAGAGCACAAATTATGTAATGATGTGATCTATTGGTTAGCACAGCACACAAATTAAGTAACGCTGTGATCTATTGATTATCACAGCGCACATAATCAGGAACGCTGCGAACTATTGGTTATCACAGCGCACAAATTAAGTAACGCTGTGATCTATTGGTTATCACAGAGCACAAATTAAGTAACGCTGTGATGTATTGGTTATCACAGCGCACAAATTAAGTAATGCTGTGATCTATTGGTTATCACAGGGCACAAATTAAGAAACGCTGTGATCTATTGGTTATCATAGCGTACAAATTGAGTAACGCTGTGATCAATTGGTTATCACAGCGCACAAATTAAGTAATGCTGTGATCGATTGGTTATCACAGAGCACAAATTAAGTAATGCTGTGATCGATTGGTTATCATAGAGCACAAATTAAGTAACGCTGTGATCTATTGTTTATCACAGGGCACAAATTAAGTAACGCTGTGATCTATTGGTTATCACAGAGCACAAATTAAGTAACGCTGTGATCTATTGGTTATCACAGAGCACAAATTAAGTAATGCTGTGATCTATTGGTTATCACAGAGCACAAATTAAGTAATGCTGTGATCGATTGGTTATCACAGAGCACAAATTAAGTAACGCTGTGATCTTTTGGTTATCACAGGGCACAAATTAAGTAACGCTGTGATCTATTGGTTATCACAGGGCACAAATTAAGTAACGCTGTGATCTATTGGTTATCACAGAGCACAAATTAAGTAACGCTGTGTTGTATTGGCTATCACAGCGCACAAATTAAGTAACGCTGTGAACTATTGGTTATCACTGCGCACAAATTAAGTAACGCTGTGATCTATTGGTTATCACAGCGCTCAAATTAAGTAACGCTGTGATCTATTGGTTATCGCAGCGCGGAAATTAAGTAACGCTGTGATCTGTTGGTTATCACAGAGCACAAATTAAGTAACGCTGTGATCTATTGGTTATCACAGGGCACAAATTAAGAAACGCTGTGATTTTTGGTTATTACAGCGCACAAATTAAGTAACGCTGTGATCTATCGGTTATCACAGGGCACAAATTAAATAACGCTGTGATCTGTTGGTTATCACAGAGCACAAATTAAATAACGCTGTGATCTGTTGGTTTTCACAGAGCACAAATTAAGTAACGCTGTGATCTATCGGTTATCACAGGGCACAAATTAAATAACGCTGTGATCTGTTGGTTTTCACAGAGCACAAATTAAGTAACGCTGTGATCTATTGGTTATCACAGGGCACAAATTAAGTCACGCTGTGATCTATCGGTTATCACAGGGTACAAATTAAGTAACGCTGTGATCTATTGGTTATCACAGGGCACAAATTTAGTCACGCTGTGATCTATCGGTTATCACAGGGTACAAATTAAGAAACGCTGTGATCTATTGGTTATCACAGGGTACAAATTAAGTAACGCTGTGATCTATTGGTTATCACAGGGCACAAATTAAGTAACGCTGTGATCTATTGGTTATCACAGAGCACAAATTAAGTAACGCTGTGATCTATTGGTTATCACTGCACACATAATAAGGAACGCTGTGATCAATTGGTTATCACAGCGCACAAATTAAGTAACGCTGTGATCTATTGGTTATCACAGGGCACAAATTTAGTCACGCTGTGATCTATCGGTTATCACAGGGTACAAATTAAGTAACGCTGTGATCTATTGGTTATCACAGGGTACAAATTAAGTAACGCTGTGATCTATTGGTTATCACAGGGCACAAATTAAGTAACGCTGTGATCTATTGGTTATCACAGCGCACAAATTAAGTAACGCTGTGATCTTTTGGTTATCACAGCGCACAAATTAAGAAACGCTGTGATCTATTGGTTATCACAGAGCACAAATTAAGTCACGCTGTGATCTATTGGTTATCACAGAGCACAAATTAAGTCACACTGTGATCTATTGGTTATCACAGGGCACAAATTAAGTAACGCTGTGATCTATTGGTTATCACAGGGTAGAAATTAAGTAACGCTGTGATCTATTGGTTATCACAGCGCACAAATTAAGTAACGCTGTGATCTTTTGGTTATCACAGCGCACAAATTAATTAACGCTGTGATCTATTGGTTATCACAGAGCACAAATTAAGTAACGCTGTGATGTATTGGTTATCACAGCGCACAAATTAAGTCACGCTGTGATCTATTGGTTATCACAGCGCACAAATTAAGTAACGCTGTGATCTATTGGTTATCACAGGGCACAAATTAAGTAACGCTGTGATCTATTGGTTGTCACAGCGGAGAAATTAAGTAACGCTGTGATTTATTGGTTATCACAGCGCACAAATTACGTCACGCTGTGATCTTTTGGTTTTCACAGCGCACAAATTAAGAAACGCTGTGATCTATTGGTTATCACAGCGGAGAAATTAAGTAACGCTGTGATCTATTGGTTATCACAGCGCACAAATTAAGTCACGCTGTGATCTTTTGGTTTTCACAGCGCACAAATTAAGAAATGCTGTGATCTATTGGTTATCACAGCGCACAAATTAAGTCATGCTGTGATCTTTTGGTTATCGCAGCGCAGAAACTAAGTAATGCTGTGATCTCTTGGTGGTTATCACAGCGCACAAATTAAGTAACGCTGTGATCTATTGGTTATCACAGCGCACAAATTAAGAAACGCTGTGATTTTTGGTTATCACAGAGCACAAATTATGTAATGCTGTGATCTATTGGTTAGCACAGCACACAAATTAAGTAACGCTGTGATCTATTGATTATCACAGCGCACATAATCAGGAACGCTGCGAACTATTGGTTATCACAGCGCACAAATTAAGTAACGCTGTGATCTATTGATTATCACAGCGCACATAATCAGGAACGCTGCGAACTATTGGTTATCACAGCGCACAAATTAAGTAACGCTGTGATCTATTGGTTATCACAGAGCACAAATTAAGTAACGCTGTGATGTATTGGTTATCACAGCGCACAAATTAAGTAATGCTGCGATCTATTGGTTATCACAGGGCACAAATTAAGAAACGCTGTGATCTATTGGTTATCATAGCGTACAAATTGAGTAACGCTGTGATCAATTGGTTATCACAGCGCACAAATTAAGTAATGCTGTGATCGATTGGTTATCACAGAGCACAAATTAAGTAATGCTGTGATCGATTGGTTATCATAGAGCACAAATTAAGTAACGCTGTGATCTATTGTTTATCACAGGGCACAAATTAAGTAACGCTGTGATCTATTGGTTATCACAGAGCACAAATTAAGTAACGCTGTGATCTATTGGTTATCACAGCGCACAAATTAAGTAACGCTGTGATCTTTTGGTTATCACAGCGCACAAATTAAGAAACGCTGTGATCTATTGGTTATCACAGAGCACAAATTAAGTCACGCTGTGATCTATTGGTTATCACAGAGCACAAATTAAGTCACACTGTGATCTATTGGTTATCACAGGGCACAAATTAAGTAACGCTGTGATCTATTGGTTATCACAGGGTAGAAATTAAGTAATGCTGTGATCGATTGGTTATCACAGAGCACAAATTAAGTAACGCTGTGATCTTTTGGTTATCACAGGGCACAAATTAAGTAACGCTGTGATCTATTGGTTATCACAGGGCACAAATTAAGTAACGCTGTGATCTATTGGTTATCACAGAGCACAAATTAAGTAACGCTGTGTTGTATTGGTTATCACAGCGCACAAATTAAGTAACGCTGTGAACTATTGGTTATCACTGCGCACAAATTAAGTAACGCTGTGATCTATTGGTTATCACAGCGCTCAAATTAAGTAACGCTGTGATCTATTGGTTATCGCAGCGCGGAAATTAAGTAACGCTGTGATCTGTTGGTTATCACAGCGCACAAATTAAGTAACGCTGTGATCTATTGGTTATCACAGGGCACAAATTAAGAAACGCTGTGATTTTTGGTTATTACAGCGCACAAATTAAGTAACGCTGTGATCTATCGGTTATCACAGGGCACAAATTAAATAACGCTGTGATCTGTTGGTTATCACAGAGCACAAATTAAATAACGCTGTGATCTGTTGGTTTTCACAGAGCACAAATTAAGTAACGCTGTGATCTATCGGTTATCACAGGGCACAAATTAAATAACGCTGTGATCTGTTGGTTTTCACAGAGCACAAATTAAGTAACGCTGTGATCTATTGGTTATCACAGGGCACAAATTAAGTCACGCTGTGATCTATCGGTTATCACAGGGTACAAATTAAGTAACGCTGTGATCTATTGGTTATCACAGGGCACAAATTTAGTCACGCTGTGATCTATCGGTTATCACAGGGTACAAATTAGGAAACGCTGTGATCTATTGGTTATCACAGGGTACAAATTAAGTAACGCTGTGATCTATTGGTTATCACAGGGCACAAATTAAGTAACGCTGTGATCTATTGGTTATCACAGAGCACAAATTAAGTAACGCTGTGATCTATTGGTTATCACTGCACACATAATAAGGAACGCTGTGATCAATTGGTTATCACAGCGCACAAATTAAGTAACGCTGTGATCTATTGGTTATCACAGGGCACAAATTTAGTCACGCTGTGATCTATCGGTTATCACAGGGTACAAATTAAGTAACGCTGTGATCTATTGGTTATCACAGGGTACAAATTAAGTAACGCTGTGATCTATTGGTTATCACAGGGCACAAATTAAGTAACGCTGTGATCTATTGGTTATCACAGCGCACAAATTAAGTAACGCTGTGATCTTTTGGTTATCACAGCGCACAAATTAAGAAACGCTGTGATCTATTGGTTATCACAGAGCACAAATTAAGTCACGCTGTGATCTATTGGTTATCACAGAGCACAAATTAAGTCACACTGTGATCTATTGGTTATCACAGGGCACAAATTAAGTAACGCTGTGATCTATTGGTTATCACAGGGTAGAAATTAAGTAACGCTGTGATCTATTGGTTGTCACAGCGCACAAATTAAGTAACGCTGTGATCTTTTGGTTATCACAGCGCACAAATTAATTAACGCTGTGATCTATTGGTTATCACAGAGCACAAATTAAGTAACGCTGTGATGTATTGGTTATCACAGCGCACAAATTAAGTCACGCTGTGATCTATTGGTTATCACAGCGCACAAATTAAGTAACGCTGTGATCTATTGGTTATCACAGGGCACAAATTAAGTAACGCTGTGATCTATTGGTTGTCACAGCGGAGAAATTAAGTAACGCTGTGATTTATTGGTTATCACAGCGCACAAATTACGTCACGCTGTGATCTTTTGGTTTTCACAGCGCACAAATTAAGAAACGCTGTGATCTATTGGTTATCACAGCGGAGAAATTAAGTAACGCTGTGATCTATTGGTTATCACAGCGCACAAATTAAGTCACGCTGTGATCTTTTGGTTTTCACAGCGCACAAATTAAGAAATGCTGTGATCTATTGGTTATCACAGCGCACAAATTAAGTCATGCTGTGATCTTTTGGTTATCGCAGCGCAGAAACTAAGTAATGCTGTGATCTCTTGGTGGTTATCACAGCGCACAAATTAAGTAACGCTGTGATCTATTGGTTATCACAGCGCACAAATTAAGAAACGCTGTGATTTTTGGTTATCACAGAGCACAAATTATGTAATGCTGTGATCTATTGGTTAGCACAGCACACAAATTAAGTAACGCTGTGATCTATTGATTATCACAGCGCACATAATCAGGAACGCTGCGAACTATTGGTTATCACAGCGCACAAATTAAGTAACGCTGTGATCTATTGGTTATCACAGAGCACAAATTAAGTAACGCTGTGATGTATTGGTTATCACAGCGCACAAATTAAGTAACGCTGTGATCTATTGGTTATCACAGCGCACAAATTAAGTAATGCTGTGATCTATTGGTTATCACAGGGCACAAATTAAATAACGCTGTGATCTATTGGTTATCACAGGGCACAAATTAAGTAACGCTGTGATCTATTGGTTATCACAGCGCACAAATTAAGTAACGCTATGAACTATTGGTTATCACAGGGCAGAAATTAAGTAACGCTTTGAACTATTGGTTATCACAGCACACAAATTAAGTAACGCTGTGATCTTTTGGTTATCACAGCACACAAATTAAGAAACGCTGTGATCTATTGGTTATCATAGCGTACAAATTGAGTAACGCTGTGATCAATTGGTTATCACAGCGCACAAATTAAGTAACGCTGTGATCTATTGGTTATCACAGAGCACAAATTAAGTAATGCTGTGATCGATTGGTTATCACAGAGCACAAATGAAGTAACGCTGTGATCGATTGGTTATCACAGCGCACAAATTAAGTAACGCTGTGATCGATTGGTTATCACAGCGCACAAATTACGTAACGCTGTGAACTATTGGTTATCACTGCGCACAAATTAAGTAACGCTGTGATCGATTGGTTATCACAGCGCACAAATTACGTAACGCTGTGAACTATTGGTTATCACTGCGCACAAATTAAGTAACGCTGTGATCTATTGGTTATCACAGCGCTCAAATTAAGTAACGCTGTGATCTATTGGTTATCGCAGCGCGGAAATTAAGTAACGCTGTGATCTGTTGGTTATCACAGCGCACAAATTAAGTAACGCTTTGATTTTTGGTTATTACAGCGCACAAATTAAGTAACGCTGTGATCTATCGGTTATCACAGGGCACAAATTAAATAACGCTGTGATCTGTTGGTTTTCAAGAGCACAAATTAAGAAACGCTGTGATCTATTGGTTATCACAGAGCACAAAGTAAGAAATGCTGTGATCTATTGGTTATCACAGCGCACAAATTAAGTAACGCTATGATCTATTGGTGGTTATCACAGCGCACAAATTAAGTCACGCTGTGATCTATCGGTTATCACAGGGTACAAATTAAGTAACGCTGTGATCTCTTGGTTATCACAGGGCACAAATTAAGTAATGCTGTGATCTATTGGTTATCACAGCGCACAAATTAAGTCACGCTGTGATCTATTGGTTATCACAGCGTACAAATTAGGTAACGCTGTGATCTATCGGTTATCACAGGGTACAAATTAAGTTACGCTGTGATCTATTGGTTATCACAGCGCACAAATTAAGTAACGCTGTGATCTATTGGTTATCACAGCGCACAAATTAAGTAACGCTGTGATCTATTGGTTATCGCAGGGCACAAATTAAGTAACGCTGTGATCTATTGGTTATCACAGCGCAGAAATTAAGTAACGCTGAGATCTATTGTTTATCTCAGCGCACAAATTAAGTAACGCTGTGATCTATTGGTTGTCACAGGGTAGAAATTAAGTAACGCTGTGATCTATTGGTTATCACAGCGCACAAATTAAGTAACGCTGTGATCTATTGGTTATCACAGAGCACAAATTAAGTAACGCTGTGATCTACTGGTTATCACAGGGCACAAATTAAGTAACGCTGTGATCTATTGGTTATCACAGGGCACAAATTAAGTAACGCTGTGATCTATTGGTTATCACAGCGCAGAAATTAAGTAACGCTGAAATCTATTGGTTGTCACAGCACACAAATTAAGTAACGCTGTGATCTTTTGGTTATCACAGCGCACAAATTAAGAAACGCTGTGATTTTTGTTTATCACAGAGCACAAATTAAGTAATGCTGTGATCTATTGGTTATCACAGCGCACAAATTCAGTCACGCTGTGATCTATTGGTTATCACAGCGTACAAATTAAGTAACGCTGTGATCTATTGGTTATCACAGGGCACAAATTAAGTAACGCTGTGATCTATTGGTTGTCACAGCACACAAATTAAGTAACGCTGTGATCTTTTGGTTATCACAGCGCACAAATTAAGAAACGCTGTGATCTATTGGTTATCACAGAGCACAAATTAAGTCACGCTGTGATCTATTGGTTATCACAGAGCACAAATTAAGTCACACTGTGATCTATTGGTTATCACAGGGCACAAATTAAGTAACGCTGTGATCTATTGGTTATCACAGGGTAGAAATTAAGTAACGCTGTGATCTATTGGTTGTCACAGCGCACAAATTAAGTAACGCTGTGATCTTTTGGTTATCACAGCGCACAAATTAATTAACGCTGTGATCTATTGGTTATCACAGAGCACAAATTAAGTAACGCTGTGATGTATTGGTTATCACAGCGCACAAATTAAGTCACGCTGTGATCTATTGGTTATCACAGCGCACAAATTAAGTAACGCTGTGATCTATTGGTTATCACAGGGCACAAATTAAGTAACGCTGTGATCTATTGGTTATCACAGCGGAGAAATTAAGTAACGCTGTGATTTATTGGTTATCACAGCGCACAAATTACGTCACGCTGTGATCTTTTGGTTTTCACAGCGCACAAATTAAGAAACGCTGTGATCTATTGGTTATCACAGCGGAGAAATTAAGTAACGCTGTGATCTATTGGTTATCACAGCGCACAAATTAAGTCACGCTGTGATCTTTTGGTTTTCACAGCGCACAAATTAAGAAATGCTGTGATCTATTGGTTATCACAGCGCACAAATTAAGTCATGCTGTGATCTTTTGGTTATCGCAGCGCAGAAACTAAGTAATGCTGTGATCTCTTGGTGGTTATCACAGCGCACAAATTAAGTAACGCTGTGATCTATTGGTTATCACAGCGCACAAATTAAGAAACGCTGTGATTTTTGGTTATCACAGAGCACAAATTATGTAATGCTGTGATCTATTGGTTAGCACAGCACACAAATTAAGTCACGCTGTGATCTATTGATTATCACAGCGCACATAATCAGGAACGCTGCGAACTATTGGTTATCACAGCGCACAAATTAAGTAACGCTGTGATCTATTGGTTATCACAGAGCACAAATTAAGTAACGCTGTGATGTATTGGTTATCACAGCGCACAAATTAAGTAACGCTGTGATCTATTGGTTATCACAGCGCACAAATTAAGTAATGCTGTGATCTATTGGTTATCACAGGGCACAAATTAAATAACGCTGTGATCTATTGGTTATCACAGGGCACAAATTAAGTAACGCTGTGATCTATTGGTTATCACAGCGCACAAATTAAGTAACGCTATGAACTATTGGTTATCACAGGGCAGAAATTAAGTAACGCTTTGATCTATTGGTTATCACAGCACACAAATTAAGTAACGCTGTGATCTTTTGGTTATCACAGCACACAAATTAAGAAACGCTGTGATCTATTGGTTATCATAGCGTACAAATTGAGTAACGCTGTGATCAATTGGTTATCACAGCGCACAAATTAAGTAACGCTGTGATCTATTGGTTATCACAGAGCACAAATTAAGTAATGCTGTGATCGATTGGTTATCACAGAGCACAAATGAAGTAACGCTGTGTTGTGTTGGTTATCACAGCGCACAAATTAAGTAACGCTGTGATCAATTGGTTATCACAGCGCACAAATTAGGTAACGCTGTGATCTATTGGTGATCACAGCGCACAAATTAAGTAACGCTGTGAACTATTGGTTATCACTGCGCACAAATTAAGTAACGCTGTGATCTATTGGTTATCACAGCGCTCAAATTAAGTAACGCTGTGATCTATTGGTTATCGCAGCGCGGAAATTAAGTAACGCTGTAATCTGTTGGTTATCACAGCGCACAAATTAAGTAACGCTTTGATTTTTGGTTATTACAGCGCACAAATTAAGTAACGCTGTGATCTATCGGTTATCACAGGGCACAAATTAAATAACGCTGTGATCTGTTGGTTTTCACAGAGCACAAATTAAGAAACGCTGTGATCTATTGGTTATCACAGAGCACAAAGTAAGAAATGCTGTGATCTATTGGTTATCACAGCGCACAAATTAAGTAACGCTATGATCTATTGGTGGTTATCACAGCGCACAAATTAAGTCACGCTGTGATCTATCGGTTATCACAGGGTACAAATTAAGTAACGCTGTGATCTCTTGGTTATCACAGGGCACAAATTAAGTAATGCTGTGATCTATTGGTTATCACAGCGCACAAATTAAGTCACGCTGTGATCTATTGGTTATCACAGCGTACAAATTAGGTAACGCTGTGATCTATCGGTTATCACAGGGTACAAATTAAGTTACGCTGTGATCTATTGGTTATCACAGCGCACAAATTAAGTAACGCTGTGATCTATTGGTTATCACAGCGCACAAATTAAGTAACGCTGTGATCTATTGGTTATCGCAGGGCACAAATTAAGTAACGCTGTGATCTATTGGTTATCACAGCGCAGAAATTAAGTAACGCTGAGATCTATTGTTTATCTCAGCGCACAAATTAAGTAACGCTGTGATCTATTGGTTGTCACAGGGTAGAAATTAAGTAACGCTGTGATCTATTGGTTATCACAGCGCACAAATTAAGTAACGCTGTGATCTATTGGTTATCACAGAGCACAAATTAAGTAACGCTGTGATCTACTGGTTATCACAGGGCACAAATTAAGTAACGCTGTGATCTATTGGTTATCACAGGGCACAAATTAAGTAACGCTGTGATCTATTGGTTATCACAGCGCAGAAATTAAGTAACGCTGAAATCTATTGGTTGTCACAGCACACAAATTAAGTAACGCTGTGATCTTTTGGTTATCACAGCGCACAAATTAAGAAACGCTGTGATTTTTGTTTATCACAGAGCACAAATTAAGTAATGCTGTGATCTATTGGTTATCACAGCGCACAAATTAAGTCACGCTGTGATCTATTGGTTATCACAGCGTACAAATTAAGTAACGCTGTGATCTATTGGTTATCACAGGGCACAAATTAAGTAACGCTGTGATCTATTGGTTATCACAGCGCAGAAATTAAGAAATGCTGTGATCTGTTGGTTATCACAGCGCACAAATTAAGTAACGCTGTGATCTAATGGTTATCACAGCGCAGAAATTAAGTAACGCTGAGATCTATTGGTTATCTCAGCGCACAAATTAAGTAACGCTGTGATCTATTGGTTATCACAGGGCACAAATTAAGTAACGCTGTGATCTATTGGTTATCACAGAGCACAAATTAAGTAACGCTGTGTTGTATTCGTTATCACAGTGCACAAATTAAATAACGCTGTGATCTATTGGTTATCACAGCGCACAAATTAAGTAACGCTGTGATCTATTGGTTATCACAGAGCACAAATTAAGTAACGCTGTGATCTATTGGTTGTCACAGCACACAAATTAAGTAACGCTGTGATCTTTTGGTAATCACAGCGCACAAATTAAGTCACGCTGTGATCTTTTGGTTTTCACAGCGCACAAATTAAGAAACGCTGTGATCTATTGGTTATCACAGAGCACAAATTAAGAAATGCTGTGATCTATTGGTTATCACAGCGCACAAATTAAGTAACGCTGTGATCTATTGGTGGTTATCACAGCGCACAAATTAAGTAACGCTGTGATCTATTGGTTATCACAGCGCACAAATTAAGTGACGCTGTGATCTATTGGTTATTACAGCGCACAAATTAAGTAACGCTGTGATCTATTGGTTATCACAGGGTACAAATTAAGTAACGCTGTGATCTATTGGTTATCACAGCGCACAAATTAAGTAACGCTGTGATGTATTGGTTATCACAGCGCACAAATTAAGTCACGCTGTGATCTTTTGGTTTTCACAGCGCACAAATTAAGAAACGCTGTGATCTATTGGTTATCACAGAGCACAAATTAAGAAATGCTGTGATCTATTGGTTATCACAGCGCACAAATTAAGTAACGCTGTGTTGTATTGGTTATCACAGCGCAGAAATTAAGGAAAGCTGTGATCTATTGGTTATCATCGGGCACAAATTAAGTAACGCTGTGATCTATTGGTTATCACAGGGCACAAATTAAGTAACGCTGTGATCTATTGGTTCTCACAGGGTTCAAATTAAGTAACGCTGTGATCTATTGGTTATCACAGGGTACAAATTAAGTAACGCTGTGATCTATTGGTTATCACAGCGCACAAATTAAGTAGCGCTGTGATGTATTGGTTATCACAGCGCACAAATTAAGTAACGCTGTGATCTATTAGTTATCACAGAGCACAAATTAAGTAACGCTGTGTTGCATTGGTTATCACAGCGCACAAATTTAGTAACGCTGTGATCTATTGGTAGTCACAGTGCACAAATTAAGTAACGCTGTCATCTATTGGTTATCACAGCGCAGAAATTAAGTAACGCTGTGATCTTTTGGTTATCACAGCGAACAAATTAAGAAACGCTGTGATTTTTGGTTATCACAGAGCACAAATTAAGAAATGCTGTGATCTATTGGTTATCACAGCGCACAAATTAAGTAACGCTGTGATCTATTGGTTATCACAGGGCACAAATTAAGTAACGCTGTGATCTATTGGTTGTCACAGCACACAAATTAAGTAACGCTGTGATCTTTTGGTTATCACAGCGCACAAATTAAGAAACGCTGTGATCTATTGGTTATCACAGAGCACAAATTAAGTCACGCTGTGATCTATTGGTTATCACAGAGCACAAATTAAGTCACACTGTGATCTATTGGTTATCACAGGGCACAAATTAAGTAACGCTGTGATCTATTGGTTATCACAGGGTAGAAATTAAGTAACGCTGTGATCTATTGGTTGTCACAGCGCACAAATTAAGTAACGCTGTGATCTTTTGGTTATCACAGCGCACAAATTAATTAACGCTGTGATCTATTGGTTATCACAGAGCACAAATTAAGTAACGCTGTGATGTATTGGTTATCACAGCGCACAAATTAAGTCACGCTGTGATCTATTGGTTATCACAGCGCACAAATTAAGTAACGCTGTGATCTATTGGTTATCACAGGGCACAAATTAAGTAACGCTGTGATCTATTGGTTATCACAGCGGAGAAATTAAGTAACGCTGTGATTTATTGGTTATCACAGCGCACAAATTACGTCACGCTGTGATCTTTTGGTTTTCACAGCGCACAAATTAAGAAACGCTGTGATCTATTGGTTATCACAGCGGAGAAATTAAGTAACGCTGTGATCTATTGGTTATCACAGCGCACAAATTAAGTCACGCTGTGATCTTTTGGTTTTCACAGCGCACAAATTAAGAAATGCTGTGATCTATTGGTTATCACAGCGCACAAATTAAGTCATGCTGTGATCTTTTGGTTATCGCAGCGCAGAAACTAAGTAATGCTGTGATCTCTTGGTGGTTATCACAGCGCACAAATTAAGTAACGCTGTGATCTATTGGTTATCACAGCGCACAAATTAAGAAACGCTGTGATTTTTGGTTATCACAGAGCACAAATTATGTAATGCTGTGATCTATTGGTTAGCACAGCACACAAATTAAGTAACGCTGTGATCTATTGATTATCACAGCGCACATAATCAGGAACGCTGCGAACTATTGGTTATCACAGCGCACAAATTAAGTAGCGCTGTGATGTATTGGTTATCACAGCGCACAAATTAAGTAACGCTGTGATCTATTAGTTATCACAGAGCACAAATTAAGTAACGCTGTGTTGCATTGGTTATCACAGCGCACAAATTTAGTAACGCTGTGATCTATTGGTAGTCACAGTGCACAAATTAAGTAACGCTGTCATCTATTGGTTATCACAGCGCAGAAATTAAGTAACGCTGTGATCTTTTGGTTATCACAGCGAACAAATTAAGAAACGCTGTGATTTTTGGTTATCACAGAGCACAAATTAAGAAATGCTGTGATCTATTGGTTATCACAGCGCACAAATTAAGTAACGCTGTGATCTATTGGTTATCACAGGGCACAAATTAAGTAACGCTGTGATCTATTGGTTGTCACAGCACACAAATTAAGTAACGCTGTGATCTTTTGGTTATCACAGCGCACAAATTAAGAAACGCTGTGATCTATTGGTTATCACAGAGCACAAATTAAGTCACGCTGTGATCTATTGGTTATCACAGAGCACAAATTAAGTCACACTGTGATCTATTGGTTATCACAGGGCACAAATTAAGTAACGCTGTGATCTATTGGTTATCACAGGGTAGAAATTAAGTAACGCTGTGATCTATTGGTTGTCACAGCGCACAAATTAAGTAACGCTGTGATCTTTTGGTTATCACAGCGCACAAATTAATTAACGCTGTGATCTATTGGTTATCACAGAGCACAAATTAAGTAACGCTGTGATGTATTGGTTATCACAGCGCACAAATTAAGTCACGCTGTGATCTATTGGTTATCACAGCGCACAAATTAAGTAACGCTGTGATCTATTGGTTATCACAGGGCACAAATTAAGTAACGCTGTGATCTATTGGTTATCACAGCGGAGAAATTAAGTAACGCTGTGATTTATTGGTTATCACAGCGCACAAATTACGTCACGCTGTGATCTTTTGGTTTTCACAGCGCACAAATTAAGAAACGCTGTGATCTATTGGTTATCACAGCGGAGAAATTAAGTAACGCTGTGATCTATTGGTTATCACAGCGCACAAATTAAGTCACGCTGTGATCTTTTGGTTTTCACAGCGCACAAATTAAGAAATGCTGTGATCTATTGGTTATCACAGCGCACAAATTAAGTCATGCTGTGATCTTTTGGTTATCGCAGCGCAGAAACTAAGTAATGCTGTGATCTCTTGGTGGTTATCACAGCGCACAAATTAAGTAACGCTGTGATCTATTGGTTATCACAGCGCACAAATTAAGAACCGCTGTGATTTTTGGTTATCACAGAGCACAAATTATGTAATGCTGTGATCTATTGGTTAGCACAGCACACAAATTAAGTCACGCTGTGATCTATTGATTATCACAGCGCACATAATCAGGAACGCTGCGAACTATTGGTTATCACAGCGCACAAATTAAGTAACGCTGTGATCTATTGGTTATCACAGAGCACAAATTAAGTAACGCTGTGATGTATTGGTTATCACAGCGCACAAATTAAGTAACGCTGTGATCTATTGGTTATCACAGCGCACAAATTAAGTAATGCTGTGATCTATTGGTTATCACAGGGCACAAATTAAATAACGCTGTGATCTATTGGTTATCACAGGGCACAAATTAAGTAACGCTGTGATCTATTGGTTATCACAGCGCACAAATTAAGTAACGCTATGAACTATTGGTTATCACAGGGCAGAAATTAAGTAACGCTTTGATCTATTGGTTATCACAGCACACAAATTAAGTAACGCTGTGATCTTTTGGTTATCACAGCACACAAATTAAGAAACGCTGTGATCTATTGGTTATCATAGCGTACAAATTGAGTAACGCTGTGATCAATTGGTTATCACAGCGCACAAATTAAGTAACGCTGTGATCTATTGGTTATCACAGAGCACAAATTAAGTAATGCTGTGATCGATTGGTTATCACAGAGCACAAATGAAGTAACGCTGTGTTGTGTTGGTTATCACAGCGCACAAATTAAGTAACGCTGTGATCAATTGGTTATCACAGCGCACAAATTAGGTAACGCTGTGATCTATTGGTGATCACAGCGCACAAATTAAGTAACGCTGTGATCGATTGGTTATCACAGCGCACAAATTACGTAACGCTGTGAACTATTGGTTATCACTGCGCACAAATTAAGTAACGCTGTGATCTATTGGTTATCACAGCGCTCAAATTAAGTAACGCTGTGATCTATTGGTTATCGCAGCGCGGAAATTAAGTAACGCTGTGATCTGTTGGTTATCACAGCGCACAAATTAAGTAACGCTTTGATTTTTGGTTATTACAGCGCACAAATTAAGTAACGCTGTGATCTATCGGTTATCACAGGGCACAAATTAAATAACGCTGTGATCTGTTGGTTTTCACAGAGCACAAATTAAGAAACGCTGTGATCTATTGGTTATCACAGAGCACAAAGTAAGAAATGCTGTGATCTATTGGTTATCACAGCGCACAAATTAAGTAACGCTATGATCTATTGGTGGTTATCACAGCGCACAAATTAAGTCACGCTGTGATCTATCGGTTATCACAGGGTACAAATTAAGTTACGCTGTGATCTATTGGTTATCACAGCGCACAAATTAAGTAACGCTGTGATCTATTGGTTATCACAGCGCACAAATTAAGTAACGCTGTGATCTATTGGTTATCGCAGGGCACAAATTAAGTAACGCTGTGATCTATTGGTTATCACAGCGCAGAAATTAAGTAACGCTGAGATCTATTGTTTATCTCAGCGCACAAATTAAGTAACGCTGTGATCTATTGGTTGTCACAGGGTAGAAATTAAGTAACGCTGTGATCTATTGGTTATCACAGCGCACAAATTAAGTAACGCTGTGATCTATTGGTTATCACAGAGCACAAATTAAGTAACGCTGTGATCTACTGGTTATCACAGGGCACAAATTAAGTAACGCTGTGATCTATTGGTTATCACAGGGCACAAATTAAGTAACGCTGTGATCTATTGGTTATCACAGCGCAGAAATTAAGTAACGCTGTGATCTATTGGTTATCACAGGGCACAAATTAAGTAACGCTGTGATCTTTTGGTTATCACAGCGCACAAATTAAGAAACGCTGTGATTTTTGTTTATCACAGAGCACAAATTAAGTAATGCTGTGATCTATTGGTTATCACAGCGCACAAATTAAGTCACGCTGTGATCTATTGGTTATCACAGCGTACAAATTAAGTAACGCTGTGATCTATTGGTTATCACAGGGCACAAATTAAGTGACGCTGTGATCTATTGGTTATCACAGCGCAGAAATTAAGAAATGCTGTGATCTGTTGGTTATCACAGCGCACAAATTAAGTAACGCTGTGATCTAATGGTTATCACAGCGCAGAAATTAAGTAACGCTGAGATCTATTGGTTATCTCAGCGCACAAATTAAGTAACGCTGTGATCTATTGGTTATCACAGGGCACAAATTAAGTAACGCTGTGATCTATTGGTTATCACAGAGCACAAATTAAGTAACGCTGTGTTGTATTGGTTATCACAGTGCACAAATTAAATAACGCTGTGATCTATTGGTTATCACAGCGCACAAATTAAGTAACGCTGTGATCTATTGGTTATCACAGAGCACAAATTAAGTAACGCTGTGATCTATTGGTTGTCACAGCACACAAATTAAGTAACGCTGTGATCTTTTGGTTATCACAGCGCACAAATTAAGTCACGCTGTGATCTTTTGGTTTTCACAGCGCACAAATTAAGAAACGCTGTGATCTATTGGTTATCACAGAGCACAAATTAAGAAATGCTGTGATCTATTGGTTATCACAGCGCACAAATTAAGTAACGCTGTGATCTATTGGTGGTTATCACAGCGCACAAATTAAGTAACGCTGTGATCTATTGGTTATCACAGCGCACAAATTAAGTGACGCTGTGATCGATTGGTTATCACAGCGCACAAATTCAGTAACGCTGTGATCTATTGGTTATCACAGGGTACAAATTAAGTAACGCTGTGATCTATTGGTTATCACAGCGCACAAATTAAGTAACGCTGTGATGTATTGGTTATCACAGCGCACAAATTAAGTCACGCTGTGATCTTTTGGTTTTCACAGCGCACAAATTAAGAAACGCTGTGATCTATTGGTTATCACAGAGCACAAATTAAGAAATGCTGTGATCTATTGGTTATCACAGCGCACAAATTAAGTAACGCTGTGTTGTATTGGTTATCACAGCGCAGAAATTAAGGAAAGCTGTGATCTATTGGTTATCATCGGGCACAAATTAAGTAACGCTGTGATCTATTGGTTATCACAGGGCACAAATTAAGTAACGCTGTGATCTATTGGTTCTCACAGGGTACAAATTAAGTAACGCTGTGATCTATTGGTTATCACAGGGTACAAATTAAGTAACGCTGTGATCTATTGGTTATCACAGCGCACAAATTAAGTAGCGCTGTGATGTATTGGTTATCACAGCGCACAAATTAAGTAACGCTGTGATCTATTAGTTATCACAGAGCACAAATTAAGTAACGCTGTGTTGCATTGGTTATCACAGCGCACAAATTTAGTAACGCTGTGATCTATTGGTAGTCACAGTGCACAAATTAAGTAACGCTGTCATCTATTGGTTATCACAGCGCAGAAATTAAGTAACGCTGTGATCTTTTGGTTATCACAGCGAACAAATTAAGAAACGCTGTGATTTTTGGTTATCACAGAGCACAAATTAAGAAATGCTGTGATCTATTGGTTATCACAGCGCACAAATTAAGTAACGCTGTGATCTATTGGTTATCACAGCGCACATAATAAGTAACGCTGTGATCTATTGGTTATTACAGCGCACAAATTAAGTATCGCTGTGATCTATTGGTTTTTACAGGGCACAAATTAAGAAACGCTGTGATCTATTGGTTATCACAGCGCACAAATTAAGTAACGCTGTGTTGTATTGGTTATCACAGCGCACAAATTAAGTAACGCTGTGATCTATTGGTTATCACAGGGCACAAATTAAGTAACGCTGTGATCTATTGGTTATCACAGGGTACAAATTAAGTTACGCTGTGATCTATTGGTTATCACAGCGCAGAAATTAAGTAACGCTGTGATCTATTGGTTATCACAGAGCACAAATTAAGTAACGCTGTGATGTATTGATTATCACAGCGCACAAATTAAGAAACGCTGTGATTTTTGGTTGTCAGAGAGCACAAATTAAGTAATGCTGTGATCGATTGGTTATCACAGCGCACAAATTAAGTAACGCTGTGATCTATTGGTTATCACAGCGCACATAATAAGTAACGCTGTGATCTCATGGTTATCACAGCGCACAAATTAAGTAACGCTGTGAACTATTGGTTATCACAGAGCACAAATTAAATAATGCTGTGATCTATTGGTTATCACAGGGTACAAATTAAGTAACGCTGTGATCTATTGGTTGTCACAGCGCACAAATTAAGTAACGCTGTGATCTATTAGTTATCACAGAGCACAAATTAAGTAACGCTGTGTTGCATTGGTTATCACAGCGCACAAATTAAGTAACGCTGTGATCTATCGGTTATCACAGGGCACAAATTAAATAACGCTGTGATCTGTTGGTTTTCACAGAGCACAAATTAAGAAACGCTGTGATCTATTGGTTATCACAGAGCACAAAGTAAGAAATGCTGTGATCTATTGGTTATCACAGCGCACAAATTAAGTAACGCTATGATCTATTGGTGGTTATCACAGCGCACAAATTAAGTCACGCTGTGATCTATCGGTTATCACAGGGTACAAATTAAGTTACGCTGTGATCTATTGGTTATCACAGCGCACAAATTAAGTAACGCTGTGATCTATTGGTTATCACAGCGCACAAATTAAGTAACGCTGTGATCTATTGGTTATCGCAGGGCACAAATTAAGTAACGCTGTGATCTATTGGTTATCACAGCGCAGAAATTAAGTAACGCTGAGATCTATTGTTTATCTCAGCGCACAAATTAAGTAACGCTGTGATCTATTGGTTGTCACAGGGTAGAAATTAAGTAACGCTGTGATCTATTGGTTATCACAGCGCACAAATTAAGTAACGCTGTGATCTATTGGTTATCACAGAGCACAAATTAAGTAACGCTGTGATCTACTGGTTATCACAGCGCAGAAATTAAGTAACGCTGTGATCTATTGGTTATCACAG
The DNA here is from genome assembly GCF_044704955.1 of Pristiophorus japonicus. Classification (NCBI taxonomy): domain Eukaryota; kingdom Metazoa; phylum Chordata; class Chondrichthyes; family Pristiophoridae; genus Pristiophorus; species Pristiophorus japonicus. The sequence continues at coordinate 29,296,546 of NC_092010.1, read as the reverse complement.
GGCACAAATTAAGTAACGCTGTGATCTTTTGGTTATCACAGCGCACAAATTAAGAAACGCTGTGATTTTTGTTTATCACAGAGCACAAATTAAGTAATGCTGTGATCTATTGGTTATCACAGCGCACAAATTAAGTCACGCTGTGATCTATTGGTTATCACAGCGTACAAATTAAGTAACGCTGTGATCTATTGGTTATCACAGGGCACAAATTAAGTGACGCTGTGATCTATTGGTTATCACAGCGCAGAAATTAAGAAATGCTGTGATCTGTTGGTTATCACAGCGCACAAATTAAGTAACGCTGTGATCTAATGGTTATCACAGCGCAGAAATTAAGTAACGCTGAGATCTATTGGTTATCACAGAGCACAAATTAAGTAACGCTGTGTTGTATTGGTTATCACAGTGCACAAATTAAATAACGCTGTGATCTATTGGTTATCACAGCGCACAAATTAAGTAACGCTGTGATCTATTGGTTATCACAGAGCACAAATTAAGTAACGCTGTGATCTATTGGTTGTCACAGCACACAAATTAAGTAACGCTGTGATCTTTTGGTTATCACAGCGCACAAATTAAGTCACGCTGTGATCTTTTGGTTTTCACAGCGCACAAATTAAGAAACGCTGTGATCTATTGGTTATCACAGAGCACAAATTAAGAAATGCTGTGATCTATTGGTTATCACAGCGCACAAATTAAGTAACGCTGTGATCTATTGGTGGTTATCACAGCGCACAAATTAAGTAACGCTGTGATCTATTGGTTATCACAGCGCACAAATTAAGTGACGCTGTGATCGATTGGTTATCACAGCGCACAAATTCAGTAACGCTGTGATCTATTGGTTATCACAGGGTACAAATTAAGTAACGCTGTGATCTATTGGTTATCACAGCGCACAAATTAAGTAACGCTGTGATGTATTGGTTATCACAGCGCACAAATTAAGTCACGCTGTGATCTTTTGGTTTTCACAGCGCACAAATTAAGAAACGCTGTGATCTATTGGTTATCACAGAGCACAAATTAAGAAATGCTGTGATCTATTGGTTATCACAGCGCACAAATTAAGTAACGCTGTGTTGTATTGGTTATCACAGCGCAGAAATTAAGGAAAGCTGTGATCTATTGGTTATCATCGGGCACAAATTAAGTAACGCTGTGATCTATTGGTTATCACAGGGCACAAATTAAGTAACGCTGTGATCTATTGGTTCTCACAGGGTACAAATTAAGTAACGCTGTGATCTATTGGTTATCACAGGGTACAAATTAAGTAACGCTGTGATCTATTGGTTATCACAGCGCACAAATTAAGTAGCGCTGTGATGTATTGGTTATCACAGCGCACAAATTAAGTAACGCTGTGATCTATTAGTTATCACAGAGCACAAATTAAGTAACGCTGTGTTGCATTGGTTATCACAGCGCACAAATTTAGTAACGCTGTGATCTATTGGTAGTCACAGTGCACAAATTAAGTAACGCTGTCATCTATTGGTTATCACAGCGCAGAAATTAAGTAACGCTGTGATCTTTTGGTTATCACAGCGAACAAATTAAGAAACGCTGTGATTTTTGGTTATCACAGAGCACAAATTAAGAAATGCTGTGATCTATTGGTTATCACAGCGCACAAATTAAGTAACGCTGTGATCTATTGGTTATCACAGCGCACATAATAAGTAACGCTGTGATCTATTGGTTATTACAGCGCACAAATTAAATATCGCTGTGATCTATTGGTTTTTACAGGGCACAAATTAAGAAACGCTGTGATCTATTGGTTATCACAGCGCACAAATTAAGTAACGCTGTGTTGTATTGGTTATCACAGCGCACAAATTAAGTAACGCTGTGATCTATTGGTTATCACAGGGCACAAATTAAGTAACGCTGTGATCTATTGGTTATCACAGGGTACAAATTAAGTTACGCTGTGATCTATTGGTTATCACAGCGCAGAAATTAAGTAACGCTGTGATCTATTGGTTATCACAGAGCACAAATTAAGTAACGCTGTGATGTATTGATTATCACAGCGCACAAATTAAGAAACGCTGTGATTTTTGGTTGTCAGAGAGCACAAATTAAGTAATGCTGTGATCGATTGGTTATCACAGCGCACAAATTAAGTAACGCTGTGATCTATTGGTTATCACAGCGCACATAATAAGTAACGCTGTGATCTCATGGTTATCACAGCGCACAAATTAAGTAACGCTGTGAACTATTGGTTATCACAGAGCACAAATTAAATAATGCTGTGATCTATTGGTTATCACAGGGTACAAATTAAGTAACGCTGTGATCTATTGGTTGTCACAGCGCACAAATTAAGTAACGCTGTGATCTATTAGTTATCACAGAGCACAAATTAAGTAACGCTGTGTTGCATTGGTTATCACAGCGCACAAATTAAGTAACGCTGTGATCTATTGGTTATCACAGCGCACATAATAAGTAACGCTGTGATCTATTGGTTATTACAGCGCACAAATTAAGTATCGCTGTGATCTATTGGTTTTTACAGGGCACAAATTAAGTAACGCTGTGATCTATTGGTTATCACAGCGCACAAATTAAGTAACGCTGTGTTGTATTGGTTATCACAGCGCACAAATTAAGTAACGCTGTGATCTATTGGTTATCACAGGGCACAAATTAAGTAACGCTGTGATCTATTGGTTATCACAGGGTACAAATTAAGTTACGCTGTGATCTATTGGTTATCACAGCGCAGAAATTAAGTAACACTGTGATCTATTGGTTATCACAGCGCACAAATTAAGTAACGCTGTGATGTATTGGTTATCACAGCGCACAAATTAAGTAACGCTGTGATCTATTGGTTATCACAGCGCACAAATTAAGTAACGCTGTGATCTATTGGTTATCACAGGGCACAAATTAAGTAACGCTGTCATCTATTGGTTATCACAGCGCACAAATTAAGAAACGCTGTGATTTTTGGTTGTCACAGAGCACAAATTAAGTAATGCTGTGATCGATTGGTTATCACAGCGCACAAATTAAGTAACGCTGTGATCTATTGGTTATCAGAGCGCACATAATAAGTAACGCTGTGATCTATTGGTTATTACAGCGCACAAATTAAGTAACGCTGTGATCTATTGGTTATTACAGGGCACAAGTTAAGAAACGCTGTGATCTATTGGTTATCACAGCGCACAAATTAAGTAACGCTGTGAACTATTAGTTATCACAGAGCACAAATTAAGTAACGCTGTGTTGCATTGGTTATCACAGCGCACAAATTAAGTAACGCTGTGATCTATTGGTAGTCACAGCGCACAAATTAAGTAACGCTTTGATCTATTGGTTATCACAGTGCAGAAATTAAGTAACGCTGTCATTTATTGGTTATCAGAGCGCACAAATTAAGTAACGCTGTGATCTATTGGTTATCACAGCGCACATAATAAGTAACGCTGTGATCTATTGGTTATTACAGCGCACAAATTAAGTAACGCTGTGATCTATTGGTGGTTATCACAGCGCACAAATTAAGTAACGCTGTGATCTATTGGTTATCACAGCGCACAAATTAAGTGACGCTGTGATCTATTGGTTATCAGAGGGCACAAATTAAGTAACGCTGTGATGTATTGGTTATCACAGCGCACAAATTAAGTCACGCTGTGATCTTTTGGTTTTCACAGCGCACAAATTAAGAAACGCTGTGATCTATTGGTTATCACAGAGCACAAATTAAGAAATGCTGTGATCTATTGGTTATCACAGCGCACAAATTAAGTAACGCTGTGTTGTATTGGTTATCACAGCGCAGAAATTAAGGAAAGCTGTGATCTATTGGTTATCATCGGGCACAAATTAAGTAACGCTGTGATCTATTGGTTATCACAGGGCACAAATTAAGTAACGCTGTGATCTATTGGTTCTCACAGGGTACAAATTAAGTAACGCTGTGATCTATTGGTTATCACAGGGTACAAATTAAGTAACGCTGTGATCTATTGGTTATCACAGCGCACAAATTAAGTAACGCTGTGATGTATTGGTTATCACAGCGCACAAATTAAGTAACGCTGTGATCTATTAGTTATCACAGAGCACAAATTAAGTAACGCTGTGTTGCATTGGTTATCACAGCGCACAAATTTAGTAACGCTGTGATCTATTGGTAGTCACAGCGCACAAATTAAGTAACGCTGTCATCTATTGGTTATCACAGCGCAGAAATTAAGTAATGCTGTGATCTTTTGGTTATCACAGCGAACAAATTAAGAAACGCTGTCATTTTTGGTTATCACAGAGCACAAATTAAGAAATGCTGTGATCTATTGGTAATCACAGCGCACAAATTAAGTAACGCTGTGATCTATTGGTTATCACAGCGCACATAATAAGTAACGCTGTTATCTATTGGTTATCACAGCGCACAAATTAAGTAACGCTGTGATCTATTGGTTATCACAGGGCACAAATTAAGTAACGCTGTGATCTATTGGTTATCACAGGGTACAAATTAAGTTACGCTGTGATCTATTGGTTATCACAGCGCAGAAATTAAGTAACGCTGTGATCTATTGGTTATCACAGAGCACAAATTAAGTAACGCTGTGATGTATTGATTATCACAGCGCACAAATTAAGAAACGCTGTGATTTTTGGTTGTCAGAGAGCACAAATTAAGTAATGCTGTGATCGATTGGTTATCACAGCGCACAAATTAAGTAACGCTGTGATCTATTGGTTATCACAGCGCACATAATAAGTAACGCTGTGATCTATTGGTTATTACAGCGCACAAATTAAGTAACGCTGTGATCTATTGGTTATTACAGGGCACAAATTAAGAAACGCTGTGATCTAATGGTTATCACAGCGCACAAATTAAGTAACGCTGTGAACTATTGGTTATCACAGAGCACAAATTAAATAATGCTGTGATCTATTGGTTATCACAGGGCACAAATTAAGTAACGCTGTGATCTATTGGTTATCACAGGGTACAAATTAAGTTACGCTGTGATCTATTGGTTATCACAGCGCACAAATTAAGTAACGCTGTGATCTATTGGTTATCACAGCGCACAAATTAAGTAACGCTGTGATCTATTGGTTATCGCAGGGCACAAATTAAGTAACGCTGTGATCTATTGGTTATCACAGCGCAGAAATTAAGTAACGCTGAGATCTATTGTTTATCTCAGCGCACAAATTAAGTAACGCTGTGATCTATTGGTTGTCACAGGGTAGAAATTAAGTAACGCTGTGATCTATTGGTTATCACAGCGCACAAATTAAGTAACGCTGTGATCTATTGGTTATCACAGAGCACAAATTAAGTAACGCTGTGATCTACTGGTTATCACAGCGCAGAAATTAAGTAACGCTGTGATCTATTGGTTATCACAGGGCACAAATTAAGTAACGCTGTGATCTTTTGGTTATCACAGCGCACAAATTAAGAAACGCTGTGATTTTTGTTTATCACAGAGCACAAATTAAGTAATGCTGTGATCTATTGGTTATCACAGCGCACAAATTAAGTCACGCTGTGATCTATTGGTTATCACAGCGTACAAATTAAGTAACGCTGTGATCTATTGGTTATCACAGGGCACAAATTAAGTGACGCTGTGATCTATTGGTTATCACAGCGCAGAAATTAAGAAATGCTGTGATCTGTTGGTTATCACAGCGCACAAATTAAGTAACGCTGTGATCTAATGGTTATCACAGCGCAGAAATTAAGTAACGCTGAGATCTATTGGTTATCACAGAGCACAAATTAAGTAACGCTGTGTTGTATTGGTTATCACAGTGCACAAATTAAATAACGCTGTGATCTATTGGTTATCACAGCGCACAAATTAAGTAACGCTGTGATCTATTGGTTATCACAGAGCACAAATTAAGTAACGCTGTGATCTATTGGTTGTCACAGCACACAAATTAAGTAACGCTGTGATCTTTTGGTAATCACAGCGCACAAATTAAGTCACGCTGTGATCTTTTGGTTTTCACAGCGCACAAATTAAGAAACGCTGTGATCTATTGGTTATCACAGAGCACAAATTAAGAAATGCTGTGATCTATTGGTTATCACAGCGCACAAATTAAGTAACGCTGTGATCTATTGGTGGTTATCACAGCGCACAAATTAAGTAACGCTGTGATCTATTGGTTATCACAGCGCACAAATTAAGTGACGCTGTGATCGATTGGTTATCACAGCGCACAAATTCAGTAACGCTGTGATCTATTGGTTATCACAGGGTACAAATTAAGTAACGCTGTGATCTATTGGTTATCACAGCGCACAAATTAAGTAACGCTGTGATGTATTGGTTATCACAGCGCACAAATTAAGTCACGCTGTGATCTTTTGGTTTTCACAGCGCACAAATTAAGAAACGCTGTGATCTATTGGTTATCACAGAGCACAAATTAAGAAATGCTGTGATCTATTGGTTATCACAGCGCACAAATTAAGTAACGCTGTGTTGTATTGGTTATCACAGCGCAGAAATTAAGGAAAGCTGTGATCTATTGGTTATCATCGGGCACAAATTAAGTAACGCTGTGATCTATTGGTTATCACAGGGCACAAATTAAGTAACGCTGTGATCTATTGGTTCTCACAGGGTACAAATTAAGTAACGCTGTGATCTATTGGTTATCACAGGGTACAAATTAAGTAACGCTGTGATCTATTGGTTATCACAGCGCACAAATTAAGTAGCGCTGTGATGTATTGGTTATCACAGCGCACAAATTAAGTAACGCTGTGATCTATTAGTTATCACAGAGCACAAATTAAGTAACGCTGTGTTGCATTGGTTATCACAGCGCACAAATTTAGTAACGCTGTGATCTATTGGTAGTCACAGTGCACAAATTAAGTAACGCTGTCATCTATTGGTTATCACAGCGCAGAAATTAAGTAACGCTGTGATCTTTTGGTTATCACAGCGAACAAATTAAGAAACGCTGTGATTTTTGGTTATCACAGAGCACAAATTAAGAAATGCTGTGATCTATTGGTTATCACAGCGCACAAATTAAGTAACGCTGTGATCTATTGGTTATCACAGCGCACATAATAAGTAACGCTGTGATCTATTGGTTATTACAGCGCACAAATTAAATATCGCTGTGATCTATTGGTTTTTACAGGGCACAAATTAAGAAACGCTGTGATCTATTGGTTATCACAGCGCACAAATTAAGTAACGCTGTGTTGTATTGGTTATCACAGCGCACAAATTAAGTAACGCTGTGATCTATTGGTTATCACAGGGCACAAATTAAGTAACGCTGTGATCTATTGGTTATCACAGGGTACAAATTAAGTTACGCTGTGATCTATTGGTTATCACAGCGCAGAAATTAAGTAACGCTGTGATCTATTGGTTATCACAGAGCACAAATTAAGTAACGCTGTGATGTATTGATTATCACAGCGCACAAATTAAGAAACGCTGTGATTTTTGGTTGTCAGAGAGCACAAATTAAGTAATGCTGTGATCGATTGGTTATCACAGCGCACAAATTAAGTAACGCTGTGATCTATTGGTTATCACAGCGCACATAATAAGTAACGCTGTGATCTCATGGTTATCACAGCGCACAAATTAAGTAACGCTGTGAACTATTGGTTATCACAGAGCACAAATTAAATAATGCTGTGATCTATTGGTTATCACAGGGTACAAATTAAGTAACGCTGTGATCTATTGGTTGTCACAGCGCACAAATTAAGTAACGCTGTGATCTATTAGTTATCACAGAGCACAAATTAAGTAACGCTGTGTTGCATTGGTTATCACAGCGCACAAATTAAGTAACGCTGTGATCTATTGGTTATCACAGCGCACATAATAAGTAACGCTGTGATCTATTGGTTATTACAGCGCACAAATTAAGTATCGCTGTGATCTATTGGTTTTTACAGGGCACAAATTAAGTAACGCTGTGATCTATTGGTTATCACAGCGCACAAATTAAGTAACGCTGTGTTGTATTGGTTATCACAGCGCACAAATTAAGTAACGCTGTGATCTATTGGTTATCACAGGGCACAAATTAAGTAACGCTGTGATCTATTGGTTATCACAGGGTACAAATTAAGTTACGCTGTGATCTATTGGTTATCACAGCGCAGAAATTAAGTAACACTGTGATCTATTGGTTATCACAGCGCACAAATTAAGTAACGCTGTGATGTATTGGTTATCACAGCGCACAAATTAAGTAACGCTGTGATCTATTGGTTATCACAGCGCACAAATTAAGTAACGCTGTGATCTATTGGTTATCACAGGGCACAAATTAAGTAACGCTGTCATCTATTGGTTATCACAGCGCACAAATTAAGAAACGCTGTGATTTTTGGTTGTCACAGAGCACAAATTAAGTAATGCTGTGATCGATTGGTTATCACAGCGCACAAATTAAGTAACGCTGTGATCTATTGGTTATCAGAGCGCACATAATAAGTAACGCTGTGATCTATTGGTTATTACAGCGCACAAATTAAGTAACGCTGTGATCTATTGGTTATTACAGGGCACAAGTTAAGAAACGCTGTGATCTATTGGTTATCACAGCGCACAAATTAAGTAACGCTGTGAACTATTAGTTATCACAGAGCACAAATTAAGTAACGCTGTGTTGCATTGGTTATCACAGCGCACAAATTAAGTAACGCTGTGATCTATTGGTAGTCACAGCGCACAAATTAAGTAACGCTTTGATCTATTGGTTATCACAGTGCAGAAATTAAGTAACGCTGTCATTTATTGGTTATCAGAGCGCACAAATTAAGTAACGCTGTGATCTATTGGTTATCACAGCGCACATAATAAGTAACGCTGTGATCTATTGGTTATTACAGCGCACAAATTAAGTAACGCTGTGATCTATTGGTGGTTATCACAGCGCACAAATTAAGTAACGCTGTGATCTATTGGTTATCACAGCGCACAAATTAAGTGACGCTGTGATCTATTGGTTATCAGAGGGCACAAATTAAGTAACGCTGTGATGTATTGGTTATCACAGCGCACAAATTAAGTCACGCTGTGATCTTTTGGTTTTCACAGCGCACAAATTAAGAAACGCTGTGATCTATTGGTTATCACAGAGCACAAATTAAGAAATGCTGTGATCTATTGGTTATCACAGCGCACAAATTAAGTAACGCTGTGTTGTATTGGTTATCACAGCGCAGAAATTAAGGAAAGCTGTGATCTATTGGTTATCATCGGGCACAAATTAAGTAACGCTGTGATCTATTGGTTATCACAGGGCACAAATTAAGTAACGCTGTGATCTATTGGTTCTCACAGGGTACAAATTAAGTAACGCTGTGATCTATTGGTTATCACAGGGTACAAATTAAGTAACGCTGTGATCTATTGGTTATCACAGCGCACAAATTAAGTAACGCTGTGATGTATTGGTTATCACAGCGCACAAATTAAGTAACGCTGTGATCTATTAGTTATCACAGAGCACAAATTAAGTAACGCTGTGTTGCATTGGTTATCACAGCGCACAAATTTAGTAACGCTGTGATCTATTGGTAGTCACAGCGCACAAATTAAGTAACGCTGTCATCTATTGGTTATCACAGCGCAGAAATTAAGTAATGCTGTGATCTTTTGGTTATCACAGCGAACAAATTAAGAAACGCTGTCATTTTTGGTTATCACAGAGCACAAATTAAGAAATGCTGTGATCTATTGGTAATCACAGCGCACAAATTAAGTAACGCTGTGATCTATTGGTTATCACAGCGCACATAATAAGTAACGCTGTTATCTATTGGTTATCACAGCGCACAAATTAAGTAACGCTGTGATCTATTGGTTATCACAGGGCACAAATTAAGTAACGCTGTGATCTATTGGTTATCACAGGGTACAAATTAAGTTACGCTGTGATCTATTGGTTATCACAGCGCAGAAATTAAGTAACGCTGTGATCTATTGGTTATCACAGAGCACAAATTAAGTAACGCTGTGATGTATTGATTATCACAGCGCACAAATTAAGAAACGCTGTGATTTTTGGTTGTCAGAGAGCACAAATTAAGTAATGCTGTGATCGATTGGTTATCACAGCGCACAAATTAAGTAACGCTGTGATCTATTGGTTATCACAGCGCACATAATAAGTAACGCTGTGATCTATTGGTTATTACAGCGCACAAATTAAGTAACGCTGTGATCTATTGGTTATTACAGGGCACAAATTAAGAAACGCTGTGATCTAATGGTTATCACAGCGCACAAATTAAGTAACGCTGTGAACTATTGGTTATCACAGAGCACAAATTAAATAATGCTGTGATCTATTGGTTATCACAGGGCACAAATTAAGTAACGCTGTGATCTATTGGTTATCACAGGGTACAAATTAAGTTACGCTGTGATCTATTGGTTATCACAGCGCAGAAATTAAGTAACGCTGTGATCTATTGGTTATCACAGCGCACAAATTAAGTAACGCTGTGATGTATTGGTTATCACAGCGCACAAATTAAGTAATGCTGTGATCGATTGGTTATCACAGCGCACAAATTAAGTAACGCTGTGATCTATTGGTTATCAGAGCGCACATAATAAGTAACGCTGTGATCTATTGGTTATTACAGCGCACAAATTAAGTAACGCTGTGATCTATTGGTTATTACAGGGCACAAATTAAGAAACGCTGTGATCTATTGGTTATCACAGCGCACAAATTAAGTAACGCTGTGAACTATTAGTTATCACAGAGCACAAATTAAGTAACGCTGTGTTGCATTGGTTATCACAGCGCACAAATTAAGTAACGCTGTGATCTATTGGTAGTCACAGCGCACAAATTAAGTAACGCTTTGATCTATTGGTCATCACAGTGCAGAAATTAAGTAACGCTGTCATTTATTGGTTATCACAGCGCACAAATTATGTAACGCTGTGATCTATTGGTTATCACAGCGCACAAATTAAGTAACGCTGTGATCTTTTGGTTATCACAGCGCACAAATTAAGCAACGCTGTGATTTTTGGTTGTCACAGAGCACAAATTAAGTCATGCTGTGATCTATTGGTTATCACAGCGCACAAATTAAGTAACGCTGTGATCTATTGGTTATTACAGGGCACAAATTAAGAAACGCTGTGATCTATTGGTTATCACAGCGCACAAATTAAGTAACGCTGTGAACTATTGGTTATCACAGAGCACAGTGCACAAATTAAGTAACGCTGTGATGTATTGGTTATCACAGCGCACAAATTAAGTAACGCTGTGATGTATTGGTTATCACAGCGCACAAATTAATTAACGCTGTGATGTGTTGGTTATCACAGCGCACAAATTAAGAAACGCTGTGATTTTTGGTTATCACAGAGCACAAATTAAGTAATGCTGTGATCGATTGGTTATCACAGGGCACAAATTAAATAACGCTGTGATCTATTGGTTATCACAGGGCGCAAATTAAGTAACGCTGTGATCTATTGGTTATTACAGCGCACAAATTAAGTAACGCTGTGATCTATTGGTTATCACAGGGCACAAATTAAGTGACGCTGTGATCTATTGGTTTTCACAGGGCACAAATTAAGTAACGCTGTGATCTATTGGTTATCACAGCGCAGAAATTAAATAACGCTGTGATCTATTGGTTATCACAGCGCACAAATTAAGTAACGCTGTGATGTATTGGTTCTCACAGCGCACAAATTAAGCAACGCTGTGATCTATTGGTTATCACAGGGCACAAATTAAGTAACGGTGTGATGTATTGGTTCTCACAGCGCACAAATTAAGCAACGCTGTGATCTATTGGTTATCACAGGGCACAAATTAAGTCACGCTGTGATCTATTGGTTATTACAGCGCACAAATTAAGTTACGCTGTGATCTATTGGTTATCACAGGGCACAAATTAAGTGACGCTGTGATCTATTGGTTATCACAGGGCACAAATTAAGTAACGCTGTGATCTATTGGTTATCACAGCGCAGAAATTAAGTAACGCTGTGATCTATTGGTTATCACAGCGCACAAATTAAGTAACGCTGTGATCTATTGGTTATCACAGCGCACAAATTAAGCAACGCTGTGATCTATTGGTTATCACAGGGTACAAATTAAGTAACGCTGTGTTCTATTGGTTATCACAGCGCACAAATTAATTAACGCTGTGATCTATTGGTTATCAGATCGCACAAATTAAGTAACGCTCTGATCTATTGGTTATCACAGGGCACAAATTAAGTAACGCTGTGATCTATTGGTTATCACAGCGCACAAATTTAGTAACGCTGTGATCTATTGGTTATCACAGGGCACAAATTAAGTAACGCTGTGATCTATTGGTTATCCCAGAGCACAAATTAAGTCATGCTGTGATCTATTCGTTATCACAGAACACAAATTAAGTAACGCTGTGATCTATTGGTTATTACAGGGCACAAGTTAAGTAACGCTGTGATCTATTGGTTATCACAGCGCACAAATTAAGTAACGCTGTGATGTATTGGTTATCACAGCGCACAAATTAAGTAATGATGTGATCTATTGGTTTTCACAGCGCACAAATTAAGAAACGCTGTGAACTATTGGTTATCACAGAGCACAAATTAAGTAACGCTGTGATCTATTGGGTATCACAGCACACAAATTAAGTAACGCTGTGATCTATTGGTTATCACAGGGCACAAATTAAGTAAAGCTGTGATCTATTGGTTATCACAGCGCACAAATTAAGTAACGCTGTGATCTATTGGTTATCACAGCGCACAAATTAAGTAACGCTGTGATCTATTGGTTATCACAGAGCACAAATTAAGTAACGCTGTGATCTATTGGTTATCACAGCTCACAAATTAAGTAACGCTGTGATCTATTGGTTATCACACAGCACAAATTAAGTAACGCTGTTATCTATTGGTTATCACAGTGCACAAATTAAGTAACGCTGTGATCTATTGGTTATCACAGGGCACAAATTAAGTAACGCTGTGATCTATTGGTTATCACAGAGCACAAATTAAGTAACGCTGTGATGTATTGGTTATCACAGCGCACAAATTAAGTAACGCTGTGATGTATTGGTTATCACAGCGCACAAATTAAGTAACGCTGTGATGTATTGGTTATTACAGCGCACAAATTAAGTAACGCTGTGATCTATTGGTTATCACAGAGCACAAATTAAGTAACGCTGTGATCTATTGGTTATCACAGCTCACAAATTAAGTCACGCTGTGATCTATTGGTTATCACACAGCACAAATTAAGTAACGCTGTGATCTATTGGTTATCACAGCGCCCAAATTAAGTAACGATGTGATCTATTGGTTATCACAGAGCACAAATTAAGTCACGCTGTGATCTATTGGTTATCACAGGGCACAAATTTAGTAACGCTGTGATCTATTGGTTATCACAGGGCACAAATTAAGTGTCGCTGTGATGTATTGGTTATCACAGCACACAAATTAAGTAACGCTGTGATCTATTGGTTATCACAGCACACAAATTAAGTAACGCTGTGATGTATTGGTTATCACAGCGCACAAATTAAGTAACGCTGTGATGTATTGGTTATCACAGCGCACAAATTAATTAACGCTGTGATGTGTTGGTTATCACAGCGCACAAATTAAGTAACGCTGTGATCTATTGGTTATCACAGGGCACAAATTAAGTAATGCTGTGATCTATTGGTTATCACAGCGTACAATTTAAGTAACGCTGTGATGTATTGGTTATCACAGCGCACAAATTAAGTGACGCTGTGATGTATCGGTTATCACAGCGCACAAATTAAGTAACGCTGTGATCTATTGGTTATCACAGAGCACAAATTAAGTAATGCTGTGATCTATTGGTTATCACAGCACACAAATTAAGTAACGCTGTGATCTATTGATTATCACAGAGCACAAATTAAGTAAAGCTGTGATCTATTGGTTATCACAGGGCACAAATTAAGTAACGCTGTGATCTATTGGTTATCAGAGCGCACAAATTACGTAACGCTGTGATCTATTGGTTATCACAGCGCGCAAATTAAGTAACGCTGTGATCTATTGGTTATCACAGCGCACAAATTAAGTAACGCTGTGACCTATTGGTTATCACAGCGCACAAATTACACCAGTCAATTTAGGAACTAGAGTGGCGTTTACAATTGTTCACCATTGAGAGACATCACCAACATTCAGTGCACAGACACAAGCTATAAAACCTCACTATGTTGAGCACGTCAACGATGATCGCTTGCAGTGCAGTGGAGGGGATCACATGATATCGTGAGTCTTGCATTTCTATCACGCCTGTCGTGACCACCAGGCGCCCGAAAGCGCTTTCCAGCCAATGCAGTACCTTTGTAGCGTAGTCACTGTTGTAATGCTGGAAACGCAGCAGTCAGTCTGCACACAGCAAGGTCCCACACACAGCAATGTGATAATGACCAGTTTATCTGTTTTTTAGTGATGTTGTTTGAGGGGTAAATATTGGCCCCAGGACACCGGGGAGAACTCCCCTGCTCTTCTTCGAAATAGTGCCGTGGGATCTTTTACATCCACCTGAGAGAGCAGACAGGGCCTGGGTTTAACGTCTCATCTGAAAGACGGCACCTCCGACAGTGCAGCACTCCCTCAGCACTGCACTGCGAGTGTCAGCTGAGATTTATGTGCTCAAGCTTCTGGAGTGGGACTTGAACCCACAGCCCCTAACTGAGAGGCGAGGGTGCAGCCCACTGAGCCACAGCTGACATGAGTTGCAAGAACATAAGAAATAAGAGCAGGAGGAGAAAATTTGGCCCCTCGAGCCTGCTCCGCCATTTAATAAGATCATAGCTGATCTGACCTTGGCCTCAACTCCACTTCCCTGCCCGCTCCCCATAATGCTTGACTCCCCTATCATTCAAAAATCTGTCTATCTCCACATTAAATATATTCAATGACCCTGGGGCAGACAATTCCATAGATTCACGACCCTTTGAGAGAAGAAATTCCTCCTCATCTCCGTTTTAAATGGGCGACCCCTTATTCTGAGACTATGCCCCCTAGTTCTAGATTCCCCCACGAGCATCTACCCTGTCCAACCCCCTCAGAATCTAAATCAGCTCTTCTTATTTTAGAGAAGACCAATATACTTACAATTACATCAGATAAATGGCACAGAAACAGGCCATTCGGCCCAACCAGTCCCTACCAGGGTGTCTGCTCCACTCGAGCCTCCTCCCGTCTTTCCTCATCTAACTCTATCAGCATAACTCTCTATTCCCTTCTACCTCATATGCTTGTCTAGCCTCCCCTTAAATGTATCGATACTATTCGCTTCCACATTCTCACCACTCTCTTTTTGCGTATTTTATTTCCCCAGGTGTCTCCCCGTCTGCACTTGAAGGCACCAAGTCGCACTGTGCTATTGCTCTCTGGAGACCAGTAGCGGCCCTCTGGTACCCTGCGAGTCACTGCTTTCCTCTCCGCACCGACACTCCCACCCGTGAGCCCAGATAGTGAGTGTTGCGGGGGTTACTCGACTGAGCTGTGCTTGATCCTGCTCTCGTCCCATATTCACGTGCATGTCGGCGCTTCGGGGGTGGGGGGGGCGTGGCTGGATAATGGGGAGTGGGAACCCTGGTCGGCTTTCATTCTCCCTTGCTTCGTGACACACTGAGATAGAGTGATGCCTCCCAGCTGAAATCAGCTAATGTGGCCATGACTGGGGTTATGAATGAGGAAAATGACAAAAATCAATGCTCAATATTGAAATTAGATGCTTGTTTATACCACTGCAGCTCATTGCCTTGGTTATGTGGATTTTCTGGTCTGAGTGGCTTCATACCATGTGAGTTCTTCTTCCACTGAGTTATCAAAAGGCGAGTAAGGTTCGCATAATCTATAAAAGACATCTGAATTCAATTGTGTTGCGCCATTCATAGCACTGTTTAAAAGTAGTCTGTGGAATGGCCTATTGCACCATTTCTTTTATATTCATTCCTGGGATGTGGGCGTCGCTGGCAAGGCCGGCATTTATTGCCCATCCCTAATTGCCCTTGAGAAGGTGGTGGTGAGCCGCCTTCTTGAACCGCTGCAGTCCGTGTGGTGAAGGTGCTCCCACAGTGCTGTTCGGGAGGGAGTTCCAGGATTGTGACCCAGCGACGATGAAGGAACGGCCGATATATTTCCAAGTCAGGATGGTGTGTGACTGGGAGGGGAACGTGGAGGTGGTGGTGTTCCCATGCGCCTGCTGCCCTTGACCTTCTAGGTGGTAGAGGTCGCGGGTTTGGGAGGTGCTTATGTTTTGTTATGGTGTGTTTACGTTTTCCACTGTTCGGCTTTGCCTATTAAATGACTTAAAGGTGAAGAAGTAAAGGGTAGTTTGTGTTTGATACCAGCATAGTATGGCCTGGGCTATGTTGAAATTCGGATACAAACCCATATTGTGTGATAGCTCGTTGCTACGCCAATGCCTGTGCCCCGGACCACCTCTTAAACTGAATGAGATGTCCAGTCTCACACTATCAGCTTGAATGAAGCTTGGTCAATAATCTTTGGAGCAGATTTTCAAGTGGTTGTTATTTCCTATGGAAAGTCTGTGGTTAAAATCAAGCCAGAAAGACTTATCAATCACATCTCTCAAACGTCTTAAAGCACTTCACGCACACGATTAATTATTCATATGGCGTCTTTCATGATCTCCAGACATCCAAAAGCACTGTACAGCCAACACAGTGCAGTCACTGTTGTAATGTGGGAAATGCGGCAGCCAATTTGCGCACAGCAAGCTCCCACAAACAGCAATGTGATAATGACCAGATCATCTGTTTTAGTGATGTTGATTGTGGGATAAATATTGGCCCCAGGACACCGGGGATAACTCTCCTGCTCTTCTTCGAAATAGTGCCGTGGAATCTTTTACGTCCACCTGAGAGAGCAGATGGGCCTCGGTTTAATGTCTCATCTGAAAGACGACATCTCCGACAGTGCCGCACTCCTTCAGCAACTATCAACTCCCATCAACAAGAGCAGGCATTGATGACGAGATCCAACACTGTCTCCAGTGCGCCAGTGCAGCCTGAGGAAAAGAGTGTTTGAAGACCAATCCCTCAAAACTGCCACCAAGCTCATGGTCTACAGGGCTGTAGTGATACCCGCCCTCCTGTATGGCTCAGAGACATGGATCATGTACAGGAGACACCTCAAGTCGCTGGAGAAATACCACCAACGATGTCTCGGCAAGATCCTACAAATCCCCTGGGAGGACAGACGCACCAATGTTAGCGTCCTCGACCAGGCCAACATCCCCAGCATTGAAGCACTGACCACACTCGATCAGCTCCGCTGGGCAGGCCACATAGTTCGCATGCCAGACACGAGACTCACAAAGCAAGCGCTCTACTCAGAACTCCTTCATGGCAAACGAGCCAAAGGTGGGCAGCGGAAACGTTACAGGGACATCCTCAAAGCCTCCCTGATAAAGTGCAACATCCCCACCGACACCTGGGAGTCCCTGGCCAAAGACCAGTCCGCCCTAAGTGGAGAAAGTGCATCCGGGAGGGCGCTGGGCACTTCGAGTCTCATCGCCGAGAGCATGCAGAAATCAAGTGCAGGCAGCGGAAAGAGCGTGCGGCAAACCTGTCCCACCCACCCTTTCCCTCAACGACTGTCTGTCCCACCTGTGACAGGGACTGTGGTTCTCGTATTGGACTGTTCAGTCACCTAAGAACTAATGTTAAGAGTGGAAGGAAGTCTTCCTCGATTCCGAGGGACTGCCTATGATGGTGATTATTTCCCTCAGCACTGCACCGGAGTGTCAGCCTGGATTATGTGCTCAAGTCCCTGGTGTGGAACTTGAACCCACGACCTTCTGACTCACTGAGCCAAGGCTTACTCAAAAAGGCAAAAACAGCAGCCATTTTGCACAGAGCAAGGTCCCTCCAACAACAATGAGATAAATGACCAGGTACTCTCTTTTTTTTTTGTGGTGTTGGTTGAGGGAGGAATGTTGGCCAGGACACTGGGAAAACTCCCTGCTCCTCTTTGAATAGTGCATGGGATCATTAATGTTCTCCTTGGGCAGATGTCTGCCTTGATGTCTCACTTGAAAGACAGCACCTCTGAGAATGGAGCGACCCCTCAGGACTTCACAGGAGTGCCAGACTAGATTCTGTCGTTAAGCCCTTCACATCTTCAGTGTTTTGGTGAAGGTACAAGCTATCTTGTCCTACCGTGTAGAAAATGCAGTCGACAATGAGGAACGTGACACAAATCAATGCGAAATATTAAAGTCAGATGCTCATGTGTAGCACTGTAGCACATTGCCGTGGTTACTGGCCGCACTGACACAGGAGGTGGGAATTGTAAGACTTCATCTGTATTTTCGTCATAACTAAATGTCCAAATATGTCATAATGCAGCAACTCAAAGGCGTGGACAGCGAAACTATCAGCGTACGAAAGCAGGTGTTCAAATAAAAGCTCATTCGGGAGAATTGTGCGCGTGCATAGACACAGCAGACAAGTTTCAGAAGCAAGCATTTTTGTCCACTGCAAGACTTTACTGGATATCCTTAAAGGCTTCAATCTGAGTCAGCACAGCAATTATTACTGTCAACATTTACAGATGCCAATCCGGGGTGTGGACGGGTGGAATCAGTAAGCTTTTGCCGGATGACAGGAATACTAAAGAGCCGATTAAAACCCCTGCCCGTATGGCAGGAAGCGGTCAGTTAAAATGGCCGCAGTGAGCAGGCGAGTGGGACACCCGCTGGAACACGGTGGATGTAATGTATTTGCTTCACAGGTTCTTTGCTGAAGAACCCATTGCAGTTAAGAACTAGTTGGTTTATTAGCAAAGGTTTAACAATCACACTACACATTACCAGTTTATCCACCAGACTCACAACCACCTGCCTCATCGTGGATTCCCCCGAAACCAACTGGCTGGGGTTTTATTGAGTCTTGTGAACATCACGTGACTGGCTAAGCCACTCCCAACTCAACAGCTCTACAACTATTTTGTTGAACTTATGAATCAAGTGCCCCCTTGTAAAAGGGGTACTAAAACTGACAAATTAATCAAATTAACTTTTTAACCAGAAACTGAAATCAAATTAGAATTTTGTTGCCGGGGGTGATGATGCACTCCAGTCCCTCCGGTGCCCACCTCTCACAGAAGGGCGCAAGCGTACCGGTGGACAACAGCTCTACAAACCCGTGAGCTTACTCACAGGTGCATACATTACAGCAGGGTCCTTCTTTAAAGATGCAGATTGGGCTCCGATGACGTCTTCGGGAGCCCAGCTGCAATTTTAACCCGAGGCCTGCGTGGCGAAAACCGTCTTAGTTTTCTCACCGGGTCTCGCTGATGGCAAGAGGATCCAAGGCCTGAAGAGGCCCAGAAAGGTTTTTTGTTGTTGTTTTGTTTCCTTGTAACTATATTTGAAATAGAGTTTAATATATCCCACAGATTTAGACTGAGGATCAGTAACAAATCTCCGCCTGTATTAGAAACATAGAAACATAGAAAATAGGAGCAGTAGTTGGCCATTCGGCCCTTCAAGTCTGCACCGCCATTCAATATGATCATGGCTGACCCTCTATCTCAACACCATATTCCTGCTTTTTCCCCATATCCCCTGATGCCCTTTTGTGTCTAGAAATCTATCTATCACCCTCTTAAATATATTCAGTGACTTGGCCTCCACAGCCTTCTGTGGTAGAGAATTCCACAGGTTTACCACCCTCTGAGTGAAGACATTTCTCCTCATCTCGGTCCTAAATTTCCTACCCCGTATCCTGAGACCGTGACCCCTTGTTCTAGACTTCCCAGCCCGGGGAAACATCCTCCCCGCATCCAGTCTATCCAACCCAGTCAGAATTTTATACGTTTGAATGAGATCCCCTCTCATTCTTCTAAACTCCAGTGAATACAGCCCTGGTTGACCCAATCTCTCCTCATACGACAGTCCTGCCATCCCAGGAATCAGTCTGGTGAACCTTCGCTGCACTCCCTCTATGGCAAGTATATCCTTTCTTAGGGAAGGAGACCAAAACTGCACACAATACTCCAGGTGTGGTCTCACCAAGGCCCTGTATAACTGTAGTAAGATATCCTTACTCCTGTACTCAAATCCTCTTGCAATGAAGGCCAACATACCATCAGCCTTCCGAACTGCTTGTTGCACCTGCACCTTCATTGCTACACGTGGAACTTGTGCAGTTTGTCGGTCTAGTACACAGCTTGCAGCAAGGATAACCGTGCGAATCAATGCTGAAGCCGTCCAAACTGAGCTCAAGTGATATGAAAGTACCTTCAAGGGGCAGTATACGTTGTATATAGTATCTGCATGGAGTGAAATCCATTTTGCGATGGCACTAAACTGCAGTCCAATCTCACTCTGAAGTTAAACGAATGGGACTCACACCGCTTGGGTTCGCAGTGCAAATCTGGTTGGATTCCCCACCCCCCCCACACCACCACAAACCCGGGCACTTATTAAACCCACCTTGTTATGTCTTGAATAAAGAGTCAGACTAGATACTGAAAGCTCAAAGTAAGTGTGACAGTAGACCTTTATTACAGATCTCAGAGTGCCTCTCCAGCCTGTGAGGCCTCCTTATATACAGGTGCTCCCAAGGGATTGTGGGATCCCTTGGGACTCCAGGGGATAAGCCCTCTGGTGGTTAGACATGGTAATTACAGGTTTACTTACATAACAACACTCCCCCCCCTCAAAGTCAATAGTGCAACTATTTACTATGTGAGTCGATCTGGGGCCTTCCTTTCTCTGGTTGATCGTCTCGGTGCAAATGCTGGTTTTGGTGAGTCATTTGTTGGGCCCTCGCTGGGCTGCTGCGCAGCTGGCCTTGCTGAGCTGCTGGGGGTGGTGAGTCCTGCTGGGCTGCTGCAGGTGATGGGTTCTGCTTCGTGGTCAACCGCTGGGTCGGTTGCCACTGGTGTGTATGTTGGAGGGTCGATAAAGGTAGAGTCTATTGTGGGTTGTTCTGGATAGTCCGTAAATCTGAGTTTGGTTTGGTCCAAGTGTTTCCTGCAGGTGAGTCCATTTGAAAGTTTGACCACAAACACCCTACTCCCCTCTTTGGCCAAAACAGTGCCAGGAAGCCACTTGGGACCTTGTCCATAGTTCAACACAAATACAGGATCATTTATCTCAGTTTTGTGTGACACATTTGCGCGATCATGATATGTATTCTGTTGAAGCCGCCTGCTCTCTACCTGTTCATGTAGGTCAGGGTGAACTAACGAGAGCCTTGTCTTAAGTGCCCTTTTCATGAGCAGTTCAGCGGGAGGGACCCCGGTGAGCGAGTGGGGTCTTGTGCGGTAACTAAGTAGGACTCGGGATAAGCGAGTCTGCAGTGAGCCTTCAGTTACCCTTTTCAAGCTCTGCTTGATTGTTTGAACTGCTCGTTCTGCCTGACCGTTGGATGCTGGTTTAAACGGGGCAGACGTGACATGTTTGATGCCATTGCGGGTCATGAACTCTTTGAACTCGGCACTGGTAAAGCATGGCCCATTGTCACTTACAAGGACATCAGGCAGGCCGTGCATGGCAAACATGGCCCGTAGGCTTTCTATAATGGCAGCGTACGTGCTTGCTGACATTATCACACATTCAATCCATTTGGAGTATGCATCTACAATCACTAAGAATATTTTTCCCAAGAATGGGCCTGCATAGTTGACATGGACCCTGGACCACGGTTTGGAGGGTCAGGACCATAAACTTAGTGGCGCCTCCCTGGGTGCATTGCTTGACCGTGAACATGTACTACATTTGCGCACGCAGGACTCTAAGTCTGCATAGATACCGGGCCACCACAGATAGGATTTATCTATCGCTTTCATCATTACGATGCCTGGGTGGGTACTGTGGAGATCACTGATGAAAGTGTCCCTGCCCTTTTTAGGCACCACTACCCGATTGCCCCATAGGAGGCAGTCTGCCTGTATAGACATTTCATCTTTGCGCTGCTGGTACGGCTTTATTTCTTCCTGCATCTCTAACGGGACACTAGACCAACTCCCGTGGAGCACACAGTTTTTTACTAAGGACAGTAAGGGGTCCTGGCTTGTCCAGGTTCTAATCTGTCAGGCGGTAACAGGTGATTGCTCACTCTCGAATGCTTCCATTACCATAACCAAATCTGCAGGCTGTGCCATCTCCATCCTGTGGTGGGCAATGGCAGCCTACTGAGAGCATCGGCACAGTTTTCTGTGCCTGGCCTGTGGCGGATGGCGTAGTTGTATGCGGACAACGCGAGCGCCCATCTCTGGATGCAGGCCGATGCATTCGTATTTATCCCCTTATTTTCAGAAAAGAGGGATATCAGTGGCTTATGGTCGGTTTCCAATTCAAATTTGAGCCTGATCAGATATTGATGCATTTTCTTTACCCCGTAAACACACGCTAACGCTTCTTTTTCGATCATACTGTAGGCCCTCTCGGCCTTAGACAGACTTCTGGATGCATAAACAACCGGTTGCAATTTCCCAAATTCATTAGCTTGTTGCAATACACACCCGACCCCGTATGACGACGCATCACATGCAAGTACCAAACGCTTACATGGATCGTACAACACAAGCAATTTGTTTGAACATAACAGCTTCCTAGCTTTCTCAAAGGCATTTTTTTGACTTTTACCCCACACCCATTCATCTCCTTTACGCAGTAAAGAGTGCAGGGGTTTGAACAATGTGCTAAGACCTGGTAAGAAGTTTCCAAAATAGTTCAGGAGTCCTAGAAATGACCGCAGCTCCGTCACGTTCTATGGTCTCGGTGCGTTCTCGATTGCCTCTGTCTTCGAATCGGTGGGCCTGATGCCGTCCGCCGCGATTCTTCTCCCCAGGAACTCCACTTCAGGCGCCAGGAAAACGCACTTCGAGCGTTTTAGCCTGAGCCCCACACGATTAAGCCGATTAAGAACCTCCTCCAGGTTCTGCAGGTACTCGACGGTGTCCCGACCTGTAACCAAGATGTCGTCCTGAAAGACCGCCGTGCGCGGGACCGACTTCAGCAAGCTTTCCATGTTCCTGTGGAATATCGCCACAGCCGATCGAATCCTAAACTGGCATCTGTTGTAAATGAAGAGACCTTTGTGCGTGTTGATGCAGGTGAGGCCTTGCGAAGATTCCTCCAGCTCCTGCGTCATGTAGGCCGAGGTCAAGTCCAGCTTCTTGAACGTTTTCCCTCCCGCCAGCGTCGCAAATAGGTCATCTGTCTTCGGTAGCAGGTATTGATCCTGCAATGAGAAACGATTGATAGTTACTTTGTAATCACCACAGATTCTGACGATGCCGTCTCCCTTGAGGACTGGAACAATTGGACTGGCCCACTCATTGAATTCAATCGGTGAAATGATGCCCTCTCATTGCAGCCTGTCCAGCTCGATCTCCACCCTCTCTCTCATCATGTAAGCTGTAAGGGGGGGTTGGTCTCTATGAGGGGGTCAGGTTCCCTTCTGACCAACTTGAGCGGTTCGAATCGCTCCCACTCCCTTGGGTTCTATACTCTGGATTTATTTGCGGGGGGTGACAAAAGTGCAAAGGTCACTGGTTTGATGCAAAGAACTTTGGTTTTATTACAGTCAAGGTAATACAGGCTTATTACTCTAGTAATAAAAATACAAGGCCAAACTTACAAGCACTCTAATAAAAGACAATACAAGGAAAGGTGTAAGGTCAAACTTAAAATCACAAATCACTCTAATAAAGAACCATGCACTACACATTCAAAGGGGGTCACAGTAAATTATACTTCCCACCTCCCATATACCTAATTCTAGCTAGGTTAGACTCCAGGGCAGGCAGGGGCTATGCTTACCAATCCCTTTGACAGTTAACGGTAGATCGCGGTTGTTTTCCGTTGATACCACGTTGGCTGTGGTCGGTCGCTGCCGCGATGGTGATGTTCTTCCTTCCTTCAGGACTTCAGGACGTCGAAGCTGGAGAAGTTAGTTTTCAACTGTCGCGTTGGTTTCTCTCCTTGTCTTAATGACATACTCGCAGTGTAGCACCTGGTGTAGTATGGTACCTGAGGTAGTAGCAGCCTTGCAGCTACCTAGCAACCACCTAACCTCTGTTGAAAACAGGGGTCAGTTATACGATTTCAGTGTTCTAATCTTGCCGCCAAATCTCTTCAAAATCCTTTGTATAATTTTGGCGGGCTTGGTTCTTCTTTGTAATATTTTGTCGGGCTCGTTAAAAGTTGCTATGTCTTGGGTGGGTTGATGTTCGAAAACCGTTTCCTGATGGAAATATTAGTTTGGTAATTGTAATGTCCTTTTGTGCTTAGTCTTTTGCATACAGGCTGGATTGGGCCTCTTTGTGATGTATATGCTGAAATGGTTGTCCAGACCCATGTTGATGGGTAGCTACCTTTGGGTGATTTTATGATGTTAATGTCTCTTGTGGGGGAAGGATTTTCGAATACTCATTCTTCCAGACAGGTTAACTCAGTCCTTACACCCAGGGAGCTTCACTTAATTAGACTGTCTCTTGCTAGTTCCGTAGGTCTGCCCACAGCCTTGAGTTTGTCTTTTAAAATCCAAAATTCTATTAAAGTTCGTCGTTTCTTCCATAAGCACTTTAGAGTTCCAAACTTTTCGGTAGATAGTCCCAAATTAAATTTCCTTTCAATTGAGCCCAAACACAGGGAGGGTTTCTTGTGAATTTTGCATCTTTCAACGGTACCGCTCTCGCCTTGTGATGGATGGGTCGCGCTCCCGAAATCAAATGGATCTGCACTTTTGCTCCATGGAACTTCCCGATGCCTGGTTTGAACAGCGAGGGGAACTTGTTTAGGGCACATGAGGTTTCGTCGACAGACGAAAGCGCTCGGATGTCGTCCTAGTTCCAGCGTATCTTTCCCAGCCAGCTCCTACCGAACAGCGTGGGGCCATCGCCCGGTACCACCCAGAGTGGTAACTCGTGCAGCGCTCCATTATAGGAGACCTTTACGGTAGCACTGCCGATTACGTTCTCAGTTTAGTACGAATGGGAGTCAGGACTGGCCTTGAGGCCTTGCTGCACCACAATTTATCGAAAGTCTTTTTGCTCATTATGGACTGGCTTGTGCCCGTGTCCTGCTCCATGGACACCGGGAGTCCATTTAATTCAACCTTCAGCATTATCGGGGGACACTTTGTGGTCAATGTGTGCATCCCATATACCTCTGCCTCCTCTGTCTGAGGCTCTGGTTCGTCGTGATTCACCGTGGATCTGTCTTCCTCTGCAACATGGTGGTTTGCAGGATGAGCAGGGTTTGCAGCTCGCCTGCACATACGTTGGAGGTGTACCATTGTTCCACAGCCCTTGCAAATGTATCCTTTGAAGTGGCATGAATGGAAACAATGATCACCCCCGCAGCGCCAACAAGGTGTTAATGGCCTTGTATTCACCGCCCTTGATGCTGGACTCTGAGACATCTGCAGACGTGCAGCTGCAGGCGTGTAAGTCCTGCCCTGTACATTTCGATTTGAAAACAACGTTACTTTGTTCACAGTACTTGCAGCAGCACTCGTGTGCTGAGAAATTTGTTTGGTATTGTCACTGGTGGCGATAAACGCCTGGGCTATCCCTATGGCTTTACTCAAGGTTGGGGTCTCTACAGTCAAAAGTTTGCGAAGTACTACTTCATGGCCAAAGCCAAGTACAAAGAAGTCCCTGAGCATGTACTCCAAGTGTCCTTCAAATTCGCAATGTCCTGCAAGGCACCTTAGCTCAGCGACGTAGCTCCCAACTTCCTGGCCTTCAGACATCTTGTACGTGTAGAACCGGTACCTCGCCATCAGAATGCTTTCCTTCGGGTTTAGATGCTCCCGGACCAGTGTGCACAACTCATCGTACGACTTCCCTGTGGGTTTCGCTGGAGCGAGCAGATTTTTCATGTGGCCATATGTTGGTGCCCCGCAAACGGTGAGGAGGATCGCCCTTTCTTTGGCAGCGTTCGCTTTTCCTTCCAGCTCGTTGGCCACGAAGTATTGGTCGAGTCGCTCCACGAAGGTTTCCCAATCATCTCCCACCAAAAATTTATCCAGGATGCCCACGGTTCTCTGCATTGTTGCAGTGGGGTTCGTCATTTGTATCTTGTCACCAGTTGTTATGTCTTGAATAAAGAGTCAGACTAGATACTGCAAGCTCAAAGTAAAGTGTAACCGTAGTCGTTTATTACACATCCCCAGGGCCTGATGGACTGCATCCCAGAGTACTTAAGGAGGTGGCCTTGGAAATAGCGGATGCATTGACAGTCATTTTCCAACATTCCATTGACTCTGGATCAGTTCCTATCGAGTGGAGGGTAGCCAATGTAACCCCACTTTTTAAAAAAGGAGGGAGAGAGAAAGCAGGGAATTATAGACCGGTCAGCCTGACCTCAGTAGTGGGTAAAATGATGGAATCAATTATTAAGGATGTCATAGCAGCGCATTTGGAAAATGGTGACATGATAGGTCCAAGTCAGCATGGATTTGTGAAAGGGAGATCATGCTTGACAAATCTTCTGGAATTTTTTGAGGATGTTTCCAATAAAGTGGACAAAGGAGTACCAGTTGATGTGGTATATTTGGACTTTCAGAAGGCTTTCGACAAGGTCCCACACAGGAGATTAATGTGCAAAGTTAAAGCACATGGGATTGGGGGTAGTGTGCTGACGTGGATTGAGAATTGGTTGTCAGACAGGAAGCAAAGAGTAGGAGTAAATGGGTACTTTTCGGAATGGCAGGCAGTGACTAGTGGGGTACCGCAGGGTTCTGTGCTGGGGCCCCAGCTGTTTACATTGTACATTAATGATTTAGACGAGGGGATTAAATGTAGTATCTCCAAATTTGCGGATGACACTAAGTTGGGTGGCAGTGTGAGCTGCGAGGAGGATGCTATGAGGCTGCAGAGCGACTTGGATAGGTTAGGTGAGTGGGCAAATGCGTGGCAGATGAAGTATAATGTGGATAAATGTGAGGTTATCCACTTTGGTGGTAAAAACAGAGAGACAGACTATTATCTGAATGGTGACTGATTAGGAAAAGGGAAGGTGCAACGAGACCTGGGTGTCATGGTACATCAGTCATTGAAGGTTGGCATGCAGGTACAGCAGGCGGTTAAGAAAGCAAATGGCATGTTGGCCTTCATAGCGAGGGGATTTGAGTACAGGGGCAGGGAGGTGTTGCTACAGTTGTACAGGGCCTTGGTGAGGCCACACCTGGAGTATTGTGTACAGTTTTGGTCTCCTAACTTGAGGAAGGACATTCTTGCTATTGAGGGAGTGCAGCGAAGGTTCACCAGACTGATTCCCGGGATGGCGGGACTGACATATCAAGAAAGACTGGATCAACTGGGCTTGTATTCACTGGAGTTCAGAAGAGTGAGAGGGGACCTCATAGAAACGTTTAAAATTCTGACGGGTTTGGACAGGTTGGATGCAGGAAGAATGTTCCCAATGTTGGGGAAGTCCAGAACCAGGGGTCACAGTCTAAGGATAAGGGGTAAGCCATTTAGGACCGAGATAAGGAGAAACTTCTTCACCCAGAGAGTGGTGAACCTGTGGAATTCTCTACCACAGAAAGTTGTTGAGGCCAATTCACTAAATATATTCAAAAGGGAGTTAGATGAAGTCCTTACTACTCGGGGGATCAAGGGGTATGGCGTGAAAGCAGAAAGTGGGTACTGAAGTTTCATGTTCAGCCATGAACTCGTTGAATGGCGGTGCAGGCTAGAAGGGCTGAATGGCCTGCTCCTGCACCTATTTTCTATGTTTCTATGTTTCTATCTCAAAGTGCCTCTCCAGCCTGTGAGGTCTCCTTATATACAGGTGCTCCCAAGGGATTGTGGGAGTAAGCCCTCTGGTGGTTAGACATGGTAGTTAGAGGCTTATATACATAACACACCTGACCTCAACTCAAATGCTCACAGAGCAAGGGTGGCTCTACCCTTCCATCCGCAAAGCAGTTGCTCCAGTCCAGAAAAGCAATTCATTGCGCGTAAGGCACGATATAAATGCAAGTCGTTCCAGCATTTGTACAGCGCCGGATCACATTTGAGTTCTCAAAACACTTCACGCAACGAATTACGTGTGTGGCGAAATGACTGTTGTGGGGAGATGCGGCGGCCATTTTGTGCACAGGAGGATTGTCCCCAAACAGCAATAAAGTGAATCGGCCTGTGTGTCTGTCCTTGGATGGTGTTGCTTGAGGGAGGAGTGTTGAATGGTGCTTTCTTTTCTGGCAGAGCGCGGGTTTTATCATTAGATTGGACCCGTGACACGTCTTTCTGATGTCATGACGCCAACGTGACCCTTGACTCTTCTCAATGACAGCATTTTGTTTCTCTTCCCCCCCGCCACTCCCCCTCCGCCCCGGGCAACAATTAAAATGGTGAGAGTTGGACTATTTTACAATTCACACTTTGATGAATAGTTTATGCCAGCTTGTGTTTACTTATTCATCGCTGAGTTCTTTGGGAGCTGGAAGATTATGCTTCTCTTTCATCTGCACTGTGCGTGTCGCAGTGCTTCAGACATTGCTCTCAGCTCTTCCCTGCTCTAAGCCTCACATAGTGCAACATAATCTCCTGCTCATCCGCCCAACTGCTGCCACAGTGCAATGTGTTTTCTTTTCAAATACTTTTTAAAATCATTACCTCATTGTGCCAAATTTAAAGAGGCTTGAATCTCCTCCCCCTCCACAGTCAGGTTCCAAAGAGATATAATTTTTTCTGTTTTGAAGAACCAAAATCCTTTCTAAATTGCAATCCATGGAAATCATATTTAAGGGCAGATAATTGTGTTACAAATGTATTCTGGTGTTTAAATTATAACTGGCCATGAAGAGCCATTTGATAGGCTTTAATAAGATTTTTCTGGATTTGCGTCAAGAAAGTCACTGTGGTAAAAACATTAATCCAATCAGAGGTGCTTTAGCTAAATAAAATTTATACAGCGGCTCATAAATTCAATTATCTGCCTTTAAAAAAAAAGAATCGTTGCACCATAATCTTTGCCACCAATTGGCGGAAACGTTGCTACAACTGAGACTTGAAGTAAGCCTCAGCTGCCAGATTAGCGAGTTAGGCCTAGGAGCCCTTGTTTTGTTTTTAAAGGTCAGTCATAGGTGCAATGTCTCTAAGCTTGTAATGTTTGCAGCTCCACACTGTGGATGTGGACGTATTGTGGACTGCAAGTGCAGGGTTCAGAATAAACAGAACCAGGCAGATTTCCGGAGACTTCCGAGAGAGCTGCCTGCCATGTTAGGAAGCTGTGCGTGCTGTGCTCTGTGAAGATATCACATTTTGGTGACGGAAGATGGGATTTTTCGGATGATTTAAAGCTAAAATTTTGTTGGGGAAGGATTCAGCCAGAAGTTTCTGTCTTTGGAAAAAATTACAAAATCCGAGGTAAAATACAGCACGGTGTGAACAGCTAGAGATTAAAATGGCAGGTGTATTGGGACATTTGGGTGACAATAGACACGACCGGGAACATTTTAAAGCGTATGTAGATCGGCTAGAAATGTATTTCACTGCAAATAACAGAATCGAAGTTCCAGACAATGCAGTCCAGAACCGGGCTGTGTTGGAACGTAAGAAAGTGATCTTCTTATCGGAGGCGGGTCCAGCATTATACGAAACACTTGTAAATCTGCTTGTGCCTGACGAGCCAAAGGACACAACGTTAAAGAGATTTTAATGAAGCTGGAGCAGCACTATAACCCCAAACTGTTAGAAATTTCTGAAAGCTATCGTTTCGGGATTCGGAATCAAAAGTCTGATGAATGTATCAGCGATTACATCGTAGCATTAAAAAAGCTATCGATGCACTGTAATTTTGGAAACTTTCAAAACCGAGCGTTACGGGACCGTTTTGTTTGTGGGGTGAAAAATGATGCGATCAGAAGGAAGTTATTGACGACGGATGACTTGACTTTTGAGATTGCTTGTCAGACAGCGAGGTCGATGTGCATGGCCCAACAATATTCCCGAGAATTAAATAATGATTACAGTCGTCAGTCAACCGAGGTAAATCACCTGCAGGTTCAAAGTAAAAGACGATGGGGGCCCAAAGTCTCAGAAACTGGAAATTATAACAGAGCGTCGAAGTCGTGCTATAGGTGCCTGGGACAACACATTGCTCAAAGTTGTCCATACGTGAAGGCAGAGTGTTTCTTCTGCAGAAAGACTGGGCATCTTGCGAAGGCATGCTGACTGAAGGGTAATCCAGTTTTTAAAGCTATGAGTCCAGCGTTCAAAGCTATAAGTAGAAATCCCAAGAGACTACATAGCATGGAAGAACAACAGGACGGGGAGATGTTAGAGTTACATGTCATCAGGAGCACGAGGTTAACGGACAGCGATTCGGAAAGCATCAAAATCCACATCGATGTTGTGGGATTCAAGATACCAATGGAAATTGACACGGGTGCATCCGTGAGTGTCGTACCGGAGTCACTGTGCCTCGACAAATTGCGTGATTTCCAACTGGAGAAATCCAAGATAGAGCTGCGAGGCTAGTCAGGAGAGAACATTCCTGTGGTAGGTCGTATCACCGTACCGGTGAAATATAAAGATCAATTTCAGAACTTGCCTCTAAAAGTAGTGAAAGGAGACAAACATAGAAACAGAGAAAATAGGTGCAGGAGTAGGCCATTCGGCCCTTCGAGCCTGCACCGCCATTCAATAAGATCATGGCTGATCATTCCTTCAGTACCCCTTTCCTGCTTTCTCTCTATACCCCTTGATCCCCTTAACCGTAAGGGCCATATCTAACTCCCTCTTGAATATATCCAATGAACTGGCATCAACAACTCTCTGCAGCAGGGAATTCTCCAGGTCAACAACTCTCTGAGTGAAGAAGTTTCTCCTCATCTCAGTCCTAAATGGCCTACCCCTTATCCTAAGACTATGTCCCCTGGTTCTGGACTTCCCCAACATCGAGAACATTCTTCCCACATCTAACCTGTCCAGTCCCGTCAGGATCTTATATGTTTCTATGAGATCCCCTCTCATCCTTCTAAACGCCAGTGAATAAAGGCCCAGTTGATCCAGTCTCTCATCATATGACAGCCCAGCCATCCCTGTGAATCAGTCTGGTGAAACCTTTGCTGCACTCCCTCAATAGCAAGTACGTCCTTCCTCAGACTAGGAGACCAAAACAAGCCTGCCTTACTAGGAAGAAATTGGTTGAGCTGGATTGGAGTAAGATTTTCTGTGTGGAAGCGAGATTTTCATCAACGGATGAGGTTATCAAGAAGTATCCGAAGGTGTTCTGTGAAACGGGCAGTCCGATCCAAGGCTTCAAGGCGAGTGTCAGGGTACAGAAGGACGCTAGATCGGTTTACTACAAGCCACGTTCCCTACCATATTCACTCAAGGAGAAAGTTGAGCAAGAACTCAAAAGACTAGAGACTGAGAACATTATTTGTAAGATAGATCGATGTAATTGGGCTACACCCATTGTTGTTGTACCTAAGTCCGATGGTAAGGTAAGATTGTGTGGTGATTATAAAGTAACCGTAAACCAGGTTCTGGAGGGTAATGTCCCCAATACATTGCCGAATATAGAAGATTTGTTCACAACACTGACAGGTGGTCAGATCTTCTCAAAACTGGATCTTACGAATGCCTACTTGAACTGGATGAGGAGTCCAAGTCATGTTTGACTATAAATACTCATCTTGGCCTATATCAATTTAATAGGCTACCGTTTGGAGTGTATTCCGCCCCTGCCCTGCCATATTCCAAGGGGTGATGAACCAGATTTTGCAAGGTATTGAAGGGGTAGTATGACATACGAATTTCAGCACCAAATAGGCAAATTCATCATAACATATTGAATGAAGTCCTCAAACGGCTAGAGAAGCACAGAGTACGAGTGTCTGCTTGTAAGTGTGAGTTATTTAAAAACTCAGTGGAGTACTTAGGGTACAGGGTAGACAAAGATGGTTAAATCCAACAATGGAAAAATTGGATGCAATTAGAAATGCACCCACTCCCAGGAATGTCGCTGAACTTTGTTCATTCTTGGGTCTTTTGAACTATTATGAGAAGTTCCTACCAAATTTGGCTACAGTATTACATCCACTGAATGAACTTTTGAAAAAACAGGTCCATTGGAAGTGGTCAAAAGAATGCGATACAGCATTCAAGGAGTGTAAAAGCAAATTGGTAGAGAGCACCATGTTAGTTCACTATAACATATCTAAGGAGACTAAACTAGCATGTGATGCCTCTCCATATGGAGTTGGAGCAGTGATTTCTCATGTATCACGGGGAGGAGAGACCAATTGCGTTTGCTTCACGCACTCTCAGTGCCAGTGAGAGTAATTATGCGCAAATTGAAAGGGAAGCTTTGCCATTAATTTTTGGGGTCAAGAAGTTTCACAAATACTTGTATGGTCGTAAGTTTACCATTGTTACGGACCATAAGCCCCAAACAGCAATCCTCCATCCAAAGTCCCCAGTTCCAACATTAGCTGCAGCCCGAATGCAGAGATGGGCTTTGATTTTGTCAGCATATACATATGAAATTGAATACAGACGATCAGCTGATCACAGTAATGTCGAGATTGCCTTCCTCATCACAAGTTACACCCGATAGAGAAGAAGTGTTTTATTTTTCATACATTGATGAACTGCCAGTCACAGCTGAAGAGATTGGTAGAGCCTGTGTTATGTATAAACATGAAAGTTATGCATGATGTTTGTTATAATAACTTCTTCATTAAGGAGGGAGAAGTGTAATGTCTGTAAGCTTGTAATGTTTGTAGCGCCACACTGTGGATGTGGACGTATTGTGTACTGCAAGTGCAGAGTTAATACTAAACAGAACCAGACAGATTTCCGGAGACTTCCGAGAGAGCTGCCTGCCATGTTAGGAAGCTGTGTGTGCTGTGCTCTGTGAATATATCACAATAGTCAGTCCCTTGGAGTCAAGGATGACTTGCTTCCATACTAAAAGTGAGTTCTCAGGTGACAGATGAGTCCAATGCGGGAATTACAGTCTCTGTCACGGGTGGGGCAGACGGTGGTTGAAGGGACGGGTGGGTGGGGGGCTTGATTTGTCATACGCTCCTTCCGCTGTCGACTCTTGGCTTCTGCATGCTCCCGGCGAAGAGACTTGAGTTGCTCAGCGCCTTCCCGGATGCTTTTCCTCCACTTTGGGCGGCCTTGGGTCAGGGATTCCCAAGAGTCGGTGGGGAGGTTGCACTTTTTGCAGGAGGCTTTGAGAGTGTCCTTGAAGCATTTACTCTGCCCTCCTGGGGCTCGCTTGCCGTGTCATAGCTCTGAGTAGAGCGCTTGTTTTGGGAGTCTCATGTCAGGCAAGCGGATGATGTGGCCCCGTCCAGCGGAGCTGATCGAGCGTGGTCAGTGCTTCGATGCTGGGGATGTTGGCCTGAGAGAGGACACTGACGTTGGTGCGTCTATCCTGCCAGTGGATTTGCAGGATCTTGCGGAGGCAGTGCTGGTGGTATTCCTCCAGTGCTTTGAGGTGCCTATTGTGCATAGTCAATGTCACTGAGCCATATAGGAGGGCGGTATTACTACTGCTCTGTAGACCATGATCTTGGTGCCGGGTTTGAGGTCCTGGTCTTCAAACACTCTCTTCCTCAGGCGACCGAAGGCTGCACACTGAAGGCGGTGTTGGACCTCGTCGTCAATGTCTATCCTTGCAGACAGTAGGCTCCCGAGGTATGGAAAATGGTCCACGTGGTCCAGGGCCTCACCGTGGATTTTGATGACCGGGAGCAGTACTGTGTGGCGGGATCAGGTTGGTAGAGGACCTTTGTCTTACGGATGTTTAGTGTAAGACCCATGTTTTCATACGTCTCGGTGAAGGTGTTGACGATGGCTTGGAGTTCGGCCTCCGAGTGTGCGCAGACGCAAATGTCGTCCGCGTACTGTAGTTCGACAACGGAAGATTTTAAAGGTAAGCAGCAGCCAGTAACTACCCAAATTGGTGAATGAAGCTGGAGGCTGGTGTGGGTAGGAGGACTATTAAGTTAACAAACTCCAGGGGGCGATTTTAACCCGACTCGCTCAGCAGAAACCTGGCGGGTGGGCAGTTACAATCGCCCTGGCTCTCGCCTGTCCGAAAGCCGCCATGGGCATAACAGCTGCAATTTTCACCCCGCTCTCCTGAGCAGGCAGCAAGGACACATGCCCGGAGTCAACGGGGTCCTTCTGTACTTGGGCATGTTGCCGCCCGATGACATCATTGAGACCCGACTGTAATTTTAACTCGGGCCTGAGCGGGCAATCCACCTGGAGTTAGAATCGGAACTTGGAGTGCGAGTCGTACACATTTTGCCATTCGAATTGGCCTTCCTGTTTGTAGTGGAGCAGCTTTCAATGCAACAGAGCTTCATTAACCTTTATGAAAGAGCACAGTTTGGAGTGCAGCACCAACATTCCCTCAACCAATTGGTCATGGTACTGACCAATAGTGAGGTGCGGTTACAATGTGTGCCAGCGGCTCTTCCATACCGTGTGGCATCCTAGGCAGTGAGTGTTGGCAAGGTATTTGACCCAGGGATGAGGGGAGGGAGGGAGGAGATCACAGCAGCCCATATACACACTTCAGCACTGTAATGTATGCACCGGTGAGTATGCTCACAGGTCTGTAGAACTGTTGAGTGTTCCATGTGTATGTATAGTGTGTGAGGTTGCAGCCCCTATTCCATTATTTGAGGGAGTTGCTCCTCAAATTCTGGTTGCACTTCAGTCCCACACTCCTGATCTTTGGGCACCCTGTGCGGAGGGGAGCGGGCAGGTCGGAAGGCCTCCTCGTAGGACTGCTCCTGGGCATGGCCAAGGGGGCCATCAGCCGGTCCAGGCAGCGTGGTCGAGGGGGTCGTTCAGCCCGACTGCCTGCCTCTCTTCCGCGGTTACATCCGGGCCAGGGTGTCCCTGGAGATGGAGCACGTGGTGTCCACCGGTACACTCGCGGCCTTCCGCGAGAGGTGGGCGCCGGAGGGACTGGAGTGCATCATCATCCCTGGCAACCAAATTTTAATTTGAATGTAAAATGTCTAAAGTCTCATTTGTTAATTTGTCGGTTCTAGGGCACTTGATTTATAGTTTATTTAAAATAGTTGTAGAGCTGTTGAGTTGTGAGTGGCTTAGCCAGTCACGTGATGGTCACAAGACTCAATAAAACCCCAGCCAGTTGGGTTCGGGGGATCCACGATGAGGTATGCAGTTGTGAGCCCAGTGGATGAACTGGTAATGTGTCGTGAGATTGTTAAACCTTTTGCTAATGAACCAACTAGTTCTTAACAGCAATGTGTTGCTATGAATTCTTAAGCAAAGAACCCATGAAGCAAATACATTACAAGCAGGAACAGCAACCAGGAGCAGGAAGCCTGGCTGATATGTCACTTCCATGGCCCAAGGCCTCCGGGTATAGTGCTCCCACTGTTGCCATGGTAAACTTGAACCTGGGGCCTTCTACTCTCTCCAACTTGGTACAATACCACACGGTGGGACCCACCAAGCTATCGGGGTCTCCTCCCATGATGGAGCTTGAGTACAAAACTGCCCGAGTAAACTTGACTCTACATGTCAGCCCACCTCCAGCCTGACCCTTTTTTTTTTAACTGCATATCCTCGGGCCACTTTTACCCCTCTCTCACCGTGGAAGTATCTCCCCTTTGCTTCTAAAGAGCGCAAAGAGTTAAACCTTTTTTGTGAACCCTGAAACAACAGCTTATATTATTTCAGAGGAACTCCAAATGTTGCCAAAAGGGCATGTCAGTCAAGGAGAGTGGAAGCTTTGTTGTTTGAGCTTTTTATGTAAGTCTCTGGGGGGTAAATTGGCCTCCTTTGCGTCTCCGGGGTGCGATACCAGCACTACGACCGGGCGCAGTGAGAGTACTGACGGCCACGGACTTGCCTTGCAGGTTTGCGGCAACGGTAAACCACAATGGCACGATCCCCTGCGCCCTGGAGATTGTGATGTCATCCGGTACGCAGCGCCCTGGTAGCGCCCCGGATGGCAACTTCGCTTCCGCCCCCCCTGCAACATCGGCGGGTGTCAGCGCCGGCGGCTACAGGAAGCGTTACCTCACCGCCGGGCACCACCTAATTGTGGCGGATTCAAACCTCCGCTTTCGCGCTCCAGGAGGGAAGTGGAGGCCACAGGGGCGGTCGCGGCAGAGCGCTCCACAATGTCCAGGGCAGCGCTGCCGGGATCAGAGGCTCCGCCCCTCCCTTAAAGGGAAAGGCCATCCGCAATAAATCTGATTCCCCCGGCTCGCCGACGGCAGCCGCGATCTGCGGCAATCAGCCCCGAGCTCCCAACCGAGCTCATCAATTGCGGCAGAGGAACATTTGGAGAAAATGCACTGTGGGTTGACCAATGGCCACCGCACGTTAAAAGAACCCATGCACAGGCATCTTCCACACTTTAAGATGAAGTTCGGGACCTGGAACATCAGAACCCTCATGGACAGCCCCAACAGCGACAGACCGGAACGCTGCACCACTATCATTGCCCGGGAACTCAACATCGACATCACCGCCCTAAGCGAGACCCGGCGGGCAGAGGAAGGCCAGCTCAAAGAACAAGGTGGAGGTTACACCTTCTTCTGGAAAGGCAAATCAGAGGAAGAACGCCACCTCCATAGGGTGGGCCTCGCCATAAGAAATGAGCTCGTGGGCCGTCTCAGAGACTCCTCCTGCGGGATTAGCGAATGCCTCATGAATCTTCGGCTCACCCTATCCCGGAACCAGTGCGCTACGGACTTCAACGCCTACGCCCCAACACTGGAAGCTACAGATGAGACCAAAGAGGAATTCTCATCCAGCCTTGAACAATCCCTGTCCCGAGTCCCAATGAGCAACACGCTGATCGTCCTTGGCGACTTCAACGCCAGAGTCGGAAAGGACACAGACCTCTGGGGAGGTGTGATCGGCAGAGAGCGGGTAGGGAAAACCAACTCCAGCGGTACCCTACTCCCGACAAAACGTCTAGAACATGACCTTGTCATCACCTGTTCCGCCAGAGGGACAAGTACAAGGCATCGTGGCAATACCCTCGCTCCAAGCACTGGCACCTTCTAGACTACGTCATCGTCCGAGCCAGGGATCGCAAGGACATGCGCATCACCCGCGCAATGACAGGAGCTGACGACTGCTGGACGGACCACCGCCTAATCCGATCCATCATATCAACATTGCCCCAAAACAGCAATGACAATAGAAACTATGGGCCCAAGATTTTTTGGAGCAACTGGTGTAGAACGGAGTATCTTAGAAATTCAAATTCTCGGCATTTAGTTTGCTCCAGTTCTAGTCAGTTAGAACAGTTTCACTTTGGAACAGAATTTTATTTTCAAAAGAGGGCGTGTCCGGCCACTTACGCCTGTTTTCAAAGTTTCGGCAGTGAAAACTTACTCCAAACTAACTTAGAATGGAGTACGCTGGAAAAAAACCTTGTCTACACTTTAGAAAATCAGGCGTAGGTTACAAATTAGGCGTAGGGAATGGCCGGGGGGGTGGGGAGGGGGGGGGAAGGGAAGTCATTAAATTCTACAATAAATCCTTATTTATACTTATACAAATATTATACAAATAAATCCAACCTGAATAAAAATTTATAAGCAAAGAAAAGATTAAATAAACCATGTTCCTACCTGTGTGAAACATCTGTGCTTCAGGCAGGCCTTTCATGTTGGAGACAGGCAGGGGTGTGGCGTCAGTGTCTCGATGGCAGCCCCATCAGTGGCAGCAAGCAGCCTTCGAGCTGAGCTGCTGTGCTGCAGGCAGGCCTTCATTCTCTTAGTGGCTGGCCGGCGGCCGAAGGATCAACACCGGCCGCACGCAGCTTTTCAAGGGGGTTGAGGCCATTTGGCCACGCTTAAGGGGCGGCGTCAGTGGCTCGATGGCAGCCGAGTCCTTTTAAAAATGGCCGAGTGCCAATGTTTGTTTGACACTGCGCGTGCGCGCACGCTCCAACGCGCACGCGCAGGGTTGCCGGCACCACGTTGGCTCATTTAAATTGGACCCGCCCCCCACTACTTACAGGATCGGCGCGAGTGTTTGGCTCCGCCCCCCGCTGTGAAGAGCGCGCTGCACCAAGCTGAGATCGAGCTCCGAGGAGCCGGAGAATATCGAAGGGTTTTTTCGAGCGCACTTTTAGGCGCGAAGAACAGGCGTCCAGCTCGGAGGTGCGCCGTTTTCGGCGCGGGCCGAAACTTCGGGCTAATGTCGCAGGAAGATCAAGGGCAGAGAACTCAAAGATCCTGCTAAGAAAGCCCTATTCAGCCAGCGCCTCACTACCAACCTGACGGCTCCCAGTGACCCGGAGACGCAGAGTGTCCACAGTAACTGGTCTGCCCTCCAGGCCTCAATAATCAGCACCTGTGAAGAGACACTCGGTCACTCGACCAGGAAACACCAGGACTGGTTCGATGAGAATGACCAGGAGATGCAGGAGCTAATATGCCGCAAGCACAAGGCATTATTGGACTGGAAGCAGCAACACAACTCGAGGGCAAGAAAGCAGCTCTACAGACGGCTGAAGGCCGAGGTCCAACAGAAAACCCGCGACCTAAAGAACAGATGGTGGGTGGAGAAAGCACAGGAGATCCAGCAACTAGCCGACAACCACGACGTGCGAGGATTCTTTAGCGCAGTCAGGATCACCTACGGCCCAAGCACCCAAGGCCCTACCCGACTGAGGGCCAAGAACGGAGAGGTGCTCATCAAGGACAGAGAGGCAGTCAGGGCCCGCTGGAGGTAGCTCTTCAAGGATACCCTCATCCGAGACTCTGTCTTCAACGTGAGTGTCCTCGACTCCATCCCGCAGCATGTTACTCGCCACCATCTCAGCACAACCCCAGCCCGGCATGAGGTAGAAAAGGCCATCCGTCAGCTGAAGAACAACAAGGCCTCAGGAGCAGATTAAATCCCCGCCGAAGCACTAAAACATGGTGGAGAAGCACAACTGGCATGGATTCATGACCTCATCTCTCTTATCTGGAAGGAGGACATCATGCCAGGAGATCTCAGAGACACTGTAATCGTGACCACCTTCAAGAAAGGTGACAAGTCCGACTGCCGTAACTACAGAGGAGTTTCCCTGCTGTCAACCACAGGAAAGTCATCGCAAGAATCCTCCTCAATCACCTTCTCCCTGTGGCTGAAGAACTCCTCCCAGAGTCACAATGCGGATTCCGTCGACTAAGGGGCACAACGGACATGATCTTCACCGCACAGCAGATACAAGAGAAATGCAGGGTACATGGCCTTCTTTGACCTCACAAAGGCCTTTGACACTGTCAACCCTGAGGGATTATGGAGCGTCCTCCTCCGTTTCGGCTGCCCTCAAACAGTTGTCACCATCCTCCACTGCTCCACAATGACATGCAAGCCGTGATCTTGACCAACGGATCCACCACAGACCCAATCCACGTTCGGACCGGGGTCAAGCAGGGCTGTGTCATCGCACCAACGCTCTTCTCGATCTTCCTCGCTGCAATGCTCCACCTCACCCTCGGCAAGCTCCCCGCTGGAGTGGAGCTAAATTACAGGACAAGCGGGAATCTGTTCATCCTCCGCCGCCTCCAGGCCAGATCCAAGGTTGCCCAATCCTCTGTCATCGAATTACAGTACGCAGATGAGGCTTGCATCTGCGCAAGCTCGGAGGCCGAACTCCAAGCCGTCGTCAAAACCTTCACCGAGGCGTACGAGAGCATGGGCCTGACACTAAACATCCGTAAGACAAAGGTCCTCTACCAACGTGACCCTGCCACACAGCACTGCCCCCCGATTATCAAAATCCAAGACAAGGCCTTGGATAACGTGGACCATTTTCCATACCTCGGGAGCCGACTGTCAACAAGGGCAGACATCGACGACGAGATCCAAAACCGCCTTCAGTGCGTCAGTGCAGCCTTCGGCCGCCTGAGGAAGAGAGTGTTTGAAGACCAGGATCTCAAACCTGACACCAAGCTCATGGTCTACAGAGCAGTGGTGATACCCACCCTCCTGTATGGCTCATAGACATGAACTATGTACAGTAGGTACCTCAAAGCGCTGGAGAAATACCACCAACGTTGCCTCCGCAAGATCCTGCAAATCCATTGGCAGGATAGACGCACCAACGTCAGTGTTCTCGCTCAGGCCAACATCCCCAGCATCGAAGCACTGACCACACTCGATCAGCTCCACTGGACAGGCCACATCGTCCGCTTGCCTGACACTAAACTCCCAAAGCAAGCGCTCTACTCGGAACTCCGACACGGCAAGTGAGCCAAAGGTGGGCAGAGGAAACGCTTCAAGGACACCCTCAAAGCCTCCTTGAAAAAGTGCAATATCCCCACCAACTCTTGGGAATCCCTGGCCCAAGACCGCCCAAAATGGCGGAAGAGCATCCGGGAAGGCGCTGAACACCTCGAGTCTCGTCGCCACGAGCAAGCTGAAGCCAAGTGTCAACAGCGGAAGGAGCGCACCACAACCTAAGCACCCCACCCACCCTTTCCTTCAACCACCATCTGCCCCACCTGTGACAGAGACTGTAGGTCCCGCATTGGACTGTACAGTCACCTGAGAACTCATCTTTAGTGTGGAAGCCCGTCATCCTCGACTCCGAGGGACTGTCTAAGAGAGGAGACAGAGCAGTATTGCCTGGGTACCTGACATAAGTGTGATGTGCGGAGATGGAAGTGGAGAAAATAAATCTTATCAAACATACAAAAGCAATGGCTATGATATAGTTACAGTAGATCTTCAATTATGCTTAGTGTACTATTATCCTCTTGGTAAACTGTCGTGCAAGATGCTTTTAAAATGCTGTGACCAAATTACAGCCTGTCGCCCATGAGTAAAGCAAAGCTGATGTTTAGGAAGGCAAATGGAATGTTGGCCTTTATTGCAAGGGGGATAGAGTATAAAAGCAGAGAAGTCCTGCTACAACTGACCAGGGTATTGGTGAGGCCACACCTGGAGTACTGGGTACAGTTTTGGTCTCTGTATTTAAGGAAGGATGTACTTGCATTGGAGGCAGTTCAGAGAAGGTTCACTCGGTTGATTCCGGAGATGAGGGGGTTGTCTTATGAAGAAAGTTTCAGTAGGTTGGGCCTTTACTCATTGGAGTTTAGAAGAATGAGAGGTGATCTTACTGAAACATATTAGATTCTGAGGGTGCTCGACAGGGTAGATGCAGAGAGGATGTTTCCCCTCGTGGGGGGAATCTAGAACTAGGGGGCATAGTTTCAGAATAAGGGGCCGCCCATTTAAGACAGAAATAAGGAGAAATTTCTTCTCTCAGAGGATTGTAAATCTATGGAATTCTCTACCCCAGAGAGCTGTGGAGGCTGGGTCATTGAATATATTTAAGGTGGAGATAGGCAGATTTCTGAACGCTAAGGGAGCAAAGGGTTATGGGGAGCGGGCAGGGAAGTGGAGCTGAGACCAGGAGCAGATCTTATTGAATAGGTGACTTGAATGGTGGAGCAAGCTCGAGGGGCTGAATGGCCGACTTCTGCTCCTATTTCTTGTGTTCTTATGTTCTTATGATGTTGGCATGTATTAAAAAGGTCAATATTGAGCTGAACGAATGAGGTAATCCTAACACTTTATAAATCATTGGTGCGACCACACCTAGAATACTGTGTACAGTTCTGGTCGCCACAGAACAGAAAGGATACTGTAACTATTGAAAGATACACAAAAAAGCAACCAGAATGATTGAGGAGATGGAGGGATTGGATTATGAGGAGCGATTATGTACATTGGGCCTATTCTCACTGGATATGAGGTTGAGAGGCGATATGATTACTGTTTTTAGGATTCTAAGGGGACTAGATAACGTCGACCATGACAAGCTGTTTTCCCCTGCCCAGAACAGTAGAACCAGAGGACACGGCCTGTGCTTGAAGTAAATTCAAAACTAATCTAACGAATATTTCAGTGAGTGAGTGGTCAATCTATGGCTCAGGCTCCCTAGGGAGACAGTGGAAGCAGTTAGTATTGATTAATTCAAATGAAAATTAGATCGATTTCTTTCAGAAGATAACACTTTGGGATACAGTATATGAGTAATTTGAGACATGACGTGTGGTGAGTGTAGCGAGCTTGGGAGGAACAGGTGACTTTGGACCTATGGTTCCCAAAGCTTTCCCCCACTGGGGGTTTTCCTCACCTCATGTCTGGGTCTGTTGTAGACTCATCGATAGAGAGTGATTGCTGTTATCAACAATTGCATTATCGTTGGATCGTGCGACTACCAGGATGGTAGAAGCTGAACTAGATGGGCCTTCATCTTTTTTGGTCTACCAATTCCTATGTTGTTCCGATGAACCCTGCAATCAGACCCAGAAAATACAGGCAAGCTAGTCCTATTTGTATTTATATTTCTTATTCACTCATTTGTCCTGTTTGAATGTTGTGGCCTGGAGGTTTGAAAAAGGCAATTCTTGGCACTGTTCCCTCATTGATGGATGAATCATAGGATTACATAGGATTACATCGGATATACGGCACAGAAACAGGCCATTCGGCTCAACCAGTCCATGCGGCGTTTGTGCTCCACTCGAGCCTCCTTCCGTCTTTCCTCATCTAACTCTCTCAGCATAACCCTCTATTCCCTTCTCCCTCATATGTTTGTCTAGCCTCCCCTTAAATGCATCGATACTATTCGTTTCAACCCCTCCCTGTGTTAGTGAGTTTCACATTCTCACCACTCTCTGGGTAAAGAAGTTTCTCTTGAATTCCCCATTGGATTTATTCGTGACTATCTTATATTGATGGCCTATAGTGATGTTCTTTCCCACAAGTGGAAACATTCTCTCTGTATCCACTCTATCAAAACCTTTCATCATTTTAAAGACCTCTATCAGAGCAAGATTGGTTAATATCTGCAACTGAAGACAGCGGGAACATGGATTGAAACTTGACACATGGCACCCAAGCACCATGCTATGATCCGGAGACCTTTCTTTTTGTCAGCTCCCTCTCACAGAAAGTCTTTGCAACAACCCAGCTCTTAAATATTCAACGTTCATGTCCAACACTCCCACTTCAAGGTGTTGTGGAGCACATGTGTCTGTGCTTCTGCACCCAGCAAGTTCTCAATCTCAGTCACACCATCGAGCCAAATTTAGGGATTGAGGAAAGGGAAAGTTGGAAGGCCTGTTCAGTGCCAGGACTGTTGTTGTGCAATCCCATGTTGGGAAGTTTGAAACAATCAATGTACGGAGGCAGTGTGAGTTTCACCCCTTGATCCACCTGCTAATCCATTAATGAATGGTGGGATTTACACAGATTGAGAATGAAGTAATAAGCAAGAAGCAACCATGTAGAAAGTAACAGCACAGATCCTGCATGAATGGGAACAGAGGTCGATTTCAGATAGATCGAGCTGAAATGTTTTGCCGTTATCTCTTCCTTTTGCTGACTTCTGATGATAAAGTAAATAAATGACTCCAGCTGTAGTGAACTTCGCCAGCTATGAAAGGTTTGCTCATGAATATTTATATATTGCACATTGATACATTGTCGCTTCTTTTCGGAAACTGTGGCCGAGAAATTCGGGTTGTTTGCGCCTCCCCTTGACAGTCCCCGGGGGGCGCTAACAGGGCGCAAATGACTTTTCGCCCGGGTGTGGGGCGGCTCACAACTCCCGCTATATTCCGCGGGAGTTTAGCGCCGGCCGTAACCCATCGTGCCCCGCTCCGCTGCGCCGGCGATGACAACGTCAGCACCGTGCGCAGAGCCTCATTATCACAAAACTTGGGTATCGCCACCTGAAGCTGCACGGGGCGCTAGCAACGACGGCTTCAGGGGGCGTGAACCGGGCGGCGGCCACTAGCGGGGAGGTACTTAATGGGGAGGTGGCGGCCTTGTTAAAAGAAAATGTGGTGT
Source organism: Pristiophorus japonicus (assembly GCF_044704955.1). Lineage (NCBI taxonomy): Eukaryota > Metazoa > Chordata > Chondrichthyes > Pristiophoridae > Pristiophorus > Pristiophorus japonicus. Next base: position 29,252,654 of record NC_092010.1, on the reverse strand, counting down.
TTTTCTTCGGCCTCCCCTCGTTGGTGCCACGATCGCGGGGTCCGTGCCGCGATCGCTCAGCCCGGCGCTCTGCTTGAGGGCTGGGCTGTTGGCACAGCAACCCCACTCCCCGGTGGTCCAGGGAAGCCCGTTACATCACTGCAGAGTTTGCAGCTCGGGCCCTTCCATTTAATGAAGGGGAGAGCCCCTCCTACGCGGCCCAGTGCGTAGCGCTGCACCCCGCTCCCGACCTGTCCGCCCCACTACCACCCCAGACAGGATTTTGCGCTCCGCTTCCTTTCGGGGGCGGTAACCCGAATTTTTCGAACGGGGCGGGACTTCCGTGCCTGCCGCAAAATGTCCCGCCTCCCGGATGGTACCACCCCCAAACGGGGCGCAACGGAACTTCACCCCCCTGTTTCTCTCATCACTTCACATCAGTGAGAACTTACATTGACTTCAGCTGAAACCTGTTGTTGAGCAACATATATGAACTGGCAGTGCATCGTGTCCATCTCTGACTCAACTCATTGACATGCAAACCATAAATTGGGTAAGTTATAGAAACATAGAAACATAGAAAATAGGTGCAGGAGTAGGCCATTCGGCCCTTCTAGCCTGCACCGCCATTCAATGAGTTCATGGCTGAACATTCAACTTCAGTACCCCATTCCTGCTTTCTCGCCATACCCCTTGATCCCCCTAGTAGTAAGGACCTCATCTAACTCCTTTTTGAATATATTTAGTGAATTGGCCTCAACAACTTTCTGTGGTAGAGAATTCCACAGGTTCACCACTCTCTGGGTGAAGAAGTTCCTCCGCATCTCGGTCCTAAATGGCTTACCCCTTATCCTTAGACTGTGACCTCTGGTTCTGGACTTCCCCAACATTGGGAACATTCTTCCTGCATCTAACCTGTCTAACCCCGTCAGAATTTTAAATGTTTCTATGAGATCCCCTCTCATTCTTCTGAACTCCAGTGAATACAAGCCCAGTTGATCCAGTCTTTCTTGATAGGTCAGTCCCGCCATCCCGGGGAATCAGTCTGGTGAACCTTCGCTGCACTCCCTCAATAGCAAGAATGTCCTTCCTCAGGTTAGGCGACCAAAACTGTACACAATACTCCAGGTGTGGCCTCACCAATGCCCTGTACAATTGTAGCAACACCTCCCTGCCCCTGTACTCAAATCCCCTTGCTACGAAGGCCAACATGCCATTTGCTTTCTTAACCGCCTGCTGTACCTGCATGCCAACCTTCAATGACTGATGTACCATGACACCCAGGTCTCTTTGCACCTCCCCTTTTCCTAATCTGTCACCATTCAGATAATAGTCTGTCTCTCCGTTTTTACCACCAAAGTGGATAACCTCACATTTATCCACATTATACTTCATCTGCCACGCATTTGCCCACTCACCTAACCTATCCAAGTCGCTCTGCAGCCTCACAGCATCCTCCTCGCAGCTCACACTGCCACCCAACTTAGTGTCATCCGCAAATTTGGAGATACTACATTTAATCCCCTCATCTAAATCATTAATGTACAGTGTAAACAGCTGGGGCCCCAGCACAGAACCCTGCGGTACCCCACTAGTCACTGCCTGCCATTCTGAAAAGTACCCATTTACTCCTACTCTTTGCTTCCTGTCTGACAACCAGTTCTCAATCCATGTCAGTACACTACCCCCAATCCCATGTGCTCTAACTTTGCACATCAATCTCTTGCATCAGATTAACACGGTAATGCCCCATTACTTCGAGGGGTATATATTTTTTCTCCATTTGCTCATGTGCTTGATACTCACACCAACTCTAGCTACCATTAGAAAGTGGAGAAAATGTACCCCATTATTTTCTGTGGAAGGATTGTGCGCTAACCTCCATCACAGAGTAGCGGTGAGAATTGAGGGACATACTTCATTTAAGAAGACATTTTTGATGGGTATTTGAAATAATTGTCTGTGTTGGGAGGCTCAGCTTGCTTCCAGTAGAGTAGAATACAGGGCCCACATCAAGAAGAAGGAAGTTTGTGTGTTGCATCACAGATCGGAAATATCTAATGGACACAAAGGAGTGGGTCATGATAAAATCTAGGAAGATTTACACAAATCCATCTTCGAATGTCTGAACTTGGGTCTTGACCAAAAGATGTATCAAATTAGTGCTCATATCGCCACAGCTCTGCCAGAAATTGCAGAAATGGTCTCTATTACCTGGAGTACTGCGTACAGTTTTGGTCTCCTTATTTAAGGAAGGATAAACTTGCATTGGAGGCAGTTCAGAGAAGGTTCACTAGGTTGATTCCTGAGATGAGGGGGTTGACTTAGGTTGAGCAGGTTGGGCCTAGACTCATTTAGAAGAATCAGAGGTGATCTTATTGAAACATATAAGGTTCTGAGCGGGCTTGACAGGGTAGATGCAGAGAGGATGTTTCCCCTCGTGGGGGGAATCTAGAACTAGGGGGCATAGTCTCAGAATAAGGGGCCGCCCATTTAAAACAGAAATGAAGAGAAATTTCTTCTCTCAAAAGGTTGTAAATCTGTGGAATTCTCTGCCCCAGAGAGCTGTGGAGGCTGGGTCATTGAATATATTTAAGGTGGAGATCGACAGATTTTTGAATGATAAGGGAGTAAAGGGTTATCGGGAGCGGGCAGGGAAGTGGAGCTGAGTCCATGATCAGATCAGCCATGATCTTATTGAATGGTGGAGCAGGCTCGAGGGGCCAGGTGGCCGACTCCTGCTCCTATTTATTATGTAAATAGATGCATCATTTCAAATCAGTGTGTCTGTTGCTCTACCTATTCTACACTTCCAACAAACACTGCACAGGAAGGCATCGGAAGATGCAGCAATAAATGGTTAAATTAGTCACCCCTGATCCAGCTCTTTGGTTAAAAGCCAGCATGTTATGAAGAGGATTGACAAAGTTGATCTCGGGAAATTTTTCACTACGATGAAGGGTTCACATCCAGGAGGGCACGAAGGCCCTGCAATTGCATGGCTGTTCCACCATTTCCCTCAGGGTTCCATTGGTCTCCCACACGAAAGTTTGTGGCGGGAGAACAGCAGAACCCTCTTGAAATTTCAGTGTTGTTTCTTTCGAAATAGGAATTCAGGAGTAAGAAGGGAGGTTGGGTGGAAGTCTTCAACCAAAGGGTAATGAAGTTGTGGAATAAGTCAGAGCAGAGAGTTGACATGCATTGTCACTTCAATTACAGGGAGGCTCCATCACAATGGCATTGACTTCAGACCAGTCTGAGGGTTGTCCAAACTCAGTGAAGCAGGATACAGCCTGGCGATCCAGACTTCCCCACTTCGAGTGAAAGAAAGAAAGACTTGCCTTTCTGTAGCACCTTTCAAGACCACCGGACATCTCAAAGCACTTTACAGCCAATGAAGTACTTTTGAAGTGCAGTCACTGTCGTAACAGCAGCCAATTTGCACACAGCAAGCTCCCACAAACAGCAATGTGATAATGACCAGATAATCTGTTTTTTGTTATGTGATTGAGGGATAAATATTGGCCAGGACACCGGGGATATAATTCCCCTGCTCTTCTTCAAAATAGTGCCGTGGGATTTTTTTACGTCCACGTTGAGAGAGCATTCGGGGCCTCGGTTTAACATCTCATCCGAAAGACGGCACCTCTAGACAGTGCAGCACTCCCTCAGCACTGCACTGGAATGTCAGCCTAGGTTTATGTGCTCAAGTCCCCTGGAGTGAGACTTGAACCCACAACCTTCTGACTCAGAGGCGAGAGTGCTGCCCACTGAGCCACAGGCTGACAATAGCGTGGTGCATTGAGATCGAGAAGCTCTGGAATGGCCTGAAGGCCAGCTCCAGCTGTTTCCAGTGGAGCGCCACCAGATGCTTTTGAGGGAAGAGTGATGGGGTGAGAAAGAAAGATGTTTGGATCTGTCAAAAAGTTTCAAAAACCATCACTTCCCCCAAGCTAGGTGACTTCCAAGGGTGTTTTTTTCTTCATCATCATCCATATTAATTTTCATATTTACAAGTAAGAGCACCCAGTGCACCAACACGTAGGGCTAGACTTTCGGCACATCATCGCCCATTTATCACCCATTTAGCGCCCATATAAAAGCGGAGATGCAGGCTGTCGCCCAAATTTGCTGAAAAGTGGAAACTAACGCCCGATTATCGGCCATTTATCGCCGGCCCAACTTTCGGCACACAGGAATGAGCTGCATCTCCCGGCCTATTTAAAAAAATATATGATGTCATCCTCGTGCAAGGCCGAGTATAGTGCTTATAATGGAAACTTGCACCCGATTATGGCCCAGATTCGCCACTTTCGGCATTTTGCCCACAATGAAGTATAATGTGGATAAATGTGAGGTTATCCACTTTGGTGGTAAAAATAGAGAGACAGACTATTATCTGAATGGTGACAGATTAGGAAAAGGGGAGGTGCAAAGAGACCTGGGTGTCATGGTACATCAGTCATTGAAGGTTGGCATGCAGGTGCAGCAGGCGGTTAAGAAAGCAAATGGCATGTTGGCCTTCATAGCGAGGGGATTTGAGTACAAGGGCAGGGAGGTGTTGCTACAGTTGTACAGGGCATTGGTGAGGCCACACCTGGAGTATTGTGTACAGTTTTGGTCTCCTAACCTGAGGAAGGACATTCTTGCTATTGAGGGAGTGCAGCGAAGATTCACCAGACTGATTCTTGGGATGGCGGGACTGACCTATCAAGAAAGACTGGATCAACTGGGCTTGTATTCACTGGAGTTCAGAAGAATGAGAGGGGATCTCATAGAAACATTTAAAATTCTGACGGGGTTAGACAGGTTAGATGCAGGAAGAATGTTCCCAATGTTGGGGAAGTCCAGAACCAGAGGTCACAGTCTAAGGATAAGGGGTAAGCCATTTAGGACCGAGATGCGGAGGAACTTCTTCACCCAGAGAGTGGTGAACCTGTGGAATTCTCTACCACAGAAAGTTGTTGAGGCCAATTCACTAAATATATTCAAAAAGGAGTTAGATGAAGTCCTTACTACTCGGGGGATCAAGGGGTATGGCGAGAAAGCAGGAATGGGGTACTGAAGTTGAATGTTCAGCCATGAACTCATTGAATGGCGGTGCAGGCTAGAAGGGCCGAATGGCCTACTCCTGCACCTATTTTCTATGTTTCTATGTTTCTATTCACCCAAATGATTGCCGGCCCAAAAATAGGCTGCAGAAAAGCTGCAATAACTCGGCACTACTCGGCACTACGGGGAGGATCTGTAGTAAAAGGCTGTCAGGAGAGTCAATTTGTGAGTGATTTTAAGGCCTTTTTGACTCTTGCCAATCATCTAATCACATTTGTATTTGTTGAGGACAAATTAAGGGCATTTATAGCGATTTATAATGATGGGGCCTGTAATTTCTCAACCAGAATTGATCATTAATCACATGCTGCAGAATAGAGATGGGAGAATAAAATGAGAAAAGTTACATACAAGTACAATGCTGTAATGTCAGGGTTAATATTAATCATGGATTTCCCCCCCCCCCCCCCCCCCGCCCCCCTCTGGTCCACAGTACAAGTAGAAGCAGAACTAGGCTATGTCATCCTATGAGGAAGGAAATGGAGTTCACCTCTGTTGGCTGATAGACAGGGGCTAGAATAAAAGAAAGGTTCTATTATGTTATTGATGAGGACCAGGTCCCCTGTTCTCTCTGTCAACCCCCGTGGGAAAAGCTCTTCGCCTGAAAAAAAAATGCGCATGCGCAGAACAGCCGTTGCTATGGACGTCAGCCTTGCACGACTGAATACATTGCTAAGGCCCATTTCACATCGCTAATGCTAGCGCCCAAATTAAAAAGGCAAAACTAGTGTTTTTTAAAATGGGTGATATTCCAGCGATCCTGAAAAATAAAAAAAGCATTAAGGCGGGAAATATCGCCCATTTTGGGGCGAAAGCGACCATAGTGGAACGCCTAGCCTAAATAACTTCTGTGATATTTTACCGCATTTTTCCTTCAGAAAAGGATCAATAAGTGACCAATTTCATTTGTTTCTGGAAATGGCACGAACCCTTAAATAAAGGGTTGAAATTCGGTGAACTTATGGAAAGAAGTTAAGTGTTCGGATTAACCTCGAACAGCACCTGGCTTGTTCACCCGAACCACCTCGAAAGTTGGGGAATTTATGTCAATTCAGCCACTTCCGCGCCTTCTTGAGGGATAACATAGGACAGCCAAGTGAATCGGACACATGTACAATCCAGCGTTCAAAGAGCACGGATTGTGCAGACGAGCTTTATATATCTTTGTTTGTGGTTGAACACTTTGTTTGTTGTGTGCTTTTGAGATTTGGTGGGCAGTTAATCATTTTCATTATTTCCTCTCCCGACAGCGCTGACTTGGGCTGGGGTACCGACTGATGGACGGCGACAGCTCTCTGCTCCCTCACTCAGTCAGTTTTTCGGTATGACCGTAGACGTTGAGGAGTCAAAGCTCTTCTTGGGCAACCCGTTATACGCCCAGCCCAATGTTCAGTTCCATTCACTTCGAGAGGACCGAATACAGGTTAAACCTCTCTGGTCCGGCACCCTCGGGACCTGACCGGTGCCGGAACAGAGAATTTTCCGAACCACGGGAGGTCACGCCGAGCCTAGGCTTACCAGTACCTGCGGACAGTGCCCGGGCTCCTGAAAACCTCCGCCATGCTCCGGCTCGGGCTCAGGCTGCAAAACTTGGGCCCCACTCTCTCTCTCCATGTAGAAATCTCACAGCCACATTTGTTAATTAACGCGCTGCTTTGGTGCTCTTTTTTGTAATAAACCCTCCTCTCCCTCAGGCCCAGCTTCGGCGCCTCAATCAGCCACCTGCCCTTCCCTTTCCTTGCCCGGCCCGGTTACCTCACTGAACACTGAGAGCCAGGAAGCGCGGGAAACCAGGACTAATGCCGAACCATGGATGTTTCCGGACCAGAGAGTCCCGAACCAGAGAGGTTCAACCTGTACCATTAAGTGGCTATATACCAGGCGTCCGCTGCTATAACACCCACTTAGAGGTACCGCACAAGTCAGATTTCTACCCCTGAGCATCAGTGGCTGTTTGGCCTTCTGGAGGGGAAGAGGAGAGATGGCACATCACAGCCAAGGCTGTTCCTGTCTTCGTCCGAGTCACTGGAAATTACTTGCCTGGATGAGTGCAGCTCCAAACAATGCTCAAGAAGCTCGACACCATCCAAGACAAAACAACCTTCTTGATCGGCACCCCATCCGCCACCTTCAACATTCACTCCCCCCACCACCGGCGCACCGTGGCTGCAGTGTGCACCATCTACAAGATGCACTGCCGCAACTCACCAAGGCTTCTTCGGCAGCACCTCCCAAACCCATGACCTGTACAACTGTAATGTATGCGCCTGTGAGTATGCTCACAGGTTTGTAGAGCTGTTGCTACTGTCAAAAGTTTAATTTGTTGAATGTGTCGGTTTTTGTTCCCGCCTTTAACCAGGGGGCACTTGATTTACAGATCAACTAAAAATAGTTGTCGAGCTGTTGCATTGTGAGTGGCTTAGCCAGTCACGTGATATTCACAAGACTCAATAACACCTCAGTCAGTTGGGTCTAGGTCATCCACGATCAGGCATGCGATTTTGAGCCGAGTGGATGAACTGGTAATGTGTAGTGTGATTGTTAAACCTTTGTTAATAAACCAACTAGTTCTTAATAGCAATGTGTTGCTATGGATTCTTAAGCAAAGAACCCGTGAAGCAAATACATTACAACCACCTAGAAGGACAACAGCAGCAGGCGCATGGGAACACCACCACCTCCACGTTCCTCTCCAAGTCTCACACCATCCTGACTTGGAAATATATCGGCCGTTCCTTCATCGTCACTGGGTCACAATCCTGGAACTCCCTCCCTAACAGCACTGTGGGAGCACCTTCACCACACGGACTGCAGCGGTTCAAGAAGGCGGCTCACCACCACCTTCTCAAGGGCGATTAGGGATGGGCAATAAATGTTGGGTCTTGCCAGCAATGCCCACATCCCAGGAACAAATAAATTAAAAAAAATTACTGGCTTGGAAATTTCATTCATTCTCTCGGTCACCTCCATCAAAACAGCTTTGACCTCTGCTTTGGAGGGGAAAGAGGCTGCCTACTGTGAAGAGGGCCACCCTCCTTTGCTGCACCTGCATGATCTCCAAAGTTTTCTCAATAAAATGCCACGATTTCTGCCCCTCCCCTGCCCCCCCACCCCGCTGCCTCCACATTCCTGCTTGCAGACATTTCTGCCAAGTGCAGCTCCCACTTTGACAATGGCCCGTAATGGTTTCTTCTCCAGTAAGTCCAACGTTTGGCACCACAGGAAAAAAAAACTCCTTTTCAGTGGCAAGCAGCAGCCCTTTAAGAGCTCCTGACGCATCAATCTTCGTACTCCCAGCATGTCCTGCTGCTGAGGAGCAGGCTAGGCTTCCCGCACCCATTTTCCATGTGCTGGGTGCGTATTAATTGATGAGGCCACCAGCCTTCTTCATCAGCTCCACAGCTCCACAGCTCCAGGTGAGCTCAGCCAGAATTGGGCTGACATTTAAAAATTGGGGCCAATACGTCTCATTCTTACACAAGAGCAAAATACTGCGGATGCTGGAATCTTTGCGGAACACCTCCGTTCAGTCCGTAAACGTGACCCCAAGCTTCCGGTCGCCTGTCACTTTAATTCTCCACTCCCACTCTGACCTCTCTGTCCTCGGCCTCCTGCACTGTTCCAATGAAGCTCAACGCAAGCTCGAGGAACAGCACCTCATCTTTCGTTTAGGCACTTTACAGCCTTCTGGACTCAACATCGAGTTCAACAATTTCAGACCATAACCTCTGCCCAGATTTGGCTCCCTTTCCTCCTTCCTTTATTAACCCCCCCCCCCCCCGCAGATCTTATGTATTTTTTCTCTCTCTGTGTCTCCAATGGTAGCTGGTCATTATTGCGCCATTCACACACTATCTAGATTAATCTTTTTCTAACTTCTGCCATTAGCATCTCAAGTCGGCCCATCATCCCTTTTGTCTCTCTAATCTCTCCTGCCTTCCACCCTATCACAGACCTTCCTTTTTATTCTATCCTCCCCTCCCCCTTTCAGTGCTCCTTAAGAATCTGTTCATTTCGAAAATATTAAGTATGGGAGAACTCCACAAGACTGAGTACTGTGAGCTAAAACTGATGTGACCTTAGTCTCTTTAATACAACTCCAGAGTGCCTAAGCAGCACGGCAGACAATCTTTTATACTCCCTTGCATGAGGTGTGCAGGTGACCCTTGGGCCTCCAACAGTTGCGCCCTCTGGTGGCAAGTCTTACACAGTTACAATGTTTACATACATAACATCACTCTCCCCCCGCACACCCCCCCCCCCCACCAAAGTCTTTGATACAAATTATTTACAAGTTGAGACGATCCGGGGCCCTACGCTCCCTGGTTGATCATCTGAGTTCAAACTCTGGTCTGGGTGAGTTGGTCAGACCATTGCTGCACTGCGGAGCGGCTGGTCTGACAGGACTGTTGGGAATGGTGGGTCCATCTTCTTGATTGACAGCGAGGTCGATTGCTGGTTGGGTGTGTGTTGGTGGATCGATGATGGTGATGTCCTCTTCAGGTTGTTCCTGGTTGTCGGTGAACCGCAGTTTGGTCTGATCCAAATGCTTTCTGCACGTTTATCCATTCAATAGTTTGATTATAAACACTCTATTCCCCTCCTTGGCCAAGACAGTGCCAGCAACCCACATAGGACCATAACCGTAATTCAGGACAAACACAGGGTCGTTAACATCAATGTCACTTATACAGCCGCGCGATTGTGGTACATGTTTTGCCGGTGACGCCGGGTTTCCACGTGATCATTTAGATCTCGGTGGACTAGGGAGAGCCTGGTTTTGAGTGCTCTCTTCATTAACAATTCTGCCGGGGGAACCCCAGTGAGTGAGTGGGGTCGCGTCCGGTAGCTGAGCAAAACCCGAGATAACCGGGTCTGCAAGGAACCTTCCATCACATGTTTCAAGCTCTGCTCGATAGTTTGGACTGCCCGTTCCACTTGACCATTGGATGCGGGCTTAAACGGGGCAGACCTGACATGCTTGATGCCATTGCGGATCATAAACTCGTTGAATTCCGAGCTGGTGAAATACGGTCCATTGTCACTGACAAGGACGTGAATCCTGGACCACGGTTTGGAGGGCCATGACCACAGACTCAATGGAGCCTCCCTTGGTGAATTGCTCAGTTGTGAACACGTGTTGCACTGGTGTATGCATGACTCCAAGTCCGAGTCAATGCCAAGCCACCAAACATGCGATCTGGCTATAGCCTTCATCATGACTATGCCTGGGTAGGTATTGTGTAGGTCGCATATAAACGTTTCCGTGTCTTTTTTTGGCAAAACCACACGATTACCCCATAAGAGACAATCCGACTGGATGGACATTTCATCTTTGCATCGGTGAAACAGCTTAATTTCATCTTGCACTTCCCTGGGAACTGCCAACCAGCTCCTATTGAGGACGCAACTTTTTACAAGTGATAGCACAGGATCCTGGCTGGTCCAGGTCCTGATCTGGCGAGCAGTGACGGGTGATCCCTTGCTCTCAAAAGCATCCATGACCAGAAGCTAGTCTGCAGGCTGCGCCATTTCCAACCCGGTAGTGGGCAATGGTAGCCGACTGAGGGCATCAGCATAGTTCTCCGTGACTGGTCTGTGGTGAATAACATAGTCATAAGCGGACAATGTCAGTGCCCATCTTTGGATGCGGGATGAAGCATTGGTGTTTATACCTTTGCTTTCTGAAAACAGCGAAATGAGCGGTTTGTGGTCGGTTTCAAGTTCAAACCGAAGTCCAAATAGGTGCATTTTCTTAACACCATATACACATGCTAACGCCTCTTTCTCAACCATACTATAGGCTCTTTCAGCCTTAGACAGACTTCTAGACGCGTATGCAACCGGTTGAAGTTTGCCCGATACATTGGTTTGCTGTAACACACAGCCCGTACGAAGATGCATCACAAGCTAGCACTAATCGTTTACACGGGTCATACAGTACAAGTAACTTATTAGAACAAAGTAGGTTTCTGGCCTTCTCAAAGGCTGCCTCTTGAAATTTACCCCAAACCCAGTCATCACCCTTACGTAGCAACATGTGCAACGGTTCCAGCAAAGTGCTTAACTCGGGTAGAAAGTTACCAAAATAGTTGAGGAGTCCCAGCAACGAACGCAGCTCCATCACATTCTGTGGTCTGGGTGCATTCTAGAAGGCCTCTGTCGTTGAGTCCGTGGGTCTGATGCCGTCCGCCGCAATCTTTCTCCCCAAAAGTTCGACCTCTGGCGCCAGGAAAACACACTTTCAGCCTGAGTCCCACTCTGTCTAGTCGACTTAGAACCTCTTCAAGTTTGTGCAGGTGTTCGGTGGTGTCACGACCGGTGATCCGGATGTCGTCTTGAAACTCAACGGTGCGCGGAACCGATTTCAGCAGACTCTCCATGTTTCTCTGGAAGATGGCAACAGCTGAGTGAATCCCAAAAGGACACCTGTGGTATATAAACAGTCCTTTGTGCGTGTTGATGCACGCCAATCTTTTCGAGGATTCAGCCAGCTCCTGTGTCATGTAGGCGGAGGTTAGGTCCAACTTGGGGAACGACTTCCCTCCTGCTAACGTTGCGAACAGGTCATCTGCCTTGGGTAGCGGGTACTGGTCCTGTAACGAGACTTGGTTGATCGTTACCTTGTAGTCTCCGCAGATTCTGACCGTGCCATCGCTTTTCAACACCGGAACAATCAGACTGGCCCACTCGTTGAACTCGACTGGTGATATGATTCCCTCTCGTTGAAGTCTGTCCAGTTCGATCTCGACTTTCTCCCTCATCATATATGGAACCACTCGAGCCTTGTGATGGACGGGCCGTGCATTGGGGACTAGGTGGATCTGCACCTTGGCGCCTGTGAAGTTGCCGATACCTGGTTCAAATAGCGACGGAAACTTGCTCAGCACTTGGGTGCATGAGGCATCATCCACTGAAGATAGTGCTTTGATGTCGTCCCAGTTCCATCGAATCTTTCCCAGCCAGTTTCTGCCAAATAGCGTTGGGCCATTGCCTGGTACAATCCACAGTGATAAATCATACACAGCTCCATCGTACGATACCTTAACTGCCGCACTGCCGATGATTGGTATGAGCTCTTTGGTGTTAGTGCACAGCTTTGTCTGAATCGGGCTCAGTTTGGGCCTTTGTGCCTTGTTGCCCCACAGTTTCTCAAAAGCCTTCTGGCTCATAATTGATTGACTCGCCCCCGTGTCCAACTCCATTGATACCGGAATACCGTTCAATTTGACTTTCAGCATGATAGGAGGGCTCTTGGTGGTGAAGGTGTGTACCCCATACACTTCTTCCTCGGGTTGAGTTGCCTCTCTTGTTTGTTCTGCGTGATCCGCGGTGGATCAATCACCCTCTGCCGACTGCCACGTGGTGAGTCGTAGCACTCTTGCACATTGTTCCACAGCCCTTGCACACGTAGTGCTTGAATCGACATTGATGGGCTCGATGATTACCCCTGCAGCGCCAACATGGTGCTAATGGATTCGCATTCACACCCAATGGCGGACTCTGAGTCATCGTTGGTCTTGCAGCTGCAGACATGTAGGCCCTGCCACATGCAGTTCTGCCTGCTAGCGATGTTATTTTATGCACAGTACTTGCCAGTGAGCTTCGATGCTGGGAAGATATCTGTCTGGTGTTATCACTCGTGGATGAATGCCTGGGTTATCGTGATGGCCTTGCTCAGGTCTAGGGATTCGGCAGACAGCAGCTTGCGAAGAATGACCTCGTGGTCGATGCCAAGCACAAAAAAGTCCCGCAGCATTTCCCCCCAAAATCCAGCAAATTTGCAAGTTCCCGCAAGGCGTCTCAGGTCGGTGACATAACTCGTCATGTCCTGGCCCTTGGAACGGTGGTGTGTGTAGAAGCGATACCTGGCCATTAAGACGCTATCCTTCAACTTGTGGTGGTTCCGAATCAGCGTACACAACTCTGTATATGTCTTCTCCGCTGGTTTCTCCGGTGTGAGCAGATTCTTGATGAGGCCGTATATTGTGGACCCACACACGGTGAGGAGAATCGCCCTGCGCTTGATCACTTTATCGTCCCCATCCAGCTCGTTGGCCACGAAGCAGTGGTCGAGACGCTCAACGAAGGCTTCCCAATCATCACCCTCTACAAATCTCGCTAAAATACCAACGGCAGCCATGACCGCGTGAAAGTTCGTAATCTGTTACTCGTCGCCAATTGTTAAGTATGGAAGAACTCCACACGACTGAGTACTGTGAGATAAAACTGATGTGACTTTAGTCTCTTTAATACAACTCCAGAGTGCCTAAGCAGCCTGGCAGACAACCTTTTATACTCCCTTGCACGAGGTGTGCAGGTGACCCTTGGGCCTCCAACAGTTGCGCCCTCTGGTGGCAAGTCTTACACAGTTACAGTGTTCACATACATAACAGAACACTCTCCAGTTCTGACGAAGAGTCATTGACCTGAAACGTTAACTCGGTTTCTCTCTCCACAGATGCTGCCTGACCTGCTGCGATTTCCAGCGTTCACTGTGTTTCCGTCTCATTCTTTTTTCCCTTCTACTGGCTTCCGAGTTTCTTATTCCATCGCCTGTGCTTTGCTTTTGGTCATTAAACCTTGAATATTAAAACCAATCGCTTTGGTGGTGGTCACGATGCAGGACATTATCAGATATTGGTTTTGTGAAGTATGACTTTGTGGGATATCGAGTTTATTGGGCAGCATCGTTTGGCGATATTTGCTTATTTTGGGCCGTGGGTTATCCAGAAATCCCCTCTCCCCCGTAGACAGATTATCTGATTGATATCTGATTGTTATGAGACTTGTATGAAAACACCCAAATTTGTAGCATAATCAGCACAACATGAAATCAATAGGACTCATCCGAACCGAGATCGCTTGGCCCACCCCCCTCACCCAGCTGATGAAAGGAGTTCCACGTTTCTTTAAGTAGTAATTTAATCAAAGCGCTCCACAAAGTTTCAGCTCCTGCACCAGAGGACAAGTCGTCTTATGAAGACTGTGCTGCAATGCGACTTATCTGCAGTGGCGGGAGTTTTGTCCCACTGGAGTGAAGCCCTCAAGCCTCCCTATCACTGCCACCCTTTCTTTCTGTTTCCCTCCCTCCCATCCTCTTCCTCCTGAAGGCACTGACTTTCTCTGGCTCCACAGATGTTGGCAGGGGGTACAGGAGCATAGTGGTTATGTTGCTGGGCTAGTAATCAAAAGGTCTGCGCTAATGATCCAGAGATATGAGTTCAATGGATAGAATAGAATCATAGAAGTTTACAGCACGGAAGGAGGCCATTCAGCCCATCGTGTCCACGCCGGCCAACAAACAGCTACCCGGCCTAATCCCACTTTCCAGCTCTCGGTCCGTAGCCCTGCAGGTTACAACACTTCAAGTGCACATCCAAGTACTTTTTAAATGTGGTGAGGGTTTCTGCCTCTACCATGCTTTCAGGCAGTGAGTTCCAGACACCCACCACCCTCTGGGTGAAAACATTTCCCCTCAAATCCCCTCTAAACCTCCCCCCAATTACTTTAAATCTATGATCCCTGGTTATTGACCCCCTCTGCTAAGGGAAATAGGTCTGTCCTATCCATTCTATCTAAGCCTCCTCTGTTCCAAAGGAAACAACCCCAGCCTATTCAATCTTTCCTCATTACTAAAATTCTCCAGTCCAGGCAATATCCTCGTAAATCTTCTCTGTACCCTCTCTAGTGCAATCTCATCTTTCCTGTAATGCGGTGACTAGAACTGCACATAGTACTCCAGCTGTGGCCTAACTAGTGTTTTATACAGTTCAAACATAACCCCCCTGCTCTTGTATTCTATGCCTCGGCTAATGAAGATAAGTATCCCGTATGCCTTCGTAACCAGCTTATCTACCTGGCCTGCTACCTTCAGGGATCTGTGGACCTGCACTCCCAGGTCCCTTTGTTCCTCTACACTTCTCAGTGTCCTACCATTTAATGTGTATTCCCTCGCCTTGTTAGCCCTCCCCAAATGCATTACCTCACACTTCTCTGGATTAAATTCCATTTGCCACTGTTCTGCCCACCTGACCAGTTCATTGATATCTTCCTGCAGTCTACAGCTTTCTTCTTCATTATCAACCACACAGCCGATTTTAGTATCATCTGCAAACTTCTTAATCATACCCCTCACATTCAAGTCTAAATCATTGATATAAAACACAAAAAGCAAGGGCCCCAGTACTGAGCCCTGCGGAACCCCACTGGCAACACCCTTCCAATCAAAAAAACACCCATCAACCATTACCCTTTGCTTCCTGCCTCTGAGCCAATTTTGGATCCAACTTGCCACTTTGCCCTGTATCCCATGGGCTTTTACTTTCGTGACCAGTCTGCCATGTGGGACCTTATCAAAAACCTTGCTCAAATCCATGTATACGACATCAAACTCATTACCCTCATCGACCCTCCTTGTTAGCTCCTGAAAAAAATACAATCAAGTTCGTCAGAAACGACCTTCCCTTAACATAAGAACATAAGAACGTAAGAAATAGGAGCAGGAGTAGGCCATTTGGCCCCTCGAGCCTGCTCCACCATTCAATAAGATTATGGCTGATCTGATCATGGACTCAGCTCCACTTCCCTGCCCACTACCCATAACCCTTCACTCCCTTATCGCTCAAAAATCTGTCTATCTCCCCTTAAATATATTCAATGAGCCAGCCTCCACAGCTCTCTGGGGCAGAGAATTTCACAGATTTACAACCCTCTGAGAGAAGAAATTTCTCCTCATCTCAGTTTTAAATGGGCGGCCCCTTATTCTAAGACTATGCCCCCTAGTTTTAGTTTCCCCTATGAGTGGAAATATCCTCTCTGCATCTACCTTGTCAAACACTCTCATTATCTTATATGTTTTGATAAGATTACCTCTCATTCTTCTGAACTCCAATGAGTATAGGCCCAAACTGCTCAACCTTTCTTCAAAAGTCTACCCCTCATCTCCGGAATCAACCTAGTGAACCTTCTCTGAGCTGCCACCAATGCAAATATATCCTTCCGTAAATAAGGAGAACAAAACTGTACGCAGTACTCCAGGTGTGGCCTCACCAATACCCTGTACAGTTGTAGCAGGACTTCTCTGCTTTTATACTCTATCCCCCTTGCAATAAAGGCCAACATTCCATTTGCCTTCCTGATTACTTGCTGTACTTGCATGCTAACTTTTTGTGTTTCATGCATAAGGACCTCCAGGCCCCTCTGTACTGCAGCATTTTGTAATTTCTCTCCATTTAAATATTAATTTGCTTTTTTATTTCTCCTGCCAAAATGGATAACTTCACACTTTCCTACATTATACTCCATCTGCCAAATTTTTGCCCACTCACTTAGCCTGTCTATATCCCTTTGTAGATTTTTTGTGTCCTCCTCACAATTTGCTTTTCCATCCATCTTTGTATCATCAGCAAACTTGGCTACATCACACTCAGTCCTTTCATCCAAGTTATTAATATAGATTGTAAATAGTTGAGGCCCCAGCACCAATCCCTGCGGCACCCCACTAGTTACTGTTTACCAACCTGAAAATGACCCATTTATCCCGACTCTCTGTTTTCTGTTAGTTAGCCAATCCTATATCCATGCTAATATATTACCCCCAGCCCCGTGAACTCTTATCTTGTGCAGTAATCTTTTATGTGGCACCTTATCGAATGCCTTCTGGAAATCCAAATACACCACATCCACTGGTTCCCCCTTATCCACCCTGCTCATTACATCCTCAAAGAACTCCAGCAAATTTGTCAAACATGATTTCCCTTTCATAAAATCATGCAGACTCTGCTTGATTGAATCATGCTTTTCCAAATGTCCCACTACTGCTTCCTTAATAATGGACTCCAGCATTTTCCCAACGACAGATGTTAGGCTAACTGGTCTATAGTTTCCTGCTTTCTGTCTGTCTCCTGTTTTAAATAGGGGCGTTACATTTGCGGTTTTCCAATCAGCTGGGACCTCTCCAGAATCCAGGGAATGAACCCATTATCTCTGCAACCACTAGGACCCTAGGATGTAAGACATCAGGTCCAAGGGACTTGTCCGCCTTTAGTCCCATTATTTCACCGAGTACTGTTACTTTAGTGAGAGTGATTGTTTTAAGTTCCTCCCTCCCGATAGCCCCTTGATTATCCATTATTGGGATGTTTTTAATGTCATGAATATTTGTTCAAAGTCTCTGCCATTTCGCTGTTCCCCTTTATTAATTACCCAGTCTCATCCTCTAAGGGATCAACATTTACTTCAGCCATTCTTTTCCTTTTCATGTACCTGTAGAAACTCTTACAATCTGTCTTTATATTTCTTGCTAGTTTACTCTCAGACTCTAACTTCCCTCTCTTGAGGGCCGAACTTGGTGAAGGCCAAGTCCCGCCCAAGTCCCGTCCAAAAGGCCCGCCCAAAAGATGGCCGCCGAGAGACCGGGCGGCACTTTGGGCGGGACATTGATGAAAAATAATTTAAAAGTTGGGCCGGCGACAAACGAGCGACATATGCTGTCAAACGGGGCGGGAGCGGGCGGGAGCTCCCAAACGGCAGCAAAGGCTCTTGCCATCGAAGTGCCGCTGAGGATGGAGTCGGGCACACGGAGAGTCGAAGACGTTCAAATAAAAATGATTGGGGAAAAAAAAAAATTACCCGGAAAACCTTCAGGAGAACCCATTAAGGTAAGCCGCTGTGAAAAAAAGATTAAAAAGTTCACGAACCATTTTTTCCAGTTTTTTTAAACTTACCTTCGGGGTTAGACCAGCCTCCCCGCGGCGGTCCTTCCCCCCGCTGGCACTGACTCCCGCCCGCACCAATCTGGCATCTCGGCGGGCGGGAGGTCACTTGTGCCACTTGGCCGTCCGTTGACGTCAGCGGGCGGTTCCCGGCGGCTCTCCCCTCCCGCCCGCTCCAGACCAAATGCAAACTGGCACTGGGCGCAACCCGGAGAGGAATATCATCGGTTCTCGGTGGCAGTCGGCTATCGGTGGTAAGGCCATCAATTTCAGCCCCTTTATTATTTTTTTAGTCGTCCTTTGCTGGTTTTTAAAAATTTCCCAATCCTCTGGCCTCCCACTAATCTTGGCAACATTGTAAGCCCTTGTTTTCAATTTGACACCATCCCTTATTTCCTTAGTTAGCCACGGATGGTTCTCCCTTCTCTTACAGCCTTTCCTTCTCACTGGGATATATTTGTGTTGCGAGTTATGAAATATCTCCTTAAATGTTTGCCACTGTTTATCAACCGTCTCACACTTTAATCTATTTTCCCCGACCACTTTAGCCAACTCTGCCCTCATACCTTTGTAGTCTCCTTTATTTAAGATCAGGACACTCGTTCGAGATCCAACTTTCTCATCCTCCAACTGAATTTGAAAGTCAACCATGCTATGGTCACTCTTTCCTGGAGGGTCCTTTACTACGAGATCATTTATTAACCCTGTCTCATTACACAGTGCCAGATCTAAGATTGCCTGCTCCCTGGTTGGTTCCACAATGTACTGTTCAAGGAAACTATCCCGGATGCACTCTAAGAATTCTTCCTCAAGGCTACCCTGGCCAATTTGATTTCTTCAATCAATATGTAGATTAAAATCACCCATGATTATTGCTGTTCCTTTTTTACAAGCCTCCATTATTTCTTGGTTTATACTCTGTTCTACAGTGTAGTTACTGTTCGGGGGCCTTTAGACTACGCCCACCAGTGACTTCTTCCCCTTATTATTCCTCATCTCCACCCAAACTGATTCAACATCGTGATCCTCTGAGCCAATATCGTTTCTCACTAATGCACTGATCCCATTCTTTATTAACAGTGCTACTCCACCTCCTTTCTGTCTATCCTCCCAAATTGTTAAATACCCCTGAATATTTAGTTCCCAGCCTTGGTCACCTTGCAACCATGTCTCTGCAATGGCTATTAGATCATACCCACTTGTATCTATTTGTGCCGTCAACTCATCTATTTTGTTATGAATGCTACATGCATTCAGATAAAGAGCTTTTAATTTTTTTTTTTTACCATTTTTTGCTGCTTTGACCCCACTTTCTGATCCACCTTTATGTTTATACATTCTGTCCCTTCCTGTCATGCTCTGGTTTTCATTTCCCCCAGTGCCACCCTGCTCTATTGCCTTCTCCTTATTCTTTGACTTTTAAATTTCCGTTCACTTGAACTCTCCCCCCCCCTCCCACTATTTATTTTAAAGCCGTCTGTACAGCCCTGGTTATTCAATTTGCCACGCCTCTAACCCCAGCATGGTTTAAGTGAAGCACGTCCCAATGGAACAGCTCCCTCTTCATCATCATAGGCGGTCCCTCGAACGAGGATGACTTGCTTTCACAAGAGTTCACAGATGTTTCAATGAAGGACCCGATGTTCCAGTCCTGAACTCCAATTGAAGGGGTGGAAGATGTGAGTGCCTGGATTTTTTTAACGTGTGGTGGCCGTTGCACATCAGCCACCACACAGACTTGACCGAGCTAGGTCTTGGTCCAGTGACAAGGGTTAACCAGGACAACTGGAGACCTGCTCTGCTGCACGGACCTAGTGCGCACACATATCGCAGTGTGGGCTGGCCCGTGATGCCACTTACCCCAGTACTGGTGCCAGTGCCCCATGAATCAAAACCCATTTCTTCCACACCATTCTTTGAGCCACTCTCTGATCTTATTTACCCGATTCAAATTTGCTTGTGGCTCAGATAGTAATCCAGAGATTATTACCTTTGTGATTCTGCTTTTTAATTTGGCCCCTAGATGCTCATAATCCCTCAGTAAAACCTCTTTCTTTGTTCTACCTATGTCATTGCTACCTACGTGGACCACGACAACTGGATCTTCCCCCTCCCACTCCAAATTCCTCTCCAGCCCAGAGGAGATATCCTTAACTCTAGCACCTGACAGGCAACACAGCCTTCGGGACTCATGCTCTCAGCTGCAGAGAACAGTATCTATCCCCCTAATGATACTGTCCCCTACCACTACAACCTTTCTTTTTACTTCCCCCACTTGAATGGCCCCCTGTACCACGGTGCTGTGGTCAGTTTGCTCACCCTCCCTGCAGTCCCTGCTCTCGTCCACACAGGGAGTAAGAACCTCGAACCTGTCTTTCTAAATGAAGATTTATCCTGTCCCTCAGAATTTTTCCAATAATTTTCCCACCACCGAGGTTAGGCTGACTGGCCTGCAATTACTTGATTTATCCCTTTCTCCCCTTTTAAACAAAGGTACCATGTTAGCAGTCCTCCAATCCTCTGGCACCACACCTGTAGCCAGAGAGGATTGGAAAATGATGGTCAGAGCCTCTGCTATTGCCTCTTTTGCTTCTCTTACAGCAGACGGTGAAGAAGGCAAATGGCATGTTGGCCTTCATAGCGAGAGGATTTGAGTATAGGAGCAGAGAGGTCTTACTGCAGTTGTACAGGGCCTTGGTGGGGCCACACCTTGAATATTGTGCAAAGTTTTGTTCTCCTAATCTGAGGAAGGACATTCTTGCTATTGAAGGAGTGCAGCGAAGGTTCACCAGACTGATTCCTGGGATGGCGGGACTGACATATGAGGAGAGACTGGATCAACTGGGCTTGTATTCACTGGAGTTTCGAAGAATGAGAGGAGATCTCATAGAAACATATAAGATTCTGATGGGATTGGACAGGTTAGATGCAGGAAGAATGTTTCCGATGTTGGGGAAGTCCAGAACCAGGGGTCACAGTCTAAGGATAAGGGGTAAGCCATTTAGGACCGAGATGAGGAGAAACTTCTTCACTCAGAGAATTGTGAACCTGTGGAATTCTCTACCACAGAAGATTGTTGAGGCCAGTTCGTTAGATATATTCAAAAGGGAGTTAGATGTGGTCCTTACGGCTAAAGCCATCAAAGCATATGGAGAGAAAGCAGGAATGGGGTACTGAAGTTGCATGATCATATTGAATGGTGATGCAAGCTCGAAGGGCCGAATGGCCTACTCCTGCACCTATTTTCGATGTTTCTATGTTTCTAAGTAGCGGCATGGATAGTGGATGCATTGGTTGTAATTTACCAAAATTCCCTGGATTCTGGGGAGGTCCCAGCAGATTGGAAAACTGCAAATGTAATGCCCCTGTTTAAAAAAGGAGGCAGACAAAAAGCAGGAAGCTATAGACCAGTTAGCCTAACATCTGTGATTGGGAAAATGTTGGAGTCCATTATTAAAGAAGCAGTAGCAGGACATTTGGAAAAGCATAATTCAGTCAGGCAGAGTCAGCATGCATTTATGAAGGGGAAGTCATGTTTGACAGATTTGCTGAAATTCTTTGAGGATGTAATGAACAAGGTGGATAAAGGGGAACCAGCGGATGTTGTATATTTGGACTTCCAGAAGGCATTTGACAAGGTGCCACATAAAACTTTACTGCACAAGATAAAAGTTCACAGGGTTGGGGGTAATATACTAGCATGGATAGAGAATTGGCTAAGTAGCAGAAAACAGAGAGTCGGGATAAATGGTTCATTCTCAGGTTGGCAATCAGTAACTAGTGGGGTGCTGCAGGGACCCTAACTATTTACAATCTATATTAACGACTTGGATGAAGGAAAAGTAATGTAGACAAGTTTGCTGACGATACAAAGATGGGAGGAAAAGCAATGTGTGAGGAGGACACAAAAAACCTGCAAAAGGGCATAGACAGGCTAAGTGAGTGGGCAAAATTTTGACAGATGGAGTATAATGCTGTAAAGTGTGAGGTTATGCACTTTGGCAGAAAAAAATCAAAGAGCAAATATTATTTAAATGGAGAAAAATTGCAAAGTGCTGCAGTACAGCGGGACCTGGGGGTACTTGTACATGAAATTCAAAAGGTTAGTATGCAGGTACAACAAGTGATCAGGAAGGCCAATGGAATCATGGCCTTTATTGCAAAGGGGATGGAGTATAAGAGCAGTGAATTCTTGCTACAGTTATACAGGATATTGGTGAGACCACACCTGGAATACTGTGTACAGTTTTGGTTTCCATATTTACGAAAGGATATACTTGCTTTGGAGGCAGTTCAGAGATGGTTCACTAGGTTGATTCCGGAGATGAGGGGGTTGACTTATGAGGAAAGGTTGAGGAGGTTGGGCCTCTACTCATTCGAATTCAGCAGAATGAGAGGTGACCTTATCGAAACGTATGAGATTATGAGGGGGCTTGACAAGGTGGATGCAGAGAGGATGTTTCCACTGATGGGGGAGACTAGAACTAGAGGGCATAATCTTAGAATAAGGGGCCGCCCATTTAAAACTGAGACGAGGAGAAATTTCTTCTCTCAGAGGGTTGTAAATCTGTGGAATTCGCTGCCTCAGAGAGCTGTGGAAGCTGGGACATTGAATAAATTTAAGACAGAGATAGACAGCTTCTTAAGTGATAAGGGGATAAGGGGTTATGGGGAGCGGGCGGGGAAGTGGAGCTGAGTCCATGATCAGATCAGCCATGACCGTATTAAATGGCGGAGCAGGCTCGAGGGGCCGTATGGCCTACTCCTGCTCCTATTTCTTATGTTCTTATGCAAATCACCAGTAGAAACAGTGGCTCTACTCTAGCTAAAGCCTTCATGATTTTAAACACCTCTATCAAATCTCCTCTTGCCCTGCTCTGCCATGTGCAATAGATTTCAGAGAATGTCTGAAGCTGCCATCGAACTTCTCGACCACACAGCTCGTGTACCCCCAGTGCTGGCTCCCCTGTTTGTCCCAGGTCCCAGCGTCAGCTGACCTGGAGCCTCGACAGACCCGAGAGGGTCTCAGCACCAGTCGGGGCTGCTGAGGAGACCTGGTCACATGACCTTGGCTGGAGGGACCTGCATTGACCAGATCATCTGTTTTAATGATGTTGGTTGAGAGATCAATATGGACCAGAACACTGGGTCTTCTTCCAACAGTGCCATGGGATCTTTTACATCCACCTTGGTTTAATGTCTCATCTGAAAGGCAACACCTCCGACAGCGCAGCACTTCCTCAGCATACCTTCTTCTTCTTTCGTCTGGCAGTAGCAAAGCAAATCAAATGACAATATCTAAGTCAGATCTCCAGGCCAAAGCTTCCGGTGTAAAAGTGTGGATATCTTGTAGGCTGCCTGCAAACGTCCTCTGAGGGCAGTGCTCAATGGTGTGCTCCAGGGTCTGATTAGGAGCTCCACAGTTGCTTGATGCGGATGCTTTAATCAGCATCCGAGGGTCTTAAAAGAAGTGACTGTAGAGATAGTGGATGCATTGGTTGTAATCTACCAAAATTCCCTGGATTCTGGAGAGGTCCCAGCGGATTGGAAAACCGCAAGTGTAATGCCCCTATTTAAGAAAGGATGGAGGCAGAAAGCAGGAAACTATAGATCAGTTAGCCTAACATCTGTCGTTGGGAAAATGCTGGAGTCCATTATCCATCATAGGCAGTCCCTCGGAATCGAGGAAGACTTGCTTCCACTCTAAAAGTGAGTTCTCAGGCGCTTGTACAGTCCAATACCGGAATTACAGTCTCTGTCACAGGTGGGACAGACAGTCGTTGAAGGAAAGGGTGGGTGGGGAGTCTGGTTTGCCACACGCTCCTTCTGCTGCCTGTTTTCTGCATGCTCTCGGCAACGAAACTCGAGGTGCTCAGCGCCCTCCCGGATGCACTTCCTCCACTTCGGGCGGTCTTTGGCCAGGGACTCCCAGGTGTCGGTGGGGATGTTGCATTTTATCAATGAGGCTTTGAGGGTGTCCTTGAAACGTTTTCTCTGCCCACCTGAGGCTCACTTGCTGTGTAGGAGTTCCGAGTAGAGCGCTTGCTTTGGGAGTCTTGTGTCAGGCATGCAAACAATGTGGCCCGCCCAACGGAGCTGGTCGAGTGTGGTCAGTGCTTTGACGCTGAGGATGTTGGCCTGGTCGAGGACGCTAACGTTGGTGCGTCTGTCCTCCCAGGGGATTTGTAGGATCTTGCGGAGACATCGTTGGTGGTATTTCTCCTGCAATTTGAGGTGTCTACTGTACATGGTCCACGTCTCTGAACCATACAGGAGGGCGGGTATCACTACAGACCTGTAGACCATGAGCTTGGTGCCAGATTTGAGGGCCTGATCTTCAAACACTCTCTTCCTCAGGCGACCGAAAGCTGCACTGGCACACTGGAGGCGGTGTTGAACCTCGTTGTCGATGTCTGCCCTTGCTGATAATAGGCTCCCAAGGTATGGAAAGTGGTCCACGTTGTCCAGGGCCGCGCCGTGGATCTTGATGACTGGGGGGCAGTGCTATGTGGCGGGGTCAGGTTTGTGAAGGACCTTTGTCTTACGGATGTTTAGTGTAAGGCCCTTGCTTTCGTACACCTCAGTGAAGATGTTGACGATGACTTGGAGTTCAGCCTCTGAATGTACGCAGACACAAGCGTCGTCCGTGTACTGTAGCTCAACGACAGAGGTTGGGACGGTCTTGGATCTGGCCTGGAGGTGACGGAGGTTGAACAGGCTCCCATTGGTTCTATAGTTTAGTTCCACTGCAGCGGGGAGCTTGTTGAGTGTGAGGTGGAGCATTGCAGCAAGGAAGATTGAGAAGAGGGTTGTCGCGATGACACAGCCCTGCTTGACCCCGGTCCGGACGTGGATTGGGTCTGTGGTGGATCCGTTGGTCAGGATCACGGCTTGCATGTCGTCGTGGAGCAGGCGGAGAATGGTGACGCACTTTTGGGGGCATCCGGAACGGTGGAGGACGCTCCATAGTCCCTCGCAGTTAACAGTGTCAAAGGCCTTTGTAAGGTCGAAGAAGGCCATGTATAAGGGTTGGTGTTGTTCCCAGCATTTTTCTTGCAGCTGTCGCGCTGCAAAAATTATGTCCGTTGTGCCCCGTAGGGGAACGGAATCCACACTGTGACTCCGGGAGGAGCTCATCAGCCACAGGGAGAAGACGGTTGAGGAGGATTCTAGCGACTAAGGAAGTAGCAGCAGGACATTTAGAAAATTATAATACAGTCAAGTCGAGTCAGCATGGTTTTATGAAAGGGAAATCATGTTTGACAAATTTGCTGGAGTTCTTTAAGAATGTAACGAGCAGGGTGGCTAAAGGGGAAGTCATAGATGTCGTGTATTTGGATTTCCAGAAGGCATTGGATAAGGTGCCACATAAAAGGTTACTGCACAAGATAAAAGTTCATGGGCTTGGGGGTATTATATTAGCATGGATAGAGGATTGGCTAACTAACAGAAAACAGAGAGTCGGGATAAATGGGTAATTTTCAGGTTGGCAAACAGTAACTAATGGGGTGCCACAGGGATCAGTGCTGGGGCATCAACTATTTACAATCTATATTAATAACTTGGATGAAGGGACCGAGTGTAATGATAATGTAAAGATAGATGGGAAAGCAAGTTGTGAGGAGGACACAAAGAATCTGCAAAGGGATATAGACAGGATAAGTGAGTGGGCAAAAATTTGGCAGATGGAGTATATTGTGGGAAAGTGTAAGGTCATGCACTTTGGTAGAAAAAATAAAAAAGCTAATTATAATTTAAATGGGGAGAGATTAAACAATGCTGCAGTGCAGAGGAATCTGTGGTCCTTGAACATGAAACTCAAAAAGTTAGTATGCGGGTACAGCAATTAATTTGGAAGGCAAATGGAATGTTGCTATTTATTGCAAGAAGGATAGAGTATAAAAGTAGGGAAGTCTTGCAGGGTATTGGTGAGGCCACACCTGGAGTACTGCGTACAGTTTTGGTCTCCGTATTTAAGGAGGGATATACTTGCATTGGAGGCAGTTCAGAGAAAGTTCACTCGGTTGATTCCTGAGATGAAGGGGTTGTCTTACGAAGAAAGGTTGAGCAGGTTGGGCCTACACCTGGGAGTCCCTGGCCAAAGACCGCCCTAAGTGGAGGAAGTGCATCCGGGAGGGCACTGAGCACCTCGAGTCTCATCGCCGAGCGCATGCAGAAATCAAACACAGGCAGCGGAAAGAGCGTGCGGCAAACTTGTCCCACCCTCCCCTTCCCTCAACCACTGTCTGTCCCACCTGTGACAGGGACTGTGGCTCTCGTATTGGACTGTTCAGCCACCTCAGGACTCATTTTAAGAGTGGAAGCAAGTCTTCCTCGATTCCGAGGGAGTGCCTCTGATGATGGGAATGTGCCCTCCTGCCATGTCCCAGATGCTGGGCACCCCTGCTGGATGATAGAGGGTGGTACTTATTTCCTTCTACTTGTTGATGTCTTATCTCTCACTAATTGTCTTCCAATTAGAAGCAAGTTGGAGCAACTAAATTGCAAATGACCAGCAGCGATGCAGATAGAAACTGTGAGTGTTAACTGGCTAACTGCCCTCTTGGGTGTTACTTCTGTTTGTTACAACAAGGCACAATTAAGATCAGTCGATACATTCCACGTCCTCTTTATTTAACTGTGTGCGCGTTAAATCAGCTCAGACCACATACGGCCCGAGAACAGACAACAACAGCCCTTGTTAATATTTCCAGCAATGTTATAGGTTATTCTAAAACAATGACTTGCATTTATATAGTGCCTTTCATGACCTTATGTCCCAAAGTGCTTTCCAGCCAATGAGGTACTTTTGAACTGTCGTCACTGTTGTAATGCAGGAAATGCAGCAATTTGCCAATTTGAGCACAGCAAGGTCCCACGAACACCATGAGATCATGACCAGATAATCTGTTTTAGTGATGTTCGCTGAGGGATAAATATTGGCCAGGGCACTGGCTCTGCTTCAGAATAGTGCCATGGGATCTTTTATGTCTGCCTGAGAGAGCAGACGGGGCTTCGGTTTAATGTCTCATCCAAAAGCCGACACCTCTGACAGTGCAGCAGCCCCTCAGTAGCAAACTACAACGGGTAGCCTTGATTTTATGCTCAAGTCTCTGGAGTGGGGCTTGAACCCACAGCATACGGACTCAGAGGCGAGAGAGTGCTGCCCACTGAGCCATGGCTAATTCTTGGCGACTGCGATTCTGCAAAGTGGTCACGCGCCTCTCTTTAAACAGATTGTTTCATTTCTGCACTGTTCCTGAATGGCAGTTACTAATGCTGCAATTCTACTGGTAACAATAAACGGACAATGAACTTCTAATTAAATAGCTTGCAACCGTTAGAATCATGGCTGACATCTCTCACAAACTCAGCTGGCCTGCCCTTTTTATCCCATAAGACTAGCCACTGTAAGTAAAACACAGCCCAAGGTTCATTTTCATTGCTGTTTGGTGAAGGCAGTACTGGCTCCAGGTCAGAAAACAAGCTGCCGAAGATGTTTGACTTTCTTGTTCCTTTTCAAAAAAAGTAGCCTTTTGAGTGTCTAACACCAAGACAACTGGGACACAGGTGTTGCGACAGCACCGTGTTTTGCTGGCTGCCTTATATTTAATGCTCACAAACCCTTACATTCCACGGCAAGTGAGTTAATGTACAATGCCATTTACCACAAGACACAGGGGAGGAAAAAAAAAGACTTGCTTTTATATAGCGCCTTCCACTGCCACCAGACGTCTCAAAGCGCTTTACAGCCAATGAAGTACTTCTGGAGTGTAGTCACTGTTGTAATGTGGGAAACACAACAGCCAATTTATGCACAGCAAGCTCCCACAAACAGCAAGGTGATAATGACCAGATAATCTGTTTTTTGTTATGTTGATTAAGGGATAAATATTGGCCAGGACACTGGGGATAACTCCCCTGCTCTTCTTCAAAATTGTGCCCTGGGATCTTTTACGTCCACCGGAGAGAGCAGACAGGGCCTCGGTTTAACATCTCAACTGAAAGACGGCACCTCAGACAGTGCAGCACTGCACTGGAGTGTCAGCCAAGCTTTATGTGCTCAAGTCCCTGGAGTGGGACTTAGAACCCACAACCTTCTGACTCAGAGGCACGTGTGCTACCCACTGAGCCACAGCTAACACTGAGAGAAGCCAGTTTGGACTAAAAAGTAACTGCACGTATCCCACTGTTTGTGGCTGCTTTCAACTGAGAGTAGACGCAACAGGGAGCAATTGGAATACAGCACAAAGGAACTCAGCACACTCATCAATTCTGACATCTACTCATGATAATAAACAGCTCAAGCGGCTGAAAACCATAAATCACTAGCACCTTTGTTAACCAACGTTCACATACATACTTCCTTAAAACAGATCTCCTTTTGAAGTATTTAACAGCAAATGTTTCAGAAAGGGCAACAATCCTCAATTATCACTGTTAGTCATTAACTAAGCATGTGTCAAATTTTTGAAATCTCATAACATTCCTGTGAAGCGCCTAGCGACCGTTCACTACGTTAAAGGTGCAACATAAGTACAAGTTGTTGTTGTTGTTGTTAACTGCAATATATTAGTTAGCCAATAATATTAAACTTCGAACACTGCCCAGCCTGCTGGTTCAAAAGGATATAATTTAATCAAATGACAGCAGTGTTACTGATGGCACTTCACAAGGGCTGTGTATTAAATATGGACAGGCGAAACAGAGAAACTGCACTTCCTGGTCCAGCGACACCATTGCTCTCCGGATGACCCGAATGACAAGGGGACCACTGGCCTAGTTATAGTCCAATGGACTTCGGACAAAAAAAACCTCATTTAAAAAAAAACAATTGTTGCAGTAAATCATAGGATCATAGAACAGTTACAGCACAGAAGGAGGCCATTCGGCCCGTCGAGCCCGTGCCGGCTCTCTGCAAGAGCATCTCAGCTAGTCCTACTCCCCCGTCCTTTCCCCACATTTCTTTCCTTCAGGTCCCTTTTGAAAGTCACGATTGAAACCCTCTCAGGCCGTGCATTCCAGATCCTAACCACTCGCTGTGTACAAGTTTTTTCTCATGTCGCCTTTGGTTCTTCTGCCAATCATAGAAACATAGAAAACATAGAAAATAGGTGCAGGAGCAGGCCATTCAGCCCTTCTAGCCTGCACCGTCATTCAATGAGTTCATGGCTGAACATGAAACTTCAGTACCCCCTTCCTGCTTTCACACCATACCCCTTGATCCCCCGAGTAGTAAGGACTTCATCGAACTCCCTTTTGAATATATTTAGTGGCCTCAACTACTTTCTGTGGTAGAGAATTCCACAGGTTCACCACTCTCTGGGTGAAGAAGTTTCTCCTTATCTCGGTCCTAAATGGCTTACCCCTTATCCTTAGACTGTGACCCCTGGTTCTGGACTTCCCCAACATTGGGAACATTCTTCCTGTATCCAACCTGTCCAAACCCGTCAGAATTTTAAACGTTTCTATGAGGTCCCCTCTCACTCTTCTGAACTCCAGTGAATACAAGCCCAGTTGATCCAGTCTTTCTTGATAGGTCAGTCCCACCATCCCGGGAATCAGTCTGGTGAATCTTCGCTGCACTCCCTCAATAGCAAGAATGTCCTTCCTCAAGTTAGGAGACCAAAACTGTACACAATACTCCAGGTGTGGCCTCACCAAGGCCCTGTACAACTGTAGCAACACCTCCCTGCCCCTGTACTCAAATCCCCTCGCTATGAAGGCCAACATGCCATTTGCTTTCTTAACCGCCTGCTGTACCTGCATGCCAACCTTCAATGACTGATGTACCATGACACCCAGGTCTCGTTGCACCTTCCCTTTTCCTAATCTGTCACCATTCAGATAATAGTCTGTCTCTCTGTTTTTACCACCAAAGTGGATAACCTCACATTTATCCACATTATACTTCATCTGCCACGCATTTGCCCACTCACCTAACCTATCCAAGTCACTCTGCAGCCTCACAGCATCCTCCTCGCAGCTCACACTGCCACCCAACTTAGTGTCATCCGCAAATTTGGAGATACTACATTTAATCCCCTCGTCTAAATCATTAATGTACAATGTAAACAGCTGGGGCCCCAGCACAGAACCTTGCGGTACCCCACTAGTCACTGCCTGCCATTCCGAAAAGTACCCATTTACTCCTACTCTTTGCTTCCTGTCTGACAACCAGTTCTCAATCCACGTCAGCACACTACCCCCAATCCCATGTGCTTTAACTTTGCACATTAATCTCCTGTGTGGGACCTTGTCGAAAGCCTTCTGAAAGTCCAAATATACCACATCAACTGGTACTCCTTTGTCCACTTTATTGGAAACATCCTCAAAAAATTCCAGAAGATTTGTCAAGCATGATCTCCCTTTCACAAATCCATGCTGACTTGGACCTATCATGTCACCATTTTCCAAATGTGCTGCTATGACATCCTTAATAATTGATTCCATCATTTTACCCACTACTGAGGTCAGGCTGACCGGTCTATAATTCCCTGCTTTCTCTCTCCCTCCTTTTTTAAAAAGTGGGGTTACATTGGCTACCCTCCACTCGATAGGAACTGATCCAGAGTCAATGGAATGTTGGAAAATGACTGTCAATGCATCCGCTATTTCCAAGGCCACCTCCTTAAGTACTCTGGGATGCAGTCCATCAGGCCCTGGGGATTTATCGGCCTTCAATCCCATCAATTTCCCCAACACAATTTCCCGACTAATAAAGATTTCCCTCAGTTCCTCCTCCTTACTAGACCCTCTGACCCCTTTTATATCCGGAAGGTTGTTTGTGTCCTCCTTAGTGAATACTGAACCAAAGTACTTGTTCAATTGGTCTGCCATTTCTTTGTTCCCCGTTATGACTTCCCCTGATTCTGACTGCAGGGGACCTACGTTTGTCTTTACTAACCTTTTTCTCTTTACATACCTATAGAAACTTTTGCAATCCGCCTTAATGTTCCCTGCAAGCTTCTTCTCGTACTCCATTTTCCCTGCCCTAATCAAACCCTTTGTCCTCCTCTGCTGAGTTCTAAATTTCTCCCAGTCCCCAGGTTCGCTGCTATTTCTGGCCAATTTGTATGCCATTTCCTTGGCTTTAATACTATCCCTGATTTCCCTTGATAGCCACGGTTGAGCCAACTTCCCTTTTTTATTTTTACGCCAGACAGGAATGTACAATTGTTGTAATTCATCCATGCGGTCTCTAAATGTCTGCCATTGCCCATCCACAGTCAACCCCTTAAGTATCATTAGCCAATCTATCTTAGCCAATTCATGCCTCATACCTTCAAAGTTACCCTTCTTTAAGTTCTGGACCATGGTCTCTGAATTAACTGTTTCATTCTCCATCCTAATGCAGAATTCCACCATATTATGGTCACTCTTCCCCAAGGGGCCTCGCACAATGAGATTGCTCATTAATCCTCTCTCATTACACAACACCCAGTCTAAGATGGCCTCCGCCCTAGTTGGTTCCTCGACATATTGGTCTAGAAAACAATCCCTTATGCACTCCAGGAAATCCTCCTCCACCGTATTGCTTCCAGTTTGGCTAGCCCAATCTATGTGCATATTAAAGTCACCCATTATAACTGCTGCACCTTTATTGCATGCACTCCTAATTTCCTGTTTGATGCCCTCCCCAACATCACTACTACTGTTTGGAGGTCTGTACACAACTCCCACTAACGATTTTTGCCCTTTAGTGTTCTGCAGCTCTACCCATATAGATTCCACATCATCCAAGCTAATGTCTTTCCTAACTATTGCATTAATCTCTTCTTTAACCAGCAATGCTACCCCACCTCCTTTTCCTTTTATTCTATCCTTCCTGAATGTTGAATACCTCTGGATGTTGAGTTCCCAGCCCTGATCATCCTGGAGCCACGTCTCCGTAATCCCAATCACATCATATTTGTTAACATCTATTTGCACAGTTAATTCATCCACCTTATTGCGGATACTCCTTGCATTAAGACACAAAGCCTTCAGGCTTGCTTTTTTAACACCCTTTGTCCTTTTAGAATTTTGCTGCACAGTGGCCCTTTTTGTTCTTTGCCTTTGGTTTCTCTGCCCTCCACTTTTCCTCATCTCCTTTCTGTCTTTTGCTTTTGCCTCATTTTTGTCTCCCTCTGTCTCCCTGCATTGGTTCCCATCCCCCTGCCATATTCGTTTAACTCCTCCCCAACAGCACTAGCAAACACTCCCCCGAGGACATTGGTTCCGGTCCTGTCCAGGTGCAGACCGTCCGGTTTGTACTGGTCCCACCTCCCCCAGAACCGGTTCCAATGACCCAAGAATTTGAATCCCTCCCTGCTGCACCACTGCTCAAGCTATGTATTCATCTGCGCTATCCTGCGATTCCTACTCTGACTAGCACGTGGCACTGGTAGCAATCCCGAGATTACTACTTTTGAGGTCCTACTTTTTAATTTAGCTCCTAGCTCCTTAAATTCTTTTCGTAGGACCTCATCCCTTTTTTTACCTATGTCGTTGGTACCAATGTGCACCAAGACAACTGGCTGTTCTCCCTCCCATTTCAGAATGTCCTGCACCCGCTCCGAGACATCCTTGACCCTTGCACCAGGGAGGCAACATACCATCCTGGAGTCTCGGTTGCGTCCGCAGAAACGCCTATCTATTCCGCTCACCATCGAATCCCCTATCACTATCACGCTCCCAATCTTTTTCCTGCCCTCCTTTGAAGCAGAGCCACCTACGGTGCCATGAACTTGGCTGCTGCTGCCCTCCCCTGATGAGTCATCCTCCCCAACAGTACTCAAAGCAGTGTATCTGTTTTGCAGGGGGATGACCACAGGGGACCCCTGCACTATCTTTCTTGCACTGCTCTTCCTGCTGGTCTTCCATTCCCTATCTGGCTGTGGAACCTTCTCCTGCGGTAAGACCAACTCACTACACGTGATACTCACGTCATTCTCAGCATCGTGGATGCTCCAGAGTGAATCCACCCTCAGCTCCAATTCCGCAACGCGGACCGTCAAGAGCTCGAGGCGGATACACTTCCCACACACGTAGCGCCCAGGGACACCGGAAGTGTCCCCGAGTTCCCACATGGTACAGGAGGAGCATATCACGTGACCGAGCTTTCCTGCCATGTCTTAACCTTAGATACCCTTAAATTGGTAATAACAATGTTGCAGTTCACTTACTGATATAAAAATTAAAAGAAAAGCTACTCACCAATCACCAGCCAATCACTTACCCCATTGGCTGTGACGTCACTTTTTGATTACTTTCTACTTCTATTTTGCTTTCTCTCCCGCTGTACGCTGGCTCTCGATCTCCCGCTGGGCCTTTTATTGGCTGCTCCCCTCTCACCAACTGCCACTGACTCTTGAGCTCCCGCTGGGCCTTTATAGGTCGCTCCGACGCTGCTCCCACCTCTCGCCAACTGCCGCTGACCCTCGAGCTCCCGCTGGGCCTTTATAGGCCGCTCCGACACTGCTCCCACCTCTCACCAACTGCTGCTGACTCTCGAGCTCCCGCTGGGCTTTTGATAGGTCGCTCCCCTCTCACCAACTGCCGCTGGCTCTCGATCTCCCGCTGGGCCTTTTATAGGTCGCTCCCCTCTCACCAACTGCCGCTGGCTCTCGATCTCCCGCTGGGCCTTTATAGGCCGCTCCGACACTGCTCCCACCTCTCACCAACTGCCGCTGGCTCTCGATCTCCCGCTGGGCTTTTGATAGGTCGCTCCCCTCTCACCAACAATCACCTTGAATCTGTGTCCCCTGGTTCTTGACTCTTCCACCAATGGGAACAGTTTCTCTCTATCTACTCTGTCCAGACCCCTCCTGATCTTGAACACCTCCATCAAATCTCCTCTCAACCTTCTCTGCTCAAAGGAGAACAACCCCAGCTTCTCCAGTTTATCCACGTCTATAAATTCTAACCAAGCATCATTGTCATTATTGCAGGGAAAATGACTGACTCAGTTCAGCATTGGCAACGGACGTCGCTGTTTGGCTGCAGACAAGACAGGAAGTCTTGCCTCCAGGTTCACTCCCATTGTAGTGATGGATGAGGCAAAGGGGCGTGAGGTGGAGATTCATTCCGGTGGCCCTGCCGTGCTGGTGGAAGTGAAGCACAGTGGGATCCAAGAGCGGCTGAGGCCCACAATGCTGATCCCATCCCAACTGCCAGGGGTGGGGGTCATCAGAATGGGCAAATACCCACCTCCATTCACCTATGAAAGGTGGTGCTCGAGGCATTTCCTGGTGCTGAAGGAGGGGTGGTTGGGGGGGATTGTCGGCTCTTAAGCGAGTCGCTATGGTGCCACTCAACAGGTGCTGATGTTCAATTCCATTTCCCTTTTCAGTGGAACTCGCAGCGACTCTCAGTTGGTGAGAGTTTTGCTGAGGCCTTATAAAGGCGTACAGAAAGGACTTCCCAGGAACTCCTAAGATACGCCCCCCACCCCCGCACTGACATTCTCATCCTTTTATGTTTCTATTCGGGGGATCAAGGGGTATGGCAAGAAAGCAGGAAGGGGGTACTGAAGTGCATGTTCAGCCATGAACTCATTGAATGACGGTGCAGGCTAGAGGGGCTGAATGGCCTACTCCTGCACCTATTTTCTATGTTTCTATGTTAAAATTCTCATCCCTGTTTTCAAATCCCTCCATGGCCTCACGCCCTCCCTATCTCCCTAATCTCCTCCAGCCCCACAACCCCCCATCTCCGTCCTTGCCTCAGTTCATCCACTGCTGAAACCGTCATCCAGGCCTTTGTTACCTCCAGACTTGACTACTCCAACGCACTCCTCCCACGTTCTACCCTCCGTAAACTTGAGGTGATCCAAAGCCCGTGTCCTAACTCGCACCAAGTCCCGCTCACCCATCGCCCCCTGTGCCCGCTGACCTACATTGGCTCCCGGTTAAGCAACGCCTCGATTTCAAAATTCTCATCCTTATTTTCAAATCCCTCCGTGGCTTCACCCCTCCCTATCTCTGTAATCTCCTCCAGCCCCACAACCCTCGAGATGTCTGCGCTCCTCTAATTCTGCCCTCCTGAGCATCCCTGATTCTAATCACTCCACCATCGGTGGCCGTGCCTTCTGTTGCCTGGGCCCCAAGCTCTGGAGCTCCCTGCCTAAACCTCTCTACCTCTCTATCTCTCTTTCCCCCTTCAAGACGCTCCTTAAAACATAACTCCACCTGCGTTAATTTCTTATGCGGCTCAGTGTCAAATTTCTCATAACACTCCTGTGAAGCGCCTTAGGACGTTGCACTATGTTAAAGGCGCTATATCGATACAAGTTGTTGTTGGCATTAATGTAGGAGAAAGCAGGTGATGCTCCAATGCCCTCCACTTTTGGCAAATGGTTGGACATGAAAGAAAAACAGGGAGGAATGCCAGAGGAACTGGGATGTGTCGGCAGCCATATGCTTTCCACCCTTCCATGGCTTTGCAGCGTTCTCCAAGGGAAGGGTGCGTAGACACAGAAAACAGCAGCCCGCATCGCCCTGTCAGACTGTTGATCAGCCTGCGAACCCTGGCACCACTTCACTCTCTTCCCCAAGGGAAGATACAAGAAACGACTGTCACAGATCTGATACTTCCCTTTGATCTGCATCGACAGCTCTCAGCGATGGCACGGCTTGGATCATTATCCCATTATCCCATTGTCCTTGCATCCGCAGCGTCATTGAAGGGAACGCTGTACATGAAGAAGGGCACACGATCATTTTGGATGGCAACGAAGGGACAGAACGGGCCTCTGCTTCCCTTTTAGCCACGTGACTGACACACTTTCATCATTTCTTTCACACGATTCTCTTTGTAAATATTTTATTCGCTGCCTGCTCCTCGACACACTTATTTCAGTATTGCAATGAATAAAACATACAGGGTCAGACCAGAGCAGTACGTTTTTGCATCAAAGCCAGCGCAGTACAGAGTCAATACTGGTAAGTATGCTTTAAGAACATTCTGGGGTCTTTCTATCCTGTCCAGCC
The DNA here is from genome assembly GCF_044704955.1 of Pristiophorus japonicus. Classification (NCBI taxonomy): domain Eukaryota; kingdom Metazoa; phylum Chordata; class Chondrichthyes; family Pristiophoridae; genus Pristiophorus; species Pristiophorus japonicus. The sequence continues at coordinate 29,216,875 of NC_092010.1, read as the reverse complement.
GTGCGCTCAGTAATCTCCATACGTTGCGTAAAATCATAACCAGAGAGGATAGGGCAAAACTAGATAAGAAAGCCGGAAATGAGAGCTCCAACTATTACTAAAAGTCTGCAAGCAGTCTCTTCACTAAAATAGAGCAAAGAATTCCACTTTTGAATTCACCAGCCGACAATATTCTATCCACCAAAAGTAGCAAGTCCAGAATGATTACAGCTATGGGCTAGAACCTCCACTTTTTTTGCATACTTAATGCCCACTGACCGCCCATTTAACCACTGGACTGACGTATAACGCCCAGATAGCGCCCATTTTGGCACAAAATGGAAACTGACGGGCTTGTTCAGGAGACATCGCCGAGTGTTATTTTCCCAATGGGCTTAACGGCAAGAAAAAATATTCCCGCCCGCTCACTTTTTTGGGGCGGAATCAGCAGAATGGGCGATTTCAACGCCCATATTATCGCAAAGCGTTACTTTCCTCACGGACTTAACGCCGAGATTCAATATTAACGCCCACCCACTGTTTTTTGTCGTAAAGAGCATATTTACCCAAACTAGCGGCCATGGAGATCGCCCACCATCAATTTCACCACCTCCCACACATATCGCCCACAATATCGCCCGCTCAAAAAACCACCCACAAAAAGTGGAACTAACCAGAACGAATGCCAGCGGTGTGGCTGGCATTTATTAAATCTCACTCTTATGTGAGGAGCTGATATCGGAAAGATTTGCCTGAAAGAGCGCTGATGTGAGTGACAACGCTGACACACTGCTGTGTGTGTGTGCAGCTCAGACATCAATGGTGCCCATCACCTTGGTGCCAGTTAAAGTTTACGTTGATTGATGTTAAGTTGTATTTAACCCTTTCACAGTAAGGAATCACCAGTGTGTAACGGTCCAGCTATCTGAGACAATGCGCAACAAGGTTATGTTCAACAACAAAAGTTTAATACCAACATTGGTCTGAAATCATAAATAACACAGCCAATAACACCCAACACCTGCCCATATCCCACTTTTTCCACTATTGACATAAATCCCATGGTCAACATGTCCAGCAACACAGAATACAAAGGCAAAGCAGGTGCGTGGTCCCCAGCCCCCATACATTGCAACAAATTGCATACACCCAGATGGAGATATAACACAGCCATCACCTGTGCACATGCACCTCACTTTCCTTCCCCCTCCCCTTCTTCTCCCCACCTCTACCCCTTCCCCTCCTCGCTCCATGGCGCCTGGCCGAGGAGCTCCTCAGGTGGTGCCTCATTGGGGGGGGATGAAGGCAGATGCGGTGGTTGCACGGGTACGTGAGCGGGGGCTGCCGAGGGGGCAACATTCTCTGATGCAGAAGCAGGATCTTGGTCCTTGCTCTCATCTGTCGTTCGCAGTGGTGGTGCGGAACCTAGGGGTGGAGTGCCGCGCTCTGGGACCACTGGGAGGCCTGTGGCAGCAGTGTTCCTGGCTATCGCATCTAGGGACTCCGCCATCCGCGGAATGTACTCGGACATGGTGGCCAGATGTTGGGATATGCCCCCCGTTGATGTCTGAGCTGCACACACACAGCGATGTGTCAGCATTGTCACTCACATCAGCGCTCTTTCAGGCAAATCTTTCCGATATCAGCTCCTCACATAAGAGTGGGATTTAACAAATGGCAGCCACACCGCTGGCGTCCGTCCCAGTTAGTTCCACTTTTTGTGGACGTTTTTTTGAGTGGGCGATATTCTGGGCGATTTGTGTGGGAGGTGGTGAAATTGACGATGGGCGATCTCCATGGCCGCTAGTTTGGGTAATTATGCTCTTTACGACAAAAAACAGTCACTGGGCATTAATATTGAATCTCGGCGTTAAGTCTGTGAGCTAGTCACCAATGTCTACAGTCCTCCTGGATAACTGAACCATCTCTCCGTTGTCATGGCGCGCTCGTAGAACAGACCTGCCGTGTCCACGAGGCCTCCTCGGGGTTGGCGCCGTCCTGGGGAAAAACGGGGTGCCCTGTGGAGAGGTGTTTGGGGCCGGCACCTCCAGAGTGGAGGCGGGAATGACCGGAGGACCAATAGGGTGGCCTTGGGGTGGAATGGCTTCTGGCGATGCAGGTTCTTCGAAGTCCGCGCTCTCCTCCGTGGAGAACAGACCCAGCTGATTGACGGGCGACAATCGGAGCTCCTCAGCACCAGATGTAATAGGATCGTCTGTCGACTCCTGCCCCACGACCCCACCTTCTGGCCTCTGTGGCCCTGCCTGGGGCCGTGCTGCTGGCTGAGCTGCAAGACACAAATGAGGTTATCAGAGAAGGGGGTGCTAGGGTGACAAGGTGAGTCCAGCGCTACACACAGCATATGCACGACAAAAGCACCACCGCTCTCAAAATCATCGCAGACATCACATTTCATGACCATCAACACATTGTGCATTGCAATGATTTTCATTAGGCCAGCATTATTTCTATGACACTTTTAGAAATCATCTATCATATAGGATTGTTCGGATATGAGTTGGTGTGGCATCTATTGACTTTACATCACACAATGGTGTAAGCTTTACTCATGTGGCATCACTTCAGGGTCTGCAGACGCGTCCGTGGCTGTCTTGGGGTGCTTCCCCACGAGTGCTATCACCCGTTCCTCCATCTCAGTGATGTCACTGGGGACTAGTGGCCCCCCACCCGTTCGCCTCTGCACAGACCTCATCGTCGATAGCTTCTTCTGTATAAGGTGACAGGACGACATGGCATGAGATCATTGCGTGATATCATTGCTAGGTACTGTCACAGACACTGATACAACACATAACCGATCATGATTATTATGATTATTATCATTCTTTACCTAAAGATGTAAATCGTGACCGCAAACTTTGAGTAAAACATTCCCGGTAAAAGTGCAAGGCCTCACATCTGCTGATAGTCACTCATGACTGTTACAAATCAAATTATATAAATACATAATTACATGTAAATCAATGTAATGCTTACTCTTGCGGATCCCACAAGGTCGTTCCATCGTTTGCGGCATTGGTTGCCCTCATGCACCTCGTTGGTCACCGACGAGACCACCTCTGCTATCTCGATCCATATCCTCTGGTAGGCCTTTGGGTTGGGCTTCCCACGCCCTCCCTGTGTCAAATCACTCCAGTGTAACTCGACCTCCTGCAGGAGGGAGGCATTTGCCTCGTCCGAGACCCTCCTGGCTCTTTTGCGCCCTCCAATGTGTTCCTCTCCCACCTCACTGCTCTCTCCAGCGTCAGTCTCCACAGTGTGCTGTGATGCCTCCTCCTCTCTCTCCATTAAAGAGCAAATTCAGTCAAATATGTGGCTGGTAACAGCTATTTTTTGTTTGCCTACTTGCTGTGAAGCTCTAAAGTCTCCCTCCTTCCTCCCAAAGCAGCCACACCACACCCAGACACGCCTTCAGTCCCTCTGAGCTCCCTCTCTCTCTCTGTCTCCTCTTCTGCACATGTCATGATGACCCTTGGCCTCCTGAATCGCGGGAATCGAGCGTTGCCATGCCGTTGCTAAGGACGGCCACACTTTACGGCAGAAGGTCAAAAAAATGTAACGCTACCGCCCATTTGATATCGCTCGCGGTAACGCGCATTTTCAAAAGTGGAGACGAGGTGTTTTGAGAATGGGCGAGAAGCCGGCGATTTGAGAAACCTTTTTTTACTGCCCACGCCGGAAATAACATCCATTTTTGGGCGATAAGCACAAAAGTGGAGGTTCTAGCCCCATATCTCTATTGAAGATTCGCACAGGTTCAACTGCTGCCTCTCCTGCCTCTCAGTCAGATGGTTGCTGGTCCAGCCCTTATTTCCAGGACTTGAGCACTGTAAGAGATCACGGGGCCTAAATTCCCCTCTCGGGGGCGCTAACAGAGCACGAAAGCCTTTTTGCCCGGGGGTGGTGGGGGGGGGGGGGGGGGGGGTGGGCGCTACCGGCTCCACGAGATTGGGCGGGGGTTAGCAGAGGCTGCTCCGGCCGCGACGCCATGACCGAGCGCAGCAGCCCCTTTCCACGCTGGGGCGGAAACTGGCCAGCGCCGCGTGAGGCCGCCGCTGACAATGCCTCGCGCCAACCTCACGGGTCGCCAGGCAGGCCGGTCACCCATCGCGCGGGGCGAAACTTAAAGGGGCGGTGCACCGCGCCGCGCGCCGCCATCTTTTATTCCCCGCGTCGCACGTGTCACGGGGGACTGGGCCGCGATCGTGTAGCCCACCGCTGCGTCTCAGTGCCGGACTGTGGCCACGGCACCCCTTGGCCCTGGTGGCCCAGTGAAGGCCCATCAAATGGCCGTGCCGAGCTCGCTGCGACCCTCCCCGTTACCGGGCCACAAGGGGCGTTGAAATGCGTCAGAGCTCGGCGGAGACGCCTGGGTGGTGCTCCACAATGCATCCGCGTAGCGCCTCCAAACCCGCTCCATTGCGTTCCACTTCCCGTGAGGGGCGGGCGCTGACCACAATTCCGCGGCCGGGGTGGGACTTCTGCGCCGGGCACAGGAAGTCCCGCCTCACCTCGAGGGGCCCAATGGCCTACTCCTGCTCCGATTTCCTACGTAACTCGGTTACTGCCCCCAAGCGGGGTGCGACTGAATTTCGCCCCCAAGGTTTTGTAAACAAATAACGAAAAGAATGATAAACTGTCTTTTAGCGGCTGAGTGACAACTCTTGCATCGAATGACATCGCATGTACAGCACAGAGCTGGTCGTGCCCCCACCCCCACCAGGCGGAAAGATTTTCGTCCCCGGAGGCGCTAACAGGCGCTCCAGAATTCGGGCATTTCCTGCCCCCTTGTGTGCAAAATGGCAGCCACATTCGGCCACTGAACAGTCGGAGGGCTTCAAAGCAATCTATTATGTATGAATCTTTTCAGGGCAAGGCTGGCAGAAAGGACAAGGCATTATATCAATGCAAGTTCTTTCTCAAAAATCAAACTAAAATGCGAGCAATAATATGCTGACGGATTCCAAAGCAGTCAAGAATATTCAGGGTGAGACCAGGGAAATAAAAAGCAGCACGGAGATGTGTGAGCTCGCCAAGCCTGACCCAATCAAGGACAGAGGGAGAGGGGGAGAATCAACCGTCAAAAGAGGTGACATACAGAGCTGGAAAAAGAAAGACTTGCATTTATATAGCGCCTTCCACGACCACCGGACGTCCCAAAGCGCTTTACAGCCAATGAAGTACTTTTGAAGTGCAGTCACTGTTGTAACACAGGAAATGCGGCAACCAATTTGTGCACAGCAAGCTCCCACAAACAGCAATGTGATAATGATTGAAGGATAAATATTGGCCCCAGGATACTGGAGATAACTCCCCTGCTCTTCTTCAAACTAGTGCCATGGGATCTTTTACGTCCACCTGAGAGAACAGGCGGGGCCTCGGTTTAACGTCTCATCTGAAAGACGGCACCTCTGACAGTGCAGCGCTCCCTCAGCACTACACTGGAGTGTCAGCCTAGAGTATGGGCTGACCCTAGGCTGACATAGAAACATAGAAACATAGAAAAATAGGTGCAGGAGTAGGCCATTCGGCCCTTCGAGCCTGCACCGCCATTCAATGAGATCATGGCTGATCATTCCTTCAGTACCCCTTTCCTGCTTTCTCTCCATACCCCTTGATCCCCTTAACTGTAACATACACACATACACAGACACAGACACAGACACACACACACATGTATACACACAGATAGAGACACACACACACACGTGTATACACACAGATAGACACACACACACAAAGACATGTGTATGCACACAGATAGACACACACGCACGCACACACACACACACACACACACACGTAAATACACACAGATAGACATGCACACACACACACGTAAATACGCAGATAGACACACACACACTCAGATCATCATCATAGGCAGTCCCTCGGAATCGAGGAAGACTTGCTTCCACTCTAAAAATGAGTCCTTAGGTGGCTGAACAGTCCAATATGAGAACCACAGTCCCTGTCACAGGTGGGACAGATAGTCATTGAGGGAAGGGGTGGGTGGGACGGGTTTGCCGCACGCTTTTTCCGCTGCCTGCGCTTGATTTCTGCATGCTCTCGGCGATGAGACTCGAGGTGCCCAGCGCCCTCCCGGATGCACTTCCTCCACTTAGGGCGGTCTTTGGCCAGGGACTCCCAGGTGTCGGTGGGGATGCTGCACTTTATCAGGGAGGCTTTGAGGGTGTCCCCTGTAACGTTTCCTCTGCCCACCTTTGGCGCGTTTGCCATGAGGGAGTTACGAGTAGAGCGCTTGCTTTAGGAGTCTCGTGTCTGGCATGCGGACAATGTGGCTTGCCCAGCGAAGCTGATCGAGTGTGGTCCGTGCTTCAATGCTGGGGATGTTGGCCTGAATGAGGACACTAACGTTGGTGCGTCTGTCCTCCCAGGGGATTTGTAGGATCTTGCGGCCCTGGACAACGTGGACAATTTCCCATAACTCAGGACCCTCTTATCAGACAAGAACAGACATTGATGACGAGATCCAACACCGCCTCCAGTGCACCACTGCAGCCTTCGGCCGCCTGAGGAAAAGAGTGTTTGAAGACCAGGCCCTCAAATCTTCCACCAAGCTCATGGTCTACAGGGCTGTAGTAATACCCGCCTTCCTGTGTGGCTCAAAGACGTGGACCATGTACAGTAGACACCTCAGGTTGCTGGAGAAATACCACCAGCGATGTCTCTGCAAGATCCACTCAGATAGGCGCACACACACACACACACACACACGTAAATACACACAGATAGACATACACACACACACACACACACACACACATGTATACACACAGATAGGCACACACACACACACACATGTATACACACAGATAGGCACACACACACATGTATACACACACACACACACGTAAATACACACAGATAGTATAGTATTAGGCAGTCCCTCGAAACGAGGATGACTTACTTCCATACCTAAAACAGATGAGTTCACAGGTGTTTCAATGAAGGACCTAATATTCCAGATCCCGAACTACATCCTGAAGGGTGGAAGATGCCTGTGCGTGGATTTTTTTAACGTGGGGTGGCCGTTGCACACCAGCCACCACACGGGCCTGACAGAGCTAGGTCTTGGTCCAGTGGAAAGGGTTATCCAGGACGACTGGAGACCAGCTCTGCTGCACAGACCTAGTGCGCACATATCGCAGTGTGGGCTGGGCCCGTGCTGCCCCTGGGCCCTCGCCTCTCCTGGGCCACGATCATGTCCCTCTTCAATCTCTCACTGCTCCTCAACCCCGACCCCCCCGCTCCTCGACCCCTCCTGCTCCTTGACCCCGACCCCCCCGCTCCCCGACCCCCCACATCCCGACCCCCCCACTCCTCGACCCCCCCCGTACCTTGACCCCTCCTGCTCCTTGACCCAGACCCCCCCGCTCCTTGACCCCCCACTCCCCGCCCCCCCCGCTTCTCAACCCCCCGCTCCTCGACCCCAAACCCTCCGCTCCTCGACACCCCCCGCTTCTCGACTCCCCGCTCCCCGACCCCCCACATCTCGACCCCCCCACTCCTCGACCCCCCCCACTCCTCGACTCCTCCTGCTCCTTGACCCAGACCCTCCCGCTCCTTGACCCCCCGCTCCCCGATCCCCCCCGCTTCTCAATCCCCCCGCTCCTCGGCACCGACCCCCCACTCCTCGACCCCCCCGCTCCTTGACTCCCCCGCTCCTCGACACCCCCCACTCCTCGACCCCCCCCCACTCCTCGACCCCTCCTGCTCCTTGACCCAGACCCCCCCGCTCCTTGACTCCCCGCTCCTCGACCTCCGACCCCCACCCACTCCTAACCCCCCCACTACTCGACCCCCCCCAGCTCCTCGACCCCTCCTCACCCCCACTCCTCAACCCTGACCTCCCCGCTCCTTGACTCTAACCTGGCCCCGAACGTTCGCCACTCCCCTGCTGCACCTGGCTCCCGACCCCGCCGATGGTCCCGCCCACGCTCCAATTGGCGACATGGATTTTGGTGACATCAGTCCAGTCGCCCTCCTCGAATCCGTCGCCCTCCCTGCAGAGGCTGGCTCCAGCTCTTTTATATCCCCAACCTGCTGATAGTGTTCTCTTGCAGGTCGTTACACACACGTGTTTACACACAGATAGATACACACACACACACACATGTATACACACAGATAGACACACAAACACACATGTATACACACAGATAGACACACACATGTGTATACACACAGATAGACACGCATACACATGTGTATACACACAGATAGACACACACACACACACACGTGTATACACACAGATAGACACGCATACACACGTGTATACACACAGATAGACACACACACACATGTATATACACAGATAGACACGCACATACACACGTGTATCATCATCATAGGCAGTCCCTCAGAATGGAGGAAGACTTGCTTCCACTCTTAACTTGAGTCCTTAGGTGACTGAACAGTCTAATATGAGAACCAAGTGTCTGTCACAGGTGGGGCAGGTAGTCGTTGAGGGAAGGGGTGGGTGGGACTGGTTTGCCGCATGCTTCATCCGCTGCCTGTGCTTGGTTTCTGCATGCTCTCAGCGACGAGACTCGAGGTGCTCAGCGCCCTCCCGGATGTGCTTTCTCCACTTAGAGCGGTCTTTGGCCAGGGTCTCTCAAGTGTCAGTGGGGATGTTGCACTTTATCAGGAAGGCTTTAAGGGTGCCCTTGTAACGTTTCCTCTGCCCACCTTTGGCTCATTTGCCGTGAAGGAGTTCCGAGTAGAGCGCTTGCTTTGGGAGTCTCGTGTCTGGCATGCGAACTATGTGGCCCGCCCAGCGGAGCTGATCAAGTGTGGTCAGTGCTTCAATGCTGGGGATGTTGGTCTGGTCGAGGACACTAGTGTTGGTGCGTCTGTCCTCCCGGGGGATTTGTAGGATCTTGCAGAGACATTGTTTGTTGGTATTTCTCCAGCGACTTGAGGTGTCTACTGTATATGGTCCGTGTCTCTGAGCCATACAGGAGGGCGGGTATTACTACAGCCCTGTAGACCATGAGCTTGGTGGTAGATTTGAGGGCCTGGTCTTCAAACACTCTTTTCCTCGGCCGAAGGCTGCACTGGCGCACTGGAGACGGTATTGGATCTCGTCGTAACTGCTTGCTCTTATTGATAGGAAGCTCCCGAGATATGGGAAGTGGTCCCCGGTGTCCAGGGCCACGCCGTGGATCTTGATGACTGGGGGGCAGTGCTGTGCGCCGAGGACAGGCTGGTGGAGGACCTTTGTCTTACGGATGTTTAGCGTAAGGCCCATGCTTTCGTACGCCTCAGTAAATACATCGATTATGTCCTGGAGTTCAGCCTCTGTGTGCGCACAGACGCAGGCGTCGTCTGCATTCTGTAGCTCGACGACAGAGGTTGGGGTGGTCTTGGACCTGGCCTGGAGACGGCGAAGGTTGAACAGCTTCCCACCGGTTCTGTAGTTTAGTTCCACTCCAGAGGGAAGTTTGTTGAGTGTGAGGTGGAGCATGGCAGTGAGGAAGATTGAGAAGAAGGTTGGGGCGATGACGCAGCCCTGCTTCACCCCGGTCCGGACGTGGATTGGGTCTGTAATGGATCCATTGGTAAGGATCACGGCCTGCATGTCATCGTGGAGCAGGCGGAGGTGACGAACGTTTGGGGGCATCCAAAACGGAGGAGGACGCTCCATAGACCCTCGCGGTTGACGGTGTCAAAGGCCTTTGTAAGGTCGAAGAAGGCCATGTATAAGGGCTGGCGCTGCTCCCTGCATTTTTCCTGCAGTTGTTGCGCTGCAAAAATCATGTCCGTTTTGCCCCGTAGGGGACGAAATCCGCACTGTGACTCCGGGAGGAGCTCCTCAGCCACGGGGAGAAGACGGTTGAGGAGAACTCTAGCGACAACTTTCCCAGTGGCTGATAGCAGGGAGATTCCTCTGTAGTTACCGCAGTCGGACTTGTCCCCTTTTTAAAGATGGTCACAATCACTGCATCTCTGAGATCTCCCGGCATGCTCTGCTCCCTCCAGATGAGAGAGACGAGGTCATGTATCCGTGCCAACAGCGCCTCTCCGCCATACTTTAGTGTCTCAGCAGGAATTCCATCTGCTCCAGTAGCCTTGTTATTCATGAGCTGCTTTATGGCTTTTTTTACTCGTACAACGTTGGGGTTTTACTGAGTTGGTGGCAGGTCGCATGCTGCGGGATGGAGTCGAGAACACTTGAGTCAAAGGCAGAGTCTCGATTGAGGAGATCTTCGAAGTGTTCCTTCCAGTGGGCCCTGACAGCCTCAGTGTCCTTAATGAGTGTTTTCCTGTTCTTGGCCAGCAGTGGGGTGGGGCCTTGGGAGTTTGGACCGTAGGTGGCCTTGACTGCGATGAAGAATCCTCGCACATCATGGCTGTCGGCCAGCTGTTGTATCGCCTGTGCTTTCTCCATCCATCACCTGTTCTTTCGGTCCCAGGTTTTTTGTTGGACCTCAATGCTGTAATGCTGCTTTGCAGTTCCCGAGTTGGGTTGTTGTTTAAGGCTCAGAAATGTTTTGTGCTTGCGATCTATTAGTTCTTGGATCTCCTGATCATTTTCATCGAACCAGTCCTGGTGTTTCCTGCTTGAGTGACCGAGCGTCTCTTTGCAGGCACTGGTTATGGAGGCCTGGAGGGCAGACCAAGTGCTGTGGGCATTCTGCATCTCAGGGTCATCAAGGCACATCAGGTTAGCTGTGAGACACTGATAGTACAGGGCTCTCTTAGCTGGGTCCTTAAGTGCCCCAGCATGACTTATTTGCGGCACTGCTTCTGCTGCCCCCTCCGCTTTGGGGCAATGTTAATGTCGATGATGGATCGGATTAGGCAGTGGTCCATCCAGCAGTCGTCAGCTCCTGTCATGGCGCGGGTGATGCGCACATCCTTGCAATCCCTGGCTCGGACGATGACATCATCGAGCAGGTGCCAGTGTCTGGAGCGAGGGTGTTGCCACAATGGCTTGTATTTGTCCCTCTGGCAGAACAAGGTGTCGGTGATGAGAAGTTCATGTTCTAGGCATTTTGGCAGGAGTAGGGTACCGCTGGAGTTGGCTTTCCCTCTCTGCCAATCACGCCTCCCCAGAGAGCTGTGTCCTTGTCGACCCTGGCGTTGAAGTCGCCCAGGAGGATCAGTTTGTCGCCCGCGGGGACGCGGGACAGGGATTTTTTGAGGCTGGAGTAAAAACCCTCTTTGGTCTCATCCGTTGCATCGAGTGTTGGGGCGTATGCACTGATGACTGAGGTGCATTGGTTCCGGGATAGGGTGAGTCGAAGAGTCATGAGGTGTTCGTTAACCCCGCAGGGGGAGTCTTTGAGGCGGTCGACCAGCTCATTTTTGATAGCGAAGCCGACTCCGTTAAGGCGGCGTTCTTCCTCTGGTTTCCCTTTCCAGAAGGTGGTGTAACCTCCACCTTGTTCCTTGAGCTGGCCTTCCCCTGCCCGCTGGGTCTCGCTTAGGGCGGCGATGTCGACTCGAAGCATCTAAGTTCCCGGGCAACTATGGCGGTGCGGCGTTCCGGCCTGTTGCTGTTGGAGTTGTCCATGAGGGTCCTGACGTTCCAGATCCCGAACTTCATGTTAACGAAGTGGAAGATGCCTGTGTGTGAGTTCTTTTAACGTGGGGTGGCCGTTGCACACCGACAACCACACGGGCTTAGCTGAGCAAGGTCTTGGTCCAGTGGCAAGGGGGTCCAAGATGCCTGGAGACCAGGCACTGCTGTATGGGTCTAATTGCCTACGGCAAGGTGTTGGCCGTAAGCTCGGCGCTGAGTGGCGTCCTTGATGGTAGGTGGTGGAGGCTTGGTTGGGGGCAGGCATTGGGAGGGTCAGTGGCCCACTGGGGTTCAGAGTGGGAGGTCAGGGGGGTCACAGCTATGGTACTCACCACGTGCTGGAGGAAGAGAAGAGGAAAGGTCACCATGTGGGGAAGGAGAGGTCCAGTCGTCATGTCGTCGCTGAGGAGGAGGTCATCTGTCAGTGCAGGAGGTCCAGCCATCGTCGGGGAGGAGAGGCCCATCTGCCGCCGCTGGAGCTGTTCCGATCGGCAGGTCCAGGCTGTCGTCGCAGGAGGCCCCGGTCGACACCGCAGGGGTCCCGGTTGCCAATGGGTGGTGTGGTGGGAAGCCTAGGTAGGCCCGAGCTAGTGTGGGGTTGGGTTTAGAGTGATGGTATACACACAGATAGACACACACACACACACACGTGTATACACACGGATAAACACACACACACACGTGTATACACAGATAGACACACACACACACACATATATACACGCGGATAAACACGCACACACGTGTAGACACACACACGTGTATGCACAGATAGACACACACGTGTATACACACACATAGACACACACACACACACACACACGTGTATACACACATACACACACACAGACACACACATGTGTATACACACACACACGTGTATACACACAGGTAGACACACACACACATGTGTATACACACACACAATTATCCCGCAGCCATCAATGGACAGTCGTCAGGAATGAGAACTCTGGCTGATTTTTTGCTGTTCTACAGCCCAGGGGCGCTGAGATCAATCTCAGACTCAGCCTGGGTTCATGCTGCTTTCTGTAGTTCAGTCAAACATGGTGTAAGTATGCAGTTAGCCGGGAGGACAACTGCCCTGCTCAGGACACCGGGGAGAACTCCCCTGCTCTTCTTCAAAATAGTGCCATGGGATCTTTTGTGTCCACCTGAGAGAGCAGACGAGGCCTCGGTTTAACGTCTCATCTGAAAGATGGCACCTCCGACAATGCGGCACTCCCTCAGTACTGCACTGGGAGTGTCAGCCGAGATTTATGTACTCAAGTGTCTGGAGTGGGACTTGAACCCACAACCTTCTGACTCAGAGGCGAGTGTGCTACCCACTGAGCCACAGTTGATAGGGAAGCAAAGTCCAATAGTCACAGGCCTATTGGGAACTGTGGGGGTGGCAACAGGGTGGGGGGTCCCTAAAATACCAAATACCAACTGTTGAGATCGTAAATGCGCACTCTGTCCCAAAAGTGTATCTGTGCTACCTATTGTGTTAAATAATGCATCCAAGCAACAAGGCATAGGGCTCAATTTTTCCCAAAGCTTTTTTTTGGCACACTTGAACATAAGAACATAAGAAATAGGAACAGGAGTAGACCAAACAGCCCCTCGAGCCTGCTTCGCCATTTAATACAATCACGGCTGATCTGATCATGGACTCAGCTCCACTTCCCTGCCCGCTCCCCAGAACCCCTTATCCCCTTATCGTTTCAGAAACTGTCTATTTCTGTCTTAAATTTATTCAATGACCCAGCTTCCACAGCTCTCTGAGGCAACGAATTCCACAGATTTACAACCCTCTGAGAGAAGAAATTTCTCCTCATCTCAGTTTTAAATGGGCGGCCCCTTATTCTAAGATTATGCCCTCTAGTTCTAGTCTCCCCCATCAGGGAAACATCCACCTTGTCAAGCCCCCTCATAATCTTATACGTTTCGATAAGATCACCTCTCATTCTTCTGAATTCCAATGAGTAGAGGCCCAACCTACTCAACCTTTCCTCATAAGTCAACCCCCTCATCCCTGGAATCAACCGAGTGAACCTTCTCTGAACTGCCTCCAAAGCAAGTATATCCTTTCGTAAATATGCACGCAGTATTCCAGGTGTGGCCTCACCAATATCTTACATAGCTGTAGCAAGACTTCTCTGCTTTTATACTCCTTTTATACTCCATCCCCTTTGCAATAAAAGCCAAGATACCATTGGCCTTCCTGATCACTTGCTGTACCTGCATACTAACCTTTTGTGTTTAATGCACAAGTACCCCCAGGTCCCGCTGTACTGCAGCACTTCACAATCTTTCTCCATTTAAATAATAACTTGCTCTTTGATTTTGTTTCTGCCAAAGTGCATGACCTCACACTTTCCAACATTATACTCCATCTGCCATATTTTTGCCCACTCACTTAACCTGTCTATGTCCTTTTGCAGATTTTTTGTGTCCTCCTCACACATTGCTTTTTCCTCCCATCTTTGTATCGTCAGCAAACTTGGCTACATTACATGCGGTCCCTTCTTTCAAGTCATTAATATAGATTGTAAATAGTTGGGGTCCCAGTACTGATCCCTGTGGCACCCCACTAGTTACTGGTTGCCAACCAGAGAATGAACCATTTATCCCGACTCTCTGTTCTCTGTTAGTTAGCCAATCCTCTATCCATGCTAATACATCACCCCCAACCCCAGAGTTACGCCCATTTTTTGGGACCCAAGTACACCAAAAAAAATGTTCTAAGTTTCCCCGTTGGATTTCTTCATTTTCCTGTCCTTTAGTTTTGGGAGTGGAGCCTTGATCTGCGCCAAAAAGATCGGGTTGCCATGGTAACCAGGGACACAATGCGAGCTGAGACTGGAAACACAGTTCGCAACACATTAACACACATTGCATCAACTTAAAAACACTATGGGTTAGATTTTACACTTTTGTGCATATCGTCCAAAAATGGGCGTTATTTCCGGCGTGGGTGGTAAAAATGGGTTTTCAGATCGCCAGCATCTCGCCCATTCTCAAAGCACGATGGGCTAGAACCTCCACTTTTTTTGCATGCTTAACGCCCACTTAACACCCATTTTACCGCTGAAATGACGTATAACACCAATATATCACCCATTTTGGCACAAAATGCAAACTGGCGGACATTTTTCGGAAACATATCGCTGAGCGTTACTTTGCCCATGTCCTTGCCACCCGCCCACTTTATTGGGCGGAATCAGCAGGATGGGCGAATTCAACGCCCATATTTTCGCCCACCGTTACTTTCCGCACGGAATTAACGCCGAGATTCAATATTAACGCCCGCCCACTTTTTTTTGTCGTAAAGATCACATTTGCCGAAACTAGCGGCCATGAGATCGGCCAGCGTCAATTTCACCACCTCGCACACGTATCTCCCACAATATCGCTCACCCAAAAAAACGCACTCAAAAAGTGGAACTAACCGGAACTAATCACAGCGTTATGGTCGCCATGTTCTACATCACATGTCGCAGTGTTTAAAAGGCTGCTGTGCTTCAACCTCGGCGGAGTTCAGGTGTACTCTGCAGGTCGTTGGAGTTGATGTGAACATCTGTAAAAACATCTTGATCATACTGTGACCGATTGGAATTAAAGAGGTGCCTTCGTCGCGACATTCCTTGTTTGTGAGCAATCGGTGGAAAACAGAGAGCTATGGGGCCTGTCCTTTCTCACCTTCTCTTGATGACCACGCACATGCTGCAGACTTGGGATGGGCGAAGGTACGCTCCACAGCATTATGTGCCCAATGAAAGACGTGCCAGACTGATGAGGAGGACCAGACGTTACACACCCCGCAAGTACAAGGAGAAGCATTCTTACCTCGACTTGCCCGACACCACCTGCCTTCGGAGACTGCGCTTCCACAAAGAGTTTATCACTGAGGTATGCGAGCTCATAAGGGGAGATCTGCAGCCTGCCAGCACCATCAGTACTGCACTGTCCATTGAGGTCAAAGTCACCGCGGCACTGTCGTTCTATGCCTCGGGTTCTTTTCAGGCCACAGCTGTCGACATTGGCGGACTTTCTCAGCATGCCACACATTGCTGCATTAGACAGGTCACAGAAGCCCTGTACGCATGCAGGAGGGACTTAATCAGCTTCCCTATGACCAGGGAGGCACAGAGTGAGAGGGCTCTAGGATTCTCCAGAATTGCAAATTTCCCTAAGGTGCAGGGAGTAATAGATTGTATGCACATCGCGATGCGGGCACCTTTTCAGGATGTAGAGGTTTTCAGGAACCGCAAGGGATTCCACTCCCTGAATGTCCAGCTGGTTGTTGACCACTAGCAAATTACACTGGCAGGGAAAGCTCAATTTCCGAGCAGCATCCATGATGCTCACATCCTGCGTGAGAGCACTGTATCTGACGTGTTTAACAATCAGCCACAAGGTCAATGCTGGATGCTTGGAGACAAAGGATATGGCCTCGCCACCTGGTTGATGACCCCCCTGCGTGTCACCCACACCGAGGCCGAGAGGCAATACAATGAGAGCCACAGAGCATCTTGCAATATCATGGAGAAAACTATTGGAGTGCTGAAGCAGCACTTTAGATGCCTGGACCACTCAAGAGGCGAGCTCCAATACCACCCTGAGCACGTAGCTCAATTCGTGGTGGTGTGCTCCATGCTACACAACTTGGCAATCAGGAGGGGACAAGAATTGCCTGATGAGTCTGACAGTCCACCTCACCAGAGAGAGGAAGAGGAGGATGAGGAGGCGGACGCTGACATCGGCCCAGACAATCAGGCTGACACTGAAGCCATGCCCCCGCCCCCCTGTAGACCGCATGAAAGGGCCCATGGTGGCATGATAGCTGCAAGAGCCTTACGTCAGGAGCTCATCAATGATCGCTTTGCCTGAAAGAACGTTGGTGTTATTTACAAGGCTGACACACTGCTGGGTGTGCAGGTCATACATCAATGGTGGGCATCATCTTGGTGACAGTTAAAGTTTAAGTTGATTAAAGTTAAGTGTGATTATACCCTTTGATGTAAAGGAATCACCAGCGTGTAATGGTGCAGCTATCTGAGCCAATGCGCAACAAGGTTTTGTTAAATAAAAAACATTTAAACTGAACATTAGTCTGAAATCATTTGTATTTCTGTACAAACCAACCCTCCCCCCCCCCCACTTCTCCTCCCCATATCTACCCCTTCCCCTTCCCCTCCTGACTCCAAGCCGCCTGGCCGAGGAGGTCCTCAGAAGATCCTTCATTCGGGGGGAGATGACGGCCGACCCGCTGCTTGGACGGATACGGGAGAGGACGGTCCCGAGGTGGGAAAGTGCTCTGAGCCAGAAGCAAGATGTTGCTCCTGACTCTCCTGTGTGGTTGGCAATGAGGGTGCAGCACCTTGGAGTGCAGTGCGGTGTTCCGGGACCACTGGGAGCCCTCTGCCACCAGTGTTCCTGGCTACCAGCTCCAGGGCCTCCTCCATCCCTTCCATGTTATATCTTATTTGTTGGACAAAAACTCGGTGCCAACTATGTTCTTGGTGCTGAGTGGGATTTTTGCTACTGGTGAATCTCCCTCGTGCCTCCCACATCATCGTCATAGGCAGTCCCTCGGAATCGAGGAAGACTTGCTTCCACTCCCAAAGTGAGTTCTTTGATGGCTGAACAGTTCGATATGAGAGCCACAAATCCTGTCACAGGTGGGACAGACATTTGTCAGGGGAAGGGGTGGGTGGGACTGGTTTGCCGCGCGCTCCTTCCGCTGCCTGCGCCTGACCTCTTCATGCTCTTTGCATTGAGACTCGAAGAGCTCGTTTACCATGAAGGAGCTCCGCATAAAGCATTTGCTTCGGGAGTCTCGTATCTGGCATGCGAACTATGTGGCCTGCCCAGCGAAGCTGATCGAGTGTGGTCAGTGCTTCAATACTGGGGATGTTAGCCTGGTCGAGGACACTGATGTTGGTGCGTCTGTCCTCCCAGGGGATGTGCAGGTTCTTGCAGAGACATCGTTGGTGATATATCTCCAGCGACTTGAGGTGCCTTCTGTACATCGTCCATGCCTCAGATCCATACAGGAGGGCAGATATTACTACAGCCCTGTAGACCATGAGTTTGGTGGTAGATTTGAGGGCCTGGTCTTCAAACACTCTTTTCCTCAGACAGCCGAAGGCTGCACTGGCGCACTGGAGGCGATGTTGAATCTCCGCATCAATGTCTGCCTTTGTTGATAAGAGGCTCCCGAGGTCTGGGAAATGGTCCATGTTGTCCAGGGCCGCGCCATGGATCTTGATGATTGGAGGGCAGTGCTGTGCGACGGTGACAGGCTGGTGAAGGACCTTTGTCTTACAGATGTTAAGCGTAAGGCCCATGCTTTCATATGCCTCAGTGAATACATTGACTATATCCTGGAGTTCAGCCTCTGAATGTGCGCAGACGCAGGCGTCATCCGCATATTGCAGCTCAACGACAGAGGTTGGGGTGATCTTGGACCTAGCCTGGAGACGGCGTAGGTTAAACAGCTTCCCACTGGTTCTGTCGTTTAGTTCCACTCCAGCAGGGAGCTTGTTGACTGTGAGGTGGAGCATGGCAGCGAAAAAGATTGAGAAGAGGGTTGGAGCGATAACGCAGCCCTGTTTGACCCCGGTCCGGACGTGGATTGGGTCTGCAATGGATCCGTTGGTAAGGATCACGGCCTGCATGTCATCGTGAAGCAGGTGAAGGATGTTGACAAACTTTTGGGGGCATCCGAAACTGAGGAGGACGCTCCATAGACCCTCGCGGTTGACAGTGTCAAAGAATTTTGTAAGATCGAAAAAGGCCAAGTATAAGGGCTGGCGCTGCTCCCTGCATTTTTCCTGCAACTGGCGCGCTGCAAAGATCGTGTCTGTTGTGCCCCGCAGGGGACCAAATCCGCACTGTGACACTGGGAGGAGCTCCTCGGCCACAGGGAGAAGGCGATTGAGGAGAACTCTAGTGACAACTTTCCCAGTGGCTGATAGCAGGGAGATTCCCCTGTAGTTACCGCAGTCGGACTTGTCCTCCTTTTTAAAAATGGTCACAATCACTGCATCTCTGAGATCTCCCGGCATGCTCTCCTCCCTCCAGATGAGAGAGATGAGGTCATGTATCCGTGCCAACAGCGCCTCTCCGCCATACTTTAGCGCCTCAGCAGGGATTCCATCCGCTCCCGTAGCCTTGTTATTCTTAAGTTGTTTTATGGCTTTGCCTACCTCGCGCAACGTTGGTGTTTCACTGAGTTGGTGGCGGGTCACATGCTGCGGGATGGAATTGAGAACACTCGAGTCAAAGGCAGAGTCTCGATTGAGGCGATCTTCAAAGTGATCCTTCCATCGGGCCCTGACAGCCTCGGTGTCCTTGATGAGTGTTTCCCCGTTCTTGGCCAGGAGTGGGGTGGGGCCTTGGGTGTTTGGATCGTAGGTGGCCTTGACTGCAGTGAAGAATCCTCGCACATCATGGCTGTCGGCCAGTCGTTGTATCTCCTGTGCTTTCTCCATCCACCACCTGTTCTTTAGGTCCCGGGTTTTTTGTTGGACCTCAGCCTTGAGCCGTCTGTAATGTTGTTTTGCAGCTCCCGAGTTGGGCTGTTGCTTGAGGCTCAGAAATGCTCTGCGCTTGCGATCTATTAGTTCTTCGATCTCATGATCATTTTCATCAAACCAGTCCTGGTGTTTTCTGGTTGTGTGACCAAGTGTCTCTTCACAGGCACTGGTTATAGAGGCCTGGAGGGCAGACCAAGCGCTGTGGGCATTCAGCATCTCAGGGTCATCAAGGCACGCCAGATTGGCTGTGAGGCGCTGGCTGTATAGGGCTCTCTCAGCTGGGTCTCTAAGTGCCCCGGCATTAACTTTTTTGTGGAACTGCTTCTGCTGTTCCCTCTGCTTTGGGGCAATGCTAATGTTGATGATGGATCGGATTAGGCGGTGGTCCGTCCAGCAGTCGTCAGCTCCTGTCATGGTGCGGGTGAAGCGCACACCCTTACGATCCCTGGCTCGGACGATGACATAGTCAAGCAGGTGCCAGTGTTTGGAGCCATGATGCCTTGTATTTGTCCCTCTGGCAGAACAGGGTGTTGGCAATGAGAAGTTCGTGTTCTAGACATTTTGTCAGGAGTAGGGTACTGCTGGAATTAGCTTTCCCTACCCCCTCTCTGCCAATCACGCCTCCCCAGAGGGCTGTATCTTTGCCAACCCTGGCATTAAAATCACCCAGGAGGATCAGTTTGTCGCCCGTGGGGACACGGGAAAAGGATGTCTCGAGGTTAGAATAAAACCCCTCTTTAGCCTCATCCATTGCATCGAGTGTAGGGGCATACGCACTGATGACTGTGGCACATTGGTCCCAAGATAGGGTGATACGGAGAGTCATGAGGTGATCGTTGACCCCACAGGGGGAGCCTTTGAGGCGGTTGACCAACTCATTCTTGACGGCAAAGCCGATTCCATGAAGGCGGCGTTCTGCCTCAGATTTCCCTTTCCAGAAGAAGGTGCAACCTCCACCATGTTCCTTCAACTGGCCTTCCCCTGCCCGCCAGGTCTCGCTTAGGGCGGCGATGTCGATGTCAAAACGTCTGAGTTCCCGGGCAACTATGGCGGTGCGGCGTTCCGGCCTGTTGCTGTTGGGATTGGCCATGAGGTTCCTGGTGTTCCAGGTCCCGAACTTCATACTGACGGAGTGGAAGATGCCTGTGTGTGAGTTCTTTTAACGTGGGGTGGCTGCTGCACACCGACAACCACACGGGCTTAGCTGAACAAGGTCTTGGTCCAGTGGTAAGGGGGTCCAAGACAACTGGAGACCAGGCACAGCTCGATAAGCCGAATTGCCTACGGCGAAGTGTTGGCCACAAGCTCGGCACCGGGTA
Source organism: Pristiophorus japonicus (assembly GCF_044704955.1). Taxonomy (NCBI): domain Eukaryota; kingdom Metazoa; phylum Chordata; class Chondrichthyes; family Pristiophoridae; genus Pristiophorus; species Pristiophorus japonicus. The sequence goes on along the minus strand of NC_092010.1, from coordinate 29,196,458 downwards.
GCGCCATTGATGGTAGATGGCCCGAGGCTAGGTTGAGGGGCAGGCATTAGGAAGGTGACTTCCAAAGTTATTTTAAAAGATTAAAAGTTGATAAAAGTTCCCAATTTATTTCAAAAGTTTCTAAGAGTTGTTAAAACGTTTTAAGAAGTTTCTAAGAGTTGTTAAAAATCTAAGATGTAAATCAATAATAGATTATAAAAGTTTCCCCAATTTAAAAAGTTTCTAAAAGTTGTCAAAAGTTAAAGATGGAAGTTAATAATAAATGTTTAAAAGTATTTCGGTTGAGAGTCTAAAATGTAAGTTTTAAAAGTTATCCCAAATTGTTTAATAAGTTTAATAGTTGGCTAAAAGTTTAAAAAATTAAGAAATTAATTCAAAGTTGGTTTGAAGTATGAGACGACGCCACTCCTTGATCCCTTTAGTCGGTTCAGCGGCGGCCTTGGAGTCCTTTCGGCCGGCCCCATGTCCTCGAGTCCCTTTGGCAGGTCGTCCCGGAGTCCCCTCGGCCAGCCTGACACCCCTGCTCAGTCAGTGGCCCCGCTGGGCTGGGGCCGCTGCTCTCTCGGTGTCCCCGCCAGGAATTCTTGGAAGGCGATCTCCACCTCCAGCTGGCTAGGGGTATCGCTGACAGAAGCGGCCGGCACAGAGTCCCTTCGGTCTTTCATTGGGCACAAGACAAGCACACACCACAGCCACACACGCTTTCAGTCCCTCTCAGTTCCCTCTCTCTGGTGATTCCTTAACATCAAAGGGTATAATTACACTTAACTTCAATCAACTGTCACCAAGGTGATGCCCACCATTCATGCATGACCTGCACACCCAGCAGTGTGTCAGCCTTGTAGATAACACCAACATTCTTTCAGATAAAGCGCTCATTGATGAGCACCTGACGTAAGGCCCTTGTAGCTATCTTGCCAGGGGGGCGGGGCATTGCTTCAGCGTCAGCCTGATTGTCTGGGCCGATGTCAGCATCTGCCTCCTCATCCTCCTCTTCCTCTCTCTGGTGAGTTGGACTGTCAGACTCATCAGGCAATTCTTGTCTCCTCCTGATAGCCAAGGTGTGCAGCATGGAGCATACGACCACGAATTGAGCTACCTGCTCAGGGTGGTATTGGAGGTCGCCTCCTGAGTGGTCCAGGCATCTAAAGCGTTGCTTATGCACTCCAATGTTTTATCCACACTATTGCGAGTGGCTCTGTGGCTCTCGTTGTATCGCCTCTCGGCCTCGGTGTGGGTGTCACGCAGGGGGGTCATCAGCCAGGTGGCGAGGCCATATCCTTTGTCCCCAAGCATCCAGCATTGACCTTGTGGCTGATTGTTAAACAAGTCAGATACAGTGCTCTCACGCAGGATGTGAGCATCATGGATGCTGCTCGGAAATTTAGCATTCAGTGCCATTATAATTTGCTGGTGGTCGACAACCAGTTGAACATTCAGGGAGTGGAATCCCTTGCGGTTCCTGAAAACCGCTGCATCCTGAAAAGATGCCCGCATCGCGATGTGCGAACAGTCTATTGCTCCCTGCACCTTGGGGAAGTTTGCAATTCTGGAGAATCCTAGAGCCCTCTCACTCTATGCCTCCCTGGTCATAGGGAAGCTCAAGTCCCTCCTGCATGTGTACAGGGCTTCAGTGACCTGTCTAATGCAGCAATGTGTGGCATGCTGAGACAGACCGCAAATGTCGCCAGCTGAGGCCTGAAAAGAACCCGAGGCATAGAACGACAGTGCCGCGGTGACTTTGACCTTGATGGACAGTGCAGTACTGATGGTGCTGGCTGACAGGCTGCAGATCTTCCCTTTGAGCTGGCATACCTTAATGATAACATCTTTGTGGAAGCGCAGTCTCTGAAGGCAGGTGGTGTCATAGAAACATAGAAAATAGATGCAGGAGTAGGCCATTCGGCCCTTCTAGCCTGCACCGCCATTCAATGAGTTCATGGCTGAACATTCAACTTCAGTACCCCATTCCTGCTTTCTCGCCATACCCCTTGATCCCCCTAGTAGTAAGGACCTCATCTAACTCCTTTTTGAATATATTTAGTGAATTGGCCTCAACAACTTTCTGTGGTAGAGAATTCCATAGGTTCACCACTCTCTGGGTGAAGAAGTTCCTCCGCATCTCGGTCCTAAATGGCTTACCCCTTATCCTTAGACTGTGACCTCTGGTTCTGGACTTCCCCAACATTGGGAACATTCTTCCTGCATCTAACCTGTCTAACCCCGTCAGAATTTTAAATGTTTCTATGAGGTCCCCTCTCATTCTTCTGAACTCCAGTGAATACAAGCCCAGTTGATCTAGTCTTTCTTGATAGGTCAGTCCCGCCATCTCGGGAATCAGTCTGGTGAACCTTCGCTGCACTCCCTCAATAGCAAGAATGTTCTTCCTCAGGTTAGGAGACCAAAACTGTACACAATACTCCAGGTGTGGCCTCACCAATGCCCTGTACAACTGTAGCAACACCTCCCTGCCCCTGTACTCAAATCCCCTCGCTATGAAGGCCAACATGCCATTTGCTTTCTTAACCGCCTGCTGCACCTGCATGCCAACCTTCAATGACTGATGTACCATGACACCCAGGTCTCTTTGCACCTCCCCTTTTCCTAATCTGTCACCATTCAGATAATAGTCTGTCTCTCTGTTTTTACCACCAAAGTGGATAACCTCACATTTATCCACATTATACTTCATCTGCCATGCATTTGCCCACTCACCTAACCTATCCAAGTCGCTCTGCAGCCTCACAGCATCCTCCTCGCAGCTCACACTGCCACCCAACTTAGTGTCATCCGCAAATTTGGAGATACTACATTTAATCCCCTCGTCTAAAACATTAATGTACAATGTAAACAGCTGGGGCCCCAGCACAGAACCTTGCGGTACCCCACTAGTCACTGCCTGCCATTCTGAAAAGTACCCATTTACTCCCACTCTTTGCTTCCTGTCTGACAACCAGTTCTCAATCCATGTCAGTACACTACCCCCAATCCCATGTGCTCTAACTTTGCACATCAATCTCTTGTGTGGGACCTTGTCGAACGCCTTCTGAAAGTCCAAATATACCACATCAACTGGTTCTCCCTTGTCCACTCTACTGGAAACATCCTCAAAAAATTCCAGAAGATTTGTCAAGCATGATTTCCCTTTCACAAATCCATGCTGACTTGGACCTATCATGTCACCTCTTTCCAAATGCACTGCTATGACATCCTTAATAATTGATTCCATCATTTTACCCACTACCGATGTCAGGCTGACCGGTCTATAATTCCCTGTTTTCTCTCTCCCTCCTTTTTTGAAAAGTGGGGTTACATTGGCTACCCTCCACTCCATAGGAACTGATCCAGAGTCAATGGAATGTTGGAAAATGACTGTCAATGCATCCACTATTTCCAAGGCCACCTCCTTAAGTACTCTGGGATGCAGTCCATCAGGCTCTGGGGATTTATCGGCCTTCAATCCCATCAATTTCCCCAACACAATTTCCCGGCTAATAAGGATTTCCCTCAGTTTCTCCTCCTTACTAGACCCCCCGACCCCTTTTATAACCAGAAGGTTGTTCGTGTCCTCCTTCGTGAATACCGAACCAAAGTACTTGTTCAATTGGTCCGCCATTTCTTTGTTCCCCGTTATGACTTCCCCTGATTCTGACTGCAGGGGACCTACGTTTGTCTTTACTAACCTTTTTCTCTTTACATACCTATAGAAACTTTTGCAATCCGTCTTAATGTTCCCTGCAAGCTTCTTCTCATACTCCATTTTCCCTGCCCTAATCAAACCCTTTGTCCTCCTCTGCTGAGTTCTAAATTTCTCCCAGTCCCCAGGTTCGCTGCTATTTCTGGCCAATTTGTATGCCACTTCCTTGGCTTTAATACTATCCCTGATTTCCCTTGATAGCCACGGTTGAGCCACCTTCCCTTTTTTATTTTTATGCCAGACAGGAATGTACAATTGTTGTAGTTCATCCATGCGGTCTCTAAATGTCTGCCATTGCCCATCCACAGTCAACCCCTTAAGTATCATTCGCCAATCCATCCCAGCCAATTCACGCCTCATACCTTCAAAGTTAGCCTTCTTTAAGTTCTGGACCATGGTCTCTGAATTAACTGTTTCATTCTCCATCCCAATGCAGAATTCCACCATATTATGGTCACTCTTCCCCAAGGGGCCTCGCACAACGAGATTGCTAATTAATCCTCTCTCATTACATAACACCCAGTCTAAGATGGCCTCCCCCCTAGTTGGTTCCTCGACATATTGGTCTAAAAAACCATCCCTTATGCACTCCAGGAAATCCTCCTCCACCGTATTGCTTCCAGTTTGGTTAGCCCAATCTATGTGCATATTAAAGTCACCCATTATAACTGCTGCACCTTTATTGCACGCACCCCTAATTTCATGTTTGATGCCCTCCCCAACATCACTACTACTGTTTGGAGGTCTGTACACAACTCCCACTAACGTTTTTTGCCCTTTGGTGTTCTGCAGCTCTACCCATATAGATTCCACATCATCCAAGTTAATGTCCTTCCTAACTATTGCCTTAATCTCCTCCTTAACCAGCAATGCTACCCCACCTCCTTTTCCTTTTATTCTATCCTTCCTGAATGTTGAATACCCCTGGATGTTGAGTTCCCAGCCCTGATCATCCTGGAGCCACGTCTCCGTAATCCCAATCACATCATATTTGTTAACATCTATTTGCACAGTTAATTCATCCACCTTATTGCAGATACTCCTTGCATTAAGACACAAAGCCTTTAGGCTTGTTTTTTTTAACACCCTCTGTCCTTTTAGAATTTTGCTGTACAATGGCCCTTTTTGTTCTTTGCCTTGGGTTTCTCTGCCCTCCACTTTTCCTCATCTCCTTTCTGTCTTTTGTTTTTGCCTCCTTTTTGTTTCCCTCTATCTCCCTGCATTGGTTCCCATCCCCCTGCCATATTAGTTTAACTCCTCCCCAACAGCACTAGCAAACACTCCCCCGAGGACATTGGTTCCGATTCTGCCCAGGTGCAGACCGTCCGGATTGTACTGGTCCCACCTCCCCCAGAACCGGTTCCAATGCCCCAGGAATTTGATTCCCTCCTTGCTGCACCATTGCTCAAGCCACGTATTCATCTGCGCTATCCTGCGATTCCTACTCTGACTAGCACGTGGCACTGGTAGCAATCCTGAGATTACTACTTTTGAGGTCCTACTTTTTAATTTAGCTCCTAGCTCCTTAAATTCATTTCGTAGGACCTCATCCCTTTTTTTTTACCTATGTCATTGGTACCAACGTGCACCACGACAACTGGCTGTTCTCCCTCCCTTTTTAGAATGTCCTGCACCCACTCCGAGACATCCTTGACCCTTGCACCAGGGAGGCAACATACCATCCTGGAGTCTCGGTTGCGGCCGCAGAAACGCCTATCTATTCCCCTTACAATTGAATCCCCTATCACTATCGCTCGCCCACTCTTTTTCCTGCCCTCCTGTGCAACAGAGCCAGCCACGGTGCCATAAACTTGGCTGCTGCTGCCCTCCCCTGATGAGTCATCCCCCTCAACAGCACTCAAAGCAGTGTATCTGTTTTGCAGTAGGATGACCACAGGGGACCCCTGCACTACCTTCCTTGCACTACTCTTCCTGCTGGTCTTCCATTCCCTCGCTGGCTGTGGACCCTTCGAGGTAAGAATGCTTCTCCTTGTACTTGCGGGGGATGTAACGTTTGGTCCTCCTCGTCAGTCTGGCACGTCTTACATTGGGCACATAATGCTGTGGAGCATATCTTCGCCGATCTCGAGTCTGCAGCATGTAATTGGTCATCAAGAAAGGGTTGAGAAAGGACAGGCTCTATTGCAGTAGCTCTCGGTTTTCCACCGATTGGTCAGAAACAAGGAATGTCCTGACGAAGACACCTATTAAATTCCAATCAGTCTCAGTATGGTCAAGATGTTTGTACAGATGTTCACATCAACTCCAACGACCTCCAGAGTACATCCGAACTCCCCCGAGGTTGAAGCACAGCAGCCTTTTAAACACTGCGACATGTGATGTAGAACACGGCGACCATAACGCTGTGATTAGTTCCGGTTAATTCCACTTTTTCCGGGCGGTTTTTCAGGCGAGCGATATTGTGGGCGATGTGTGTGCGAGGGGGTGAAAGTGACGTTGGGCGATATTGTGGGCGTTGATTTCGCCCATCCTGCTGATTCCACCCAAAAAAAGTGGGCGGGCGGTATTATTTTTTCCCGCCGTTACACGTTATGGGGAAAGTAACACTCGGCGATAAGTTTCCGAAAAATGCCCATCAGTTGCCATTTTGTGGTTAAATGGCCGCTATATGGGCGTTTTACGTCATTTCAGCGGTAAAATGGATGTTAAGTGGGTGTTAAGCATGCAAAAAAAGAGGAAATTCTAGCCCATTAAAAAACATTGCTTCATAGAAACATAGAAACATAGAAAATAGGAGCAGTAGTCGGCCATTTGGCCCCTCGAGTCTGCACCACCATTCAATATGATCATGGCTGATCCTCTATCTCAACACCATATTCCCGCTTTTTCCCCATACCCCTTGATGCCTTTTGTGTCTAGAAATCTATCTATCTCCCTCTTAAATATATTCAGTGACTTGGTCTCCACAGCCTTCTGTGGTAGAGAATTCCACAGGTTCCCCACCCTCTGAGTGAAGACATTTCTCCTCATCTCGGTCCTAAATTTCCTCTCCCGTATCCTGAGACTGTGACCCCTTGTTCTAGACTTCCCAGCCCGGGGAAACATCCTCCCTGCATCCAGTCTGTCCAACCCAGTCAGAATTTTGTACGTTTCAATGAGATCCCCTCTCATTCTTCTAAACTCTAGTGAATATAGGCCTGGTCGACCCAATCTCTCCTCATACGACAGTCCTGCCATCCCAGGAATCAGTCTGGTGAACCTTCGCTGCACTCCCTCTATGGCAAGTATATCCTTTCTTAGGTAAGGAGACCAAAACTGTACACAATACTCCAGGTGCAGTCTCACCAAGGCCCTGTATAACAAGACATCCTTGCTCCTGTACTCAAATCCTCTTGCAATGAAGGCCAACATACCATTTGCCTTCCTAACTGCTTGCTGCACCTGCATGTTTGCTTTCAATGACTGGTGTGCAAGGACACCCAGGTCCCTTTGTACATCGACATTTCCCAAGCTATCACCATTTAAATAATACTCTGTCTTTATGTTTTTCCTACCAAAGTGGATAACTTCACATTTATCCACGTTATACTGCATCTGCCATGTGTTTGCCCACTCACTCAACCTATCTAAATCGCCTTGCAGCATCTTTGCATCCTCCTCACAACTCACAATACAACCTAGTTTTGTGTCGTCAGCAAACTTGGAAATATTACATTTGCTTCCCTCAACCAAATCATTTATATATTTATTGTGAATAGCTGGGGCCCATGCACTGATCCCTGTGGTACCCCACTAGTCACTGCCTGCCACCCCGAAAAAGACCCGTTTATTCCTACTCTCTGTTTCCTGTCAGTTAACCAATTTTCAATCCATGCCAATATATTACCCCCAATCCTATGTGCTTTAATTTTGCACACTAAACTCTTATGTGGGACTTTATCCAAGACCTTCTGAAAATCCAAATACACTACATCCACCGGTTCTCCCTTATCTATTTTATCAGTTACATCCTCAAAAAACTCCAGTAGGTTTGTCAAGCATGGTTTTCCTTTCATAAATCCAAAAGTTGACTTTGTTTAATACCGTTGACATTATCTAAGTGTCCCGTTATCACATCCTTTATAATACTCTAGCATTTTCCCTACTACTGATGTCAGACTAACCAGTCTGTAGTTCCCCGTTTTCTCTCTCCCTCCTTTTTTAAATAGTGGGGTTACATTTGCCACCCTCCAATCTGCAGGAACTGTTCCATAATCTATAGAATTTTGGAAGATGACAACCAATGCATCTACTATTTCCATGGCTACCTCTTTTAGTATTCTGGGATACAGATCATCAGGCCCTGGGGATTTATCTGCCTTCAGTCCCATTAGTTTCTCCAGCACTATTTTCATACTAATTAGCATTTCCTTTAATTCCTCTTGCTCACTAGACCCATGGTTCCCGAGCATTTCTGGGACGTTATTTGTGTCCTTCTCCGTGAAGACAGAACCAAAGTATTTATTTAATTGTTCTGCCATTTCCTTGTTCCCCATTATAAATTCTTCCGTTTCTGCCTGTAAAGGACCAACATTTGTCTTTACGAATCTTTTTCTTTTTACGTACTTGTAGAAACTTTTGCAGTCGGTTTTTATGTTCCTTGCAAGTTTACTCTCATACTCTATTTTTCCCCTCTTAATCAATCTCTTGGTCCTTTTTTGCTGAATTCTAAACTGCTCCCAATCCTCAGGCTTGCTACTTTTTCTGGCAACTTTGTGTAACTCCTCTTTGGATCTGATACTATCCTTAATTTCTTTTGTTAGCCATGGTTGAGCCACTTTTCCTTTTGTGTTTTTACAACAGAAAGGAATGTATAACTGTTGCAATTCATGCATTCGTTCCTCAAATGTTAGCCATTGCCTATCCACCGTCATGCCTTTTAATGAATCGTCTCAATCTATCATAGCCAATTCATTCCTCATACCTTAGTAGTTTCCTTTGTTTAGATTTAGGACCTAGTTTCGGATTGGACTACTTCACTTTCCATCTTAATAAAGCATTCAATCATGCTATAATCACTCTTCCCTAAAGGACCCCGCACAACAAGACTGTTAATTAACCCCTTCTCATTACACAATACCCAATCTAGGATAGCCTGTTCCCTAGTATGCTCCTCAACATACTGGTCTAAAAAACCATCTCGTACACACTCCAGGAATTCATCTGCCACAGTATTATTACTAATTTGGTTTGGCCAGTCTATATGTAGATTAAAGTCACCTACGATTACTGTAGTACCCTTGCTACATGCATTTCTAATTTCCTGTTGGATGCCATCCCCTGCACTACCACTACTGTTTGGAGGCCTATAGACAAATCCCACCAATGTTTTCTGCCCCTTGGTGCTCCTTAGCTCCACCCAGACTGATTCTACATCTTGATTTTCTGAGCCAGTATCCTTTCTCACTATTGCTCTGATTTCATCCTTTACTAACAACACCACACCACCCCCTCTTCCTTTTTGCCTGTCCTTCCTAAATATCTAATACCCTTAGATATTCAGTTCCCAACCCTGGTCACCCTGCAACCATGTCTCCGTAATTGCAACTATATCGTATCCGTTTACATCTATTTGTGCTGTTAATTCGTCTACCTTATTACAGATGCTTCGTGCATTCAGATACAATGCTTTTAAATTGGTCTTTTTAACATTATTAGACATATTAACATTATTTTGTACTATAGCCCTATTTGTCTTATCGCTATTTTTTCTTACCTGGACCCTATTTGCTCGTGCACCCTTGTGTAAAAACACATTAAAACACATTGCATCAACTTAAAAACACATTAAAACACATTGCATCAATTTAAAAACACATTAAAACACATTGCAGCAACTTACCTCCAATTATTAAAGTCCCCCCACACCCCCCGATGCCGATCCCCTTCTCCTATCCCAGGCCGAATAGCCTCCACCCTCCCAGTCCCCGCACCTAACTACACCCGAAAGGCTTCCCCCAACCCCCCTCTCTCTTTTGCCCCCTCTCTCTTCCCCCCCACCCCTCTCTCTGCCCCCCTCTCTCCCCCTCTCTCTCCCCCGCCCCCCTCTCTCTCCCCCTCACCACCTCCTCTCTCTCCCACCCGTCTCTCTCTATCTCCCCCCCACCTCTCTCTCTCCCCCCACTCTCTCTCCCCTCCTCTCTCTCTCCCCTGCTCCCCTCTCTCTCTCTCCCCTCGCTCTCTCTCCCCCTCTCTCTCACCTTTCCTGCTGCTACCGTCTGGGCATCTGCTGCACTTACCTGTGCTGATTTCCTTACCTACACCGATTTCTTTAAATCTCCAGAAGGTTTATCTGCAGAGGCCACATACGCTGGCCTGAGCAGAACTGGAGCAACTCTCAGCTGGCCAAACTTGTCTAAGTGGCCAGAATTGGCATAGGTGGCAGGTTACGCCCCCTTTGGCTGAAAAAAAAACGTACCTAAAAAAATGATAACGACCTGAGTTACACTGGTGCAAATTGATTGGGGAAACTGTGGGTTTTTAACTTAGGCCAAAAAAAGCAGCCTGCTCCAAAAAAACGGCACAAATCACTGGGGAAAACTGAGCCCATAGTTTTTGTCTCTCTGGACTGAGTATAACGGGCGGCCGATCCAATAACACCCATTGTGTGCCGCACCCCCAGACCAATTTCTAGGCCTCTAACTCGACACTTCCGCCTCTGAGTGGACAGAAGGAGGGCAAGTAGGATTTACTCGCAGCCAAAGGGCATGTTAGGGCCGACTGAGCAAGTCAGCACAAGCTGATCACCAGCTTCACGAAGAAGCTAAACAAAAGCGCTGGAAATCTCAGCGGGTCAGGCAGCATCTGTGGAGAGAGAAACAGAGTTAAGGTTTCAGGTCTGTGACCCTTCGTCAGAACTGGAAGAAGTTCGAGATGTAACAGGTTTTTAAGCAAGTTCAGGGGCAGGGATAGGGGGAGGGGAGGAAAGAACAAAGGGGAAGGTCTGTGATAGGGTGGAAGGCAGGAGAGATTAAACGTTGTAAATGGGAACGGCAGAATCATCAACAGCTGCCGTCTGAAAAAATCTGGGCAGAGGTTACGGTCTGAAATTGTTGAACTCGATGTTGAGTCCCGAAGGCTGTAAAATGCCTCAACGAAAGATGAGGTGCTGTTCCTCGAGCTTGCGTTGAGCTTCATTGGAACAGTGCAGGAGGCCGAGGATGGAGATATCAGAGTGGGAGTGGGAGTGGAGAATTAAAGTGACAGGCGACCGGAAGCTCAGGGTCACACTTACGGACTGAACGGAGGTGTTCCGCAAAGCGGTCACCCAATCTCAACAAGAAGCTGAGCGCCCTCAGAAACAGCCCTTGACCAGTAGCCTGAGATGTGTGGAAGCAAGTGTTTACACGGGAGGTATTCCTCAAGCTGTAGGTAACAATCCTTCACCTGGATTGGAGGCAAAATAACAGGGGAGAGCCAGACGGTGAAGGCGAATGTAATGTATTTGCTTCACGGGTTCTTTGCTTAAGAATCCATAGCAACACATTGCTATTAAGAACTAGTTGGTTTATTAACAAAGGTTTAACAATCACACGACACATTACCGGTTCATCCACCAGGCTCACAACCACCTGCCTCATTGTGGATGACCTAGACCCTACTGGCTGGGGTTTTATTGAGTCTTGTGAACATCCCGTGACTGGCTAAGCCACTCCCAACTCAACAGCTCTACAACTATTTTGGTAAAACTTTAAAATCAAGTGCCCACCAATTAACAATTGCACATTAACGGCAACCTTGTCAAATCAAATTAAATTAATATGTTGTTCCCTGTTGAAATGATGCACTCCAGTCCCTTCGGCGCCCACCTCTCGCGGAAGGCCGCGAGCGTACCGGTGGACACCGCGTGCTCCATCTCCAGGGACACCTTGGCTCGGATGTAACCGCGGAAGAGAGGCAGGCAGTTCAGGCTGAACGACCCCCTCGACCGCCCGCTGCCTGGACCGGCTGATGGCACCCTTGGCCGTGCCCAGGAGCAGTCCTACAAGGAGGCCCTCGGACCTACCCGCTCCCCTCCGCACGGGGTGCCCAAAGATCAGGAGTGTGGGACTGAAGTGCAGCCAGAAATTGAGGAGCAGCCCCTTTAAATAATGGAACAGGGGCTGCAAGCTGACACAATGTACATACACATGGAGCACAGACTCCTGACCGCAGAAATGCAACAGCTAGCTCTACAATTCTTTTGTGGGGGGGGAGCAAAATAAACATTAGATCAAGTGCCCCCCAATCTGGGGGACACTCCAACAGCTCTACAACTCTTTTGGGGGGGGGGGAACAAAATAAACGTTAGATCAAGTGCCCCCCAATCTGGGGGACACTCCAGACACTTTTAACTGCCCCTTTACCAACAGCTCTACAACTCTTTTTGGGGGGGGGAACAAAATACACGTTAGATCAAGTGCCCCCTGATCTGGGGGACACTCCAGACACTTAACTGCACCTTTTTTTTAATAGAAGTTTTCTGTTTCTTTTTTTGTTTTTTTTGTGGGGGTTTTTTGTGATTTTTTGGGGGGGCATTAAAACCATATATTTTACAAGTGCCCCCTATAAAAGGGAAGGGGGACACTAAAAAAAAAAAATCCGGCAATTTAAACAAATTAAACTTTAAAACATATAAAATCAAATTAAAATTTGGTTGCCGGGGGTGATGATGCACTCCAGTCCCTCCGGCGCCCACCTCTCGCGGAAGGCCGCGAGCGTACCGGTGGACACCGCGTGCTCCATCTCCAGGGACACCCTGGCCCGGATGTAACCGCAGAAGAGAGGCAGGCAGTCGGGCTGAACGACCCCCTCGACCGCCCGCTGCCTGGACCGGCTGATGGCCTCCTTGGCCAGGCCCAGGAGCAGTCCTACAAGGAGGCCCTCGGACCTACCCGCTCCCCTCCGCTCAGGGTGCCCAAAGATCAGGAGTGTGGGACTGAATTGCAACCAGAATTTGAGGAGCAGCCCCTTTAAATAATGGAACAGGGGCTGCAAGCTGACACAATGTACATACACATGGAGCACAGACTCCTGACCGCAGAAATGCAACAGCTAGCTCTACAAACCTGTGGGCATAGGCACAGGTGCGTACATTACAAGCACAAAATTGGGGGTGTATTTTTCTGCGGGGTAGGGTCCTAGGGCTCCTTTGGGAAACTAATTCTTTTTTACACTGAAAATGAGACATTCCGATGCAATTTTAAGCACTGTCACATTTCACAATTAATCGATTTTTAGTCTTAAAAAAACCCAATGACCTTTCGGCTCTCAACAGTCAAACATGGTCTCGAACAGGACCTTCTCCTCTTCAGTAACAACCCCAGCTCTGCAGGTGGCTGACCCAAGGCTCGAGGGAAGTGTTCATTGCAATGAATTTAATCAATTAGATTGCCTGAAAGCAGGCAGGTAATTTGCATGTCATGCAACATTCACACAGCCACTCAGTCACAGAACACTGGGATATTCCAATCGACTAATTATACTTTTGTAAAGCCTTCCTCGGACTTTCAGCGGGCTGCTAAAATTAGCAGTGCCTGTCCCAAGCACTTCTTGTTTCAAGCTGCAGGAAACCCCTCTCCATTGGAAGCACTGACAGGCGATAGATGCGAGAGTTCGAACGCTTGTCACTAACGACGTTTTTTTATTTGAATCCTGTCTGTTGTGGATGGAGAAAGACTGAACACTGTAAGCTCAAAGTAAAGTGTGACCTTAGTCTTTTATTGCAGGTCTCCAGAGTGCCTCTCCAACCTGTGAAGCCTCCTTAAATACCTGTGCTCCCAAAGGATAATGGGATCCCTTGGGACTCCAGGGGATGAGCCCTCTGGTGGCTGTACAGAGTAGATACAAGTCCACATATATAACAACAATCCCCGCCAAAGTCAACAGTGTAACTATGTACAATGTCAGTCGATCTAGGGCCCTTCTTGCCCTGGTTGATCATCTCGGTGTGAAAGCTGGTGTTGTTGAATCATTTGTTGGGCCCTCGATGGGCTGCTGGGCAGCTGGCCTTGCTGGGCTGCCTGGTGTGTTGGGCCCTGCTGGGCTGCTGTGGATGATGGGTTCTGCTTCGTGGTCAACCGTGGTGCCGGTTGCCACTGGTGTGTATGTTGGGGGATCAAAAAAGGTAGGGTCCAAGGTGGGTTCCTCAGGATAGTCCGTGAATCTGAGTTTGATTTGGTCCAAGTGTTTCCGCTGAATGAGTCCATTTGAAAGTTTGACCCGAAACACCCTGCTCCCCTCTTTGGCCACGACAGTGCCGGGAAGCCACTTGGGACCTTGTCCATAATTTAATACAAATACAGGATTATTGATTTCAATCTCACGTGACACATTTGCACTATCATGGTATGCACTTTGTTGAAGCCGCCTGCTCTCTACCTGTTCATATAGATCAGGGTGAACTAACGAGAGCCTTGTCTTCAGTGCCCTTTTCATGAGCAGTTCAGCAGGTGGGATCCCAGTGAGTGAGTGGGGTCTCATGCGGTAGTAAGCAGGACTCGGGATAGGCGAGTCTGCAGTGAGCCTTCAGTTACCCTCTTCCAGCTTTGCTTGATGGTTTGCACTGCTCTCTCTGCCTGACCATTGGACGCTGGTTTAAATGGGGCAGATGTGGCATGTTTGATCCCGTTACGGGTCATGAATTCTTTGAACTCAGCACTGGTAAAACATGGCCCGTTGTCGCTCACCAGGACATCAGGTAGGCCATGTGTGGCAAACATGGCCTGCAGGCTTTCAGTAGTGGCAGCGGACGTGCTAGCCGACATTATCTCACATTCAATCCACTTGGAGTACGCGTCTACAACCACAAGGAACATTTTACCCAAGAACAGGCCTGCATAGTCGACGTGTACCCTAGACCATGGTTTGGAGGGCCAAGACCATAAACTTAGCGGCGCCTCCCTGGGTACATTGCTTAACTGCGAGCATGTATTACATCTATGAATGCAGGACTCTAAGTCCGCATCGATATCGGGCCACCACACATGGGATCTGGCTATCGCTTTCATCATTATGATGGGTACTGTGGAGATTATTGATGAAGGTATCTCTGCCCTTCTTGGGGACCAATACTCGATTGTTCCACAGAAGGCAGTCTGCCTGTATAGACATTTCATCTTTGCGCCACTGGAACGACTTTATCTCTTCCTGCATTTCTACTGGGACACTGGACCAGCTCCCGTGAAGCACACAGCTTTTGACTAGAGATAATAAGGGGTCCTGGATTGTCCAGGTTTTGATCTGCCGGGCAGTGACAGGTGATTGCTCACTCTCGAATGCTTCCATAACCATGGCTAGATCTGCGGGCTGCACCATTTCCACCCCCGTGGTAGGCAATGGCAGCCTACTGAGAGTATCGGTGCAGTTTTCTGTGCCTGGCCTGTGGCGGATGGCATAGTTGTATGCGGACAACGTGAGCGCCCATCTCTGGATGTGAGCCGACGCGTAGGTATTCATCCCTTTACTCTCGGAGAACAGGGATATAAGTGGCTTCTGGTCAGTTTCCAATTCGAATTTTAGCCCAAACAGGTATTGATGCATTTTCTTTACCCCATAGACACATACTAACGCTTCTTTCTCAATCATGCTGTAGGCTCTCTCAGCCTTAGACAGACTCCTGGATGCATAAGCAACCGGTTGCAGTTTCCCGAAATCATTAGCTTGTTGCAATACACACCTGACGCCATATGACGACGCATCACATGCTAGTACCAAACGCTTCCGTGTATCATACAACACAAGCAATTTGTTTGAGCATAACAATTTTCTTGCTTTTACAAAGGCATTTTCTTGGCTTTTGCTCCAAACCCATTCGCCCCCTTTTCGTAGTAAGACATGTAGTGGTTCTAGCAGTGTGCTGAGACCCGGTAAGAAGTTACCAAAGTAGTTAAGGAGTCCCAGAAACGACCGCAGCTCCATCACGTTCTGTGGCCTCGGTGCGTTCTCGATTGCCTCCGTCTTCGCGTTGGTGGGCCTGATGCCGTCTGCCGCAATTCTCCTTCCCAAGAACTCCACTTCAGGCGCCAGGAAAACACACTTTGAGCATTTTAACCTGAGCCCCACACAGTTGAGTCAACTAAGAACCTCCTCCAGGTTCTGCAGATGCTCGACTGTGTTCCGACCTGTGACCAAGATGTCGTCCTGGAAGACCACGGTGTGCGGGACTGACTTCAGTAAACTTTCCATGTTTCTCTGGAATATCGCCGCCGCCGATCGGATTCCAAACGGGCATCTGTTATAAACAAAAAGACCTTTGTGCGTGTTGATGCAGGTGAGGGCCTTCGATGATTCCTCCAGTTCCTGTGTCATGTAGGCTGAAGTCAGATCCAGCTTGGTGAACATCTTTCCTCCCGCCAACTTTGCAAAGAGGTCATCGGCCTTTGGTAGTGGGTATTGGTCCTGCAGGGAGAAATTATTGATCGTTACTTTGTAATCGCCACAGATTCTGACGGTGCCGTCTCCCTTGAGGACTGGGACAATCGGACTGGCCCACTCGCTGAACTCGATCGGGGAAATGATGTCCTCTCTTTGCAGCCGGTCGAGCTCGATCTCTACTCTTTCTCTCATCATGTACGGTATTGCTCTCGCCTTGTGATGGATGGGTCGCGCCCCCGGAATTAGGTGGATCTGGGCTTTTGCTCCTTGGAATTTCCCGATGCCTGGTTCAAACAGCGAAGGAAATTTGTTTAAGACCTGGGCACACGAAGTGTCGGCAGCGGGCGACAGCGCTCGGACGTCGTCCCAGTTTCAGCGTATCTTTCCCAGCCAGCTCCTGCCGAGCAGCGTGGGACCATCGCCCGGTACCACCCAGACTGGTAGCTTGTGTAATGCTCCATCATAGGAGACCTTTACGATAGCACTGCTGATTATAGGAATCAGTTCTTTCGTGTAGGTTCTTAGTTTTGTGCGAGCTGGAGTTAAGACTGGCCTTGAGGTCTTGTTGCACCACAACCTTTCGAAAGTCTTTTTGCCCATGATGGACTGGTTTGCGCCCGTGTCCAGCTCCATTGACACTGGGAGTCCATTTAGTTCAACATTCAACATTCGTAGTGAATGTGTGCACCCCATGTACCTCTGCCTCCTCGATCTGAGCTCTGGTTCATTGTGATCCTCCGTGGATCTGTCCTCCTCTGCAACATGGTGGTTTGCAGGTTTAACAGGCTTTGAAGTTCACCTGCACACTCGTTGGAGGTGTCCCATTGTTCCACAGCCCTTGCTAACGTACCCTTTGAATCGGCATGAATGGAAACGATGATCACCCCCACAGTACCAACAAGGTATTAATGGCTTTGCATTCATCACCCTTGATGGTTGTCTCGGAGACATCTGCAGACGTGTAGCTGCAGGTATGTGTGACCTGCCCTGTACGTTACGATTCAAAAACAACATCACTTTGTTCACAGCACTTGTAGCAGCACTTGTGTGCTGAGAGATTTACTTCGTATTGTCACTGGTGGCAATGAATGCCTGGGCTATCGCTATGGCCTTACTCAAGGTTGGGGTCTCTACAGTCAAAAGTTTGCGAAGTATGGTTTCGTGGTCAATGCCAAGTACGAAAAAGTCTCTGAGCATGTGCTCCAAATTTGCAATATCCTGCAAGGCGTCTTAGCTCGGCGACTTAACTCTCCACTTCCTGGCCTTCAGACCTTTTGTAGGTGTAGAACCGATACCTCGCCATCAGAATGCTTTCCTTCAGGTTCAAATGCTCTCGGACCAGTGTGCACAAATTGTCGTACGATTTCTCCATGGTTTCACTGGAGTGAGCAGATTCTTCATGAGGCCATACGTTGGTGCCCCACAGATGGTGAGCAGGATCGCCCTTCGTTTGGCAGCGCTCTGTTCCCCATCTAGCTCATTGGCCACGAAGTATTGGTCGAGTCGCTCCACTAAAGTTTCCCAATCATCTGCCTCCGAAAATTTCTCCAGGATGCCCACTGTTCTCTGCATCTTTGGGTTTGCTATCTGTATCTCATCGCCAGTTATTGTGTATGGAGAAAGAGTCAGACTGAACACTGTGAGCTCAAAGTAAAGTGTGACCTTAGTCTTTTATTGCAGATCTCCAGAGTGCCTCTCCAACCTGTGAAGCCTCCTTAAATACCTGTGCTCCCAAGGGATTATGGGATCCCTTGGGACTCCAGGGGATGAGCTCTCTGGTGGCTGTACAGAGTAGATACAAGTATACATATGTAACGCCGTCTTTTTTAGTGGGGGGAATTGTTTAAGAGGCGACAAAACATGACCGGGAGGGGTTGGGACGTCATGGCCTCTGTGGTATTGTGTCACAATTTTAAACATAAGAACATAAGAAATAGGAGCAGGAGTAGGCCTTACGGCCCCTCGAGCCTGCTCCGCCATTTAATATGACCATCGTTGATCCGACCATGGACTCAGGTCCACTTCCCTGCCCGCTCCCCCTAACCGCTTATCCCCTTATCTCTGTCTTAAATTTATTCAATGACCCAGCTTCCACAGCTCTCTGAGGCAGCGAATTCCACAGATTTACAACCCTCTGAGAGAAGAAATTCCTCCTCATCTCAGTTTTAAATGGGTGGCCCCTTATTATAAGATCATGCCCTCTAGTTCTACTCTTCCCCCATCAGTGGAAACATCCTCTCTGCATCCACCTTGTCAAGTCCCCTCATAATCTAATATATTTCGATAAGATCACCTCTCATTCTTCTGAACTCCAATGAGTCAAGGCCCAACCTGCTCAACCTTTCCTCATAAGTCAACCCCCTCATTTCCAGAATAACCTAGTGAACCTTCTCTGAACTGCCTCCAAAAATGTTGTGGTCTATGATGTTTTACCAATAGCTTGCCTTATGCCGCTTGCAATATTGTGTGTGTACAGCAGGAGAAATTGGGCGTCTGCCTGACAGGTTAAATTATAAAATATTGATTGAGATGTGCAATATTTTAAAAAGGAGGCACACTGAAAGCAGGAAACTATAGACCAGTTAGCCTAACATCTGCCGTTGGGAAAATGCTGGAGTCCATTATTAAGGAAGCAGTAGCAGGACATTTGGAAAAAGCATGATTCAATCAAGCAGAGTCAGCATGGTTTTATGAGAGGGAAATCATGTTTGACAAATTTTCTGGAGTTCTTTGAGGATGTAACGAGCAGGGTGGATAAGGGGGAACCAGTGGATGTGGTGTATTTGGATTTCCAGAAGGCATTCGATAAGGTGCCACATCAAAGGTTTCTGCACAAGATAAAAGTTCACGGGTTTGGGGGTAATATATTAGCTTGCATAGAGGATTGGCTAACTTACAGAAAACAGAGAGTCGGGATATATGGGTCATTTTCCGGTTGGCAAGCAGTGACTCGTGGGGTGTTGCAGGGATCGGTGCTGGGTCCTCAACTATTTACAATCGATATTAATGACTTAATTGAAGGGACCGAGTGTAATGTAGCCAAGTTTGCTGATAATACAAAGATGGGTGGGAAAACAAATTGTGAGGACACAAATATCCTGCAAAGGCATATAGACCGGCTAAGTGAGTGGGCAAAAATGTGGCAGATGGAGCATAATGTGCGAAAATGTGAGGCAGAAATAATAGAATGGCAAATTATAATTTAAATGGAGAAAAATTACAAAATCCTGCAGTACAGAGGGACCTGGGGGTTCTTGTGCATGAAACACAAAAAGTTAGCATGCAGGTACAGCAAGTGATCAGGAAGGCAAATGGAATGTTGTCCTTTATTGCAAGGGGGATAGAGTATAAAAGCAGAGAAGTCCTGCTACAACTGTACAGGGTATTGGTGAGGCCACACCTGGAGTACTGCGTAGAGTTTTGGTCTCTGTATTTAAGAAAAGATATACTTGCATTGGAGGCAGTTCAGACATAGTCTCAGAATAAGGGGCCGCCGATTTAAAACTGAGATGAGGAGGAATTTCTTCTCTCAGTGGATTGTATAGTTGTGGAATTCTCTGCCCCAGAGAGCTGTGGAGGCTGGGTCATTGAATATATTTAAGGCGGAGATAGACAGATTTTTGAGCAATAAGGGAGTAAAGGGTTATGGGGAGCGGGCGGGGAAGTGGAGCTGAGTCCATGATCGGATCAGCCATGATCTTATTGAATGGCGGAGCAGGCTCGAGGGGCCAAATGGCCTACTCCTGTTGCTATTTCTTATGTTCTTATAAGTGTATTGATGAATCCATTTTAGGTGCGACTGAGTTGGGCGGGTGGGGGGTGGAACAACAACAACAACTTGTATTTATCTGGCGCCTTTAACATAGCAAAACATCCCAAGACGCTTCACAGCAGTGTTATAAGACAAAAAAAATTTGACACCGAACCACATAAGTAGAAATTAGGGCAGGTGATCAAAAGCTTGATTAAAGAGGTAGGTTTTAAGGAGTGTCTTGAAGGAGGAAAGAGAGGTAGAGAGGCGGAGAGGTTTAGGGAGGGAGTTCCAGAGCTTGGGGCCCAGGCAATAGAAGGCACGGCCACCGATGGTTGAGCGATTATAATCAGGGATGCTCAAGAGGGCAGAATTAGAGGAGCGCAGACATCTCGGGGTGGCTGTGGGGCTGGAGGAGATTACAGAGATAGGGAGGGGCGAGGGACATGGAGGGATTTGTAAACAAGGAGGGGAATTTTGAAATCGAGGCGTTGCTTAACTCGAAGCCAATGTCGGTCAGCGAGCATCGGATTTGTTTCTCAGTGGCCCAGGAGCCCCGTTTTCCACTTGGAGCCAATAAAATCGGCGTTGTGACAAGTAGCAAGGGGCGGGGGGGGGGGGTAATGACATCATCGCGTGTACCCGCGTGGCGCATCCCTGTCGTGGTGCCAGGACACCATGGTGCCAGTGCTTGGCGCGTGCACACAGGTCAAAGTGTCACAGCCGGTCCGCGCAGGCCCCGAATACAGGAACCCGCAGTGACAGGCGGCACAATAATGGTACAAAGGTGGGCGTGAGCCGTGCCCGTAGATTCCTCACCCAACGATCCGCCTGCAATGTCAAAGCAACTGGAAACTGGGTGTCAGCGGCCTAACTGCTCCGCTGACCGAGGATGATGCCTGGTGGAAAGACACCATAAGAGAGGCTTCGATAAAGCAACAAATGTCTTTGAAGAGACAAAGTAGCACAGATACAATTCTACAGTCAACTACAGAAGAGGGGGAAAGAGTTTTCGGTCTGACTACAATCAATTGTTCCCATTCCCTGAACTGCATTCGGTGTTGCGGTTTCATATTCCTGCCTCTGCACCATCAGTATGTTCCTCCAGTCTTTCCTGTGTTAATAATACATACATTCTGACATGACAGACATCATTCTGAGCCCTAAAGCTGTGTGACAATATTTTGTATCATTGTTTAATATGGAATGATGGGGAAATAAAAGGATGTCATCAGCGGTGCAGGTTCACTGTTGACTGTGTCTTCCTTCTTGGCAGCGTTCCAATATATTTTTGCAAAGGTTGCTGAGTTAAGATGAGGAAAGATTAATCAGGATGAATGTTCAGGGTGACTCACTTTTCTAGTTCTGTTTCAGTGCTGGAAACCTGGACGACTGTGCCCTTAAAGCTGAATCGTCAATCAAACCATATTCTGTATACTGTATTCGCTGCTCATGATGTGGTCTCCTCTGCATTGGGGAGACCAAACACGGATTGGGTCACTGCTTTGCGGAGCACCTCTGTTCAGTCTGCAAGGGTGACCCCGAGCTTCCAGTCGCCTGTCACTTTAATTCTCCACTCCCAACCTCTCCGTCCTTGGCCTCCTACACTGTTCCAATGAAGCTCAACGCAAGCTTGAGGAACAGCACCTCATCTTTCGTTGAGGCACTTTACAGCCTTCTGGGCTCAACATCGAGTTCAACAATTTCAGACCATAACCTCTGCCCAGATTTTTTCAGACAGCAGCTGTTGATGACTCTGCCATTCCCATTTACACCCTATCTCGGCCCATCTTTTGTTTCTTTACCTGTCCCATTACCATCTCCTTTTGCTTTTGCAATCATCCCTTTTGTCTCTCTAATCTCTCCTGCCTTCCACCCTATCACAGACCTTCCTTTTGTTCTTTCCTCCCCTCCCCTCTTTCCCAGCCCCTGTCCTTGCTTAAAACCTGTTGCATCAGAGGCTGAACTCCAAGTCATAGTCAACATCTTCACTGAGGCGTACAAAAGCGTGGGCTTTACACTAAACATCCGTAAGACAAAGGTCCTCCACCAACCTGACCCCGCCACACAGCACTGCCCCCCAGTCATCAAGATCCACGGCGCGGCCCTGGACAACGTGGACCACTTTCCATACCTTGGGAGCCTATTATCAGCACGGGCAGACATTGACAACAAGGTTCAACACCGCCTCCAGTGCGCCAGCCGCCTGAGGAAGAGAGTGTTCGAAGACCAGGCCCTCAAATCTGGCACCAAACTTATGGTCTACAGGGCTGTAGTGATACCTACTCTCCTGTATGGCTCAGAGACGTGGACTATATACAGTAGACAACTCAAATCGCTGGAGAAATACCACCAACAATGTCTCCGCAAGATCCTGCAAATCCCCTGGGAGGACAGACGCACCAATGTCAGTGTTCTTGATCAGGCCAACATCCCCAGTCCCGTGCAATAAGTTTTTAAGTCAGTTCACAGACTCCTAGGTCACCTGCATTTTCTGAGGTCTGGAGGAGTCCGTGTTTCATGTTTATGTTGAGTATGCGAGGTTGCAGTCTCTCTTCCATTGTTTGAAGGGGCTGCTCCTGAAATTCTGGTTGCACTTCAGTCCCACACTCCTGATCTTTGGGCACCCTGTGCGGAGGGGAGCGGGTAGGTCCGAGGGCCTCCTCGTAGGATTGCTCCTGGGCACGGCCAAGGGGGCCATCAGCCGGTCCAGGCAGCGGGCGGTCGAGGGGGTCGTTCAACCTGACTGCCTGCCTCTCTTCCGCGGTTACATCCGAGCCAGGGTGTCCCTGGAGATGGTGCACGCGGTGTCCACCGGTACGCTCGCGGCCTTCTGCGAGAGGTGGGCGCCGGAGGGACTGGAGTGTATCATCACCCCCGGTAACCAAATTTTAATTTGATCCAGTAATGTCAAAAGTTGAATTTGTTTAATTTGTCGGTTTTTAGTGCCCCTTTAATAAGGGGGCACTGGATTTATACTTTTACCAAAATAGTTGTGGAGCTGTTGCACTGTGAGTGGCTTAGCCAGTCATGTGATGGTGACAAGACTCAATAAAACCCCGGTTAATTGAGTTCAGGTTCTCCACGTTGAGGTATGCAGTTGTGAGCCTGGTGGATGAACTGGTAGGGTTCAGTTTGATTATTTAACCTTTGCTAATAAACCAGCTAGTTCTTTGCAGCAAATGTGTAGCTGTGAATTCTTAAGCAAAGAACCCATGAAGCAAATATGCTACACTCGGGAAGGTGGTGGTGAGCCGCCTTCTTGAATAAGTGGCTTGCTGGGCCATTTCAGAGGGCCGTTAAAAATCAACCACATTGCTTTGGGTCTGGAGTCACAAATAGGCCCAGACCGGGTAAGGACGGCAGATTTCCTTCCCTAAAGGACATTAGTGAACCAGATGGGTTTTTACAACAATCCGGTAGTTTTATGGTCAACATTACTGAAACTAGTTTCTTTTTTCCTCCAGATTTATTTCTTAACTGAATTTAAATTCCCCAGCTGCCGTGGTGGGATTTGAACTCGTGTTTGTGGATCATTAGTCCAGGCCTCTGGATTACTGATCCAGTAACAGAACCACTGTACTATCGTACTCTGAAATGTAGGAGCATATAGTACTGTGTGTGAAATTGAGGAGTATACAGTAGTGTGTGTGAGAGATTATGCATTACACAGTACTGTGAATGAGACTGAGGATTATATCGTACAGTGTGTGAGAGTTTAAGATAATACAGTGCTTTGTCTGTGTGAGATTGAGGAATATTTGATACAGATATGGGAGGGCAATGGAGGTGTCAGGCTATCATTGCAGTCAGCCCGACAAATGGCGGCCCAGTGTCCTGACCTTCTAGCTAGTGCCAGCTTTCTGAGTATTTATGTAATCACATTGATCTGTGGACAGTCTGGTAACTGAACCAATAGGTTTCAAATTCAAGGCCCACGGGCTACTGTAACTCAAACTCCCATTCTCCATCTGACTGACTATCAGTTCTTTCCAGCTGGGACACTTATTGATTGCCGCGTTGAAGGTAAGGTGATCTGTCTTGGCTGGTTGAGAAGGGCCAAAAAGAATTCCATTTTCTTTGTGTGGCTCCACCTGCTGGTCCCCGGTGGAACTGTTTTTTTAAAAAGTAGTCCTTGAGAAGATTTTGGCCCGGATTTTCCAGGGCCTGTGATGGGCGTGCGCGAAAATCCAGAACTTGCGCTCTGTCAAGTTTCTCCCCAAGGGTTCGTCCGCAGTCCATGTGCAGGAAATGGTCTTTCGCTGGCGCAGGGTTGGGCTATTTGCCCAAATGCCCACGAGACCCTTACGCCCGATGAAAAGCAGGCGTCGGGCTTCTTTTACTAGCGTAAGAGTGAAAATAAATACTAAAATAACATTTTTAAAATCATTTAAACATGCAAAAAACATTTAAAATTAGTTTAGGTTATTTTTGGCCCCTTTAAAAATGTCTATATTTGTTTTTCAAAAAATTTAATTTTTGTTTGAAATGTTGAATTAAATTGTATTTTAATTCATTTTGAACATGTGGTGATTTTTGTTTATTTAGGTTGTGTCAGAGTGTGTTTTTTATGTGGTTCCTATTAAGCTTATTGGGATTCCGTACGTAAATGGAATCCCCATAAGCATGAATGCAAATCCCCCTTTGTGATTGGTTGAGCCCGGCCCATGTGATCCCAGGGAGGCTTGCGAACCGCCTGCGTCTCTGGGATACATGGGCCTTTACATAGGCCTACGTCTGCAGGCCCAGGACTGCAGGAGTCCGAAGGCATGGAGGCACCAGGTAGGGGTGTACCTTTCTCGCAGATCGGAGGCATTTGCCTACGGGGAAGCCTCCGACCGCAATTTCAAGTCCTTTATGGCTGCCACTGACCCGACACTCCCAGCAGGGGGGAGGATGTGTGATGCTTCACGTAAGGACAGCAAAATGGCACTGTAATGTGTGCACCTGTGAGCATGCTCACAGGTTTGTGGAGCTGTTGCATTGGGAGTGGCTTAGCCAGTCACGTGATGTTCACAAGACTCAATAAAGCCCCAGCCAGTTGGGTTCATGGGATCCACGATGAGGTATGCAGTTGTGAGCCTAGTGGATGAATTGATAATGTCAGCCTCATAGGCAGTCCCTCGGAATCGAGGAAGACTTGCTTCCACTCCTAAAATGAGTCCTTTGGTGGCTGTTCAGTCCAATACGAGAGCCACAGACCCTGTCACAGGTGGGACGTCGAGAGAAGGGGTGGGTGGAACTGATTTGCCGCACGCTCCTTCCGCTGCCTGCGCCTGACCTCTTCACGCTCTCAGCGTTGAGATTCGAAGAGCTCAACACCCTCCCAGATGCACTTTCTCCACCTAGAGCGGTCTTTGGCCAGGGACTCCCAGGTGTCAGTGGTGATGGCGCACTTTACCAGCGAGGCTTTGAAGGTGTCCTTGTAACGTTTCCGCTGCTCACCTTTGGCTCGTTTGCCGTGAAGGAGCTCCGCATAGAGCAATTGCTTAGGGAGCCTCGTGTCTGGCATGCGAACTATGTGGCCTGCCCAGCGAAGCTGATCGAGTGTGGTCAGTGCTTCAATGCCTGGGCGAGGACACTGATGTTGGTGCGCCTGTCCTCCCAGGAGATTTGCAGGATGTTGCGGAGACATCGTTGGTGATAATGTGTAATGTGTAGCATGATTGTTAAACTTTTGTTAATAAACCAACTAGTTCTTCGGCCGCCTGAGGAAGAGAGTGTTCGAAGATCAGGCCCTCAAATCTGCCACCAAGCTCATGGTCTACAGGGCTGTAGTGATACCCGCCCTCCTGTATGGCTCAGAGATGTGGACCATATACAGTAGGCACCTCAAATCGCTGGAGAAATACCACCAACGATCCTGCAAATCCCCTGGGAGGACAGACACACCAACGTTAGCGTCCTCGATCAGGTCAACATCCCCAGCACCGAAGCACTGACCACAGTCGACCAGCTCCGTTGGGCTGGCCACATTGTCCGCATGCCCAACACGAGACTCCCAAAGCAAGCGTTCTACTCGGAACTCCTCCACGGCAAGCGAGCCCCAGGTGGGCAGAGGAAACGTTTCAAGGACACCCTCAAAGCCTCCCTGATAAAATGCAACATCCCCACCGACACCGGGGAATCCCTGGCCAAAGACCATCCTAAGTGGAGGAAGTGCATCCAGGAGGGCACTGAGCACCTCGAGTCTCGTCGCCGAGAGCATGCAGGAATCAAGCGCAGACAGCGGAAAGAGCGTGCGGCAAACCAGACTCCCCACCCACCCTTTCCTTCAACCACTGTGTCCCACCTGGGACAGAGACTGTAATTCCCGTATTGGACTGTTCAGTCACCTGAGAACTCACTTTTCGAGTGGAAGCAAGTCTTCCTCGATTCCGAGGGACTGCCTATGATGATGATGATGATGATGATGATATTGCTATGAATTCTTAAGCAAAGAACCCCATGAAGCAAATACATTAAGGGCAGAAACTTAGTTGAAATAGTGGCTCAGTTACCCATAGCAACTTAGAGATGAGTATCAAAACGTTATTCCGAACAAGATTCACCCTAATAAGCTTCCAGTTGCATAACATTCTCGCTCAATTAGTGCAACACAGTAAATTGCTCTTAATGTAGTTTTCATAAAGGAACCCTCATTGATTTTCTTTCCTGAAACAAGATTACTGCAAATTTAACAAACGCAGGGTGTCAAGGAAGGGTCGAGGAGATGGTTTCGTGCTTTCATTTATAATATACAGCTTTTGCAACCAGCTGAGATTCTTGTTGAACACACCATCAGAAGCTATAGGTCACAGGATGCGTGCTAATTCTGCACTTCGGGGTTCAATAGTTCCACCCGGCCAGCTTTTCCAGTGCCATCAGAACGCACAGATGAAACACAAATATTCGCAGCAAAAAGCAAACCGATACAATCAAAGGACATTGCAATTCTGTGATTTGTTTTCCAAAGGGTTCTGACGATGGCAGTGGAAGTCCAAAGTACTGCATCATGGTGTGGGAGGGTGCAGGCTTTTCTCCAACAATAACCAGCATTTATATAGCGCATTTAGCATGGTAAAACGTCCCAAGGCGCTTCACAGCAGCGTTATCAGGAAAAATTTGACACCGGGACAAAGCAGGCTGCTTGATTGGCCACCCCCATCCACCACCTTCAACATTTACTCCCATCACCACCGGCGCACCGTGGCTGCAGTGTGCACTGTAACGTATTTGCTTCACGGGTTCTTTGCTTAAGAATCCACAGCAACACATTGCTATTAAGTTGGTTGATTTGCAAAGGTTTAACAATCACACGACACATTACCAGTTCATCCACCAGGCTCATAACCACCTGCCTCATCGTGGATCCCCCAAACCCAACTGGCTGGGGTTTTATTGAGTCTTGTGAACATCACGTGACTGGCTGAGCCACTCACAACTCAACAGCTCTACCAACCCGTGAGCATGCTCACAGGTGCTTACGTTACCTGTAGCATCTACAAGGTGCAGCAACTCGCCAAGGCTTCTTCGGCAGCACCTTCCAAACCCGCGACCTCGACCACCGAGATCGACAAGGGCAGCAGGCGCATGGGAACACCGCCACCTGCACGTTCCCCTCCCAGTCACACACCATCCTGACTTGGAAATATATCGGCCATTCCTTCGTCGTCGCTGGGTCACAATCCTGGAACTCCCTCCCTAAAAAATATTTTTTCAAAACACGGACTGCGGTGGTTCAAGAAGGCGGCTCACCACCACCTTCTCAAGGGCAATTAGGGATGGGCAATAAATGCCGGCCTTGCCAGCGACACCCACATCCCAGGAACAAATTTTTTTTAAAGAGCCACATAAGGAGATATTAGGGCAGGTGACCAAAAGCTTGGTCAAAGAGGTAGATTTTAAGGAGCGTCTTAAAGGAGGAGAGAGAGGTAGAGAGGCGGAGATGTTTAGGGAGGTAATTCCAGAGCTTGGGGCCCAGGCAGCTGAAGGCACGGCCACTGATGATGGAGAGATTATAATCAGGGATGCTCAGGAGGGCAGAATTAGAGGAGCGCAGATATCTCGGGGGGTTGTGGGGCTGGGGGAGATTAGAAGTAGGGAGGGGTGAGGGCCATGGAGGGATTTGAAAACAAGGATGCTTTTCTTGGCACGGTGACTTTCGCAGTGTGGGAATTCACTCCCCTCAGCCCCGCCCGCTCTGACATCACCTGGGGCCTGATGTATCAAGGTCCTGGCTGATTTGCCTGTGACTGCACTTCCCTCCTGGAAAGCTTAGGCCAGGAGTGCACAACTAACTGGTCCTGTGCAAATTCAGGACTTCAAAATCAGCTGCAATAAAAAAAGGCAAATGCATGATTTTGACGCATAGGTTGAGATTTTGCTTGAAACTGGTTTTGAGCTGTCGGCTTGAGTGGTGGGATCAAGCCACTTTTGAACAAGCACAGAAAGCCGCCTGGGTTTTCCTAAAAAAAACACCCTTTTTTGAGTTGTGTAGAGGTGAAAATGCCCTCTGCCAAAACTACAACAGCAACACCAACTTGTATTTATATAGCGCCTTTAAAGTAGTAAAACGTCCCAAGGCACTTCACAGGAGTGTTTTAAGACAAAACAAATAAATTTGACACTGAGTCACACAAGAAGAAATTAAGGCAGGTGACTTGGTCAAAGAGGTAGGTTTTAAGGAGCGTCTTGAAGGAGGAAAGAGAGGTAGAGAGGCGGAGAGGTTTAGGGAGGGAGTTCCAGAGCTTGGGGCCCAGGCAACAGAAGGCACGGCCACCAATGGTTGAGCGATTATAATCAGGGATGCTCAGGAGGGCAGAATTAGAGGAGCGCAGACATCTCGACGGGGGTTGTGGGGCTGGAGGAGATTGCAGAGATAGGGAGGGGCGAGGCCATGGAGGGATTTGTAAACAAGGATGAGAATTTTGAAATCGAGGAGCCAACGTAGGTCAGCGAGCACAGGGGGTGATGGGTGAGCGGGACTTGGTGCGAGTTAGGACACGGGGGCAGCCAAGTTTTGGATGGCCTCAAGGTTACGTAGTAATGTGGGAGGTAATGTGGAAGGCCGGCCAGGAGTGCGTTGGAATAGTCAAGTCGAGAGGTAACCAAGGTAACATAGTACTAAAAATGGGCAATTGTGACTCGCCCCCATGGCCCAGTTGCAATCCTGAGCCACCTTTCGGAAGCGCACCGATTGAAATGAAGTGGAGAGCATGGCCAATTGGCCCCCCCCCCCCCGCCCAATATCTTCCTGCCTTTCCTCTCCGTTAGCACCTCTCGAAATCCCCGCCACTGTAAAGATGGGAGTGCTGAGCACGGGCGGGACAGGATTGGGAAGGGGAAAGGTCACAGGCGGACGATTCTGCGACACTGTTTGGGTCGGCATCCGTTTCCACGGCTGGCGAGCTGCCGTTGCCGAGCCTTCGAAGGGAGCTTTTGTGGAGCTGGCTGAAAATTCCAAGGGAGCCGTGGAGACTGAGATCATGGGTTTCCCTCTGGGAAGTCCATTGTTCCTGTGCTTTGAGGAAGAGGATGATGACGCACGCCATGGTGGAGGAAGGAAAGAGCGCGAAGGCAGGAGAGCGTGGCAGCAAACATAAAGGTAACACTCCACCCAACCCACGGCTACCCACAACCTACAGACGACAGAGGTCCTATCTGGGTAGTTCCTTTCGGCAGTGTCCGACAGTTTCCCCCCTGACACAGTGAGAGACACCACCAGCTTTTGGAACCTGGCCTGCAGACACTTTCCATCACCTTGTCACTGGCAGCGAGAATACGGAACTTATTTGCATCCAGATGCTTCCAGATGGCCTCTGGTGACATTAGGATTAAGGTGGCACTCGCCTCAGTGAAGCTGATATTTCCCTGAAGGATTTCCTTATGGTGCCACGTTGCTTGTGCATCCAATGCCTCCTGGACCCAGACCAGATGTTCCCCCCCTGTGCTGGCTTTGGAGGAAGCTATACACATGGAGGTTTTCTTTATCACTGTTCGAAGAAGCAGTGACATCTGAACTGCCCCCGTGAAGCCCAGCCCAGAGACGGGCTTAATTGGGCTCGTGGCCTGCATGAGAGCAGGTCGAATCATCCCAATTCATTCCTGAAAGCCCTGAGCTAGGTTGCTCTTCGTGGAAACTGTTTCCCACGGCAGAAGTAACAACTTTCCTTTGAACATCTCCAACGACTTGAGGCTGCACAATCCGCCAACACCCATTTTGCGGTACAGGCTGAATCTCCCTTATCCAGAACCACCCCTCGTCCGGCACCATTCCCAACCACCGGGTGGCGCCTGTGCAGAGCTCCGACATGAACAAATTGAAGTCCTTCCTCGCTGCCGACTCCCGCAATCGCTGGCCTGACCCCGCGATCCCCTCCCGCCCCCCCCGCCACCCCACTCCCCACTCCCCCATGATCTCTCTGCCGCACTTCCAGCCCCAAGCCAGCCAGCCCCGATATCCCCTTGCTCAGTACCTGTACCATCCAATTTAACGTGACCTCCCCTCGTCCAGAAAAATCCCTTATCCGGAACAGGCCAGGTCCCAAGGGTTCCGGATAAGGGAGGTTCAACCTGTACCGCCAAAGTCAAATTTCACTCCAATCTGTTTTCAGCGGTGTTGGCTGAGGTTGAGAGAAAGATGTGGGTTCCAGTCCCACTTCAGAGACTTGAGCACAAAAATCTAGACTGACACTCCAGTGCAGTGCTGAGGGAGTGCTGCGCTGTAGGAGGTGCCGTCTTTCGGATGAGACGTTAAACCGAGGCCCCGTCTCCCCTCTCCGGTGATCCCATGACACTGTTTCGAAGAAGAGCAGGGGAGTTCTCCCCGGTGCCCTGGCCAATATTTATCCCTCAACCAACATAACAAAAGCAGATTATCTGGTCATTTATCACATTGCTGTGTGTGGGAGCTTGCTATGTGCAAATTGGCTGCCGCGTTTCTCACATTACA
The DNA here is from genome assembly GCF_044704955.1 of Pristiophorus japonicus. Lineage (NCBI taxonomy): Eukaryota > Metazoa > Chordata > Chondrichthyes > Pristiophoridae > Pristiophorus > Pristiophorus japonicus. The sequence continues at coordinate 29,165,723 of NC_092010.1, read as the reverse complement.
ACAGTGACTGCACTCCAAAAGTACTTCATTGGCTGTAAAGCGCTTTGGGACGTCCTGAGGTCATGAAAGGCGCTATATAAATGCAAGTCTTTCTTTTTTTTATACAGATTGCCCAGGACACTGGGGATAACTCTTCTTCGAACAGTGCCGTGGAATCTTTTACATCCGCCCAGCAGAGCAGACTGGACCTCGGTTTAACGTCTCATCCGAAAGGCGGCACCTTCAACAGTGCAGCACTCCCTCAGTGCAGCACTGAAGCGTCAGCCTGGATTATGTGCTCAAGTCTCTGGAGTGGGGCTTAAACCCACAATCTTCTGAGTCAGCTGTGCTAGCCACTGAGGCACGGCTGACACTGGAATAACCTGCACAGTGCATACTGCAGAAGAACTGACCTGGGTTTGTGTATACTCATGGAAGAGAAACCCAATTCATACAGAAGATGATGGACACTGCAGCCCCTGTCCCTCCGAGATGATAACTGAACAGTGGCCTCAATTTGGAAACAACTTGCTTCTTCATTCATTAAAATTCTCCGTAAGTATGTGATTCAATTATAGCTATGAAAAAAAAGCTATTTTAATGTATTTGTTAGCACAGTCATGGATACCCACACTTTAAAAATTATATTGAGCTATTGAATGAAAATTATGTTTTTCACACAGCCAAAATGATAGTCCCAGAAAAGCAAATTCAACTGTGCCCGTACCATTTTAAAACAAGCTTTACAAAGAAATAGTGTCGTGTCAGGAACAGCAGAAAAGTCAGGCAAGAGAAGGGGCTTCTCATCCCACGAACCGGGGTAGAGGATGAGTATTGTCACAAGAAGAACAAAGGCAGACGCTGGAAGAGATTTTTCACATAGAGGGCTATTCAAACGTGAAATGTTTTGCCACAAGTGGCTATTGAGACAAGGACTGTAACATCATTTAAGAGCCAATTGGATAAGTATCTGAAAAGGAAAAATATAAAAGCGCATGCAGAAAGGGAAATGAGATTAGATTGCTCTGGTTGAAGAGTCAGCACCCGCACAGGCCTAATCGGCGAACTGGTTTCCTTTTGTGCTGTAATAGTTGTGATTTGATTCATCCATCGAGACTGATCCTTTTGGTACATTAACTCTCCCATCATCACATCTAATTGTATTTTAACTAACCCCAATGTTTTAACTCTATTACCTAAGATTGGTGGATTATTCCAAATGATTAAGCACTCTCTGAATGAAGAATGGCTCGGTGGCATAACATTGTGAACAAAATGCAGCCGCTTCCACTTTAAATTGTGCCCTTGGGCGCTCAGTAAGTTGACCACACAGGTATTTTGAATTATCCGGCCTTTGGGAAATTCCAGTGAATAAATATTCCGAGAGGGCCAAGTATTTGGAACAATCTACCCAGCGAGGTAACAATCTCCACATGTAAACAGCATAGAAACATAGAAAATAGGTGCAGGAGTAGGCCATTCGGCCCTTTGAGCCTGCAAGACCATTCAATAAGTTCATCCACCTCAGTACCCCTTTCCTGCTTTCTCTCCATACCCCTTGATCCCTTTAGCCGTAAGGGCCATATCTAACTCCTTCTTGAATATATCCAATGAACTGGCATCAACAACTCTCTGCGGTAGGGAATTCCACAGGTTAACAACTCTCTGAGTGAAGAAGTTTCTCCTCATCTCAGTCCTAAATGGCTTACCCCTTATCCTTAGACTGTGTCCCGGTTCTGGACTTCCCCAACATCGGGAACATGCTTCCTGCATCTAACCTGTCCAGTCCCGTCAGAATTTTATATGTTTCTATGAGATCCCCTCTCATCCTTCTAAATTCCAGTGAATACAGGCCCAGTTGATCCAGTCTCTCCTCATATGTCAGTCCTGCCATCCTGGGAATCAGTCTGGTGAACCTTCGCTGCACTCCCTCAATAGCAAGAATGTCCTTCCTCAGATTAGGAGACCAAAACTGAACACAATATTCCAACTGAGGCCTCACCAAGGCCCTTACAACTGCAGTAAAACCTCCCTGTTCCTATACTGAAATCATCTCGCTATGAAGGCCAACATACCATTTGCCTTCTTCACCGCCTGCTGTACCTGCATGCCAACTTTCAATGACTGATGTACCATGACACCCAGGTCTCGTTGCACCTCCCCTTTTCCCAATCTGCCGCCATTCAGAAAATATTCTGCCTTCGTGTTTTTGCCCCCAAAATGGATAACCTCACATTTATCCACATTATGCTGCATCTGCCATGCATTTGCCACTCACCTAACCTGTCCAAGTCACCCTGCAGCCTCTTAGCGTCCTCCTCACAGCTCACATCGCCACCCAGCTTAGTGTCATCTGCAAACCTGGAGATATTATACTCAATTCCTTCATCTAAATCATAAATGTATATTGTTAATAGCTGGGGTCCCAGCACTGAGCCCTGCGGCACCCCACTAGTCACTGCCTGCCATTCTGAAAAGGACCCGTTTATCCCGACTCTCTGCTTCCTGTCTGCCAACCAGTTCTCTATCCACGTCAGTACATTACCCCCAATACCATGTGCTTTGATTTTGCACACCAATCTCTTGTGTGGGACCTTGTCAAAAGCCTTTTGAAAGTCCAAATACACCACATCTACTGGTTCTCCCTTGTCCACTCTACTAGTTACATCCTCAAAAAATTCCAGAAGATTTGTCAAGCATGATTTCCCTTTCATAAATCCATGCTGACTTGGACCGATCCGGTCACTGCTTTCCAAATGCGCTGCTATTTCATCTTTAATAATTGATTCCAACATTTTCCCCACTACTGATGTCAGGCTAACCGGTCTATAATTACCCGTTTTCTCTCTCCCTCCCTTTTTAAAAAGTGGTGTTACATTCGCTACCCTCCAGTCCATAGGAACTGATCCAGAGTCGGTAGACTGTTTGAAAATGATCACCAATGCATCCACTATTTCTTGGGCTACTTCTTTAAGTACTCTGGGATGCAGACTATCAGGCCCCGAGGATTTATCGGCCTTCAATCCCATCAATTCTCGAACACAATTTCCCACCTAATAAGGATTTCCTTCAGTTCCTCCTTCTCGCTAGACCCTCGGTCCCCCAGTATTTCCGGAAGGTTATTTGTGTCTTTCTTCGTGAAGACAGAACCAAAGTATTTGTTCAGCTGGTCTGCCATTTCTTTGTTCCCCATTATAAATTCACCTGAATCTGACTGCAAGGGACCTACGTTTGTTTTCACTAATCTTTTTCTCTTCACATATCTATAGAAGCTTTTGCAGTCAGTTTGTATGTTCCCGGTAAGCTTCCTCTCATACTCTATTTTCCCCCTCCTAATTAAACCCTTTGTCCACCTCTGCTGAATTCTAAATTTTTCCCAGTCCTCCAGTTTGCTGCTTTTTCTGGCCAATTTATATGCCTCTTCCTTGGATTTAACACTATCCTTAATTTCCCTTGTTAGCCACGGTTGAGCCACCTTCCCCGTTTTATTTTTACTCCAGACAGAGATGTACAATTGTTGAAGTTCATCCATGTGATCTTTAAATGTTTGTCATTGCCTATCCACTGTCAACCCTTTAAGTATCATTTGCCAGTCTATTCTAGCCAATTCACGTCTCATACCATTGAAGTTACCTTTCCTTAAGTTCAGGACCCGAGTCTCTGAATTAACTGTGTCACTCTCCATCTTAATAAAGAATTCTACCATATTATGGTCACTCTTCCCCAAGGGGCCTCGCACAACGAGATTGCTAATTAGTCCTTTCTCATTACACATCACCCAGTCTAGGATGGTCAGCCCTCTAGTTGGTTCCTTGACATATTGGTCGAGAAAACCATCCCTAATACACTCCAGGAAATCCTCCTCCACCGTATTGCTACCAGTTTGGTTAGCCCAATCTATATGTAGATTAAAGCCGCCCATGATAACTGCAGTACCTTTATTGCACGCATCCTAATTTCTTGTTTGATGCTGTCCCCAACCTCACTACTACTGTTTGGTGGTCTACACAACTCCCACCAGCATTTTCTGCCCTTTGGTATTTCGCAGCTCTACCTATACAGATTCCACATCATCCAGGCTAATGTCCTTCCTTACTATTGCGTTAATTTCCTCTTTAACCAGCAACGCTACCCCACCTCCTTTTTCTTTCTCTCTATCCTTCCTGAATGTTGAATACCCCTGGATGTTGAGTTCCCAGCCTCGGTCACTCTGGAGCCATGTCTCCGTGATGCCAATTATATCATATTCATTAATTGCTGCCTGTGTAGTTAATTTGTCCATCTTATTATGAATACGCCTCGCATTGAGGCACAGAGCCTTCAGGCTTGTCTTTTTAACACACTTTGCCCCTTTAGAATTTTGCTGTAATGTGGCCCTTTTTGCTTTTTGCCTTGAGTTTCTCTGCCCTCCACTTTTACTTTTCTTCTTTCTATCTTTTGCTTCTGCCCCCATTCTACTTCCCTCTGTCTCCCTGCATAGGTTCCCATCCCCCTGTCATATTAGTTTAACCCCTCCCCAACAATACTAGCAAACACTCCCCCTAGGACATTGATTCCGGTCCTGCCCAGACGGTCCGGTTTGTACTGGTCCCACCTCCCCCAGAACAGGTTCCAATGTCCCCGAATTTGAATCCCACCCTTCTGCACCACTCCTCAAGCCACGTATTCATCTGAGCTATCCTGCAATTCCTACACTGACTAGCACGTGGCACTGGTAGCAATCCTGAGATTACTACCTTTGAGGTCCTACTTTTTACTTTAACTCCTAGCTCCCTAAATTCAGCTTGTCGGACCTCATTCCATTTTTTACCGATATCGTTGGTACCTATATGCACCACAACAACTGGCTGTTCACTCTCCCCCTCCAAAATGTCCTGCAACCACTCCGAGACATCCTTGACCCTTGCACCAGAGAGGCAACATACCATCCTGGAGTCTCGATTGCGGCCGCAGAAACATCTATCTATTCCCCTTACAATAGAATCCCCTACCACTATAGCTCTCCCACTCTTTTTCCTGCCCTCCTGTGCAGCAGAGCCACCCACGGTGCCGTGGACTTGGCTGCTGCTACTCTCTCCTGATGAGTCATCCCCCCAGCAGTACCCAAAATGATGTATCTGTTTTGGAGGGAGATGACCACAGGGGACCCCTGCACTACCTTCCTTCCGCTGCTCTTCCTGATGGTCACCCATTCCCTATCTGTCTGTGTAACCTTTACCTGAGGTATGACCAACTCACTAAACGTGCTATTCACGGCATCCTCAGCATCGCAGATGCTCCAGAGTAAATCCACCTACAGCTCCAATGCTGCAATGCGGTCTGTCAGGAGCTGCAGCAGGATGCACTTCCCGCACATGTAGTCGTCAGGGACACTGTAAGCGTCCCTGAGTTCCCACATAGCACAGGAGGAGCATGACACGTGTCCGAGCTCTCCTGCCATGACTTAACCCCTAGATAAACTTCATTTGGCAACAACAATAATAAAGGTTACCTACTGATAAAGCATCACACTTACCATTACGGCGGCCGATCGAGGAAATTCCTGGTGATAATTAAGAGCGACTCCTGCACACAAAGCAGCCTGAAAGTGGCATTTCCCAATAAAGGTGACAGTTCGCAGCTCCCAGAAAGGTTTTGTGGGTGAATTTGACACCGAGCCGCATAAGGACAGGGGAACAAAAGCTTAGTCAAAGAGGTAGGCTTTAAGGGGCATCGGCAAGGAGGAGAGTTTTATGGAGGGAATTCCGGAGCAGAGGGGCTCGACAGCTGAAGGTAAGGCCGCCAATGGTGGAGCGATTAAAAATCGGGGATGCGCAAGTTTGGAGGAGTGCAGAGATCGAGGAGCGTTGTAGGTCTGGAGGAGGTGAGAGACATGCATTTAATGCAGAAAAAAACATCTCGAGGCACTTCACAAAGATATGACAATGAGCCAAACAAGATGTTAGGTGGGGTGACCAAAGACTTGGGTTTTTAGGAGGGTCCTAAAGGAAGAGAGGAAAGAGGAGGTGCTTGGCGAGGGAATTCCTGACAATTGGACCCAGGCAGCTAAGGCCATGGCTGCCAATGGTGGAACAAAGGGGGAGGGGGGGGGCGGTGGGGGGTGCAGCAGAGAGAATGCAAAAATGTTTACAATAAATGGGTTACCTCTGGTGTTACCCTAACACTGATTGGAAAATCGAGGCTTGCAATTGAGGAGTGGTCATTTGGTTGAGGTACTCTTCTTCTTAGGCAGTCCCCCGGAGTCGAGGATGACTTGCTTCCACACTAACATGAGTTCTCAGGTGACCGATGAGTCCAATGCGGGACCCACAGTCTCTGTCACAGGTGGGGCAGACGGTGGTTGGAGGGACGGGTGGGTGGGGGGCTTGGTTTGTCGAGCGCTCCTTCCGCTGTTTGTACTTGGCTTCCGCGTGCTCCCGGCGAAGAGACTCGAGGTGTTCGGTGCCTTCTCGGGTGCTTCTCCTCCACTTTGAGCGGTCTTGGGCCAGGGATTCCCAAGTCAGTGGGGATGTTACACTTTTTCAAGGAAGCTTTGAGGGTGTCTTTGAAGCGTTTTCTCTTCCCTCCTCGTGACGTAGCTCGGAGCAGAGCGCTTGTTTTGGGAGTCTAGTATCAGGCATGCAGACGATGTGTCCTGTCCATCAGAGCTGATCGAGCGTGGTCAATGCCTCGATGCTGGCCTGATGGAGAACACTGACATTGGTACACCTATCCTGCCAATGGATTTGCAGGATCTTGCAGAGACAGCACTTCTCCAGTGCTTTCAGGTGCCTGCTGTATATAGTCCATGTCTCTGAGCCATATAGGAGGGCAGATATCACTACTGCTCTGTGGACCATGAGCTTGGTGCCAGGTTTGAGATCCTGGTCTTCAAACACTCTCTTCCTCAGGCTCAAGCGACCAAAGGCTGCGCAATACACTGGAGTGTCAGCCTAAATTAAGTCTACTCAAGTTCTTGGAGTGGGTCTTGAACCCGCAATCTTCTGACTCAGAGGCGAGAGTGCTGCCCACTGAGCCATGGCTGACACTGATAAATAGTGATTGGTATCGAGATCATTTGGAACTGAATGATTAAAACCATGAGGCGGCTAAATTAAGGACACAATTAAACTGACAGGTTCACTAAAACACCCTGGGCTAATGGACTATATCTCCTTTAAAATTAATTCAGCTCCTTTGCACTGTCACTGTCACTTCATCATCTGCTCCAAGTCTGTGACCCTTATTGATGTAATCGCTAAATACTGATTAAAGAACAATATTAAAAAAGGGGGAAGCCAAATTATTCGGAATTTTGTCTGCTTTTAAAGGGAGTTAAAATGGACGCTGTCAAATCCCACAGAACCATTTGAAAACAAGGAGGGAGTTGTCCCGTTGTCCTGGCCAACATTCATCCCTCAACCTACACCATCCAAAACACATGAACTGGTCGGTCATCTCGTAGCTGCTTGTGGGATCTTGCTGAGTGCAAATTGGATGCTGTTTTTTGTTGACGTGAAGACAGTGAATACACTTCAAACGCGATTTGTGTGGTGCTTTGGGACATCTCGTGGTGATGCGATAAGGTGCTTTATGGATGCAAGTCTTGAGATGAAGGGGTTGATTTATGAGGAAAGGTTGAGCGGGTTGGGCCTGTACTCATTGGAGTTTAGAAGAATGAGAGGTGATCTTATTAAAACATATGGGATTCTGAGGGGGCTGGACAGGGTAGATGCAGAGAGGATGTTTCCCCTCGTGGGGGAATCCAGAACTAGGGAGCATCATTTCAGAATAAGGGGTCGCTCATTTAAAACTGAGATAAGGAGGAATTTCTTCTCAGAGGGTTGTAAATCTGTGGAATTCTCTGCCCCAGAGAGCTGTGGAGGCTGGATCATTGAATATATTTAAGGCGGAGATAGACAGATTTTTGAATGATAAGGGAGTGAAGGGTTATGGGGAGCGGGCAGGGAAGTGGAGCTGAGTTCATGATCAGATCAGCCATGATCTTATTAAATGGCGGAGCAGGCTCGAGGGGCCGAATGGCCGACTCCTGCTCCTATTTCTTATGTTCTTATGTAAGTCCTTTCTTTCTCCAATTCAAGTCATTTCCATCTGTATTCTGCAAGCAATGTGCCATGGACCTCAGCTAAGAGGGTGATTTTCTATCATCCCTGCTCTATCATTAGCGAGTGCGATGTGTGACCCCAAAGCTCGAAGCTACACCTGTATGCAACAGTCTGGGACCTTCCCCGGGAGCTGCCCGATCAGCCTCTGTAATGACAATTGGCAGATTGTTCCAAATATTTAGTGCTCTTGGAATAATAATCTGTTTGCTTCTGTCACAATCAAGTGCCTTGCCTCTGTTTGGTATGTATTGTACCCAACACACTGCTGGGTTGGGATTGTTGGATCTAACATCACGTCAACAAATTTAGCAGCAAAGCAGTGAAAATGAACGTTTCTAGCTGCAGTTTTTCGATATACTGTTTATATATATATATATATATATGTCAACAATGTGTGAATTTGCCTGTTTCAGTTTAGCTAAAGAAGCGTTGCCTTTTGAGCTTCGATCAGATTGATTTGCTGATTCAAATTGCAGATTGTCACATCACTGTAAGCACCATGGGTTCTTGTAATCTCAATGAATTGTCTATTGCGAATACCTAGTTGCACCTTAGCTGATAGACCTGTCTGGAAAGTTGCGCATTCAATAAAACGAGAATGGAAGTTCTTGCTGGATGTGAGTAAATCTTTTTGAGCTCCACGCTTTAATAAATATATTTTTTTAAACATCTGTTATCATCGAGCAGTAAGTTGTATTTGTGGATGTAATATCATTAAGTTTGTCTGTAAATCTGACCTATGGTGAAAACAGGCCTAATGAAACAGTACTGAAGTCCTTGTGACGTTAGATGTTGACAAAGGGAATCATAGCGTGGTGGTTATGTTACAGGACTAGTAATCCAAAGGGCTGGATTACATGAATCTGGGTACATGAATTAAAATCCCACTTCAGCAGCTTGGGAATTTAAATTCAATTAATTTTTTTAAAAAGCCAATGTCAGTAACGGTGACCATGAAACTACCCGATTGTCAAAAAAGTTCATCTGGTTCACTAATGTCCTTTAGGGAAGGAAATCTGCTGCCCTTACCCGGTCTGGCCTATATGTGACTCCAGACCCACAGCAATGTGGTTGACTCTTAACTGCCCTCTGAAATGGCCAAACAAGCCTCTTCTTCTTAGGCAGTCGAGGATGACTTGCTTCCACAATAAAATGCGTTCTAAGGTGACTAATGATGCAGGGTCGACAGACTCTGTCACAGGTGGGGCAGATAGTGGTTGGTAGGTGGGGAGCTTGGTTTGTCGTGCGCTCCTTCCGCTGTTTATGTTTGGCTTCCACGTGCTCCCGGCGAAGAGACTCGAGGTGTTCGACTCCTTCCCGGATGCTTCTCCTCCACTTTGAGCAGTCTTGGGCCAGGGATTCCCAAGAGCCGGTGGGGATGTTGCATTTTTTCAAGGAGGCTTTGAGGGTGTCTTTGAAGCGCTTTCTCTGCCCTCCTGGGACTGGTTTGTCGTGATGTAGCTCGGAGTCGGGCTTGTTTCGGGAGGTTTGTATCGGGCATGCGAATGAGCCATTCAGTTGTTCGAGGGTAATTAGAGATGGGCAAGAAATGCTGGCCTTGCCGGCGATGCCCACATCCCGTGAACGGATTAAGAAAACGTCAGATAGAAGGCTCGCTTTTAGTTCCACGCTTGAGGGAGGCATTTCAATCCGATGGGGTAGAGATTGGTATGCGTTGCGTCCGTTTGAGGCCCGAAAAACGGGTGTAAAACATGCCAATTTAGCCTGTGCCCATTCTGTGCACATAACGGTTGGCAAACTGTGAGCGGTGCCCATCTGACCTTGTGGTATCTGCTGCCAGTCGATGATGCTCCCAGCCGGCTGCACAGATCCAAAGTTACCCCATACATCTGTTTCAAATGAAGTTCTTATGAAGGGCAAATTGACCCAGTTTGAACTTTTCACAGCAATGCACGCTAATCGATTGTAAATACGATACAGGCATAAAGCACGGCAGTTCAGCAAATGCTACAAGTACAGTCTGTAAAACCTGGTCACTGACATCTGTCAATCTAAAGTGAGTGCAGTTATGCCAGACATTTTATCCAGTAAATGGCTTACTGTAACTCCGGTGATTGTTTATCCTGGGGTTACAAGACTCTGCAAGGGCAGGCTACTGAAAAAGGGGTGTCTTCCAAATTATAGGGGGAAAGGTCCTCTCTGGAATTGCAAGGAAACTATTAAAGAAAAGAGAGAGAAAAGAGTTCCATAAAAATATAACATTGCAACAATGATATTGCGACTAAAATATGAAATACAAATGTCACAATTTTACACTCCCGCCCCCACCCCGCCCTGTGGGGAACATATATTTATTTTTGCCATCTCATGCCTCGAGTACAGAAACATTTTTGATAGGCAACATTATTAAAGAGATGCAGTCAGCAAGAACATGTCTCTTTCATCTCAGAGACCTGGATATGAATGTAGCCAAGAGAGATCAAAGTCCTCTCTCTGATGGCTGATAAAAGGCCCTGAATGAAACTGAACTGGGGCAATTTGAATCCATTCCCAGCAGATGGGAATACACAGCACAAAGCTGGCCTTCCAAATCAGTGCCATTTCCACTTAGCAATCTTATTGGGAGAGGCCATAATAATAGTGTGAGGAATATGTCATTCATGCTGGCGCAATCTGCAGCACTCTTCCATGGATGGAACTTGTGTATCTGTAAAGCATGCACTCCCATGTTCCGCCACCAGGGAGCGCATCCCCTGCAGTCCCAAGGGATCCCAGCATCCCTTGGGAGCACTGTATATAAGCCGGCCCCTAACGCCTGTTCCTCACTCTGGAGTGTCTTAATAAAAACTGAGGTCACTGTTACTTTAACCTCCCTGTGTGCAGCCTCACCTGTGTGAGGAACACAACAGAACTGAGTTTGATTGTTACAGCGATGAAGGAAGAGTAATGCATTGATCATCACCCGCACTGTGCCTAACCTGGCAGTGTTCATAGCCGGCAGTAAATGCAGGGTAAAAAATACTCCATTCGCCTAAGCTATCGTATCTCGCTTTAAGTATGAATCCTTAGCAAAAATAGACAAAAAAGCCTGGTTAACATGGTGTAATCTCCATTTTTAGAATGCCGTTTTAATACTGGAATGGCAGCATAGTGGTTATGTTACTGGATTGGTAATTCAGGGGCCAGAACTAATAATCTGGAGATGTGAGCTCATAATCCCACCATGGCAGCTGGGGAATTTAAATTCAGTTAATAAAATAAATCTGGAATTAAAAGCTAGTATCATTAATGGTGACTATGAAACTACTGGATTGTCGTAAAAACCCATCTGGTTCACTAATGTCCTTTAGGGAAGGAAATCTGCCGTCCTTACCCGGTCTGGCCGATATGTGACTCCAGACCCACAGCAATGTGGTTGACTCTGAACTGGCCTAACAAGCCACTCAGTTTTACCAAACTGCTGTGACAAAGTCAGCACACGGACTGCAACAGTTCAAGAAGGTGATTCATCACCACCTTCTCAAGGGCAGTTAGGGATGGGCAATAAATGCTGCCCTTGTCAGCGACGCTCACATCCCCTGAATGAATAAATTAAAAATCTTTGTATTCTGCACCCTCCATCAACTTGACGTCATCCAAAACTCGGCTGCCCGTGTCCTAACTTGCACCAAGTCCCACTCACCCATCACCCCCTGTGCTCACTGACCGTGTCTTAACTCGCACCAAGTCCCGCTCACCCATCACCCCTGTGCTCGCTGACCTACATTGGCTCCCGGTTAAGCAACGCCACGATTTGCTGTGCCTTCTGATGCCTGGGCCCTAAGCTTTGGAATTCCCTCCCTAAACCCCTCTGCCTCTCTATCTCTATTTTCTTCTTTAAGACGCATCTTAAAACCCTACCTCTTTGACCAAGCTTTTGGTCACGTGCATTAATTTATCCTTATGTGACTCGGTGTCAAGTTTTGCTTCATAATATTCCTGTGAAGCACCTTGGGCCATTTTACTACATTAAATGCACTATATAAATTCAAGTTGTTGTTGCTATAAAAGCCCAGTTTGGGGGTAGTGCTCTGCTGTGGGCCCATGCCAATCATGAAGGAAAATGCCAAAATCATTGCACCTACAACCAGTAGCAAGAGGAGACTTTCACCTCGTCAGTCTGGGTTGCATTGAAAACCAGAAGACCAGAAGACTTTCACCTTTCACCATGTCCAAAGCGCTTTACAGCCAATGAAGTACTTTTTGGAGTGTTGTCACTGTTGTAATGCAGGAAACACAACAACAATTTGCGCACAGCAAGCTCCCACAAACAGCAATGTGATAATGACCAGATCATCTGTTTTTTGTTATGTTGATTGAGGGATTAATATTGGCCAGGACACCGGGGATAACTCCCCTGCTCTTCTTCGAAATAGTGCCGTGGGATCTTTTATGTCTACCTGAAAGGGCAGACAGCACCTCACTTTAACATCTCATCCGAAAGACAGTGCAGCACTCCCTCAGCACTGCACTGGAGCATCGGCCTTGATTTTTGTGCTCAAGTCTCTGGAGTGGGATTTGAATGTACAACCTTCTGACTCAGAGGCGAGAGTGCTACCCACTGAGTCTCGGCTGACACAAGTTCAGGAGATGGGAAAAGTGTGTGAACCCAGGTGCCGCACAGTCCTCTAATTAACCGGCGCAATTTGCATTTCCCGATGTGACACAGACCAGACTCACTATTATTTTCCCATTGCTATTTCCCTCCCCTGTTTGTCATGTTTTTCTTTGCTTCAGCACGTTTTCAAGACACTGCCCAGGCACTAACTACACAAAGCTGGCAAACAGCACGCTCTGTTGTTGCCGACAATTGGTTGACACGCAGTCACATGCTGACGCTTCGCGCGAGGGCATCCTCAACGGGGCTGACTGCTGACAAAGTGGCATCAAATTCGGCTGCCCTGTCAACTTGAACGCAGAACCAAAATAAGAATTCTAAAAATAAAACGATGGCTTTCTCATTTTTCTTTCCACATCCAAAAGTTGACAAGTCAAATTTGATGCGGATTTTTAAACAATTCCACAAAAGTCTGGTGTGTTGGACTGATTGGCTCGCTAGTTCACACCTAAAATGGGACTGCAATTCCGTCAATAGGTTCAAATTACACGCAAATCACAAGAGCAAAGCTTTAGTTGCGTCTAAATATTCTGCACCTCTAAGTGGACTCATTGCTTTCAGACCCCCAGCACTTTTACTTGTGTATAACCTACTCTGTTTGTACACAATGGGCGTGACCTCGAGCAGTTTGATATCATGTCCTTGTGTGACTATTTTCACCCACAGTGAGGTCTGTTATGTGGCCTGGTATGAAAAGAAAGACTTGTATTTCTATAAAGCCTTTCACAACCTCCGGATGTCCCAAAGCGCTTTACAGCCAATGAAGTACTTTAGGAGTGCAGTCACTGTTGTAATGTGGGAAACAGGGCAGCCAATTTGCGCACAGCAAGCTCCCACAAACAGCAATGTGATAATGACCAGATAATCTGTTTTGGTGATGTTGGTTGAGGGATAAATTAAGAACATGAGAATTAGGAGCAGGAGTAGGCCATTCAATAAGATCATGGCTGATCCGATCATGGACTCAGCTCCACTTCCCTGCCCGCTCCCCATAACCCCTTATCGTTTAAGACGTTTAAATGTTGGCCAGGACATCAGGGAGAAATCATCTTTGTAGGGAAAAGAGAAATTTATCTTTAAAAAGATTTATCTTTATCTTTTAAGGCCGTACCTTCTGTTGCCTGGGCCCCAAGCTCTGGAACTCCCTGCCTAAACCTCTCCGCCTCTCTACCTCTCTTTCCTCCTTCAAGACGCTCCTTAAAACCTACCTCCTCGACCAAGCTTTTGGCCATCTGCCTTAATTTCTTCTTTTGTGTCTTGGTGTCAAATTTATCTGTTTTGTCTTTTAACACTGCTGTGAAACGCCTTGGGACATTTTACTACGTTGAAGGCGCTATATAAATAAAAGTAATTATTATTATTCAAAAAGGACACCAACAGAGCACTCCTATGCTGAAATTATAAATAAAAATCCTAAAAAAAAATCAAAAGCAATCACTTCACAAGCTGCACTCACACCCACTATCTACACTGCTCAATGGCATAAACCTGCACAATCAGAAAATGCAAGTGAACAAAGACTTGCCTGGATGAGTGCAGCTCCAACAACACTCAAGTGGCTCGACACCATCCAGGACAAAGCAGGCTGTTTGATTGGCACGCTACCCACCACCTTCAACATTCACTCCCTCCACCACCGGCGCCCCCTGGCTGCAGTGTGCACCATCTACAAGATGCACTGCAGCAACTCGCCAAGGCTTCTTCGGCAGCACCTCCCAAACCCGCGACCTCTACCACCTAGAAGGACAAGGGCAGCAGGCGCATGGGAACACCACCACCTCCACGTTCCCCTCCCAGTCACACACCATCCCGACTTGGAAATATCTCGGCCGTTCCTTCATCGTCGCTGGGTCACAATCCTGGAACTCCCTCCCTAACAACACTGCGGGAGCACCTTCACCACACGGACTGCAGCGGTTCAAGAAGGCGGCTCACCACCACCTTCTCAAGGGGCAATTAGGGATGGGCAATAAATGCCGGCCTTGCCAGCGACGCCCACATCCCAGGAACAATTTTTTTTTAAATGAGGAGTACAAAAGGAAGAACTTTTCTCGGCCAAAGGGAAGGCCATTGAAGCAGCGAATGGAGCGAAGAGACAACTGTGTTTCTGGTGGGAGACGGGATTGAAGGGTAGGGTGAAGTGGTGTTCTTGATCTTTCAAAAGGACAGGTTTGTCGTGCCTTACGGCCGTTTCTGTTTAAAAAAGATTCTTAGTCTTGTCAATGACGCGCCTTAATATAATTCAATTTTTCCATTCCTTTACATTTTCTTTAATTAAATCAATATTTGAAAACTTAAAAAAGAACAAACATGTTTTACTCATTGTATTGTTGGAGTACCCAGTTCCAGTGTGATATCACATTTCAACAACTAATGGACCTGAAAAGATATAACATTTTCAAGGCTTGGTTACCTATTGGTTTCTTTGATGCATTATTTATTGGATGCACCATTTGAAATGTAAATACAGTGCAGAAATGATATAGATATAAGAGTATCATTGACCGGGTATGTAAAGAGTTGGGGGAGGAGGGAAGATATCAGAGGTAATTCCAGGATTTAGAGGTAAAGGGGTAGAAGTGGGAGAGGTACGCAGAGTCTGTCTGAGGTTGAGGCAACTACGCCTGGTGATGAAAGCTCAGAAACAAGTCAACTAGACTTGGTTGTCTGACGAATGAGCTAGGTCTGTTGTTATTTGTCCAGATAGCCCAGTTCGCTCTCGCAGCCTTCGAAGTCGAGACCCATCACTGTGGCCCACGCTTCTTCCCACTCGGCTCCAGATAGCCCTGCAAAACCCATGTGCCAATGGACAGGGCAGGCAGCAGGAAATAGCTCTCCCGGCGAATCTTCAGCTCTGCCAATCTCCACCTGCTTAGTTGGGTAAATGGGATGCCAGCTGTGGCTCAGTAGGACAGCACTCTTGCCTCCTGAGTCGGAAGGTTGTGGGTTCAAGTCGGAGGTGCCATCTTTTGGATGAGACGTTAAACCGAGGCCCCGTCTGCCCTCTCAGGTGGATGTAAAAGATCCCATGGCACTATTTCGAAGAAAAGCAGCAGAGTTCTCACTGGTGTCCTGGCCAATATTTATCCCTCAATCAACATAACAAAAATAGATGATGTGAACATTATCACATTGCTGTTTGTGAGATTGCAATTCATTGAAGTACAGTATGCAGACGATGCTTGCATCTGCGCACACTCAGAGTCCGAACTCCAAACCATTGTTGACATCTTCACTGAAGCGTACAAGAGTCTGGGCCTCACATTAAACATCAGTAAGACAAAGGTCCTCTACCAACCTGCCCCCGCCACACAGCACTGCTCCCCAGTTATCAAGATCTACGATGAGATTCTGGACAATGTGGACCATTTTCCATATCTCGGGAGCCTACTGACAACAAGGGCAGACGTTGATGACGAGGTCCAACACTGCCTCTAGTGCACCAGTGCCGCCTTCAGTCGCCTGAGGAAGAGAGTGTTTGAAGACCAGGATCTCAAACCCGACACCAAGCTCATGTTCTACAGAGCAGTAGTGATACCCTCCCTCCTATATGCTTCAGAGACATGGACTATGTACAGCAGACACCTCAAAGCACTGGACAAGTACCATCAAACTGCCTTTGCAAAATCCTGCAAATTCATTGGCAGGACAGACGCACCAACGTCAGCGTTCTCTCTGAGGCCAACATCCCCAGCATCGAGGCAGTGACCACACTCTATTAGCTCTGATGGACGGGGCCACATTGTCCACATGCCTGATACTAGACTCCCAAAACAAACGCTCTACTCTGAGCTACGTCACAGCAGGCGAGCCCCAGGAGGGCAGAGAAAACGCTTCAAGGACACCCTTAAAGCCTTGAAAAAAATGCAACATCCCCACCAACTCTTGGGAATCCCCGGCCCAACACCGCTCAAAGTGGAGGAGAAGCATCCGAGAAGGTGCCGAACACCTCGAGTCTCTCCGCCGGGAGCACGCGGAAGCCAAGTACAAACAGCGGAAGGAGCGCTCGACAAACCAAGCCCCCCACCCACCCGTCCCTCCAACCACCGTCTGCCCCACCTGTGACAGAGACTGTAGGTCCCGCATTGGACTCATCAGTCACCTGAGAACTCATTTTTAGTGTGGAAGCATGTCATCCTCAACTCCGAGGGACTGCCTAAGAAGAAGAGTTTGTGGGAGCTTACTGTGCACAAATTGGCTGCTGTGTTTCCTACATTACAACAGTGACTATACTTCAAAAGTACTTCATTGCCTGTAAAGTGCTTTGGGGTGTCCCGAGGCTTTGAAAAGCGCTGTAGAAATGCAAGTGTTTTTTATGAACAGGTTCATGGTTTTATTATAGATCCGGTGTTGAAATAAATTCCCCCCTCTGTTTTTCTACATGTCTGGAAAATGTGCTGTCTGTGCAATGATTTTTATTCATCATTGGAATTAAAATTGACCAGTTGTGCCTATACAATACACACCAGGGCATGTGCATAATAGGCATTCTGCAATCATTATATTTCTTTGCAAAACAACATTTGAGGTAGTACAAATATAATTAGCATTCTGTTTGATTAAACAGGTAAGAAATTGGATTAGATGGATTTAAGAAATCCCTTGTTGCAAGTAGGGAATGACCAGTCTGCATTACAGCGGGGGGGGGGGGGGGGTGCTTGAAGAAATAAAGGGACACTCCAGTCAGTCACACACACACACAACCGCACAGTGAGCCCGCCTGCAAGCAGCTGAATCTCGGTTTCCTCTCTATTCCGGCTTCTGCAATCGACTGGCCTTATATTTTAAAAAAATATTATTTTATGATTATATTGCTTCCTCGTCGGAACCTATCTGGAAGCGAGGTGCTGAATGCGCCTGTCATTCATCTGAGCCAACAGACACTCAAAACAGGGGACCTCTCCAGCGCTTGGAGCGAATCCTATATATACACACACACACCACACACAGCAGTGAGACTGCGAGGAGCTTGCTCTCTCTGTCCGTGTGTCTCTGTCTCTCTCTCTCTCTCTCTCTGGCTCGAATCTTGCCCGCTTGGATTTCCTCGTCCCGTGGATCTATCTGGCCGCCTTTCGTTCTCCCTGGTCCTGCAGTCATCCCGCGGAGCTCCTGGCCAGATGGATCTGAAGGCTGAGCCTGAGGATGCGGACAGCACGCAGCCTTCCAGCGTCCAGGTTTTCGCCACCAGCTCCACTCTGCACGGGATCAGCCATATCTTCACCTACCAGCGCTTCTCCTTCAGGCGCATCGTCTGGACCCTGGCTTTCCTCGGCTCCCTCTCCGTCCTGGTCCACGTCTTCGTCCAAAGGATCCAGTACTACTTCGAGTACCCCCATGTCACCAAGCTGGACGAGATCACCGCCTACAACCTGACCTTCCCCGCCATCACCATCTGCAACCTCAACGAGTTCCGCTTCAGCAAGATCACCAAGAACGACCTGTACCACGCCGGCGAGCTGCTGGCGTTGCTCAACAACAGGTACGAGATCCCCGACCCCTACGTGGCCGAGAAGCACGTCCTGGATGTCCTGGTGGAGAAGGCCAACTTCAGGAACTTCAAGCCCAAGCCCTTCAACATGAGGGAGTTCTACGACCGAGCTGGCCACGAGATGAGAGACATGCTCCTGGACTGCAAGTACCGAGGAGAAGAGTGCACCCACCAGCACTTCAAAGTGGTGAGTACCTCCTGGAAATCCAATTTCTCCCCAATGACTGTGAAGTTGTGCAATGTAGTTGGTGGCCAGTTGCTCCAAACATGCTCTTGGGGGCGTCAAACGTTGTGTGTGAGGGAGACGGCACAAAACCCACATTTTAATACATTTCCAAATTCAGCATTCTTTTTTCATCCAAAATACAGCAAGATTTAACAAATGTCTTCCTCTTTATGTTCAATTTCTTTGTGTAGTCTGCCTTAGTCCTTGATGGGTTGGCTGTAGATAGATGTTGGGAAGCCCAGCTTCTGGGAAGTGCTTGCTGCACACACTGTTTGCTGATTCTTGGTTGACCGTCCAATGTTTGCCAATGAATGGTTAAGTTAGAGGCAGTGGTTTTGTTGCCTGATTGCCTCCCTGTAGAAACATGGTCATAATTTAACAGTGTACTGGATGGACATCTTTACAGCACGGATCCCGCAGATAGGAACCCAAGAAGGGAGTCATTATTTATCCTCCATGTCCAACAAAAATGCTGTCAACAAAAACTGTTGGAAAAAAATCCCTCTGCTATGAGGAGCAAGAGGTGTGGGGTAGAGCGCTGGATATTTGAGTTCTTTGGTGACTTGGAGGCACTGGACAAGACTGGGTTTGTCTGAGGGCTGTGTAAACAAACTGCAACAGGGCAACAGTTATAAGTGAAAGTATTTAACAGGAGGTTGATGGTAGTATTAGATTGCTGTTCTACACAGGTTTGAAACCTATTTTGTTTTTAAATAAGTGAAGTACAGTACTGTAGGACACAGTATCGTCGGGCGAGGGCCTATATTGCAAGCTACAGTATTCAGATGTAACATTCGTCAAGCCGCCATCTTTACAACTCAAGGCTTGGGAGCCTGAAATTTGGAGGTTACAGTGAGATGTTTGTTGTTGTGAATTCCTGCAATGAAGCATAATGTGTAACATGGGAGGGAGGGAGGGCGAGTCTTATGTTGAAGGTGAGTTGTGTTTTACAATCATGCAACAAGCAGATTGAGATGCCTCACTTTATTCCATACTAAAAAACAACATTTTTGTGCATGTGCTAACAGTAGTGACTGTCAGCTCTGGTGAATCACGTGTATAAAGCAGCTTTACCACCAAACTTGGCTCTTGCCTCAGCAGAGGATTGACAGGAGCTCTGTGTTTCTGACATGAACTATGCATTAGACTTTTGGTCTATGAACACATGACGAGGGCTTTAGAAGCATAATTGTCACAAGTAAATCGTGCGTTTCTCTCTCTCGGTTTCAAAATAGGGCATTTTTATATTTTGGGCACTGACTTCTGAATGTTCTCCATCTCCATTTATGAATTAAATGAGATCTGCTTTGGATAGCCATCTAAATTCAAGGTATATGATGTCTACAGTGTTGGCTGTGCCTCAGTGGGCAGCACACTCGCCTCTGAGTCAGAAGGTTGTGGGTTCAAGTCCTATTCCAGAGACTTGAGCACATAAATCCAGGCTGACACTCCAGTGCAGTGCTGAGGGAGTGCTGCACTGTCGGAGGTGCTGTCTTTCGGATGCAACGTTAAACCGAGGTCCCTTCTGCTCTCTTAGGTGGATGTAAAAGATCCCATTGCACTATTTTGAAGAGGAGCAGGGGAGTTACCCCGGTGTCCTGGCCAATATTTATCCCTCAATCAACATCGGTAAAAAACAAATTATCTGGTCATTATCACATTGCTGTTTGTGGGAGCTTGCTGTGCGCGAATTGGCTGCCGTGTTTCCCACATTACAACAGTGTCTTCGCTCCAAAAAGTACTTCGTTGGCTGTAAAGCGCTTTGGGACGTCCGGTGGTCGTGAAAGGTGCTATAGAAATGCAAGTCTTTCTTTTTCTTCCATCCTTCAAATTCTGCCCATGCACAGGGCAAACAACTTGCCCTTAAGTGTCTGATCTGGGCAATCTATTTCCTGTCCATTATCAACCAGCTCAATCCATTGTGAAATCAGATATTTTGACCAGTTAAAGCTGCACAGTTCCCCGCAGTTTTTCATTTATCTTTAAATTTAAGATTTCTCATCACGACAACAAATGCCTGTCAGGGAGAACCAAGGGAGAAATTCATTGCACTTTCCACCATCGGTTGCTCATGCCTCTCCTGGCTATAGGTAAGCAAGCGCACTTTACTATTAGGCACATGACTAAGAGAGAGCTGATTGAAAAGAAAGAAAGACTTGCATTTCTATAGCGCCTTTCACGACCACTGGAAGTCTCAAAGTGCTTTACAGCCAATGAAGTACTTTTGGAGCACAGTCGCTGTTGTACTGTAGGAAACATGGCAGCCAATTTGCGCACAGCAAGCTCCCACAAACAGCAACGTGATAATGACCAGATAATCTGTTTTAATGATGTTGATTGAGGGATAAATATTGGCCTAAGACACCAGGGAGAACTCCCCTGCTCTTCTTTGAAATAGTGCCGTAGGATCTTTTATGCCCACCTGAGAGAGCAGACGGGGCCTCGTTTTAACGTCTCATCTGAAAGACGGCACATCCGATAGTGCGGTGCTCCCTCAGCACTGCACTGGGAGTGTCAGCCTAGATTTTTTGTGCTCAAGTCTGTAGAGTGGAACTTGAAACCACAACCTTCTGACTCTGAGGCGAGAGTGCTGCCCACTGAGCCACAGCGTGTCGGAGAGAAAGCAATTCACATGAACACGTCGCTCTTAATAAATGCCGCATGTCCACAGTAAAACTGGACTTTGCTGCAGTTGGCCAGGGCAGGAGTAACAAATCAAGATAAAAACAGATATTTGTGGAGGAGACCGTGGACTAGTGCACCATCCCTTCATCTGTGGGTTAATGAGTTGAAAGTTTCTTCTCTCTGTCTGAGGGAGACACTATAAGCAAGTGATTTAATTCAAATGAGTTTGGGGCTGCTTTGAACTCTGTTCCCAGTGACCACAAATCCACAGCACAGAAAGTTCTCTTATTGCGACATAAATTGTGTGTCTGAGAGATAGGCTTCCAGCCCTCCAGGATTCATCTGCAGCATCCTGCTGTGAGCAATACCCGAGAGAAAACCACAGTCAAAAAACAAAATTGCGTTTCTAAACATTTTTTTTATAAACACTTCTGCTTGCTAGTTATAAAAATATCAGACATGGGAAAAAGGGGCTGTTTGACTGACAAGTCGAGAATCATCCGATCAGGTAAAGAAAGACTTGCATGTATGTCGTGCCTTTCACAACCACCGGACGTCCCAAAGCGCTTTGCAGCCAATGAAGTACTTTTGGAGTGTAGTCACTGCTGTCATGTGGGAAACACAGCAGCCTCCCATAAACAGCCATGTGATAATGACCAGATAATCTGTTTTTGTTATGTTGATTGAGGGATAAATATTGGCTCGAGGACACCGGGGATAACTCCCCCTGCTCTTCTTTGAAATAGTGCCATGGGATCTTTCACACCCACCTAAAAAGGCAGACAGGGCCTCAGTTTAATGTCTCATCTGAAAGACAGCACCCCATTGGAGTGTCAGCCTAGATTTATGTACACATGTTTCTGGAGTGGGACTTGAACCCACAACCTTCTGACTCAGAGGCGAAAGTGCTACCCACTGAGCCACAGCTGACATTAATGAAGGGACTGTTCGCTTTCCAATTGGCCGAGGAAATGTGTGGCGCCTTGGGGATGGATGTGTTGGGTGACCAATGGCGAGGAGTGTGGGGGCGGAGTAATTGGAGGCAGGAGGTCATGTGACGACACCTCCTGGAACACACCCCACCAGAGTTGGCGACCCTACTGAGAGACCATGGGGACTGATTTTACTGTGACACCCCTCTTTCATCATGCGGGCCTACCTGACGATGTTCACTGGAGGACCAAGCTATTTTCAGGGTCGGGCCTCATTAGAATAAAATAGGCCAGCTGCCAATGCTAAATGAGCGTAGACAGCCAATTGGATGGGGGGGGGCCAAGCCAGAAGTTGTCATTTAAATGGGAGGGCCAGGCGATTGCGAGGTGGGGGGAGCGGGCTGTGGAAGGCCCGACTACAGGCAGGAAGATTTTTGTGGTGGTACAGGAGAGGCATTCCTGCTCCTCTTGCCTCCACGTGCACCCCGAAAGAGACTTACCTGCAGCGGTTTTGGAGCGGCCTCCAGCGGTCCCTTTGTGGGATGGGCACCGCGGATTCTCATTCAAAAAAATGCAGCGGGGTCCTTTGTACGTCAGAAGACCCAGATCTGCACATATTAGAGAGGCGCAGGCCTTCTTCCGGCAGGAGCCCCGGACGCCTATTTCCCGGCCTGCTTCACGATCACGGCGGGCGGGATGTTGGGGTGGACGGAGCGGCAAGTGATTCTGGTCTCGCTATCACCCCATTCCTGCCCGAAAAATGGGCCCATCCAGAGACCACAACCGGCCCCCATGAGGACGGTTGATGAAGGGAAATGGAAATGTCACACATGGGGTGCTAGGAAGGTTGCTTCTGTGAGGTTGGAGTTCGGGAGAGTTGGCGCACAGTGAAGGGAGCTTTATCTGGTCTACGGTTGCACCTGATCTGGGCATAGTCTGACGCTGACACTGGATGTGAATGTGGATTGTTTTGTGTGCTTTCTCATCTTACCGAGCTCAGCGAGTTTATCCAGCAAGCAGCTAAGCTGTACACGTAAGGTAGATCCCAGCTTTGACCCCTGGTCTCTGCTGGTTAAGCAAATCTCATCTGGTGCAACAAAAGTGGCTTCAGCCGGGTCGGGGAGGGGGAAATCGACCAGGTCTCCCACTCCTGATCACTCTTGGGCCAGCTCTGCCGCAAGTCTCTTCTCTCTGAGGCGATCCCTCGTATTGAGGATGACTTGCTTCCACACCAAAAGGGATGAGTTCACAGGTGTTTCAATGAAGGACCTAATATTCCAGATCCCGAATTACATGTTGAAGGGTGGAAGATGCCTGTGCATGGATTTTTTTAACGTGTGGTGACCGTTGCACACCAGCCACCACACGGGCTTGACAGAGCTAGGTCTTGGTCCAGTGGCAAGGATTAACCAAGACAACTGGAGACCAGCTCTGCTGCACGCACCTAGTGCGCACACATATCGCAGTGTGCGCTGGGCCGTGCTGCCCCTGGGCCCTCGCCAGGTCGGGGCCACAAAAGGCGAGCGGCCCCGGACAGCGTGGTGGCATATCACTTCAGGGAGCAGTGTGAGCTGGTTCAAGAGGGCGACGGCAGTGAAGAGGGCGACTGGATTGGACGTCACCAAGGTCCAGGTTGCTGCAAGTGCGCGTGTGGGCGTCAGCTGAGGACAAGCTAGGGCTCGGATGTAATGCCCCCATGGTCAAATTGCCTGCCCTTGTCCACTGTCTGGGCTCACTTATGAATAATGAGCACTCGAGGGAAGTACCAAAGGGTGGCTGAAGCTTATAGAACGAGAGCCCCAGCCACACCAGCGATGAAAGCATTGGCCAGGACTGAATTGGGGAGAGGCTGAGCCACCAGCACTGGCATGAACTGCATTCCCATCTCATTCGTCAAAATCCTCATCACCTTCAAAAGTAAACCTGGCAGCTTTGGTTTCGTTTTCAGAAACACATTACACTAATGTGCAGGTTGGAAGTAAGATGCAAGAAGTTACTGGAGTGGCACAGCTTTATAATTACGAAAAGATTGTGGGATTTGTGGAGAATGACTGATTGTCAAAAAAGGGGGGCTGGTTGACATTGTAATCTTACATAGGTGTAATGTGTGTACCAGTGAGTGTGCTCACAGGTTTGTAGAGCTGTTGAGTTGTGAGTGGCTTGGCCAGTCACGTGATGTTCACAAGACTCAATAAAACCCCAGCCAGTTGGGTTCGGGGGAATCCACGATGAGGTATGCAGTTGTGAGCCCGTGGATGAACTGGTAATGTGTAGTAAGATTGTTAAACCTTTGCTAATAAACCAACTAGTTGTTAATAGCAATGTGTTGCTATGAATTCTTAAGCAAAGAACCCATGAAGCAAATACATTACAATAAGGAAAGTTAAACAAGCAACAGCTTTATATGTTAATGATGCCGAACTGGACAATGAAAACAAACAAAGAGAGACTTTGCAACTTTAACACTGCTGTACTTCCACGTCCCCAGCCCCCCGCCGCTACCCTGCCATTACAGGAGTCACATTCTGAAAGCATGCACTTGATGCCACGGGAAAGCATTCTGACCCTTGCCTGACACAATTCACAATAACACAAATAGTGCTCAATCTTATGTATCGGTGTCAGCTGTGGCTCACTGCGTGGCACACTTGTCTCTGGGTCAGAAGGTTGTGGGTTTAAGTCCCACTCCAGGAGCTTGAGTACAAAAAATCTTGGCTGAAACTCCTGTTCTGAGTGAGTGCTGCATGGTCAGAGGTGCTGTTTTTCGGATGAGACATTAAACCGAGGCCTCGTCTGCTCTCTCAGGTGGGTGTAAGAGATCTCAGGGCACTATTTTGAAGAAGAGCAGGGGAGTTATCCCCGGTGGCCTGGCCCATATTTACTGCTCAATCAACATTACAAAAAACAGATGATCTGGGTCATTATCACATTGCTGTGTGTGGGAGCTTGCTGTGAACAAATTGGCTGCTGTGTTTCCCACATTACAACAGTGACTACACTTCAAAAGTACTTCATTGGCGTTGAGACGTCCGGTGGTTGTGAAAGGCGCTATATAAATCCAAGTCTTTCTCTCTATTACATGGTACCTGAATGATGCTCCATAGGACAATGTTACAGTATCGACAAGTGTGCGTGTTGGAATGTCCCTCTGAAGGTGCTGATGCAGGGTGTTTGTTGGCATTAGTTCAATTGCAGATCATTCCATTAATACTTGACGCGAAGACGAGCTACAAATCAGAAGTGAATCATGCAATTCGTTTAAATTAGCCAGGAATTATGGTAACTGGTAATAGGTTATTGACGTAGATGACATTTTGAGATTGAGGGCAGGTTGGAGGTGAGTTGCGCAATTTCCGAAAATTTCAGCGGTGATTTTTTACAATGTACCTGTGTGGTTATGAGATACTTTTAAAAATATATTCCTTTCTAGTCTGCGAACTTTTTAATTTGAGGTGATTAGGTAACAGAGAGGCACGCTTGAGGCCCTGTATGTGTATCATCATGCCTGGGGAGAAGATGAACTTTATCCTATTTCAACAGAAGCGAATGAGGCATTTGCTGGGAAGTAACCCATTTAAACAGCAAATTATTTTCAGTTACTGTCCTTCTTTATCTCACGCACGGATCAGAGCTAAAAGTTAGCATGAAGCAGACTGTCTTTGAAATGTCACTTTCAATTTTCTTCTCTCATCCCTCTTCCCCCACCCCCGCCTCCCCTGTGACTTAGACCTCTGCAGGGATGTTCTTAAGCTGCAGTGGCTGATCTGGTCTGCATTCAATTCAGTGCCTAAGTATGGCCACCAGGAGGTGTTGTTGTGGTATAGGCAGGGCTCTTAGCCTTCAAAGCACACTTCATTGCCATTTCGCACTTCTCCGGGCCCAGCACTTAATAAACACTCCGAGACAGATCGTGTAGAGAAAGCAGGATGGCTGATTCTTGTTTTATATTATATTTAGAGTAAGACCTGCTTTTTTGGGCTTGACATTTCATTGTGCAAATTCATATGAAATTCCTCTGTGCCTTATTTTCACAGGGACATTAACCCATTTAAAATAGACAGGTTAATATCTCCATTCAAATAGTAGCCAAAGGAATTTCACATGCATGCTGTAAGTGTTTTCTGCCTAATATCACATGGAGCAACTTCAGCCCATTTGTTAATATTAATGACCATTGGAAGACAGAAGTCTGGGATGTTTGGAAATTCAATAGTAAAATACACTTCAAAATATATACTTGCAGTACAGTAACTCCCTGAAAACTACGTCGGAAGCAATTTACCTTTTTGTTAAAAAATAAAGCTGTACAGACTGGAATATAGTTGTCATCCTTGCTTAAAATTGTAATTGGCTCATACATCACGAGAGACTCCTTGTTACTGCACATACATCACAGCAAGGGTAGTCTTAAAAAACACTATCGTTAATTTAGCAACCTAACAGACTCCATTAACTTAAAAAGACAACAACCAACGCTCATAGTCTTTTACAGTGTCTGTGAAGTTATCATTATGCAACAACAGTAACACTATGGAAGCACGTACACTATTCTCTCCTAAAGCTGTTATTATTTGGTTTTGGTGGGATGCACCAGGTAGTGGCTTGACTATTCCAATGTACCTTTATTGCAAACTGGCCTTTATTGCAAAGGCGATGGAGTATAAAAGCAGGGAAGTCTTGCTACAGCTATACAGGGTATTGGTGAGGCTACACCTGGAATACTGCGTACAGTTTTGGTTTCCATATTTACGAAAGGATATACTTGCTTTGGAGGCAGTTCAAAGAAGGTTCACTCGGTTGATTCCGGAGATGATTCCTCTACTCATTGGAATTCAGAA
This sequence comes from Pristiophorus japonicus, assembly GCF_044704955.1. Lineage (NCBI taxonomy): Eukaryota > Metazoa > Chordata > Chondrichthyes > Pristiophoridae > Pristiophorus > Pristiophorus japonicus. The sequence continues at coordinate 29,138,912 of NC_092010.1, read as the reverse complement.
GAATGAGAGGTGATCTTATCGAAATGTATAAGATTATGAGGGGGCTTGACAAGGTGAATGCAGAGAGGATGTTTCCACTGATGGGGCAGACTAGAACTAGGGGGCATAATCTTAGAATAAGAGGCCGCTCATTTAAAACAGAGATGAGGAGAAATTTCTTCTCTCAGAGAGGGTTGTAAATCTGTGGAATTCGCTGCCTCGGAGAGCTGTGGAAGTTGGGACATTGAATAAATTTAAGACAGAGATAGACAGTTTCTTAAACGATAAGGGGATAAGGGGTTATGGGGAGCGGGCAGGGAAGTGGAGCTGAGTCCTTGATCGGATCAGCCATGATCATATTAAATGGCGGAGCAGGCTCGAGGGGCCGTATGGCCTACTCCTGCTCCTATTTCTTATGTTCTTATGTACTCCTGGTTGGCCTCCCACATTCTACCCTACGTAAACTTGAGTTCATCTAAAACTCGGCTGCCCGCGTCCTAACTCGCACCAAGTCCCACTCGCCCATCACCCCTGTGCTCGCTGACCTACATTGGCTTCCAGTTAAGCAACACCTCGATTCCAAAATCCGTCCATGGCCTCGCCCCTCCCTATCTCTGTAATCTCCTCCAGCCCCACAACCCCCCGAGATGTCTGCGCTCCTCTAATTCTGCCCTCTTGACCATCCCTGATTATAATCGCTCCACCATCGGTGGCCGTGCCTTCTGTTGCCTAGGCCCCAAGCTCTGGAACTCCCTCCCTAAACCTCTCCACCTCTCTACCTCTCTTTCCTCCTTCAAGACGCTCCTTAAAACCTACCTCTCATCTGCCCTAATTTCTCTTTATGTGGCTCGGTGTAAAATTTTGTCTGATAATGCTCCTGTGAAGTGCCTTGGGACGTTTATAGGGCGCTATATAAATACAAGTTGTTGTTGTAAAATTAAAGCAGTGATGCTGTCAAACAGCAGCTGTTACTTTTGTATTAGAATAAAATGTGTTTTACGGTGCATTTTCTGTATGTCACCTTTGTAATCCTGTCCGTTAACTGCAGGAATTTTAGTCAGCCTTGAATGTAATACTGTGGGATCTGGATGGCAGCATTTAGAAATGTCAATGTAATAAAAGCACAGAGCAAATGATCTGGGCAAATTTCCCTCAGAGTCATCACAAATTCATCACGCGCTTGATGATACAGTGAACTTCCATGTACCTTCCAGTAGGGCAACCAGAAATGGAGCCCGAGCTGACTTACTCGCAGCAAGGTGTAGGGGTCAAAGGTCGAGTCCCAGCTAAGTCAGCAAGATCCCAGTTGGAACCAGGAACCTTGCTGGTCAGTATGACTCAGTGCCATGCACGCCAAAGCATTTACTCATTGAGCCATTCGAGGAGCTAGAGTGTTGCACTTTTACGATTGTTTTGAGGCCAAGCAAACTACACTAGTGCAACATACACATTTTTATAGTTTGAGGTTTTACTTTTAACAAAGCTGCAATCAAAGCGCATTTAAATTTGCTTCTTGTTTTGAACTTGACCCATAATTAGCCGAGGCATAGAACACAAGAGCAGGGAGGTTATGCTCGAACAGTATAAAACACTAGTTAGGCCACAGCTGGAGTACTGCATGCAGTTCTGGTCACCACATTACAGGAAAGATGTGATTGCACTAGAGAAGACACAAAGGAGATTTACGAGGTTGTTGCCTGGACCAGGGAATTTTTTTGTTATGAGGAAAGATTGGATAGGCTAGGCTTGTTTTCTTTGGAATAGAGGAGGCTGAGGGGAGACCTTATTGAGGTGTATAAAATGAGGGGCCTAGATAGAGTGGATAGGAAGGACCTATTTCCCTTAGCAGAGGGGTCAAGAACCAGGAGGCATAGATTTAAAATAATTGGGGAGAGATTTAGAGAGGAGGTGAGGAAGCATTTTTTCACCCACAGGGTGGTGGGGGTCTGGAACTCACTACCTGAAAGAGTGTTAGAGGCAGAAACCCTCACCGCATTTAAAAAGTACTTGGATGTGCACTTGAAGTGCCGTAACCTACAGGGCTATGGACCTAGAGCTGGAAAGTGGGATTAGGCTGGGTAGCTCTTTGTCAGCCGGCGCGGACACGATGGGCCGAAATGGCCTCCTTCTGTGCTGTAAATTTCTATGCTTTTGTGATAATATATTTTTTTAAATATGCCTATGTGCACTTCCTGTCTGCAAAGCTTTCCCTCTTGTTATCATGCTTTTGTCACACTTTGTGTCAACTTTTTCCCCTGATAAATTCTTGTAATATTGATAATGGAAACTGCCTCTGTAAATGTGTCGTGCTGTAATTCCACCCTCCCACCAGTGGTGGTGCTGTAGCACCTCAGTTGTGTGTCTCCCAGCTCTTCAGCCAGTTCAGCAGAGCAACTCGAACCATTCTACTTCCAAGCTGCCCAAATTGCTGGAAGTTTCGCTAATCAACAACAACCACTTATATTTATCATCTTTAATGTTATAAAACATCCCAAGGCGCTTCACAGGAGTGTTATCAAAAACATTTTTTTTGACACCGAGCCATATAAGGAGATGTTTGGGCAGATAGCCAGAAGCTTGGTCGAAGAGGTCATTTTTAAGTAGCATCTTAAAGGAGGGGAGAGAGGTAGAGAGGCATACAGCTTTAGGGAGGCAATTTGGGAGCTTAGGGCCTTGGTAGCTGAAGACACGGCCGCCATTGGTGGAGCATTTAAAATCGGGGATGTTCAAAATGGCAGAATATATATTACATGAAGATAGGACAGAATGTATGAACTTAAAGTAGGGATTCCGTTATATCTCGGTGTCCTCGTCCAATTATTCTTCTCTGTCTAATATCAACTCTCCCTTGTGTTTATGGAAAGGAGGAACTTGTGAAAAACTAGTATGTACATAGGATTTATCCACTGTGCTAATAAGTACTAATGTGGGTTATATTTCTGTACAGAGATTTTCTTTTCTGTCTTTTTGTTCCAATTCCTCTTCTTGTGATGTGTGTTGTCTTAAGGTCCCATGAGGAACCCCACAGCTTTCAGCAATATCTGGAAACTTGCTTCAAAGTATCTTGAGGCAACTGCTAATATTGCAAAGTCCTTTCATTATCCTTTGAAACATTTTTCGGATGCCTTTCAATCGCAGAACTGTTTAGCTATCTCTCCGATTGCTTTCTTTTGTCCATTTAAAATGTTGCTTAAACCTCTTTTTAAGGCATTTGGAAATGATTTAGAGACTGCTGACTGTGGGTGTCAGACTATTTGAAATTCCATTAAGAGACAAAGGGAAGAGAAATCATGCTGGAATTTCTAAAATGGTTGATAACTTATCTTGTGACAGCCAATTGGATATTTAAGAAATATGTGACTCCAAAGGTTAAAACGTAGATTTTTGAATATCCAAATAGTCAGGAGGAGGTATCTCAGATCCCAGCTTGAGGGTGTTTTAACTGTCATTTTAGTATTTACAAGCTTTCTTCTAGTAACTGGGGAGAGAAGCTAATTTATTTTTTATTCGTTCATGGGATGTGGGCGTCGCTGGCAAGGCCAGCGTTTATTGCCCATCCCTAATCGCCCTCGAGTGGCTTGCTGGGTCATTTCAGAGGTCAGTTAAGAGTCAACCACGTTGCTGTGGGTCCGGAGTCACATATAGGCCCAGACCGGGTAAGATTTCCTTCCCTAAAGGACATTAGTAAACCAGATGGGTTTTTACAACAATCCGGTAGTTACATGGTCACCATTACTGACACTAGCTTTTTATTCCAGATTTATTTAATTAACTGAATTTAAATTCCCCAACTGCCGTGGTGGGATTTTGAACTCTTGTCACTGGATTGTTAGTCCAGGGCCTCTCGATTACTCATCCAGTAACATAACCATATTGTAGAGGGAAGTGACCGGGGCCCAGGAGAGGTGCGAGTTCGGGGGCCAGAAGAGGCGTGGACCCAGGGGCAGCACGGGCCCAGCCCACACTGCGATATGTGCGCACTAGGTCCGTGCAGCAGAGCTGGTCTCCAGTCGTCCTGGTTAATCCTTGCCACTGGACTAAGACCTAGCTCTGTCAAGCCCGTGTGGTGGCTGGTGTGCAACGGTCACCCCACGTTAAAAAAATCCACGCACAGGCATCTTCCACCCTTCAGGATGTAGTTCGGGACCTGGAATATCAGGTCCTTCATTGAAACACCTGTGAACTCATCCCTTTTTGGCGTGGAAGAAAGTCATCCTCGCTTCGAGGGACTGCCTATGATGATGATTCTACCATCCCCTTATCATAGATTAAGGAGCAGCTAGTTGAATATCTGGAGGCGAAGGAAGTTAATGGCTAGAGGGAGAACATGCATGTCCAGTTGAGCCCCTCCAGTGAGCTGGAGTACCTGCTGATACACAGATAGTTGTGTTTCTTGAAGAAGCAGTTCCATTGCTGCTACACTGGTACTCAGTTCCTTATAATCAGCAACAGTTTGACTCGAGGGGTCTGTTTGTATTGTGCTTGCCAGCTAGCTCTTGCTTTGAAGCCACCTGACTGTTCAAGCCTAACATTAAGTATTTAATGGAGTTTGCTAATTGGGGGGAGGGCAAATGTCACTTCTTCCTGCAAGCTATTTCCCCACGATCATGCATGCCGGACGCTGAGTGATCTTGTATAACGGGCATCCATGGTTGCCGGGTGATGAGATGAATACAGATGTTCATTCTCCGCGCCCCCCACGACACCCAACATTCTGCTGCTGCAAAATTTTATTCATCCTTGTGACAATTGTTCTGGAGCTGCCTCCCCCCATTGGAGCACACTCAGCCCCTCGAGCCTGTTACCATTGGAACAAGAGGAGGCCATTCAGCCCCTCGAGCCTGATACACAGGAACAGGAGGAGGCCACTCAGCCCCTCGAGCCTGTTACCATAGGAACAGGAGGAAGCCACTCAGCCCCTCGAGCCTGTTACCATAGGAACAGGAGGAGGCCACTCAGCCCCTCGAGCCTGTTACCATAGGAACAAGAGGAGGCCATTCAGCCCCTCGAGCCTGTTACATTAGGAACAGGAGGAGGCCATTCAGCCCCTCGAGTCTGTTACCATAGGAACAGGAGGAGGCCATTCAGCCCCTCGAGCCTGTTGCCATAGGCAGGGCTGGCTGCACCAGAGGTGCTCTGTGCCTGCCCACCAATACTCTCCGAAATGTTGCTTTGTCAGAGAATTGACACCTGCAGAGGCCTGAATTCTCATGAAAGGCGTTTATAAGCAGACCCAAAAGCCCAGATATGATGTACGAAGGCCTGACCAATCGCAATGCTGGACAGTTTTTCAGAAGTACCCCAATTACTGTATTCCAAGCTTTAAGTGCCAATGCAAGAAGGCCATGGAAGGTGAGCAAAGGCCAGCACAACCTGTTGTACACACACCAAGATGCCACCAGTGTGTCAGCTGTGGCTCAGTGGGCAGCACTTTCGCCTCTAAGTCAGAAGGTTGTGGTTCAGGTCCCACTCCAGAGACTTGAGCACATAAATCTAGGCTGACACTTGTAGTGCAGTGCTGAGGGAGTGCTGCACTGCTGGAGGTGCTGTCTTTCAGATGAGACGTTAACCTGAGGCCCTGTCTGCTCTCTCAGGTGGATGTAAAAGATCCCACGGCACTATTTTGAAGAAGAGCAGGGGAGTTATCCCCGGTGTCCTGGGCAATATTTATCCCTCAACCAACATCACTGAAACAGATTATCTGGTCATTATCACATTGCTGTTGGCTGCTGTGTTTCCCACATTACAACAGTGACTGCGCTCCAACAGTACTTCATTGGCTGTAAAGTGCTTTGAGACGTCTGGTGGTCATGAAAGGCGCTATATAAATACAAGTTCTTCTTTCTTTCAATCCTATCTGAAGCCTGGGGGTGCTGTCTTTGCAGACTCTGGGTCAGCTGAGAGCTGGATGGCTGCAGCTAACGTTCACCAGCGAGCTGACGCTACTGTGACCAAGTGGAGGCCTCAATCCTGCTGTTCTGTCCTTCCAAGCATGCTGCACTGTTGACCTATGGGGATGGTGCTCTGGAGTAGTAAACGGGCCCACCCACCTCAACAACCGTCACTTCAGCGGTACTCACTCAGGGGTTTTGGACGCTGCTCCGACAATTGCCTGCCAACTGGATATCGTTCCCCTTCATTCTGCCCTCCTGAGCAACCCTGTTTATAACTGCTTCACCATCGGTGGCCGTGCCTTCAGCTGCCTGGGCCCCAAGCTCCGGAACCCCCTCCCTAAACCTCTCCGCCTCTCTCTCATTTAAGACGCTCCTTCAAACCTACCTCTTTGACCAAGCTTTTGGGCACCTGCGCTAATTTCTTCTTATGTGGCTCGGTGTCAAATTTATCTGTTTTGTCTTATAACACTGCCGTGAAGCGCCTTGGGATAGTTTACTACGTTAAAGGCACTATATAACTAGAGGTTGTTGTTGTTGATTTGTGCCCACGTCTCTCCCCATTCAGCCTTGACAAAAGCTGCCAATGGGTTGAAATGTCCTTCGAGCTTTTACAAAGGCCGTTCGAAGTTTTGTCACCCTTTTCACTCTCACTTTTAAGTGTCTGCGTGCCTTTAAATTCCCCAAGTGCAACTGGCACTCCCACTGGCTGTAACTGCAAACAGAGCTCTGAATATCTGATGAGCTGTGCACTCGTTTCTGGCCACTTGGGAATAAACTGCACCCACAGCAGAAAAGCTTGCCCAATGTTAAATTGCTTATTCTATCTTAAAGTAGGTCTTATCCTATTTATTTAAGAACATAAGAACATAAGAACTAGGAACAAGAGTAGGCCATACGGCCCCTCGAGCCTGCTCCGTCATTCACTAAGATCATGGCTGATCTGATCATGGACTCAGCTCCACTTCCCCGCCCGCTCCCCATAACCCTTGACTCCCTTATCGCTCAAAAATCTGTCTATCTCCACCTTAAATATATTCAATGACCCAGCCTCCACAGCTCTCTGGGGCAGAGAATTACAACCCTCTGAGAGAAGAAATTCCCCCTCATCTCAGTTTTAAATGGGCGGCCCCTTATTCTGAAACTATGCCCCCTAGTTCTAGATTCACCCACAAGGGGAAACATCCTCTCTGCATCTACCCTGTCAAGCCCCCTCAGAATCTTTTAAACAAACTAGGGAATTTAATACAACTGTTTTGAGTGTTTGTCCGCTAATCTTTGCTTCTATTTTTAGGATTGTAGCATTTTGGCAACCCATGAAAGCAGAAATGTCACTGTCGAACTTATAGTAATGTGAGGATTTGGAGATGACTTGTTCTCTGTTACTTTAAAAGCCTTCATTCACATTCATGGCCAAGCAAATGCATAATGTAATTGACTTTATGACACACTCTCTTTATTCTCCGCAAATGGATGCATAATCTGAATATAAATTGAGAGCATTGGCTATCTATCAGCAGAATACAAAACAGTAATCCAGTCGAGAGGGTCAATGATAGCAGAATCTGCAGGAGCATAGATTGGGTTATGTTGTGGAACAAAACCCTTCAAGTGTCTGTTGATTAACTCACCTCAATGTATAAAATATGTAGATCCAGCAAATCTCCCATGACGCAGCTCACGGTAGGCCAGTGTATGCGCTATTTTATAAGGACGAGAGCGTTACACCAGGTAAACTGCGATGTAGTGTTCTGTCGCTGCAGTGTGGGTGTGTGTCGCTTTAAGACGGTGAAGTGTAATTGCTCTGCTTTCTTGAATTGAATGCTGGGGCCAGTTATGGGTCAGGTTGCACCATACGCAAGAGACTGCAGACATTCTGGCCTCAGTATTGGGTATTATAACTTGTGGCATCTGGAGTGTTAGAATCACAGAATGGTTACAGCACAGAAGGAGGCCATTCAACCCATCCCGGCTCTCTGCAAGATCTCTTCAGCTCCTCCCACGACATACTGTTCTTTTATATAATATTCATTCACAATATCGACGAGGAAATACAACTGTGTCCCCATTCTGAGGTGTTAACCCATTGAAAACCTTCAAGTGTCAGCTGTGGCTCAGTGGGCAGCACTCTTGCCTCTTGTTCAGAAGGTTGTGGGTTCAAGTCCCAGGGACTTGAGCATGTAAATCTAGGCTGACACTCCCCAGTCCAGTGCTGAGGGAGCGCTGTGCTGTCAGAGGTGCTGTCTCTCGGATATGTCAAACTGTGCCCTTCATAACCTCAGGATGTCCCATAGCATTTTACATTTTACACCCAATGAAATACTTTTGGAATGTAGTCACTGTTGTAATGTGGGAAACGCAGCAGCCAATTTGCACACAGCAAGCAAGCTCCCACAAACAGCAATGTGATAATGACCAGATAAACTGTTTTTGTGATGTTGATTGAGGGATAAATATTGGTCAGGACACCAGGGAGAACTCCCCTGCTCTTCTTCGAAATAGTGCCATGGGATCTTTTATATCCGCCTGAGGGAGCAGACGGGGCCTCGGTTTAATGTCTCATCCTAAAGACAGCACCTCCAACAGTGCAGCACTCCCCTGGGAGTGTCAGCCTAAATTTATGTGCTCAAGTCCCTGGAGTGGGACTTGAACCTACAACCTTTTGATTTAGCAGCAAGTGTGCTACCCACTGAGCCACAGCTGACAATGCTTTGCAAACTGCTCAGGGGGTCCACTCCCTGGACTTTTTGTAAACCCAGCTGATCTTTCATTTAAATATTGCGAGAGCAGGGATTCTCGTCCTGTTCTCTCGACATGCATGGATAACTGTAAGCCTCATCCTAGTACACAGTTTCAGCCAGGCAGGAGCCAAGCACTGTAAGCAGGGTTCTGCCCAGCTGTAGTCTGGACCCAGCAACAGTCTCTGACTGTTAAGTGCATTTACGCTACACCCTCGATGAGCATGTATGAAATTTCAGTCAATTAAGCTGTAACATTTCCAGTCAGTCTGTTTCAATACCCTGTATATTTAGGCAGATTCCTCAGTGAGCCTGCTCTTCAATATAACCACGTTCATATCTTATAATTGGCCATTCTTTTGTTCATGTATTTTCAGTGGAAAAAGTATATATCTCTGTTAGTACATAGATTTCATTGCAATAAATCTGCAATTGAATCACAATGTGTAGCAATTCATTGACTATAATTACTTCCACAGAACATGAAATAGTTAATTGAATCCAGAAGTACGCTGGCTAATTGGAGAAAAGTGCAGGATGGGCCATTGCATTCCCCATGTATACATTCACTCTCCAAATCAATAGCTTTGCTTCGCTCCCCAGTGTGGCCACAGCTTCTTCAACCAAGGTCACCAGCCACCACGACCCTTTACTTCAGTGCCATAAAATACCATGGGTAGAAGAAATCTCCGATGGTATCTAATCCTGCGATGCATGATGCTCGGGCAAGATCTTTAGCCTGATAACCTATTGAGGGAAAACTCCCTCCTCTGTCTAACTTCCTCCTCTGTCTAAACTCCCTCCTCTCTCTAACCTCCCTCCTCTATCTAAACTCCCTCCTCTCTCTAAACTCCCTCCTCTCTCTAAACTCCCTCCTCTCTCTAAACGCCCTCCTCTCTCTAAACGCCCTCCTCTCTCTCTAACTTCCTCCTCTATCTAAACTCCCTCCTCTCTCTCTAACTCCCTCCTCTCTCTAAACCCCCTCCTCTCTCTAAACTCCCTCCTCGCTCTAAACTCCCTCCTCTCTCTAAACTCCCTCCTCTCTCTAACTCCCTCCTCTCTCTAAACCCCCTCCTCTCTCTAAACCCCCTCCTCTCTCTAAACTCCCTCCTCGCTCTAAACTCCCTCCTCTCTCTAAACTCCCTCCTCTCTCTAAACTACCTACTCTGTCTAAACTCCCTCCTCTCTCTAAACCCCCTCCTCTCTCTAAACTCCCTCCTCTCTCTAAACCCCCTCCTCTCTCTAAACCCCCTCCTCTCTCTAAACTCCCTCCTCTCTCTAAACTCCCTCCTCTCTCTCTAAACTCCCTCCTCTCTCTCTAAACTCCCTCCTCTCTCTAAACTCCCTCCTCTCTCTCTAAACTCCCTCCTCTCTCTCTAAACTCCCTCCTCTCTCTCTAAACTCCCTCCTCTCTCTAAAATTGACGGATAAATATTGGCCAGGACACTGGGGATATCTCCCCTGCTCTTCTTCGCATGAGATCTTTTACACCCACCTGAGAGGGCAGACGGGGTCTCGGTTTAACGTCTCATCCAAAAGACGGCACCTCCGACAGTGCAGCACTCCCTCAGCACTGCACTGGGAGTGTCGGCCTGGATTTATGTGCTCAATTCTCTCGAGTGGGACTCGAACCCACAACCTACTGACTCAGGCGAGAGTGCTGACCACTGAGCCACTCTATCTAGGCCCCTCACCCTTGTGCACACGTATATAAGCTTGTGTGGATAGTTGTTCCATTGATACCAGAATTTGCGGATTTGATGGAGAAGTGCAGAGTGAAGAATCCAAGGCAGCCTCCGCTCTATTATTTTCAGAAGCGTACACTGACTGGCTTGGTGAATTTGCCACAGATGTATTTTTTCCTTGCATATTTTACGTCCTTTGAAGACTATTTCCTCAGAAGCTGCGATGGAGTTCGTCATGCCGACTCCTCTCCGATCTGCCTTGTGTAATCTCGTGCTGTATGTTTGAAATTCAAATTAATTGTTAGATGCTTTCAAGACCCATGTCCATTATAACCCACAGAAGCTGCATCTGTTACCATGGCAGCGAATCTTTCGCCTGACATTATCAGTTTGCAACTATTATTTAATTTCTTTTCATTGCGCTGTCGTTTTGTTTCCAGGTACCTGTACATTACATGCACGCAGTGCAAGCACTCTGAGCGGCGCCTTATTGATAAAATAGTCAGGGCATCACATCCGAGCAGTTGTCTTCACATTTACCCTGATACTTCAGGTGTCAGTCATGAGTAGCTTTAAGCTATGAGGAAAGGTTGAGCAGGTTGGGCCTGTACTCATTGGAGTTTAGAAGAATGAGAGGTGATCTTATTGAAACATGTAAGATTCTGAGAGGGCTTGACAGGGTAGATGCAGAGAGGATGTTTCCCCTTGTGGGGGAATCTAGAACTAGGGGGGGGGGCATAGTTTCAGAATAAGGGGTCGCCCATTTAAAACTGAGATGAGGAGGAATTTCTTCTCTCAGAGGGTTGTAAATCTGTGGAATTCTCTGCCCCAGAGAGCTGTGGAGGCTGGGTCATTGAATATATTTAAGGCGGAGATAGACAGATTTTTGAGCGATAAGGGAGGTAAAGGGTTATGGGGAGCGGGCAGGGAAGTGGAGCTGAGTCCATGATCGGATCAGCCATGATCTTATTGAATGGCGGAGCAGGCTCGAGGGGCCAAATGGCCTACTCCTGCTCCTATTTCTTATGTTCTTATGTTTTATTCTGTTGGATAGAAAATGCCTCATGCTGGAAAATGCAATTCATCAAAAATGATGTTGAACTGATTGTGCCGAGGCTGGAGAGTCTCTGCAAGTTGGGTTGGCAACTCACTTTGAGGATAATGAACCATGAGACCAGCTTTTGAGGGCAGTTCTGCTAAACCTCATTAGTTCTTTATTGTTTCATTTGAATGGCCTGAATAGGACCCCACCTCCACCCATGGAGTTCCAAGTATCCACTTGATTCAATCATTTCCTAAGTGAGGGGGGTTGGGCGATCATATTGCAGCAAAAGCAGTTAAGTCATCTTACAAACAAAGCGGGTAAATAACTGGAGGTCATTGAATGGTGTGTGGAACACGAGTGTCCCTGTACTGCTGGGACAACGGGAACATTATTCGAAGTCGGAGGTCGATAACATGGATTATGAGATGAGATTTTCTTGGGTTTGTGCCCAGGTACATTGGATTGCCTGGGCACTGCAAATATTGGAAACTTTTGCAGGTCAGACGGCACAGCTGTATCATCATCATAGGCAGTCCCTCGAAGCGAGGATGACTTGCTTCCACGCCAAAAAGGGATGAGTCCACAGGTGTTTCAATGAAGGACCTAATACTCCAGATCCCAAACTACATCTTGAAGGGTGGAAGGTGCCTGTGCGTGGATTTTTTTTAACATGTGGTGGCCGTTGCACATCAGCCACCACATGGGCTTGTCAGAGCGAGGTCTTGGTCCAGTGGCAAGGATTAACCAGGACGACTGGAGACCAGCTCTGCTGCACGGACTTAGTGCGCACACATATCGCAGTGTGGGCTGGGCCCGTGCTGCCCCTGGGCCCTCGGCTCTTCTGTGGGCCCCAAACTTGCGCCTCTCCTGGGCCCCGGTCACGTCCCTCTACAAACTCTTGCCGCTCCTTCGCCCCTCCTGCTGTGCCTGCCCGCACTGCAGTCAGCGACCTGGCTTAACAGACGTGTAGCAGCTGTATAGGAATTCGCCCAATGGTCCTCCATTGGAGTCTTGTTCAATTACCTGGAGAGGGGGCAGGGGCAGGGGCAACGGTGAACGTTGCCAAGTCTTCATTTTGAAGAACTGTGTGCAGTTCTGGTCACCATATTATAAAAAGGATATCGAGGCACTGGAGAAGGCAGAGAAGATTTACAAGGATGATACCAGAAATGCGAGGGTATACCTATCAGGAAAAGATGAACAGGCTGGGTCCCTTTACTCTTGAAAAAAGAAGGCTAAGGGGTGACCTGATAGAGGTCTTTAAAATTATGAAAGGTGGATACAGAGAAAACTTTTCCACTTGTGGGCAGAGTATAACTAGAGGCCATCAATATAAGATAGTCACCAAGAAATCCAATGGGGAATTCAGAAGAAACTTCTTTACCCAGAGAGTGGTGAGAATGTGGAACTCGCTGCCACAGGGAGTGGTTGAAGTGAATAGTATAAATGCATTTAAGGGGAGGCTAGACAAGCATATGAGGGAGAAGGGAATAGAGGGTTATACGGATAGATTTCGATAAGGAAAGACAGGAGGAGGCTCGAGTGGAGCATAAAAACGCCGGCATAGACAGGTTGGGCCGAATGGCCTGTTTCTGTGCCATATATCCAATGTCATCCTATGTAAGATTAACCCCTGGAGGTGCTGGTGGTAGAAGTGTTAAATAGTTTGGGTAGATTTCTGATGGGGCAAGTTTAACATGGTCAGCGCAAGGAACGAGATGGATAGTCTTGTCCTTTTGTTCTATTAGGAACAGGAGTTGACCATTCAGCCCTTCCATCCATTCAATTAGATCATGGTTAGAGCGATAATGAACGTTTGGTCGCTACATTTTGTGGACCCATTGCGCATCGCCGAACTCCGAGTCAGCTCCCGGGAAAAGCCGAGTCTTAAAGGCGCGGCATAGTAATCCATCCATTAAAGTTTTCAAACCCACTTGTTCTCAAGCTGTGCTGTTCTGTCTGTCTGCCGCTGTAAACTGGGAGTCTCACGCACCGTGCTGTGTGTAAACGTTGCACTGACTGTGACCTCCCAGGGAAGCCCTTCCTCATCCCTTTAAGTAGCTGCTAGTTAACGACTCTGCAAGCCTGGACCCGCTGGTTTTCCAGACGTTGTTATTGGTGGGCGCTAAATGAGGCGGCCGCAACGAATTTACCGACCGGGGCGCAAGTGTGGGCATTGCACCAGGAATACGCCAGGATCGGAGCGATCGTCAGCAGCCGGGCGCTAACGGTTTGCGCCCCCGGTGAGCCTCGAATGAATTTTACATTGGGGCATTAAACGCTGCACGCCCGGTCGCTAAGATCTAACATAAGAAACATAAGAACGTACGAAATAGGAGCAGGAGTTGGCCATTTGGCCCCTCGAGCCTGCTCCGCCGTTCAATAAGATCATGGCTGATCTGATAACGCTCCACATAACGCATTAACTGAGGCGTTAGACAACCAAAAATCCAGCCCTATGCTCCCACTCCCCAAGAGCCGGCCGGAATTTCACCCTTTCAACATGCTACAGGCTGCGTTTTACATCACATCTGTGGGCTCTGCCCCAAAAAAACTGCCTCCTTGGCCTATCTCCCTCGATAAGATAACTAACTCTGCGCGCTGAGCGTCTCTGGGTTTTGAACTCGTGATATTGATGGGTCAAGCAATTAAATCTCAAGTTGCCTCGCATTCCACAGCACAAAAGGAAGTGTCAGCTGCTTAGACTGTTTAATAATGAAGGGTCAGCTCATCCGGAATCACTGCTGTGGAGCAGTGGTCTTATGCAACTGCATGAGAATGGTGTGCCGTTTCTCTGATTAGCACACAATAACTTGGCTACGTGGCCACATAAGCCGAGTTCCACCAAGCGATTTCAATTTTAAACCTAATCATCATCACCTTGCCTCCTCGTTTATGATTATTACTAACAAAAGCAGCTCCAACACGTTGCAAAGTTCAGCTTTTAATTCCGAAAGTGTAAGTAGTGTATTATTAATTCCTGTCATTTTGGCATGAGTGCCTGCAACCATAAACCGTTGATCGGGTTTCGAGTGTTCTGCCCTGTGACACCGCTGCTTAATGAGCTCAGGAGCTTTTTATTGCCTCGTGCTCTCTTTCACAGCATTTTTTTTTCATTCTTCCTCTTTTTGACCAATTTTTTTGTTCGGTACAAGGTGGATGCAGAGAGGATGTTTCCCCTCGTGGGGGTATCTAGAACTAGGGGGCATAGTTTCAGAATAAGGGGTCACCCATTTAAGACTGAGATGTGGAGGAATTTCTTCTCTCAGAGGGTTGTAAATCTGTGGAATTCTCTGCCCCAGAGAGCTGTGGAGGCTGGGCCATTGAATATATTTAAGGCGGAGATAGACAGATTTTTGAACGATAAGGGAATAAAGGGTTATGGGGAGCGGGCAGGGAAGTGGAGTTGAGGCCAGGATCAGATCAGCCACGATCTTATTAAATGGCGGAGCAGGCTCAAGGGGCCAAATGGCCTACTCCTATTTCTTATGTTCTTGTGCAGTGGGGTGGGAGAGGCCTTCCTTAAATGCTGACGGTTGCCTTGGATGCGATACCAGCCCTGCACCAACAAGACACAAGTCAGGAGTGTGATGGAACACTCTCCACTTGCCTGGATGAGTGCAGCTCCAACAACACTCAAGAAGCTCGACACCATCCAGGACAAAGCAGCCCGTTTGATCGGCACCCCATCCACCACCTTCAACATTCACTCGCTCCACCACCAGCGCCCCCTGGCTGCAGTGTGTACCATCTACAAGATGCACTGCAGCAACTCGCCAAGGCTTCTTCGACAGCACCTCCCAAACCCGCGACCTCCACCACCTAGAAGGACAATAGCAGCAGGCGCATGGGAACACCACCACCTCCATGTTCCCCTCCAAGTCACACACCATCCTGACTTGGAAATATATCGGCCGTTCCTTCATCGTCGCTGGGTCACAATCCTGGAACTCCCTCCCGAACAGCACTGTGGGAGCAGCGGTTCAAGAAGGCAGCTCACCACCACCTTCTCAAGGGGCAATTAGTGATGGGCAACAAATGCCGGCCTTGCCAGTGACGCCCACATCCCAGGAACAAATTTTTTAAAAAGACACCCAGCCTACAAAAAAAATGAATGTCAAACCTTAATCAACTTCAACTTCAATATCTGCAGTAAGAACAAATAACCAGAATATGACTTCACGAATCCTGAAAAAACGTGAGTGATATCTCAAGATTCATAAATAACATTAAAAATTGAAAATGTTGAATTTCAAGGCAAGCGAACCATTCAAATTGAATTGTCTGTTTGAGTAACAAATTCTTTTGAAGTCAATCCTTTTTGGATTCTTGCCTCTTCTGATCTCCCAAGTCCCACAATCTTCTAAAATATAGTTGCATATACATTACTTGTCACAAAATATTCATCAGGATTTCCATGAGGTATAGATAAAAGTAAATCTTTGCACCACAAACCAGTTAAGGGAGATGGTAGCTTTGGGGCAAAGTACCTTGTGAATATTAAGCACTTGTCATAAGATCAGTTCCCAATTTTAATTATTTTTTTCCCACCCTGTTACTTTAAAAAAAACTTCAAAGGTTTGTTTGAAGAGTGTGGAAGGTAGGTTATTGATAGAAAAGGACTTGCATTTAGATGGTGCCCTATTACTTCGTCAGGACATCCCAAGAATGCTTTACAACCAGTGGATTGCTTTTGAAATGTAGCAAACGTGAGCCACAAAAGTCCCACAGCAAAGGACTGGCCAGCTACAATATTTTTGGATGAAGTGATGACAGTGTCAGTCGTGGCTCAGTGGGTAGAACTCTTGTTTCTATAATCGGAAGGTTGTGGGTTCAAGTCCCACTCTGGGAACTTGAGTGTAAATCTAGGCTGGCACTCCAGTGCAGTGCTGAGGGAGTGCTGCACTGTCGGAGGTGCTGTCTTTTGGATGAGACGTTAAACCGAGGCCCCGTCTGCTCTCTCAGGTGGATGTAAAAGATCCCACGGCACTATTTTGAAGAAGAGCAGGGGAGTTATCCCTAGTGTCCTGGCCAATACTTATCCCTCAATCAACATAACAAAAAACGGATGATCTGGTCATTATCACTTTGTGGGAGCTTGCTGTGCGCAAATTGGCTGCTGTGTTTCCCACATTGCAACAGTGACTACACTCCAAAAGTACTTCATTGGCTGTAAAGCGCTTTGAGACGTCCAGTGGTTGCGAAAGGCGCTATAAAAACACAAGTCTTTCTTTCCATTTGCAATGAGATCTTTCCCCTTTCACACGAGCAGCTAAATGGAGCCTCTGTGAAACATTTCATGCAAGAGGCTGCATTACTGACTCTGCAACATTCCCTCAGTAATGCACGGAAATGTCAACCTTGGCTCGGGGCTCAAGCCCTGGGGTGGGGCTTGAACACGCAACCGACTGACTCGAGGTGAGGCCCTTGCCTCAGTTGGTAGCACGCTGACCTCTGAGTCAGAAGGTTGTGCGCTGGGCGTGCACCTTGGGCCTCCTCCTGTCTTTCCTCATCTAAATCTATCAGCATAACCCTCTATTCCCTTCTCCCTCATAATGCCTGTCTAGCCTCTCCTTAAATGCATCGATACTATTCGCTTCAACCACAAAGTTTAGAATCATAGAATGGTTGCAGCACAGAACGAGGCCGTTCGGCCTGTCGAGGTGAGAGCCTTGCCTCAGTTGGTAGCACGCTGACCTCTGAGTCAGAAGGTTGTGTGCTGGGCGTGCACCATGGGAATTTCAGTCCAGGGGTCTGTGCAAGAGTCTCCGCTTCTTACATTTTCGTTTGTTCCCAGACTGTAAATCGGTAGCAGTTATTTTTCTTTACGATGCTCTTTGCCTTGCTTGGCTGTAGTGACTAGGGTTCATAAGCTTTCTATACGCAGGCTGCATTCATAGGATTACATGGGATATACAGCACAGAAACAGGCCGTTGGGCCCAACCAGTCCATACTGCCGTTTATGCTCCATTCGAGCCTCCTCCTGTCTTTCCTCATCTAAATCTATCAGCATAACCCTCTATTCCCTTCTCCCTCATATGCCTGTCTAGCCTCCCCTTAAATGCATCGATACTATTGGCTTCAACCACGAAGTTTAGAATCATAGAATGGTTGCAGTACAGAACGAGGCCGTTCGGCCTGTCGAGCCCGTGCCGACTCTCAGCCAGTCCCACTCCCCCGCCCTTTCCCCGTAGCCCTGCAATTTTTTCCCCTTCAGATACTTATCCAGTTCCCTTTTGAAAGATAAGATTGAGTCTGTGTCCACCACCCTTTCAGGCAGAGCATTCCAGATCCTAACTATCTGGTCCTCTGGTTCTCGACCCTTCCACCAATGGCAACAGTTTCTACTCTGTCCAGGCCCCTCATGATTTTGAACACCTCCATCAAATTCAGAATTTTCTTCAGAATTGCCTATTTGATTTCATTGTGCTAAGCGTAAGAAAAGAGAACGCAGGAACATTTCATCCTACAGTAAAGGGAAGAAGGAGGTAGTTTAGTATGTTCAAATTCTATGCTTCCATTAGATAGGATTTTTCTCTTCCATGCTTTCCTCTTCTGGAGCACTGAGTGTTTCCGGGCTATGGTTCTATGAGGATTGTCAGAGCACTGGGACTGTGCCCCTGGGAGTGTGCCCCAGTGGCCATTCTTTGCATGTGAGGCCAAATCATGAACGTTAAATACTGACACCATAGGAGGCATTACAGCTGACCCGAAACTTGTCCTCGCCTAATGTCGACATTGAGCCATGGTCGACCAGGTATAACTGCAACATCCAGAATCCGCAACTCCGAAAACCGGATATTTCGGCAAACGGCGAGGAGCGGAGGATCGTCTGGCGGCAAGGTCCGAAATCCAGCAAAACCCAAAATCCGGCACGGACTCAGTCCCGAGGATTCCGGATGTCAGACTATTGATTTTCTTCTCTGAAATCCGGAAAAACCCAAAATCCGGCACGGACTCGGTCCCGAGGATTGAACTCCTGGTACAATATCTTCCAGCATTGCAGAATAAGATTTACATTGGCACATTTATACAGCAAGAGTCGGTCAATTTACATCTTAAACTGTTCCAGTTATTATTGCTGGAAGGGATGATTGCACCAGGACTTCAAGGAACTGCAAAACTTCAATCCTTGAAGATGTAACTCCAAAATGTGCACAGTTTTAACAGCATAATTACACACTTCCCTGATGGCTCGGAGGTTAGGAACACTCCCGACTGAGGTGTTGAGCTGCACAGACGGAGGGCCCAGTTTCCAACCTGTGTCTTTGCTGGGAAAAGCTCAGCCAGTGTTCCTGCCCATGATTGCTATCCAGCTGCTGGAAGAAGTAAAGACTTGCATTTCTATAGCGCCTTTCATGCCCACCAGATATCCCAAAGCACTTGGCAGTCACTGATGTACTGTTGATAGTGTCGTCACTGTTGTAATGTGGGAAATGCAGCACCCACGCGGTGGTCGTGAAAGGCGCTCTATAAATGCAAGTCTTTCTTACTTTCTTTCTTAGCAGCTGTTTCTATTGATGTACTTGCCCTGAGCGTGTTTGATGGGACAGTGTAGAGGGAGCTTTACTCTGTATCTAACCCGTGCTGTATCTGCCCTGGGAGTGTTTGATGGGACAGTGTACAGGGAGCTTTACTCTGTATCTAACCCGTGCTGTATCTGCCCTGGGAGTGTTTGATGGGACAGTGTAGAGGGAGCTTTACTCTGTATCTAACCCGTGCTGTACCTGCCCTGGGAGTGTTTGATGGGACAGTGTAGAGGGAGCTTTACTCTGTATCTAACCCGTGCTGTATCTGCCCTGGGAGTGTTTGTTGGGACAGTGTAGAGGGAGCTTTACTCTGTATCGAACCCGTGTTGTACCTGCCCTGGGAGTGTTTGATGGGACAGTGTCGAGAGAGCTTTACTCTGTATCGAACCCATGCTGTACTTGTCCCAGGAATATGTGATGGGATAGTGCATGTCTGAATTGGAAAGAACTCCTAACAGTCACTGAGAACGCAAAACCGGCAGAAGAAAATAACATTTCTAAGAATGATTCGATAAAATGGTGTACAGGATTGTGTACATGGGCTTTATTGTGGGCGTGATTATCTTCTATTGATGTGATATGATGTTAGGTCCTGTCGAAAGGAGTCCAATACTTTTCCTCAAAATACGGATGAAAAATGTTAATCCAATTCTTTTATTTGCACATTCTTCGCCTTAGTGTACTTCTGCATGTATGATGGGCTATAATACTTACCAAATTTGGTAGCTCACCTAGTAGGGTATCAAACGTTCTTTTTTTATTGTTCTTGGGAAGTGAGTGCCATTGCTTGGCCATCGCTCAGTGCCCTAAGATGGTGGTTGGCCATCTTCTTGAACCACTGCAGTCCATATAGTTAGTCTTTTTAGCAGTTTGACACAACTGAGTAACTCGCTGGGCCACTTCAGGGGAAAGCCAAGAGTAAACCACGTTGGTGTGGGACATGAGTCACATAAAGGCCCAGACGTAATGGCGGTGTAATGGATGCACTGGTGAGCATGCTCACAGGTTTGTAGAGCTGTTGAGTTGGGAGTGACTCAGCCAGTCACGTGATGTTCGCAGGACTCAATAAAACCCCAGCCAGTTGGGTTCGGGGGTTCCACGATGAGGCAGGTGGTTGTGAGCCTGATGGATGAACCGGTAATGTGTAGTGTGATTGTTAAACCTTTGCTAATAAACCAACTCGTTCTTAATAGCAATATGTTGCTGTGGATTCTTAAGCAAAGAACCCATGAAGCAAATACATTACAGGCAGGATGTTTACTTCTCTAAAGGACATTAGTGAACCAGTTGGGTTTTTATCACAATCCGACTGCATCCTGTTTACTTTTGCTGATACCAGATTTTTAAAAAACTGAATTCAAGTTTAGTGGGATTTGATCTCGCATTCTGTGAATTATCAGTCAACATCCTTGGATTACAACATAACCACTACACTGCCGATTCCATAATCCACCAAATGTATTTTTATGATGTATTCAGAATATTATCTGAATGGCGGCAGATTAGGAAAAGGGGAGGTGCAAAGAGACCTGGGTGTCATGGTTCATCAGTCACTGAAAGTTGGCATGCAGGTACAGCAGGCAAATGGTATGTTGGCCTTCATAGTGAGGGGATTTGAGTATAGGAGCAGGGAGGTCTTACTGCAGTTTTACAGGGCCTTAGTGAGGTCTCACCTGGAAAATTGTGTTCAGTTTTGGTCTCCTAATCTGAGGAAGGACGTTCTTGCTATTGAGGGAGTGCAGCGAAGGTTCACCAGACTGATTCAGGGGATGGCCGGGCTGTCATATGAGGAGAGACTGGATCAACTGGGCCTTTATTCACTGGCGTTTAGAAGGATGAGAGGGGATCTCATAGAAACGTATAAGATTCTGACGGGACTGGACAGGTTAGATGCGGGAAGAATGTTCCCGATGTTGGGGAAGTCCAGAACCAGGGGACATAGTCTTAGGATAAGGGGTAGGCCATTTAGGACTGAGATGAGGAGAAACTTCTTCACTCAGAGAGTTGTTAACCTGTGGAATTCCCTGCCGCAGAGAGTTGTTGATGCCAGTTCATTGGCTATATTCAAGAGAGAGTTAGATGTGGCCCTTACGGCTAAAGGGATCAAGGGGTATGGAGAGAAAGCAGGAAAGGGGCACTGAGGGAATGATCAGCCATGATCTTATTGAATGATGGTGCAGGCTCAAAGGGCCGAATGGCCTACTCCTGCACCTATTTTTCTATGTTTCTATGTTTCTATTTGCTTCTTTCTATTGAGAATCAACGTGGTAACTCTGGGCTTGTGAACTCATTTGCAAGGAGAATGAGAGTAAAATTGTGTTTTTATATCGAGTGTGTTCGAGGCGTTGCTCAAAGCAGTGGGGAAAAAAGGATGCGATTGAAATTGAAATGAAGTTCTACGGTGATGGGGTTTTGTTGCAGGGAGCACTGCTGAGAACAGAGATTCATTAATGTGTCGCTGTGAAGCATCAATCTGCACTGAGCTGTATGGCTGGAAGTTCATTTAAACTGTTAAGGAATCGGATAAAAATGTGGTTCTGGGCACGGAGATATTTGTCAGCCTGGAAATAACCTTTGTGTTGTTAAATCTCCATGGCATTGTACATCGAGGGAAACTGTGGAGCTAATTTGATTGGAGTTGCAGTTGATGGGAGATAATGAAGAAAGATGCATTCTAGTGAGAAGGTGGTGAGAGAGATAGAAGTACATCACAAACTGAGATTCCTTCTAGTTTGTGGTCTGGACAAGAACAATGCAATTTGCAATCGAATGGGCCTGCACACAAGGCTAGATATTTGTCTTCATTGCCTGGGTGGCAATCTGGTCGCCCTACCTTCGGGAACTGCAGCACAGTGGCTATGTTACTAGGTCTTGTCATCCAGAGGCCTGGAGTAATGATCCAGAGACGCGGGATCAAATCCCACCACGGCAGCTGGGGAATTAAATTAAATAAATCTGGAATTTAAAAAAGCTAGTGTCAGTAATGGTGACCGTGAAACTACCGGATTGTCGTAAAAACCCATCTGGTTCACTGTTGTCCTTTAGGGAAGGAAATCTGCCGCCCTTACCCGGTCTGGCCTATATGTGACTGTAGTCCCACAGCAATATGGTTGACTCTTGCCTGTCCTCTGAAATGGCCCAACAAGCCACTCCGTTGTGCTCAAGACCACCTTCTCAAGGGCAATTTGGGATGGCCAATAAATGCTGCCCTTGCTTGCGATGGCCACATCCCATGAATGAAAAAAAAAGCTTTCACCCCATTTCATTTGAACAAAGTGAAAATTAGGCAGGTTCCACTGCCAGGTTATTGCCCAGACGCTGAAGATGAAAATTGACCCCAAAGTCTAAAATAAAAAATAATCAATCATCTGTTTCGATTGTCTTTCTGATCATTTAGCTTTGAAGTTAAATTAAATTAAGTTGCTAAATGCATTGCCAAGATTTTCCCTGAGCTCACAGACCCAGGGAGATCTTGGGTTCAGTTCCCAGTCTGTGCTGATTTTGCGTACCTCACTGTGGGTAGCGGCAGGGTTGGCTACAATTGTCCTCTCTCTGTCTCTGGATAAGGGGGAGGGAGGAGCGGTGGGAATCATCCAAGGCCCCTGCTCCTGGTACCTATCCAGTGACTTCTTCTGCAAGATAACGTGCAGACATGGGGTTGAGACATGGGGGTCAAGGTGAGCTGTGATGCCCCCCCACAATCGAATAGCCCGTTCATCTATAAGGTCTCGGCTGAGCAGTGAGAATGAGTAAAATGAGGTTCCGAAGGTTGTCGGAGTTGTACCCCAACACAAGTTAGCACTTTCAGGAGCGAAGGGGAGAAAACGTGGAGGAAGGAAGAATTTTAACAAGTCTTGGGATGGAAATGAAGAAAACATTAATATAACCGTTCAAAAAGGCATAGGGATCAGAAAATACTTAACAGTGAAATCCAGACAGCCACTTGAAAAATCAATAATTTTGCTCACAACTCGAGTATCTGGGCCAGCGATTGTGAAACCTGACCCAGTATTTTCCAGCTATTCTGGTTGTGGATCAGAAAGCTTATTTCAGACCTATATTTCAGACGCCGGTGTGCTCTCGATAACAGTCAGCAGTGAACCACAGATGGGTAAGCAGCATTTCGGCCAATGTGCGCATGGATGGCATAGCTGCAATTGTGTCCCGAGCCTAAAACCCAATGAGGTACACACAAGTAAACCATATTAACCCCTAATCGCCCATCTTTTGTGTACTATCTTAGGAAGACACTTGGGGGGAGAAATTCGGCTGTTTAGCGCCTCCCGTTAGCGCCTGGGGGGGGAGTGCTAAAGGGGCGTTAAGGGGTTAGCGACCGGGCGCGGCCAATACAGCGACGCCTGCGAACCTCAGTGCTGGTTTAGCGCTGGCGCTAACACTTACCGCCTGAGCCTCTGGCGCCTCGCAGATCGTGATATCATAAAGTGCGCAGCGCCCCGTTACCGCCCCGGATGTGAAATTGCCCCCCTGCCCCCTCCTGTATCGCCGGGCGTGAGCAGCGGCAGGAAGAGGAGGGGTTGTCGACTCGGCTGGCCGCTTGGGGAGCGCTAGTTAAAGGGATTGGTTTTCAGGTAGGCCAACCTTTATTATTTGCACCAGTCTGGTTCCTGCACAAAGCTTTTCATGGTCCATTGCCGAGCGATGTCCAAGCCCTGCACTGTGTGAGAGTGTTTGGGGCTGTAATGGCAGTCGCGTAGGTTGCCTTGCAACGCAGAACTGCCGACAAGAAGGTTGTGCAGCATCATTGGCCCGTCCCTTTAAGCGAGGGAAGCAGCCTTTGATAACGTTAACAATGTGCTCGATATTGTTCGGCGCTCTGCCACTACCACCCTGCTCCCAGACTTTGGCGCTAAGAGAAACGCTTAGCGCTTGATTTAGCGTTCCACTTCCCTCTTGGTGCACTAAAGCTAAATTTCTCAGCAGGAGAGGATCATGTGTGCCTGGCGATACTTTTTCCACTTTTCAAAACTTAACGCCCCAAACAGGGCGCCACGGAATTTCTAGCCCTTTGATAAATGGGCAGCACCTGACTGACAAAGCGATAATGGCTATTCAGCGTAATCTACGTTCGAGCCCTGTCTGATGTCTAATATTCAGAAGTCTAGGGGCTAGAACCTTCACTTTTTTTGCAAGCTTAACGCCCACTTAACGCCCATTTTACCGCTGAACTGACGTATAACGCCCAGATATCGCCCATTTTGGCACAAAATGGAAACTGACGGGCATTTTTCGGAAATTTATCGCCGAGCATTACTTTCCCCATGTGCTTAACGCCGGGAAAAATATTACCATCCGCCCAGTTTTTGGGGCGGAATCAGCAGGATGGGCGACTCCAACGCCCATAATATCGGCCAGCATTACTTTCCGCACAGATTTAACGCCGAGATTCAATATTAACGCCCGCCCATAAAGAGCATATTTGCTGAAACTAGCGGCCCTGAGATCGGCCACCGTCAATTTCACCACCTCGCACACATATCGCTCGCCCCAGAAAACCGCCCACAAAAAGTGGAACTAACCGGAACTAATCACAGCGTTATGGTCGCCATGTTCTACATCACATGTCGCAGTGTTTAAAAGGCTGCTGTACTTCAACCTCGGCGGAATTCGGATGTACTCTGCAGGTCGTTGGAGTTGATGTGAACATCTGTAAAAACATCTTGACCATACTGTGACCGATTGGAATTGAAGAGATGTGTTCGTCGGGACATTCCTTGTTTGTGAGCAATCGGTGGAAAACAGAGAGCTATGGGGCCTGTCCTTTCTCACCCTCTCTTGCTGACCAATTACATGTAGCAGACTCGACATCGCCAAAGGAACGCTCCACAGCATTATGTGCCCAATGTAAGAAGTGACAGACAAGGAGAAGCATTCTTACCTCGACTTGCCCGACACCACCTGCCTTCAGAGACTGCGCTTCCACAAAGAGGTTATCAGTGAGGTATGCCAGCTCATAAGGGCAGATCTGCAGCCTGCCAGCACCATCAGTACTGCACTGTCCGCCGAGGTCAAAGTCACCGCGGCACTGTCGTTCTACACCTCAGATTCTTTTCAGGCCACAGCTGGAGATATTTGCAGATTTCTCAGCATGCCACACATTGCTGCATTAGACAGGTCACTGAAGCCCTGTACACACGCAGGGGGGACTTGATCAGCTTCCCTATGACCAGGGAGGCACAGAGTGAGACGGCTCGAGGTTTCTCCAGAATTGCAAACTTCCCCAAGGTGCAGGGAGCAATAGACTGTGTGCACATTGCGATGCGGGCACCTTTTCAGGATGCAGAGGTTTTCAGGAACCGCAAGGGATTCCACTCCCTGAATGTCTAACTGGTTGTCGACCACCAGCAAATTATACTGGCAGTGAATGCTCAATTTCCAGCAGCATCCATGATGCTCACATCCTATGTGAGAGCACTGTATCAAACGTGTTTAACAATCAGCCACAAGGTCAATGCTGGATGCTTGGCGACAAAGGATATGGCCTCGCCACCTGGCTGATGACCCCCCTGCGTGACACCCACACCGAAGCCGAGAGGCGATACAACGAGAGCCACAGAGTAACTCGCAATATCGTGGAGAAAACCATTGGAGTGCTGAAGCAGCGCTTTAGATTTTTTTAAATTTTTTTTATTTTTATTTTTTAAAAATCCAATTTCGTTCCAGATCAACTCTAACGCCAAAGATCACTTTGCGCCAATGTGTTTGATCTTAGGCCAAAAGGCCGAGAGGCGAAGTTGCACCGTTCCTGGAAATATTGCAATACCAGGTCGGTGCATGGAGTGGACGGGGCATGCCCCTGATCCAGCTCCCTGTCCAAAAATCTATTCAATATCATGTCCCCATAGGGGATATTAAACTGATAAGAACAGATACTACACTTGATCAGCGCTTTAGATGCCTGGACCACTCAGGAGGTGACCTCCAATACCACCCTGAGCAGGTAGCTCAATTCGTGGTAGTCTGCTCCATGCTACACAACTTGGCTATCAGGAGGGGACAAGAATTGCCTGATGAGTCTGACAGTCCACCTCAGGAGAGAGAGGAAGAGGAGGATGAGGAGGTGGACGCTGACATCGGCCCAGACATCAGGCTGACGCTGAAGCCATGCCCCTGCCCCCCTGTAGACCGCATGAAAGGGCCCATGGTGGCATGATAGCTGCAAGAGCCTTACGTCAGGAGCTCATCAATGATCGCTTTGCCTGAAATAACTTTGGTGGTATTTACAAGGCTGACACAATGCTGGGTGTGCAGGTCATACATCAATGGTGGGCATCACCTTGGTGACAGTTAAAGTTTAAGTTGATTGAAGTTAAGTGTGATTATACCCTTTGATGTAAAGGAATCACCAGTGATAATGGTGCAGCTATCTGAGCCAATGTGCTACAAGGTTCTGTTAAATAAAAATCATTTAAACTGAACATTCGTCTGAAATCATCAGTATTTCTGTGCAAACTAACCCTCCCGCCCCCCCCCCACTCTGCTGCTCCTCCCCACCTCTACCCCTTCCTCTTCCCCTCCTGACTCCAAGCCGCCTGGCCAAGGAGGTCCTCAGGCGATGCTTCATTGGGTGGGGGGGGGCGGTGTGGTGATGGCTGAAGCGCTGCTTGGACGGATACGGGAGAGGACGGTCCCGATGTGGGAACGTGCTCCGAGCCAGAAGCAAGATGTTGCTCCTGACTCTCCTGTGTGGTTGGCAATGGGGGTGCAGCACCTTGGGGTGCAGTGCGGTGTTCCGGGACGACTGGGAGCCCTCTGCCACCAGTGTTCCTGGCTATCAGCTCCAGGGCCTCCTCCATCCCTTCCATGTTATATCTTATTTGTTGGACAAAAACTTGCTGCTGGTGAATCTCCCTCGTGCCTCCCACAACAGGCAAACAAGCACACACCACAGCCACACACGCTTTCAGTGCCTCTGAGCTCCCGCTCTCTCTGTCTCCTCTTCTGCGCATGTCATGATGACCCTTGACCTCCTAAATTGCAGGAATCGAGCGTTGCTATACCGTTGCTAAGGACGGCCACACTTTACGGCAGAAGGTCAAAAAAATTTAACGCTACCGCCTATTTCATGTCGCTCGCGGTAACGCCCATTTTCAAAAATGGAAACTAGGTGTTTTGAGAATGGGCGAGAAGCCGGTGATCTGAAAACCCTTTTTTAACGCCCACGCCGGAAATAACGTCCATTTTTTGGCGATAAGCACAAACGTGGAGGTTTGAGCCCTAGGGCAATGGGGATGCATGTGCACAGTTCAAGGGGGCAAATGCACTGCCCTCTTTTCTCCCAACAGGGAGCTGAGCTTGAAGGTTGTAGAATTGGTGTCGACTGTTGTAGCCCTATCTCTGACTTGCTTGTTCTAGGACAATCAGTGCACTTAATCTAGAATTTCCAACCGATGGAGAGGTCAGTTTTGCCTGCAGTTGGTGGGAGGCCCAATCAGTTTTCGTGGTTATACCTCACTAACACTGAGCTGCTCGCACTAGTTTTTTTAAATTTCAAAATATACTTTATTCACATAAAAATTTGTGCAGTACATTCAAAAGCAGTTCAGTACATTTAGCTGCGGTCAGCAATCCCATACACTGCATTTGGGTGCTGACGGCAGTTCCGTTCGATACATTTCCTTGCTTTTCAGTTCAAGTACAATTCGGTACAATACGGGATACATTGTAGTACATTCAACAAATTACATTACATGTGTCGCTATACAGTACACGGAATGGGTGACGGTACATTTACATTTTTCTTTTCAACGTGCATTACGCAACAGACCTTGCATTGTACATGGCACTACATAGGTGTTTACAGATCATGGTGCTCCATGTACACAAAAAAGAAGTTACAAGTACAGCCCGAGGGGAGTTTTCTAGTTGCTCGCACTAGTTTTTTTTAAAATGTTTTATTCGTTGCCAATCTTTCCAATTCTTTGTCAGATCAACTTGTCAGATCATAAACGCCAGAGGTCACCTTGGGCCCATTCAAGGATCACTCTGCGCCAATGATGCCAAAAGGCCTAGAGCCAAGGCTGCACCGTTCCTGGAAGTACTGCAATACCAGGTTCGTGCCATGGAGGTGGACGGGGCAGGCCCCCCACCCACCTCCTATTTCCAAAAAGCATAGGAGAACCACCTTCCTGATCCAGGGAGAACCACTTTCTGGTCATGGTTACTCCCCTCTCAGGTCAGTTACGCATGATCTTAGCCAAAAGGCCGAGAATTTTTTTTTAATGTTTTATTCGTTGCCAATCTTTCCAATTCTTTGTCAGATCAACTTGTCAGATCATAAACGCCAGAGGTCACCTTGGGCCCATTCAAGGATCACTCTGCGCCAATGTTTTTGCTCTTAGCCAAAAGGCCTAGAGCCCAAGCACCGTTCCTGGAAGTACTGCAATACCAGGTTCGTGCCATAGAGGTGGATGGGTCAAGCCCCCCACCCACCTCCTATTTCCGCTCTGCGAGGCAGCCTGCTGATTGGGAGGATGGGAATTCCACTTAAAGGCAGCCTGCAGCCCCTTAAAGGGAGGTGTACTTTTCAATGGTGGTGAGTGGAGGGTGAGTTATTTGAACAGCAGGACCCCATCCGGGGCCCACCAATTCTCTGATGCAGCCACTGAGGTGCTCCTGGAGCAAGTGAGCGACAGTAAGCAGGTCACCTTTCCTCTCTGATCAGTGACGAGTGCTCCGTTAAATTTATCCGCCACAATGGAAAAGGGCTGCTGAGCTGGCCGGACATTGGCTCAATCCTCCGCGTGATGTCTTGCCCTGCGCCCCTTCTGTTTTTCAGGTGTAAGCGGGTCAGTAAGGCACTGGAAATGGCCCTCAGGTGAGCGAGCGTGTGCATACTCGTTTCAGACCTCCAATGGAGAATCTTGCCTCGAGAGTGGCGCTGAGTACTCAACGCTCCCCTCCATGCCTGCCGACCTGGCGGACTGACGGAGAGGTGGGAACCTGAGAGGCGATTGTGCCACGCCGGGAGGTAATAGGCTTCAGTGTAACAGATGAGCTCCATGAATCATTGCTGTCAGAATATAATTCCGCGGACAAGGCGATAGTTGACAATTGGCGTGGGTCCCGTCTGCCTTATATACGTCTTGTCGTCAGCTCCCGTGTGCCTGTTCGTTCTGAAATCTGAGCAAAGATTATGCTTGTCTTGATGAGCGGGACTAATATTTGAAGGTGGAAGAAGGTGTAGAGATGGAGGAGCTAGCATTCCATTATCTACACACAACAGCTGCAAGGATTTGGTGTATTAGTCATGCATGTTGTTTTGGAGGAGCGATTTATCACTTGGTGATTTTAATAAAACGATTTGTAAAACATGCGTGCTTTGTACACCAGAGATTTTTTATTTAACATGTTGTCCTCTGAATTTCTGTCCCCTCCCAAAGCTACCGCTTTTTTTAGAGACGTAGGGGACTAGTTTTGACTTTGAGCGATAGTGTGAAACGGGCGATATTGAGATCATTGGCCTGTTAAATACCGCTCTGCATTTTCATTTCCAGAGACCGGGAGAGATGTGTAATGGGCAACTGAATCGATATTGCCCATTTTGCACAATTGGCCAAAGTCAGAATGACCCCGTCCCCCAAAGGGACGGGGGGACGGGGTGCAAAACGGGCCATAACTAATCTGCAGCCCATTGAAGCCGTAAAATAAAATCGGGCAGGGTATAAAACATGCTGCTGATTCACGATCACCTGTTCTGTGCTCCCGCCGAAGGGCAATTTCACCAACGTCCATGGTGATCCAGTGCCCATGGTGATCCAGTGTCTGGTCTAATGTCCATGATGATCCAATGTCCACAGTGACCCAATGGCCACGGTGACCCAGTGTCCATGATCCAATGTCCATGGTGATCTAGTGTTTATGATGATCTAGTATCCATGGTGATCCTGTGCACAGGGTGATCCCATGTCCATGGTGATCAGTGCCCATGGGGATCCAGTGCCCATGGTCCAACATCCACAGTGACCCAGTGCCCATGGTGATCCAGTGTCCATGGTGATCAGCATCCATGGTGCTCAAGTGCCCATGGTGATCTGATGCCCATGGTGAACCAGTGCCCATGGTCCAATATCCATGGTGATGCAGTGTCCACTGTGATCCAGTGTCCATAGTCCAGTGTCCATGGTCCAATGTCCATGGTGCTCCAGTGCCGATGGTGATCCAGTGTCCATGGTCCAGTGTCCATGGGTATCCAGTGTCCATGGGGATCCAGTGTCCATAGTGATCCAGTGTCCACAGTGATCCAGTGTCCACGGTGTTCCAGTGTCCATGGTGATCCGATGCCCATGGTGGTCCAATGTCCATGTTGATCAGTTTCCATGGTGATGCAGTGTCCACTGTGAACCAGTGTCCATAGTGATCCTGTGTACATGGCGATCCTGTGTCCATGGCGATCCTGTGTCCATGGCGATCCAGTGCCCATGGCGATCCAGTGCCCATGGTGATCCAGTGTCCACGGTGACCCAATGCCCATGGTGATCCAGTGTCTGTGGTCCAATGCCCATGGTCCAATGTCCATGGTGATCCAGTGTCCATGGTGATCCAGTGTCCGTTGTCCATTATCCATGGTGACCCAGTGTCCGTGGTCCAATGTCCACGGTGATCTAGTGTCCATGGTGATCTAGTGTCCATGGTGGTTTAGTGTCCATGGTGATCCAGTATCCATAGTGACCCAGTGTCCATGGTCCAATGCTCAAGGTGATCTAGTGTCCATGGCAATCCAGTGCCCATGGCGATCCAGTGTCCACAGTGATCCAGTGTCCATGGTAATCTGATGCCCATGTTGAACCAGTGTCCATGGTCCAATGTCCATGTTGATCAGTGTCCATGTTGATCAGTGTCCATAGTGATCCTGTATCCATAGTGATCCTGTGTCCATAGTGATCATGTGTACATGGTGATCCTGTGTCGATGTTGATCCAGTGTCCATGGTGATCCAGTGTCTGTGGTCCAATGTCCAAAGTCCAGTGTCCATGGTGACCCAGTGTCCATGGTGATCAGTGTCCATGGTGATCTAGTGTCCATGGGGATTTAGTGCCCATGGTAATCCAGTGCACATGGTGATCCCGTGTACATGGTGATCCAGTGTCAATTGCGTAGCCAAGCAGCATGATCGAAAAGAGAAGACCAGATAAATCAGGAAGTAGTGATTGGACCCTGCAAGTTTAGGATCTTTCCATCCATATTCTGTAGGGTGCAGTGGTCCCAATCTGGCCTGAATGCGTTGAGGAGTGTGGCAGGATAGGCGCACCAACGTCAGTGTTCTCTCTCAGGCCAACATCCCCAGCATTGAGGCAGTGACCATGCTCGATCAGCTCCGATGGGCGGGCCACATCGTCCACATGTCCAATACTAGACTCCCGAAACAATCACTCCACTCCGAGCTGCGTCATGGCAGGTGTGCACCAGGAGGGCAGAGAAAACGCTTCAAAGATGCCCTCAAAGCCTCCTTGAACAAATGTAACATCCCCACCGACTCTTGGGAATCCCTGGCCCAACACCGCTCAAAGTGGAGGAGAAGCATCCGAGAAGGCGCCGAACACCTCGAGTCTCTTCGCCGGGAGCACGCGGAAGCCAAGTACAAACAGCGGAAGGAGCATACGACAAACCAAGCTCCCCACTCACCCACCCGTCCCTCCAACCACCGTCTGCCCCACCTGTGGCGGAGACTGTAGGTCCTGCCTTGGACTCATCAGTCACCTGAGAACTCATTTTGTGGAAGCAAGTCATCCTCGACTCCAGGGGACTGCCTAAGAAGATGAAGAAAATACTAGATTGTTCAGGGCATGGACGAAATTAACCCAGAATATTATAAGAACATAAGAAATAGGAGCAAGAGTAGGCCATACGGCCCCTCGAGCCTGTTCCGCCATTTAATAAGATCATGGCTGATCCGATCATGGACTCAGCTCCACTTCCCTGCCCACTACCCATAACCCTTTATTCCCTTATCGCTCAAAAATCTGTCTATCTCCGCCTTAAATATATTCAATGACCCAGCCTCCACAGCTCTTTGGGGTAGAGAATTCCACAGATTTACAACCCTCTGAGAGAAGAAATTGCTCCTCATCTCAGTTTTAAATGGGCAGGCCCTTATTCTAAGATTATGCCCTCTAGTTCTAGTCTCCCCCATCAGTGGAAACATCCTCTCTGCATCCACCTTGTCGAGCCCCCTCATTATCTTATATGTTTGATAAGATCATCTCTCATTCTCCTGAACTCCAATGATTATCGGCCCAACCTACTCAACCTATCTTCATAAGTCAACCCCCTCATCTCCGGAAGCAACTTAGTGAACCTTCTCTGAACAGCCTTAAATGCAAATATATCCTTCCTTAAATACAGAGACCAAAACTGTACACAGTACTCCAGGTGTGGTCTCACCAATACCCTTTACAGTTGTAGCAGGACTTCTCTGCTTTTATACTCTATCCCCCTTGCAATAAAGACCAACATTCCATTAGCCTTCCTGATTACTTGCTGTGCCTGCATACTAACGTTTTGTGTTTCATGCACAAGGACCACCAGGTCCCTCTGGACTGCAGCACTTTGCAATTTTTCTCCATTTAAATTATAATTTGCTTTTCTATTTTTTCTGCCAAAGTGGATAACCTCACATTTTCCCACATATTTTTTGCCCACTCACTTAGCCTGTCTATATCCCTTTGCAGATTTCCTGTGTCCTCCTCACAATTTGCTTTTCCTCGCATCTTTGTATCATTACTTAAAACTAAACTGCAGGAGTAGAACTAGAGGGCAAGGTTCAAACTAAAACATTAGAACTGATGTCGGGAAGCTTTTCTTCACACAAGGAGTGGTGAACATGTGGAATAAAATACCAGGCCAAAATCTTGGAGTTATTTAAGAAACCCATTGGATGCCCCAAAGAGAAGGTCATTTGAATCTCTCTCTGAATGGACGAATCAAGATGGGCTGAATGGACTTCCTCATCTGTAATGATTTTGTATCCCAAGGGTGTAAGAATAGTGTGATCTAAATTGGATATTTATGTCTTTTTTGCATGGGTGGTTCTCCAGTCTCTGTGAACTCAAAGGTGGGCACTTTGTGAGATGAGGCCAGATACGAATCATTACACTGCTTTATCTCACTGTACGTGAACACAGAGCACCAGTTATGGTCACATTTACTGATTCCAGTCAGTACAACTTTGAGTACTCAATAAAAATAATGAAGATGCGACCTTTTCGTACACCACTGGGTTACCCAGCTTTACTTAAAAGGCTACCAAATTATGCCCCGTGCATTCTCTTCCTGAGCTTAGCCAAGGCTACCCCTCACAACTTCTTGTCTGAATTCACAGCCTTTGCTGAATCTGTCTGTCCTCACAGCATTCTCTTTTTAGAAAGAAATTGGCTCTCGACCTGTGTCTTTGTCTCTGCTTTTTATTTCCCTCTGCTTACAGCTTAAAAGGTCAGCGACTTCCCAACACAATGGGCGTGGGATATTTCAATTGCCAAGACAGCCGAACAAATTGCTTATTATGATAAAGTCTATGGGCAAACAAAATCAAAGATTAACTCGTGAAGCTAATGAACTACCAATCACCTCGGTGCCTTTTCTGAACTGGTTGAAATACAAGCCCGCTCAAAGTGGAGGAGAAGCACCCGAGAAGGCACCGAACACCTCGAGTCTCTTCACCGGGAGCACGCGGAAGCCAAGTACAAACAGCGGAAGGAGCGCACGACAAACCAAGCCCCCCACCCACCCGTCCCTCCAACCACCGTCTGCCCCACCTGTGACAGAGACTGTAGATCCCGCATTGGTCTCATCAGTCACCGAGAACTCATTTTAGTGTGGAAGCAAGTCATCCTCGACTCCAGGGGACTGCCTAAGAAGAAGAAGTGAATACAACAACAACAGCTTGTATTTACATAGCACCTTCAATGTAGAAAAACGTCTCAAGGTGCTTCACAGGAGTGTTACAAAGCAAAATTTGTCACTGAGACACATAAGGAGGTATTAGAACAGCTGAACAAAAGCTTGGTCAAAGAAGTAGGTTTTAAGGAGCATCTTAAAGGAGGAAAGAGAGGTAGAGAGGCGGAGAGGTTTAGGGAGGGAGTTCCAGAGCTTGGGGCCCAGGCAACTGAAGGCATGGTCACCAATGGTTGAGCGATTATAATCAGGGATGCTCAAGGGGGCAGAATTAGAGGGTTATGAGGCTGTCGGAGATTACAGAGATAGGGAGGGGCGAGGCCATGGAGGGATTTGAAAACAAGGATGAGAATTTTGAAATCGAGGCGTTGGTTAACCGGGAGCCAATGTAGGTCAGCGAGCACAGGGGGTGATGGGTGAGCAGGGACTTGGTGCGAGTTAGGACACAGGCAACTGAGTTTTGGATCACCTCAAGTTAACGGAGGGTAGAAAGTGAGAGGCCAGCCAGGAGTGCGTTAGAATAGTCAAGTCTGGAGGTAACGAAGGCATGGATGAGGGCTTCAGCAGCGGATGAGCTGAGGCAAGGGCGGAGACGGGCGATGTTACGGAGGTGGAAATAGGCGGTCTTAGTTATGCTGCGGATATTTGGTCGAAAGCTGTTTTAAAACACTTTTTAAAGTAACTCTTTCCCCCTCCCGCTGCCCTCCAATCCTCTCAGTGGGAAAATAGTCAAATAAACATAACCGACACAAAGATTCGGTTTTATATGCTTGTAGATTGTGGAGGAGGGGAAGACTGAGGGAGCTGAGAACCTCAGGGTAAGTTTGAGTAGGACCTTATTCTTGTGTTAATTTTGTTTATTCAGAAAAATTCTGTAGCCTTTTAAGTCCCATGACTAATGATGTTATTAATGTACAATTACTCTAGTTAATATATGCGGTGACAAAGGTATTATTATCTATTAATATGCTGTAATTACTTTATAATGACACTGTTATTCATGGAAGTTGTGATGAAATGTTGGTGGGTTTGTTTCAAGAAAAAGGTTAAAAGGTCACCCTTAATTGTGAGTGTCTTGTGCTAAAGGTTCTGACCTGCACTAGGACACCATTGAGGTGTCAACTTGGAGCTTGGTCTGAGGAGCAACCCAAACATTGGCCCTGAAATTGGGGTCGGAGGCTTCCCGCGGGCGGATGCCTCCGACCTGAAACATTTCTACGAGTTTACCTGGTGGTCCGGGAGGAGCGTGGGATTCCGGTGGGGAGGCCTTCTCTTCCCGCGCTGCGGAGCGCGATCCCGTCCTCCAGGTTCCCGCGCAGACGGTGCAGTCATGTGTGACTGCTCAGCCAATCAGGTACAGTATTCCACAGCTTTCTCATTAATAGCAATGGGAGCTCCGTATCTACCAGTTCTCATTGCTATTAATGGGGGAAAAAACCCAAACACTAAACACCATAACAAAAAATAAAAAACACACCTCACATAATTAAAATTAATTGAAATGAAAGTTAATAAATATCTCAGAGAAAAAAATTTTTTCCGAGTTTTTAAACAGTTTTTAAAATTATGGTTTAAAATAAATTTAATGTAGTGGGCAAGAGTTTTTAAAAATAAAATGTGTATTTTTTACTTTATTTTTTTATGTTTTAAGTGTGTTTTAAAACTCTTGCACCTCTAACGGTCGGCTATGCGCCAGCTTTTGTCAGGCGAAGAGTTTTGAGGACATTTGCTGGGCGAGGTATGGGTAAATCCCGCAATTTTGCCCTTGCAAATGTCCTCGCTCCCGAGATACGGAGGATCTGTCAAACTGGAGCTTGACAGATCGGAAAAGCCGGTTTTCAGCGCATGCGCATTGTGTGCTGAAAACCAACTTTTGCAATGCCTTCCCGGGTCCATACACACTCCGTACGGACCCGGGGAGGCTGGAATTTCTGGGCCAATATGTGCTCAAAATGGAGGTGAGTTTAGAAAAGATTTTTCAATCATCTCCAAGTTCAAAACAGTTCAGTTCACCTATTAGCACTCTTGCCTCTGAGTCAGAAGGTTGTGGGTTCAAGTTCCACTCCAGAGACTTGAGCACAAAAATCTAGGCTCACACTCCAGTGCAGTGCTGAGGGAGTGCTGCACTGTCAGAGGTGCTGTCTTTCAGATGAGATGTTAAACCGATGCCCCGCCTGCCTGTTCTGGTGGTTGCGGTGGATGTTGAAGAATCTAGGGCAGTTGTGAAGAATGACCAACATCCCTTCCTCTACCAACAGCACCATAAAACGAGTAAACTTCTTATTTAACTCCTTGATATTGGTGGGTTGTTGCTGGCACAGTGACTGTGTAGTGCTTACCTACATGAGATATTTTGATATGGCAAGGTGCTATAAGAACATAAGAAATAGGAGCAGGAGTAGGCCATTTGGCCCCTCGAGCCTGCTCCGCCATTTAATAAATCATGGCTGATCTGATCATGGACTCAGCTCCACTTCCCTGCCCGCTCCCCATAACCCTTTGTTCCCTTATCGCTCAAAAATCTGTCTATCTCCACCTTAAATATATTCAATGACCCAGCCTCCACAGCTCTCTGGGGCAGAGAATTCCACAGATTTACAACCCTCTAAGAGAAGAAATTTCTCCTCATCTCAGTTTAAAATGGGCGGCCCCTTATTGTGAGACTATGTCCCCTAGTTTTAGTTTCCCTCACGAGGAGAAACATCCTCTCTGCATCTACCCTGTCAAGCCTATGCTATGTTCGTGCTAAAGTGTTAAAGTTTGCAAAAAGGTTCATTGTTTTGTCACTTACTCATGTTAATAATAAAAATGTACTTGTGCTGTTTTTCGCTATTGCTGACGAACATAAAGTAAAACATGGGCCTAGAAATTCGATGCTTTAACGCCGGCTGCTTTGTAGATAAAATGGCGGTCGCCTTGCTTCTGCCCACTTCCGGCGCGGAACATGGCGGCTGCCATATTGGTCAGCAGCGCTGCCATTGGCTGCGCTGGCTGCAGGTATTTTAATTACCAGGAGCGTGACGTCAGTAGGAGTGCAGCGGTGAATTGACACACGCTCATCGACTTTGGATCTCGCCGCTCCTCTTACTGCCCTCTCAAAGCACGCCCGTGCGTGCCGCCATTGACGGCGCGCAGGGCCGGGAGAAAGCGGCGGTGAGCGAGAAACAGCTGCTGCGATAACTGGTAACTATGGAGAGCTCAGACTGTATAATTGGAGCGAAAACTGCATCCAATGAGATGCATCAAATCTCCCCCCTGGTCAGTCAAACATTACAGGAGGTAAATACTATTAAAATAAACTCTACTGTGTCACAGTTGTAAGAATCTCAGCAAAAAATCAAAACTGCATTTCCTTAAATTTTATACATTAGGTTTTCTAGTTTAGGAATGGATAAAGTAAATCTGTTTTTAAAAGGCCAAGAATTAAGGAAGATTTAATATCATATTCTCAGCAAGACTTCTTCAATATGCTGTTGTTGTTAAAAATTTAATTGAATTCTCTTCTGCCAGTAATCTTGAACCAAGAGGTTCATGTTTCCCTTTTTAAAAAAAATTTATTTCAATTGATTACTCATGCACCGGTTTAACGATCTATGCCACAATCGTTATGTGGTGTCCTTCCAGATCTGAGCCTGTTCTTTACGAGCCACTCACCAGGGAGTGAATGCCCTATGCGATATGTCGGCTAGTGCACTGTCACTGCTCACTGCAAGATGGTGCGTCCCCATCCCCCCTCCCCCATTCCCCTCCCCCTCCATCATCATCATCATAGGCAGTCCCTCGAAGCGAGGATTGACTTGCCTCCACGCCAAAAAAGGATGAGTTCACAGGTGTTTCAATGAAGGACCTGAGTTTCCAGATCCCGAACTACATCCTGAAGGGTGGGAAGATGTCTGTGTGCGGATTTTTTTAACGTGGGGTGACCGTTGCACACCAGCCACCACACGGGCTTGACAGAGCTAGGTCTTGGTCCAGTGGCAAGGATTAACCAGGACGACTGGAGACCAGCTCTGCTGCATGGACCTAGTGCGCTCAGATCTCACAGTGTGGGCTGGGCCCGTGCTGCCCCTGGGGCCCTCGCCTCTTCTGGGCCCCGAACTCACGCCTCTCCTGGGCCCCGATCACATCGCTCGACAATCTCTCGCCGCTTCCCCTCCAACTCCATGGCAGAGCACAGACCTCCACACACCAACCATCTGGGTGAA
The DNA here is from genome assembly GCF_044704955.1 of Pristiophorus japonicus. Taxonomy (NCBI): domain Eukaryota; kingdom Metazoa; phylum Chordata; class Chondrichthyes; family Pristiophoridae; genus Pristiophorus; species Pristiophorus japonicus. Next base: position 29,100,929 of record NC_092010.1, on the reverse strand, counting down.
AGACCGGTGGAGCTATGGCAACCAGCGAAGGTGGGAGTCCCAGGCAGTCTGGCACCCATTTGTGGACCCCACACAAGACCCAGACAGATGTCTGCGAATGTTAGAGGGGAGCCGTGGACAAACAGATGCCTCCGACTGTGCCACAGTAGTCAATGCTCCAACCCTACGAGAGCCGTCAGTGAACTTGATCCCTCCTGCCCCAGCAAGTGCCCAGGAGCCGTCAGCAAATGATACCAAGCAGTGCATTGCCCGAGAACACCGTACCGATCGTTCAGACGCGACCGTCGGCATCCTGCTGCAAAGAGCGCGTTGCACACGAGGATTCTGCGCCCCGCTCCTTTAAACCAGTAGGCAGCACCAAACTACAGGTCGGTGCTGCCGATGCTCTTGCGTGAGGCCGTTAACCATGGCCTGCGCTGGCACTACCCATTTCCGGGCCGCATCGAATTTCTACGCCACGGTTTCTAAAACATTGTAACATATTATTGGGAAGATCGAAGCCATTGTTTTCGGTCCCCACCACAAACTCCGTTCCCTGGCCACCAACTCCATCCTTCTCCCCAACTCCTGTCTGAGGCTGAACCAGACTGTTCGCAACCTTGTGTCATATTTGACCCTGAAATGAGCTTTCAACCAGATATCCACAGCATAACTAAGACCGCCTATTTCCACCTCCGTAACATCGCCCATCTCCGCCCCTGCCTCAGCTCATCCGCTGCTGAAGCCCTCATCCATACCTCTAGACTTGACCATTCCAACATACTCCTGGCCGCCTCCCACATTCTACCCTACGTAAACGAGAGGTGATCCAAAATTCGGCTACCCCGTGTCCTAACTCGCACCAAGTCCCACTCACCCATCACCTCTGTGCTCACTGACCTACACTGGCTCCCGGTTAAGCAACGTCTCAATTTCAAAATTCTTGTCCTTGTTTTCAAATCCCTCCATGGCCTCGCCCCTCCCTATCTCTGTAATCTCCTCCAGCCCCACAACCCTCCCCCCACCCCCGAGATGTCTGCGCTCCTCTAATTTTGCCCTCTTGAGTTTCCCTGATTTTAATCGCTCAACCATCGGTGGCCGTGCCTTCTGTTGCCTGGGCCCCAAGCTCTGGAACTCCCTCCCTAAACCTCTCCGCCTCTCTACCTCTCTTTCCTCCTTCAAGACGCTCCTTAAAACCTACCTCTTTGACCAAGCTTTTGGTCACCTGCGCTAATTTCTTCTCATGCGGCTCGGTGTCAAATTTTTTGTCTCATAACACCTTGGGACCCCTTGGGACGTTTCACTACGTTAAAGGCGCTATATAAATACAAGTTATTGTGGTATGTAATGGAACCAACCAGGGGGCAGGCTATCTTAGATCTGGTCCTGTGTAATGAGACAGGATTAATAAACAATCTCCTGGTAAAGGATCCCCTCGGAATGAGTGATCATAGCATGATTGAATTTCAAATTCAGATGGAGGGTGAGAAAGTTGGATCTCTAACCAGCGTACTAAGCTTAAATAAAGGAGACTATGAAGGTATGAGGGCAGAGTTGGCTAAAGTGGACTGGGAAAATAGATTAAAGTGTAGGACGGTTGATGAACAGTGGTGTATATTTAACGGGATATTTCACAACTCTCAAGAAAAATATATTCCAGTGAGGAGGAAAGGGCATAAGAGAAAAGATAGCCATCCGTGGCTAACTAAAGAAATAAAGGATGGTATCCAATTAAAAACAAGGGCATACAAAGTGGCCAAACTAGTGGGAGGACAGAAGACTGGGAAGCATTTAAAAGCCAGCAAAGAATGACTAAAAAAATGATTAAGAAAGGGAAGATAGACTATGAAAGTAAACTAGCGCAAAATATAAAAACAGATAGCAAGAGCTTCTATAGGTATATAAAAAGGAAAAGGGTGGCTAAAGTAAATGTTGGTCCCTTAGAGGACGAGACCGGGGAATTAGTAATGGGGAACATGGAGATGGCAGAAACTCTGAACAAATATTTTGTATCAGTCTTTACGGTAGAGGACACTAACAATATCCCAACAGTGGATAGTCAAGGGGCTATAGGCGGGGAGGAACTTAACACAATCGCAATCACTAAGGAGGTGGTACTCAGTAAGATAATGGGACTAAAGGCAGATAAATGCCCTGGACCTGATGGCTTGCATCCCAGGGTCTTAAGAGAAGTAGCGGCAGGGATAGTGGATGCATTGGTTGTAATTTACCAAAATTTCCTGGATTCTGGTGAGGACCCAGCAGATTGGAAAACTGCAAATGTAACGCCCCTATTTAAAAAAAGAGGCAGACAAAAAGCTGGAAACTATAGACCAGTTAGCCTAACATCTGTCGTTGGGAAAATGTTGGAGTCCATTATTAAAGAAGCAGTAGCAGGACATTTGGAAAAGCAAAATTTGGTTAGGCAGAGTCAGCATGGATTTATGAAGGGGAAGTCATGTTTGACAAATTTGCTGGAGTTCTTTGAGGATGTAACGAACAGGGTGGATAAAGGGGAACAGTGGATGTGGTGCATTTGGACTTCCAGAAGGCATTTGACAAGGTGCCACATAAAAGGTTACAGCACAAGATAAAAGTTCACGGGGTTGGGGGTAATATATTAGTATGGATAGAGGATTGGTTAACTAACAGAGAACAGAAGTCGGGATCAAGGGTTCATTATCTGGTTCGCAACCAATAACTAGTGGGGTGCCACAGGGATCAGTGCTGGGACCCCAACTATTTACAATCTATATTAACGACTTGGAAGAAGGGACTGAGTGTAATTTAGCCAAGTTTGCTGACGATACAAAGATGGGAGGAAAAGCAATGTGTGAGGAGGACACAAAAATCTGCAAAAGGACATAGACAGGCTAAGTGAATGGGCAAAAATTTGGCAGATGGAGTATAATGTCGGAAAGTGTGAGGTCATGCACTTTGGCAGAAAAAAATCAAAGAGCAAGTTATTATTTAAATGGAGAAAGATTGCAAAGAGCTGCAGTACAGCGAGACCTGGGGGTACTGGTGTATGAAACACAAAAGGATAGTATGCAGGTACAGCAAGTGATCAGGAAGGCCAATGGTATCTTGGCCTTTATTGCAAAGGGGATGGAGTATAAAAGCAGGGAAGTCTTGCCACAGCTATATAAGGTATTGGTGAGGCCACACCTGGAATACTGCGTGCAGTCTTGGTTTCAATATTTACAAAAGGATATACTTGCTCTGGACCGGGGATGAGGGGGTTGACTTATGAGGAAAGGTTGAGTAGGTTGGGCCTCTACTCATTGGAATTCAGAAGAATGAGAGGTGATCTTATCGAAACGTATAAGATAATGAGAGAGCTTGACAAGGTGGATGCAGAGAGGATGTTTCCACTGATGGGGAGACTAGAACTAGAGGGCATGATTTTAGAATAAGGGGCCGCCCATTCAAAACTGAGATGAGGAGAAATTTATTTTCCCAGAGGGTTGTAAATCTGTGGAATTCGCTGCCTCAGAGAGCTGTGGGAGCCGGGACATTGAATAAATTTAAGACAGAAATAGACAGTTTCTTTAACGATAAGGGAATAAGGGGTTATGGGGAGCGGGCGGGAAAGTGGAGCTGAGTCCATGATCGGATCAGCCATGACCTTATTAAATGGCGGAGCAGGCTCGAGGGGCCGTATGGCCTACTCCTGCTCCTATTTCTTATGTTCTTATTGTTGTTGCGAGAGACACCACAAGCTGGGAGCGCCAAATCGGGGCTTGGCTGAATCGGCCTTGACGTATGCCAGGCAGATGTTTGACTATTGAAGCAACCATTTTGTTCGCAGTCAAGAGTTAAATGAAATGACTCTGTTGAATAATTAGGCAATTTAGTATTGGGGCTTATCTAAACTTGGCTGAATTGGCCAGATGCTACTAATAGTATCGTGCTTGGGTGGAGAAGGCCAGATATGTGCTCGGGCTCCGAGCACATTGCTTGTGTTCCCACTTTAGAGATGTAGAGCGTCACAGTGAAAAAACTTTTGTTCCCAATGTATCCGTGAGGCCAACCTCCCATTGATAAGCTGCTTAAAGCCCAACTGCACCCTTTATCTCTCCCTTGGCTTGTGAGATTGTGTGCAGTCACCACAGTGTTGCATTCTTCCATTTTAAATTACTTTCTCGCTGTTTCGTGCTCCCTATGCAGTCTGAATTTAAAACCCTTTCATGAAGCACTGTGTTTTATGACGTCTTCACCATGCATTCTCTTGTGGTACATTTTCCTCCATTCAATTGGCAAAAAGTCAGCTGCAGCATCGAGCAAGTCTTTGCACTTTAAAGTGACGCCGACTTTTTGAAAAATGTTCGCGACTGGAGAACTCTATGAGCAATCTACTTGTGCCTTGTGCCTTTTGAAAGATGATCCATTTGTACCTGATCAGTTTATCAGCAGGCGAGATGCATTCACCTTCATTCTACATTCATGAAGGATGATATCAATCTGTTTGCAGGTCTCCCTGTCACTGGTTCCCCAGTTCTTTTAAGACATAAATTGTGAGGATGTGTTGGGTAGATTCCTCTGGGAGAGGCATCATGAGGGTCAGTACCTTTGAAATTATGATGAGGGTGTACTACCCAAAGCGCATAGAACCATGGAACGGTAACAGCACGGAAGGAGGCCATTCGGCCCGTTGAGCCCGTGCCGGCTCTCTGCAAGATCACTTCAGCTCATCCCACTCCCCGCCCTTTCCCCGTAGCCCTGCAATTATTTTTCCTTCAGGTACTTATCCAATTCCCTTTTGAAAGCCACGATTGAGTCTGCCTCCCCCACCCTCTCAGGCCGTGCATTCTAGATCCTAACCATTCGCTGCGTAAAAAAGTTTTTCCTCGTGTCGTCTTTGGTTCTTCTGCCAATCACCTTAAGCCTGTTCATGACATTGCCACAACAGGGTAGATTTGAAACACATAAGGGGTGTAATTGGTCTTGGGTGATGGCCCAAAATGGACGACAGCGAATTGGCAGCTCTTTACACCCTGCCCAATTTATCTTTTCCATTGAAGTCAATTGGGCAGGGTTTAAAACGGGCCGATTCACCTGTTTTGCGCTAATGCTCACAATTAACTTCACCACCCCGTCCCCAATGTCTGTTTCCCAGTCCTGTTTCATTGAGTAACCTTGGCGATGGGATGAGTCCCACTTATTGGACATCACCAATGTAGGAGAAAAGATGAGGTAAATCACACAGGATTACACAGGATATACGACACAGAAACAGGCCATTCGGCCCAACCAGTCCATGCTCCACTCGAGCCTCCTCCCGTCTTTCCTCATCTAACTCTATCAGCATGACCCTCAATTCCCTTCTCCCTCATATACTTGTCTAGCCTCCCCTTAAATGCATCGATACTATTCACCTCAACCACTCCCTGTGGCAGCGAGTTCCACATTCTCACCGCTCTCTGGGTAAAGAAGTTTCTTCTGAATTCCCCATTGGATTTCTTGGTGACTATCTTATATTGATGGCCTCTAGTTATGCTCTTCCCCACAAGTGGGAACACTCTCTCTGTATCCACTCTATCAAAACCTCTCATCATTTTATTAGGTCACCCCTCAGCCTTCTCTTTCAAGAGAAAAGAAACCCATCCTTTCCGGATATGTTTACCCTCGCATTTCTGGTATCATCCTTATAAATCTTCTCTGCACCCTCTCCAGTGCCTCTATATCCTTTTTATAATATGGTGACCAGAACTGTACACAGTACACCAAGTGTGGTCTAACCAAGGTTCGATACAGGTTTACCATAATGTCCCTATTTTTCAATTCTATGGGCCCAAGTTTCCACAAGAAAAAAAACGGGCGCCCCTCCGAGCTGGGCGCCCGTTTTTCGCGCCTAAAACGGCGCCTAAAAAAATCCTCGGTATTCTCCACCTACCTGCTGGTCCTCTGGCCCTCGGCGCAGCCAGCACGAGCTGTGGGGGGGCGGAGCCAGGTCCCTGCGCTGAAAACAGTGCCGGTACCTCTGCACATGCGCACTACAGTGAGTGCGCAAGTGCAGTAGCTCCAGGCGCCGAACTGTGTGGGAGGGGCCCGAAGCACGCAGCCCCCTAGCCCTGGCTGAATGGCCTCACTGGGGCTGCGTGAATAAGGCTCCTCCCACGGCCAGCTCCTGCTTTCCCCCCCCCCCCCCCCCCCATCGACCAGACCCGACACCCGCTCCCCCCTGCCTCCGGACCAGACCCAACACCCGCTCCCCCCTCCCCCGCCGCCGACCAGACCCGACACACCCGCTCCCCCCCCCCCCCGCCCCGACCCGACACCCGACACCCGCTCCCCCCCCCCCCCCCCGACTGACCCGACCCGCGCTCCTGTTCCCGCTCCCCGCCCCCCCCCGACGGGACCCAACCCGACCCGCGCTCCCGCGCCCCCCCTCCCACTGGACCCGACTCCCGCTCCCGGTCTGGATCCGATCCGACCTGACCTCCCCCTCCCCTCTCTCCCTCCCGCTCTCTCTCCCTCCCCCCCTCTCTCTCTCCCTCCCTCCCCCTCTCTCTCTCTCCCTCCCTCCCCTCTCTCTCTCTCTCTCCCTCCCTCCCCCTCTCTCTCTCTCTCTCCCTCCCTCCCCCTCTCTCTCTCTCTCTCCCTCCCTCCCCCTCTCTCTCTCTCCCTCCCTCCCCTCTCTCTCTCTCCCTCCCTCCCCCTCTCTCTCTCTCTCTCCCTCCCTCCCCCTCTCTCTCTCTCTCTCCCTCCCTCCCCCTCTCTCTCTCCCCCTCCCTCCCCCCCCCCACCCCCTCCCGCTCAGCGGCACGAACGGCTGCAGAATTCTCCCTGGCTGAAGCACTTTCACACAGGTAGGAAGATGGTTTATTTAATCTTTTCTTGGCTTATAAATGTTTATTCAGGTTGGATTTATTTGTATAATATTTGTAGAAGTATAAATAAGGATTTATTGTAGAATTTAATGACTTCCCTTCCACCACCCCCCCCCCCCCCCCCCAACTCGTTCTGGGCACCTAATTTGTAACCTGCGCCTGATTTTTTAATGTGTAGAACAGGTTTTTTCAGCTCTACAAAAATCTTCACTGGCTCCATTCTACTTTAGTTTGGAGAACGTTTTCACTGTGGAAACTTTCAAATCAGGCGTCAGTGGCCGGACACGCCCCCTTTTGAAGAAAAAATTCTGTTCCAAAGTGGAACTGTTCTACCTGACTAGAACTGCAGAAAAAAAAATGTGGAGAATTGCGATTTCTAAGATAGTCCGTTCTCCACCAGTTGCTCCTAAAAATCAGGCGCAAATCATGTGGAAACTTGGGCCCACAACCTCTAGAAATAAACCCGAGTGCTTGGTTTGCTTTTTTTACGGCCTTGCTAACCTGTGTCGCCACTTTTAATGATTTGTGTATTTGTACTCCGAGATCCCTTTGCTCCTTTACCCCATTTATATTCTTATTTTCCAAGTAATATATGAGCACCTTATTTTTCTTACCAAAATGTAATACAGGGTACCTCACATTTATCTGTGTTGAAATTCATTTGCCAATTATATGCCCATTCTGCAAATTTATTAATGTCCTCCTGTAATTTGTTGCAGTCCTCCTCAGTATTGACTGCCCCCACCCCCACCCAATTTGGTGTCATCCGCAAATTTTGAAATTGTGTTTTTGATTCCAAAGTCGAAACCGTTAATGTAAATTGTGAACAACAGGAAAATCAGAATGTCGTGGTTCAGTGATGCTAAACTTGGGTTTTGAAAGCCTGTCGATGATAGAAGAAAGGGAAGACCAAGAGATTCCACTGTTTGGAGTTGCTGGAAAGGCCTGAGATAAAGCAGAAGGTGTGTTCAGCCAGGATCCCAACAGCAAGGTTGCAGGAAAGGAATGGTGAGTTGGGAGCTTGGAAGGAACAAGGGAGGAAAGTTTAGTTGCTTTCAGCCAGTTGTTCGAATGCACAAAACAGGAGAACGGAAGGACATACATAGACAGAGATCTTCCATCACCACATTCAGAATTCTGCGCTGACTTGTAAAGAAAAAAGACTTGCATTTATATAGTGCCTTTCACGACCACCGGACACGCTTTAGAACCAATGAAGCACTTTTGGAGTGTAGTCACTGTTATAATGTAGGAAACGCGGCAGCCAATTTTGCGCACAAGCAAGCTCCCACAAACAGCAACAGCAGAAGGTTGTAAATCTTTGGAATTTGCTGCCTCAGAGAGCTGTGGGAGCTCAGTCATTGACTAAATTTAAGACAGAGATAGACAGTTTCTTAACCGATAAGGGAATAAGGGGTTATGGGGAGCGGGCAGGGAAGTAGACCTGAGTCCATGATCGGATCAGCCATGATCGTATTGAATGGCGGAGCAGACTCGAGGGGACGTATGTTCTTATAATCTGTATTTTTTGATTGAGGGATAAATATTGGCCAGGACACCGGAGAGAACGCTCCTGCTCGTCTTTGAAATAGTGCCCTGGGGTCTTTTACATCCACCTGAGAGAGCAGACGGCACCTCCGACAGTGCAGCACTCCCTCAGCACTGCACTGGGAGTGTCAGCCTGGATTTATGTGCTCAAGTCTCTGGAGTGGGACTTGAACCCACAACCTTCTGACTCCGAGGCTAGACTTTGTAGGTAGCACTTGTCCTTTAGGTAACAGGTTTTGACCGAGAATTAATGCCAATTGGAGCATTTATAAGTTTCGCATGCGAAATGCAAAATATACGCAGCTCTTGCATCTCTCTGAGGCTTTCATCGTGACTGCTACAGAGGTGTATTGGATGCACTGACCCGAATTAAATAAATCTCCAGAAGACAATGCTGGCGGTGTGAAGTGACACATGTGATTCGTGTTGAAATACTGCAGTTAAGTAGTTGAACACTGTTGTAGTGAATAATTGATAAATGAGCAACAATATAAGAACAGGCCAGGTTAATATTTTTTCACATTTCTCGAAATTAAATTCTTCACTTTGGAGTAAACCTTGTGCCAAATGATTTTCTTTGGATGAGAGCTTTTTAGTTCTATTCTTGAAATTCCAATTTTTCAGTGGTCTGTCAAGTGGGCGAGTTCGAAATGATGTGACGTCAATTGAAACTGTCTGGTTAAATGAGGTGTTACCTCTTCAGCTCGTACAGTGTTCAGTTGTCTCAAAATGATTTCTGATGGATAGGGAACGATCTAGCTCGGGAAACCTACCTATAAAAATGGTTTCCTTCAACACACATTTGATGGATCAGTTGGTTAAGCACTGCTCACCATGGACCTGATCTCCTGTTTGGTGCAGAGCTAACTGCCCTGTCAGAATGGTAGCGAAGGTGATGTCGTTGAACTTAGGGGGAGGGAGGGGAAAGTAGTCCCACTCCTGATCCCGATCCAGTGACATTTCTATGGGAGTGGGGGTTTGTGTACTACAACAACATGCATTTATATAAGCGCCTTTAACAACAACAACAACTTGTATTTATATAGCGCCTTTAACGTAGTGAAATGTCCCAAGGAGCTTCACAGGTGTATTATGCGATATAAATTTGATACCGAGACGCATACGTAGAAATTAACGCAGATGACCAAAAGCTTGGTCAAAAAGGTATGTTTTAAGGAGTGTCTTGAAGTCTCCTCCAGCCCCACAACCTCCCCCCCTCCACCGCCACCGCCCCCCCCCCCCGCCCCCGAGATGTCCGCGCTCCTCTAATTCTGCCCTTGTGACCATCCCTGATTATAATCGCTCAACCATTGGTGGCCATGCCTTCTGCTGCCTGGGCCCCAAGCTCTGGAACTCCCTCCCTAAACCTCTCGACCTCTCTTTCCTCCTTCCACAGTAAAACGTCCCAAGGCGCTTCACAGGAGCATAATCAGACAACATTCGACACTGAGCCGCATAAGGAGACATTAGAGCAGGTGACCAAAATAGGTCAAAGAGGTCGCTTTTAAGCAGCATCTTAAAGGGGGAGAAAGGTGGCGAGGCGGAGAGGTTTGGAGAAGGAATTCCAGAGCTTGGGTTCTGTCATGTATTCAACCAGCATTGTAACCCATGTATAATCTGACCTAAGTTGTACACCGTGAGAACACTGACCACTAGGTGGGAGACACTCCTAACCTGGACCTTCAGGTATAAAAGGGGAAGCTCCACCCACCTTCATCACTTGAGTGCTAAGGAATAAAGGACAGGTCACAGACTGACCTTCTCTCAAGCATGGGCCTCGTGTGCATTTATACCATGTAGTAAGGACGTATCAATGGCGACAAGAAACTGCGATTTAAACCACGCGAGCATGGCCACTAGCAGAACAGACGAGAGGTACTGTGTTAAGGAATGGTTGGGACAGAGATTCAACATTGTTAAAGCAGCACACAGTTCTCCAGGCAGACAAGGGCAGTCAGGCATGCCCTAACATGTAGTCGAACCCAGAGGGGGAGTTCGACAGAGACAATGGCAAGCTGAACGGCGATTCACGCCATTGCAAGGGACAATGCGGCCAGTAATGGGGCCATCAACACCTGTTAATGGCACACTCGAGGACAATCACAGGGGCAGTCAGGGATGATCGACTGGCAAGGGACCTTTTGTTTCAAACAGCAGCTCATGCTGGAGGCGTGGAGGCACACACTCAGCCGGAGTTTGCAGAGATGAGCAAAATACCTGCAGAAATTGCAGAAATGGACACTGGGGGAAATCGCTGGAAGCTGAAGTTCAGCGAGTTCATGTGGAGCACGTATACAGTTCATGCACCAGGACGCCACCGATAATGATGAAAGTGCTCCTCAATGGCATCCCAGCATCAATGGAGCTAGACGCGGGGGCCAGCCAGTCCCTGATGGGTATCAAACAGTTCGAAAAGTTGTGGGCGTCCAAGGCCAGGAGGCCAAAATTATCGCCGATTGACGCACAGCTACGGACTTACACAAAGCAGATCATTCCGGTGCTAGGCAGCGCCATGGTAGTCGTGACCCACAAAGATTCGGAGAACAGGTTGCCACTCTGGATTGTCCAGGGGACAGTCCCGCACTGCTGGGGAGGAGTTGGCTTGCTGTCATGAACTGGAAATGGGGCGATGTCAATGCAAATTCCTCTGTGGAGCGAGTATCATGCTCACAGATCCTGGACAAATTTGACTCATTATTTCAACCCGGCATTGGCACTTTCATGCCAAGGTAGTGATTCACATAAACCCGGACGCCACAAGGCCAGAGCGGTGCCGTACGTGATGCGGGAAAAGATAGAAGGCGAATTGGACCGCCTGCTGAGGGAAGGCATCATCTCGCCAGTCGAATTCAGTGACTGGGCGAACCCGATTGTGCCGGTGCTCAAGGCGGATGGGTCGGTCAGGATATGTGGCGATTACAAGGCCACCATCAATCGGGTGTCACTCCAAGACCAGTACCCGCTACCGAGAGCGGAGGACCTCTTTGCGACGCTATCCGGTGGCAAACTTTTTTCAAAATTGGACCTGACCTCAGCTTACATGACCCAGGAGCTGGCGAGTGAGTCAAAGAAGCTGACCACCATCATGACACACGAGGGGTTGTTTGAGTACAACAGATGTCCATTCGGGATTCGCTCGGCCGCTGTGATCTTCCAACGAAATATGGAAAGCCTCCTCAAGTCGATTCCAGGGACGGTGGTTTTTCAGGACGACATCCTCATTACGGGTTACGATACTAAAGAACACCTCCACAACCTGGAGGAGGTGCTACGCAGACTGGACCGGGTAGGGCTGCGATTGAAAAAGGCGAAGTGCGTCTTCCTAGCTCCAGAGGTAGAATTCCTAGGGATGAGGGTAGCAGCAGATGGGATCAGCCCTACTGCGTCCAAGACAGAAGCGATCCAGAGAGCACCCAGACCCCGTAACACGACGGAGCTGCGTTCGTTCCTGGGGCTCCTGAACTATTTTGGTAACTTTCTTCCCAAATTGAGCACGCTGCTAGAGCCGCTACACGTGCTCCTACGCAAAGGTCGCAAATGGGTCTGGGGGGACAGCCAGGAAAGGGCTTTTAATAGAGCACGCAATTTGTTATGTCCAACAATCTGTTAACGCTATATGACCCATGTAAGAAACTTGTGTTAACGTGCAATGCGTCGTCCTATGGTGTTGCAGCATGTCAATGCCAAGGGTCAGTTACAGCCGGTAGCTTATGCCTCCAGAAGTCTGTCCCAGGCAGAAAGAGGCTACGGGATGGTAGAAAAGGAGGCGCTCGCATGTGTATATGCGGTAAAGAAAATGCACCAGTACCTGTTTGGCAGGAAATTTGAGCTGGAGACAGATCACAAACCCCTAATGTCCCTTTTGGCCGACAACAAGGCCATAAATGCAAACGCATCGGCCCGCATACAGAGGTGGGCACTTACGTTAGCCGCCTATGACTACACAATTCGGCACAGACCGGGCACCGAAAACTGCGCCGATGCACTCAGCAGGCTCCCACTAGCCACCACTGAGGGGGCTACCGAGCATGCTGCTGAGATGGTCATGGCTGTTGAAGCTTTTGGAAGCAAAGGCTCACCCGTGACAGCCCCTCAGATTAAAGTCTGGACAAATAGAGACCCGCTATTGTCTCTAGTCAAGAAATGTGTCCTGAATGGGGACTGGGCAGCCATGTACAGGGCATGCCCTGAGAAATTTAAACCATTTCACAGGCGCAAGGATGAACTCTCGATTCAGGCCGATTGCCTACTGTGGGGAAACCGCGTAGTCATGCCCCAGATGGGCAGAGAGGTGTTCATCAGAGAACTCCACAATGAGCACCCGGGCATTGTCACGATGAAGGCAATTGCCATGTCACACGTTTGGTGGCCAGGGATAGACGCAGATCTGGAACTTTGTGTTCGCAGGTGCAACACGTGTGCCCAGCTGGGCAATGCGCCCAGGGAAGCCCCCCTTAGCCCCTGACCATGGCCTGCCAAGCCTTGGTCATGCATCCATGTGGACTACGCAGGTCCTTTCATGGGAAAAATGTTTTTGGTTGTAGTAGACGCCTACTCCAAATGGATCGAGTGTGACATTTTAAATTCAAGCACATCCTCTGCCACGGTAGAAAGTCTACGGGCAATGTTCGCCGCCCACGGTTTACCGGACATCTTGGTCAGCGATAATGGCCCGTGCTTCACAAGCACTGATTTCCAGGACTTCATGGCAGACAATGGAATTAACCATGTTAGAACGGCACCGTTCAAGCCGGCCTCAAACGGCCAGGCAGAACGAGCAGTGCAGATAATCAAACCGGGGATGCTCAGAATCCAAGGGGGTTCCCTACAAACCCGCTTATCACGCCTCCTGTTGGCCTACAGATCCCGACCACACTCGCTCACAGGAGTTCCACCCACAGAGCTGCTAATGAAAAGGACGTTCAAAACCCGGTTATCCCTTATACACCCCACCATGAAAGAAATTGTCGAAAGCAGGCGCCAGTCACAATATGACTACCATGACAGGAATGCGAGGGCGCGATGTATTGATGTAAATTACCCTATTTTTGTCCTCAACTACGCTGCAGGGCCCAAATGGCTCACAGGCACTGTGGTTGCCAAAGAGGGAAATAGGATTCTGGTAGTTAAACTTACCAATGGACAAATCTGCCGCAAACATGTGGATCAAGCAAAAAGGAGGTTCAGCAACCCCATAGAAGAAGCAGAGGAAGAACACGATGTAGAGTTCACTCCACCACAGGTGACCGAACACAGGAACCAAAGGGAGGAGAGCCCAGTCACTGTGGGCAGTCCGGACAGGCCTGAGGCACTGCAAACAGCAGACACTCAGGCCAGCGCCCAACAACCGGAGCCCCAACTCAGGCGCTCTACAAGGGAGCGTAAACCACCAGAAAGACTCAACCTGTGATCCCAATAAGACTTTGGGGGGGGGAGGTGATGTCATGTATTCAACCAGCATTGTAACCCATGTATAAACTGACCTAAGTTGTACACCGTGAGAACACTGACCACTAGGTGGTGAACTTGTGGGAGACACTCCTAACCTCGACCTTCAGATATAAAAGGGGAGCTCCACCCACTTCCATCACTTGAGTGCTGTGAAATAAAGGACTGACCTTCTCTCAAGCATGGGCCTCGTGTGCATTTATACTGTATAGTAAGGACGTATCAGGTTCTATGGCTGAAGGCATTGTCACCAGTGGTGGGAGGAAGGAGGTTGATAGAATGTACAAGAGGCCAGAATTGGAGGAACATGGAGATCTCGGAGGGTTGTTGGGCTTGAGAAAGTTACAGAGATAGGAAGGGGCAAGGCCGAGAGTGTACTGGGTGAGGACAGGATTGTGATTGACTCCAGTTACCCTTCGGTGGTCAAATAGTTTGCCAACGCTCGCTGTTCAGGCTCTTGCACAATGAGTGGCGAACTGGGTGGAGTATGTTGGATGTCTGTGGAACTGTACTCCAGAAAGCAGTCAGTGCCTTCAGTGGAGGAGGAGCCAGAACATGGGGGAGGTGTCCGATTCCTTCTCCGCACCATCCATTCTGAAGAGGTGGAAGAGTTTTCCAATTGAGAATGAATTTGGAAAAGTGTGTGTGTGTGTGTGTGTGTCTGATCTCTGACCTTCATCTACGGGTTCCTGGGGAGTGGAGAATGGAAGTCCGAAGATGCGGACCATCCAATCCTCAGATCCTCGTCTTCAATACAAGAGCTGTTTGGCTCTCCGGGAAGGAGTCACATGCTGTCTCCACATACAGCTGCATTACTGTGTGCAAAACGAGAACCTCCTCATAGCTTCCAGAAGCTGTCAAATTGTCAGTCTATGAAAATGCAAGTTATTTTGCAGTAAGGAGGAGATAAGCATTCCCCAAAAAGGCAGTCGAGCAGTAGTGGGCTGCACATCATTTTAGCCCCACCCCATTAGAACATAAGAAATAGGAGCAGGAGTCGGCCATATGGCCCCTCGAGCCTGCTCCAGCATTTAATACAATCATGGCTGATCTGATCATGGACTCAGCTCCATTTCCCTGCGCGCTCCCCAGAACCCCCTATTCCCTCCTCGCTGTAAACAAAACCATTTTATCAGTTTGTTTGCTCCAAAGGTGCTAAAGCAATAAATGCATTTCATTTTGGCTGTATTTTCGATGTGATGCAAAAGCATTGGGGTGAAGAAGCAAGTTATTGGTACATGCGATCATGTAAAATTCATTGTCGACTCTCTGAAAGTGGTGTTAACCCGTTTTAGTTTCAATCGCACTGTGCACTCTTGCCGTACATATACCAAGAGTGTTTTTGTGATTCAAAGGAAAGGTGATGTGCAGGCCCTTGTGATGTGCAAACCTGCCACTGTCTCTTCCAGTGTCAAGAAAGTGACAGCAGTTGAGTTGGAGTTAATCTGTGGGTTTGAACAGCCCCCAGGTCATCAGTCCCGCTCACTTTGATGTGCGTGGTTGCAATGGGGCTCTTCTGAATGGCCCTTCCAATCTTTTGGCTGTATTTTCCTTTTGTTTTATTCATTCACGGGATGTGGGCGTCGCTGGCAAGGCCGGCATTTATTGCCCATCCCTAATTGCCCCTTGAGAAGGTGGTGGTGAGCCGCCTTCTTGAACCGCTGCAGTCCGTGTGGTGAAGGTGCTCCCACAGTGCTGTTAGGGAGGGAGTTCCAGGATTGTGACCCAGCGACGATGAAGGAACGGCCGATATATTTCCAAGTCAGGATGGTGTGTGACTTGGAGGGGAATGTCATGTAAGTATGCTTGGTGTTACTAGCCACCAGGTGGCGCCACTGTCGGAGGTCATTGGGCTGTACGCACGTGTGTACGGCCCAGGTATAAAAGGCAAGCCATCATGTAATGTAATCACTTTGGGCCCTAATAAAGCAGAGCCAGGTTTGTACCTGTGTTAGTCTACAGTATTCAGTCTATCGAGTTATTACATACAGGGAACGCGGAGGTGATGGTGTTCCCATACGCCTGCTGCCCTTGTCCTTCTAGGTGGTAGAGGTCGCAGGTTTGGGAGGTGCTGTCGAAGAAGCCTTGGCGAGTTGCTGCAGTGCATCTTGTAGATGGTGCACACTGCAGCCACGGTGCGCCGGTGGTGGAGGGAGTGAATGTTTAACGTGGTGGATGACGTGCCAATCAAAGGCCTCAAGGCACTAATGTGAAGGGAAAAAGGTTGGTGAGGTTTGGGTCTTTGTACATCTTGCGCCTGGAGAGAAATATATCCATTGAAGAGCTGCTGAACTTGCCGATATAACCTGTGTCTGGTTAACAATGAATGGAAAGGAAAGGTAATCAGCAGGCACAAAATGGAGTCTGTGGTTTGAAGGCTGGCCACGGGGTTTTTGTGCGCATGAGGTACACACAGTTGGTACATCAAAGGAGATCCAGTTTGGACTGCTCCCAATTGAATTTTCTCTTGGTCCTCCTGATGAAAAAGAATTGAAAAGAATCGCAAGACCTGTGGCACCAGTGATTCCATTTCGCTTCACCAGAACAAAACCGAGAAGGCAAGCCCTCCAATAAGGACTTGATCACTTTATCGACCTGCTTGTTGTATTGAGATTCCTCCGATCTCCAGTGACGTAGGTAATGGCCGTGCTCCTGATTTTATTTGTTTTTTTCTCTCTCTCGTTTCAGTCAAGACTGATTGCTGTGGCTTGCATCCGGGACGTGAGGAAGGATTGACTTTAACTGCATGCAAAATATTGATTGTGCACAGCCGATAGGAATCCATGCTTGACTTCCCTGACCCCAAGACACTAGCGTCTGCATGAAGGCATGATTGCCTGCCACCTCTTGAAAGTAGCTCCATACACTACATCCAGGGGACCTACCATCGTGCGTAATATGAGTGCAATCAATACCAGTCAGTTGACTTGATCCTTGTCAAGTGATTTAAAGCCTGAAAATTACACGAAATGTGAATTGCATTGAGCGAGGTGGACTTTAAACACCCAAGCGCGTTTCGCCACCGTCTAATTTTCACCTCCCAGATGGCTCAGCAAGCATGTCCGTACCCTCCCAACACTTGTTAACGGAGGGCCGACTGAACCACAGCTCCGATGGCACTGGCCCCTCATTATGGATGTCCCGCTGCTCGTGTGTCAACACTGACGGTCGGGGCTGGTGGGCTATTGGACTGCAGGGAGCCTCATAGCTAGGACCAATCCTGCTGGCGCCCAGCGTTCACTCGCTTGCGTCCGTTCTGATATGTATGCTTTGCCCGTGTATGTCGACAAGGCACAGGCAGTTCTTTGTCACAACTGTCATCTGTGTCATTGCTGCACAGAGCCAAAGGGGTGTTTTAATGTATTCCTAGGTGGGGGCTCTCGCCGCTGCTCACCACGATCTCTCACCGCTCCTCTGCCACGATCTCTCGCCGCTCCTCTGCCACGATCCCTTGCCGCTCCTCCGCCACGATCTCTCACCGCTCCTCTGCCACGATCTCTCGCCGCTCCTCTGCCACGATCCCTCGCCGCTCCTCCGCCACGATCTCTCACCGCTCCTCTGCCACGATCTCTCGCCGCTCCTCTGCCACGATCCCTCGCCGCTCCTCCGCCACGATCTCTCACCGCTCCTCTGCCACGATCTCTCGCCGCTCCTCTGCCACGATCCCTCGCCGCTCCTCCGCCCCGATCCCTCGCCGCTCCTCCGCCCCGATCTCTCGCCGCTCCTCTGCCACGATCCCTCGCCGCTCCTCCGCCCCGATCCCTCGCCGCTCCTCCGCCACGATCCCTCGCCGCTCCTCCGCCCCGATCTCTCGCTGCACCTCTGCCACAATCTCTCGCCGTTCCTCCGCCACGAACATTCGCCACACCTCCGCCACGAGCTCTCACCGTACCTCCACACCAAACATTTGCCACACCTACACCGCGATCACTTGCCAAATCTCATCCACGATCCCTCACCGCTCCTCCACCCCGATCATCTGCCGCATTTCTGCCTCAATTATTTGTGGCGGAGGAGCGGCAAGGTATCAAAGTGGTGGTGCGACAAATGGGGTACAGGGCCCAGAAGAGGCGAGGGCCCAGGGGCAGCACGGGCCCAGCCCACACTGCGATATGTGTGCGCACAAGGTCCGTGCAGCAGAGCAGGTCTCCAGTCGTCCTGGTTAACCCTTGCCACTGCACCAAGACCTAGCTCTGTCAAGCCCGTGTGGTGGCTGGTGTGCAACAGCCACCCCACGTTAAAAAAATCCACGCACAGGCATCTTCCACCCCCTGGAGTTCAGGACTGGAACATCGGGTCCTTTATTGAAACATCTGTGAACTCATCCCTTTTGGTGTGGAAGCAAGTCATCCTCGTTTGAAGGACTGCCTATGATGATGATGGTGATGAGGTGGCGGCTGGACATGTAGATTGTAGGTGTCCAGTGCTTCTACAATTTCAGTGGCTCAAACATCAGGGAAGCAAAAACCACATGACTTTTTAGAATTTTTAAATGGTCCATTCCTTTCTCTTTCTCTCTCTCTCATTATCTCTCTTTATTTCTCTGTCTCTCCTTCTCTCTCTCTCTCTCTCTCTCTCTCTCTCTCTCTCCCTCTCATCTTTCTCTATCTCTCTTTCTTTCTCTTTCTCTTTTTCTCTCTCTCTCTCTCTCTCTCTCTCTCTCTTTCTCTCTCTCATTCTTTCTCTCTCTCTCTCTCTCCAAAATGAGCTGGACAGGAGACAAATTCCCTTTGGGATACTGCATTGGTCGAGTGCGTTTACGTCTGTACTGTGGCATCATCATCATAGACAGTCCCTCGAAATCGAGGGAGACTTGTTTCCACTCTAAAAGTGAGTTCTGAGGTTACTGTACAGTCCAATACGAGAATTACAGTCTCTGTCACCTGACAGACAGTGGTTGAAGGAAAGGGAGGGTGGGGAGTCTGGTTTGCTGCACGCTCCTTCCGCTGCCTGCGCTTGATTTCTGTACGCTCTCGGCGACAAGACTCGAGGTGCTCAGCGCCCTCCCGGATGCTCTTCCTCCACTTAAGGCGGTCTTGGGTCAGGGACTCCCAGGTGTCGGTGGGGATGTTGCACTTTATCAGGGAGGCTTTGAGGGTGTCCTTGTAACGTTTCCTCTGCCCATCTGGGGCTCGCTTGCCGTGCAGGAGTTCCGAGTAGAGCGCTTGCTTTGGGAGTCTTGTGTCAGGCATGCGAACAATGTGGCCTGCCCAGCGGAGCTGGTCGAGTGCGGTCAGTGCTTCGATGCTGGGGGTGTTGGCCTGGTCGAGGACGCTAATGTTGGTGCGTCTGTCCTCCCAGGGGATTTGCAGGATCTTGTGGGGACATCGTTGGTGGTATTTCTCCAGCGACTTGTGGTGTCTACTGTACATGGTCCATGTCTCTGAGCCATACAGGAGGGCGGGGTATCACTACTGCCCTGTAGACCATGAGCTTGGTGCCAGATTTGAGGGCCTGACTGCGGCACAATGGCGCTGGCCTTGCGAACGGCACAAGACTGAAAAAAGACGAAAGCCCTAACTGTGTTTCTCCCGCCGCTCTGCTGGTTGTGTCGAACCTTGCTGAGGGAGGCGGTGGAGGGCGCGGTGGAGGGCGCGGTGCAGGGCGGTAAGTGGGCCGTGCAGACTGGCGTGACCGACGGCAGCATGTTGGATGTTGCGGCAAAGAAAAAGGCTGACTTTTTTTTGAAGGCTGTGCTGGTACGTGGCACAAACCACGTTATGCCTACAAATTAACAAGGAGGCCCTGAACTCCCTGAAAAGTAAGTGTCTAAATGCGGGAGTGGAGCAAAGGGATCTCGGGGGATAGACGCACAAATCATTAAACGCAGGTTAACAAGGCCATGAAAATGCAAACCAAGTACTGGGGTTCATTTCTAGAGTGAGAGAATTGCAAAGTAGAGAGGTTATGTTGAAAGTATTTCGAACCTTCGTTAGACTACACTGTGAACAGTTCTGGTCTCCATATTATGAAAAGGATATAGAGGCACTGGGGAAGGTGCGAAATAGATTGACAAGAACGATACCGGAATTGAGAGTTTATATGTGTCCAGAATGACTGAACAGGCTGGGTCTCCTTTCTCGAGAAAAGGGAAGGCTGAGGGACGATCTAACAGAGATGTTTAAAATTATGAAGGGGTTTAATAGGGTCGATCTAGAGCAGATGCTACCACTTGTGGGGGAGTCCAAACTGGGGGCCTTAAACATAAGATACTCACTAATAAGGAATGCAGGGGAAGCCTCTTTACCCACAGCGTGCTTGGAATGTCGAGCTTGTCAGCACATGGAGCAGTTAAGGTGAATAGCAGAGTGCCTTTAAGGGAAGCCAGCAGGGTATATAAGGGAGAAAGGAATAGAAGGATGTGATGGTAGGGTGAGGTGGTAAAGTGGGAGGAGGCTGGTGTGGAGCATAAACACCGACATGGACCTGTTGGGCTGAATGGCCTGTTTCTGAGCTGTAAATACACTGGGGGAGAAATTGGGTTGCACCTCTGTTACGGCGTTAATCCAGGCGGAGCGGCACTTTACAACAGTGACTACATTTCAGAAGTACTTCATTGGCTGTAAAGTGCTTTCAGGTGGTCGTGAAAGGCGCTATAGAAATGCAAGTCTTTCTTTCTTTGGTAAAGGCTGACAATTATTTCAAATCTATTTTGAGCTTTTATAAAAACAGGAAAAAAAATCATCCCCATATGTAACAGCACATCTTTTTTTTAAGGCTTTCCCCTCATTTCCTGTGAACAAATTGCGGGCCTTTTTGGCTCTGCATCAGTCTTCTTTGTTGCGAAACCTGATTGGTAAGTTGCTTACACGGTTGTCATAGCAACACTGAAGCACTTTTCCTCCCCTCCCCCTCAGTTTAACGCAGGTTTCCACCACAACCAAGTTGCCCTTACGACAATGCGGTCGTTTCATGGTTACCATTACTGACACTATTTTTCCGATTCTATTTTCCTATTATCCACTGGATAAGGGGGGAACCAGTGGATGTTGTATATTTGGATTTCCAGAAGGCATTCGATAAGATGCCACATAAAAGGTTACTGCACAAGATAAGAGCTCACGGGGTTGGGGGTAGTATATTAGCAGGGAGAGAGGACAGAAAACAGAGAGTCAGGATAAACAGGTCATTTTCCGGTTGGCAAACGGTAACTAATGGGGTGTCGCAGGGATCAGTGCTGGGGCCTCAACTATTTACAATCTATATTAATGACTTGGATGAAGGGACCGGGTGTAATGTAGCCAAGTTTGCTGATGGTGCAAAGAATGGGTGGGAGAGAAAATTGTGAGGAGGACACAAAAAATCTGCAAAGGGATATAGACAGGCTAAGTGAGTGGGCAAAAATTTGGCAGATGGAGTCTAATGTGGGAAAATGTGAGGTTATCCACTTTGGCAGAAAAAATAGAAAAGCAAATTATAATTTAAATGGAGAAAAATTGCAAAGTGCTGCAGTACAGAGGGACCTGGGGGTCCTTGTACGTGAAGTACAAAAAGTTAGTATACAGATATAGCAAGTAATCAGGAAGACAAATGGAATGTTGGCACTTTTTTGCCAAGGGGAATAGAGTATAAAAGCAGAGCAGTCCTGCTAAAACTGTACAGGGTATTGGTGAGGCCACACCTGGAGTACTGCATACAGTTTTGGTCTCCGTATTTAAGGAAGGATATACTTGCATTGGAGGCTGTTCAGAGAAGGTTCATTCGGTTGATTACGGAGATGAGGGGGTTGACTTATGAAGATAGGTTGAGTAGGTTGGGCCTATACTCATTGGAGTTCAGAAGAATGAAAGGTGATCTTATCGAAACATGTAAGATAATGAGGGGCCTCGACAAGGTGGATGCACAGAGAATATTTCCACTCATAGGGGAAACTAAAACTAGGGGGCATTGTCTCAGAATGAGGGGCCGCCCGTTTAAAACTGAGATGAGGAGAAATTTCTTCTCTCAGAGGGTTGCAAATCTGTGGCATTCTCTGCCCCAGAGATCTGTGGAGGCTGGGCCATTGAATATATTTAAGGCGGAGATAGACAGATTTTTGAGTGATAGGGGAGTAAAGGGTTATGGGGAGCGGGCAGGGAAGTGGAGCTGAGTCCATGATCAGATCAGCCATGGTCTTATTAAATGGTGGAGCGGGCTCGAGGGGCCAAATGGCCTACTCCTGCTCCTATTTCTTATTCCAGATCCATTTATTCCAGCATAACAGGCTTTGTTCCGAGACCCAGCTGCCGTGGTGGTATTTGAACTCATGTCTTCAGGTTATTAGCCCAGGCCTCTGGATTACTGGTCCCGTAACATAGCCAACCACTATGTTACCATACCCCTATTCTCTGAGCCAAAATCTCTGGTGCTGTCTCCTTCATAGCAATGTAAAGATCTCACTGTCTGATCACTTCCTTCAGGCTAAAACTAATGATCAGATTTATTTGCACATTGAGTGATACCAGTACCAGTAAGACGCAGTAAGTTACTCAAAGTACATATTTCAAACAATAGTGATGGTTAGTTCACAAAATATTAAAATACATTGTTCAGAATGTATTTGTTACAGTTTAACAGCGTAGAAAACAGTATTTTATCATCCTTCATTGTGTGATTTAAAAAAAATCCATTCCTGGGCGTCGCTGGTAAGGCCGGCATTTATTGCCCATCCCTAATTGCCCTTGAGAAGGTGGTGGTGAGCCACTGCCTTGAACCGCTGCAGTCCGTGTGGTGAAGGTGCTCCCACAGTGCTGTTAGGGAGAGAGTTCAAGGATTGTGACCCAGTGATGATGAAGGAACGGCCGATATATTTCCAAGTCAGGATGGAGTATGACTTGGAGGGGAACTTGGAGGTGATATATCAATCAACTGGTCAGGTGGGCCGAACAGTAGCAAATAGAATTCAATCCGGATAAGTGTGAGGTAATGCATTTGGGGAGGGCTAACAAGACAAGGGAATACACATTAAATGGTAGGATACTGAGAGGTGTAGAGGAACAAAGGGACCTGGGAGTGCATGTCCACAGATCCCTGAAGGTAGCAGGACAGGTAGATAAGGTGGTTAAGAAGGCATACGGAATACTTGCCTTTATTAGCCGAGGCATAGAATACAAGAGCAGGGAGGTTACGCTTGAACTGTAAAAACATTGGTTAGGCCGCAGCTGGAGTACTGCATGCAGTTCTGGTCGCTGTATTCTAGCAAGGGTATAGAGGAGATTTACGAGGGTGTTGCCTGGACTGGAGAATTTTAGCTATGAGGAAAGATTGGATAGGCTGAGTCTGTTTTCTTTGGAACAGAAGAGGCTGAGGGGAGACCTGATTGAGGTGTATAAAATTATCAGGGGCCTAGATAAAGTGTATAAAATTATCAGAGGCCTAGATCAGAGTGGATAGGAAGGACCTATTCCCCCTAGCAGAGGGGTAATAGATTTAAAGTAATTAGTAGGAGGTTTAGAGGGGATTTGAGGGGAAACTTTTTCACCCAGAGGGTGGTGGAGGTCTGGAACTCACTGCCTGAAAGGGTGGTAGAGGCAGAAACCCTCACCACATTTAAAAAGTACTTGGATGTGCACTTGAAGTGTCGTAACCTGCAGAGATACGGACCTAAATCTGGAAAGTGGGATTAGGCTGGGTAGCTCTTTGTCGGCCGGCGTGGGCACGATGGGCCGAATGGCCTCCTTCCGTTCTGTAAATTTCTATGATTCTATGGTGCTCCCATATGCCTGCAGCCCTTGTCCTTCTAGGTGGTAGAGGTCGCGGGCTTGGGATGATGAAAGTTTCTAATCCGTAGAATCCAAAATGTGAGACTGAAGGAAAGCTGAGAAACCAGAGCTGTGCTTTGTGCTATGGGGATGCTTTAAGTTCTGACTGTGGGCTCCTGCACCGTGTATGGTGGGATGTTAAAATCTTAGCATTGCCATCTGCTTGTAAATATCTTGCTTTAATGGTTCACCACTCGGAGTAATTGCATTATTCCATTCTACAGTCTGTTCATCCGCATACATTAACATTTCAAAAAGCCATTCCTTTTGACTTTGTTTTTTCCTGAACAAAACCAAACCAGGATCGGAATTTTCCATTGCCACCGGCAAAGTTGCGGTAGATAGTCGTCACGTGTGGTTGTGATTACAGGGCGGTATTGGATCGGCCGGCCGTTATACACAGCACCTGAGATTCAGTTAACCCTTGCCACTGCACCAAGACCTAGCTCTGTCAAGCCCCGTGTGGTGGCTGGTGTGCAACGGCCACCCCACGTTAAAAAAATCCACGCACAGGCATCTTCCACCCTTCAGGATGTAGTTCGGGATCTGGAATATTAGGTCCTTCATTGAAACACCTGTGAACTCATCCCTTTTTGACGTGGAAGCAAGTCATCCTCGCTTCGAGGGACCGCCTATGATGATGATAACGGGAGGCAATGTTCCCGCCAATTATTTGCAGGGGGGCTGCGTGGCCCCTTTAAAGGGCAGTGCAGCCCATTCAAATTACTGCGCATGCGCGTTTTTTTTCTATTGTAATGGTGTCGAGCGACCTGTAGGGGACCTGTAGATCGCCGCACGGGCCAGGCAGCCGTGCAGCTTCACGGGAACATTGACGGGCGGACTATTTGATGTCTCCCGTTTTGCGCCACTGCCCGAGACGAGTTTCTAGGCCGCTAACTCTGCTTCTCTCTCCACAGATGCTGCTTGACCTGCTGAGTATTTCCAGCATTTTCTGTTTCTCCTCAGCTTGTCAGCATCCACGGAATTTTGCTTTTGGTTGAGGAACAGTTATGTATCTTGGTCATAATAAAAACAGAAAATGTATCTTGGTCACTGTTGCCGCAGAAACAAGGGGCTTCGTTCCGAGACCCAGTTGGCTGAGGCCTACTCTTCAAGCGCATATGCTTTTGTCAGCTGTGGCTCAGTGGGCAGCACACTCACCTCGGAGTCAGAAAGTTGTGGGTTCACGTCCCACTCCAGGGACTGGAGCACATAAATCCAGGCTGACACTCCAGTGCAGTGCTGGGGGAGTGCTGCACTTTCAGAGGTGCCATCTTTCGGGTGAGACGTTAAACTGAAGCCCCGTTTGCTCTCTCGGGTGGATGTTAAAGATCCCATGGCACTATTTGAAGAAGAGCAGGGGGAGTTATCCCTGGTGTCCTGGCCAATATTTATTTATCCCTCAATCATAACAAAAACAGATTATCTGGTCATTATCACATTGCTGTTTGTGGGAGCTTGCTGTGCGCAAATTAGCTGCTGCGTTTCCCACATTACAACAGTGACTGCACTCCAAAAGTACTTCATTGGCTGTAAACCACTTTGAGACGTCCGGTGGTCATGAAAGGCGCTATATAATTACAAGTCTTTCTTTCCGAAGTTGTAGAAAACATACCACAGAAATCGTATGTTTGGTTACCAGACTCTGATTATTGAGTCAGTCTGAGAAGTACTTCACAGAGAATATTGAAGGCAATTCTGAAGCAATGACAGAATAACAGAATCATTAAAGGTCTAAGCATAAGTTCGACAAATATGCTTTGTTGAGGTAGGCCCTTATCAGCCTGGAGCGCTCGCTTAGAATTCACCAGCGTGTTGCACATGCTTTGTCATACGTGAATTTCAATGGACAGAAAATTGTGAGCAGCACCCGCACAAATTTCTGATGTGCTCTCCTGGTGGGTGGAGCTCTGTGCCGAGAGTGTGCGTTGGTAAAATTCACCCTTCAAAGTGCTGACTCGCCTGATGGCCGGACGGGTAAAACCACTTCCCAGGGTAGCACTAAGCCATGTAGACCAGGTAGGAGTTGCCAACTCTGGATTGACGTATTCCTGGCGATTTGGTCATGTGACATTTGATCACATGGCAGTCGATCAGATGACACTACTCTTGTGATGCTTCAGTCGGGATACCAATCGCCCATTCCGGTCGACTCCCACTCAAAACAGGAGGGTTGGGAACCCTCAGAGGAGGGATATACTTCCATTGGAGGCAGTTCAGAGAAGGTTCACTCGGCGGATTCCTGAGATGAAGAGGTTGACTTATGAGGAAAGATTGAGCAGGTTGGGCTTATACACATTGGAGTTTAGAAGACTTCATGCCAGACTTCATTGTCGGCGATTTTCTCGGCGTTACAGCTGGTTTATCGCCCTGCGAGAGTTTCCAGGTAAGAAGTTGCCCGCCGGGACCAAACCGCCCACGTGCAACGCCGAAAACAACTGTCAGGGCATCAGTTTGGGCTCAACCGCCGTTGTCCAGATCGCCGAGAGACCCGCCCTGTAAAAGCTGCTTAAGCAGGGTGGTAAGGGGGGGGACCCTGCAAAGAAAGGTCAGTGAAAGGTTCTTGAATTATTTTTTTTTAATTTTACCACGGCGATTAGGCTTAAAACTGTCTTGGGAATGTTTTGTATGTGTTTTTTTTAAATAATTTTTTCTTTAAGTTCTCCCCCCCTCCGTAGGCCCAACTGCAGCCTCGGCCTAAATCTTTGTACTTATCATCCATTCCGGTAACGACGGCCCATTTGGCTAACTTTGCACTTACCCACCGAAAGACCACCAAGAATGAGTGTGCAACACCCACTTTTTCGCCGGGCGATCATTTCCACACACCTTTACCCTCAAAATGGAAATTCTCACCCGTTTTTTCCGCCCAGCATTAGCGATCCTTCTCAGCGGGCAATCGGGCGTTGAGGGCCTTTATGGAAAGTCTGGCCCTTGGAGGTGATCTTATTGAAACATATAAGACTCTGAGGGGGCTCAACAGAGTAGATGCAGAGAGGATGTTGCCCCTCATGGGGGAATCTAGAACTAGGGGGGCATAGTTTCAGAATAAGGGGCCGCACATTTAAAACTGAGGTGAGAAGGAATTTCTTCTCTGAGGGTCGTGAATCTTTGTAATTCTCTGCCCCAGAGAGCTGTGGAGGCTGGGCCAGTGAATATATTTAAGGTGGAGATAGACAGATTTTTGAACGATAAGTGATTAAAGGGTTATGGGGAGTGGGCAGGGTAGTGGAGTTGAGGCCAAGATCAGATCAGCCGTGATCTTATTGAATGGCGGAGCAGGCTCGAGGGGCCGAATGGCCAACTCCTGCTCCTATTTCTTATGTTCTTATGTAAGACCAGGAGGTCTCAGGTTGCCTTCCTGTTTATGCTGAGTTAATTGATCTCAGCAATTAAGAGACACCGTGTTTGGCCTCGGCAACGAAAGGAGGAAAGGTCAGCCCGAGTTCGCACTGCTGATTGCGATGCGATGACAGGTGCCCGCACAATGCGCTATTGACGTTGCGTAAGGTCACGACCCGCTTGCATTTGACTGTGTTCGCTGCTGGAGTGTTGTTTTAGCACAGGCCTCTGGAGGGTGGGGCTTGTGCAGCTTGTGGAATCAAGGCTCAGTAAGGGCTGCTGCCCTCACAAGTGAAGAGTATGGGGGGGACAATGAGCTGGGACTATGGAGTCACGTTGCCTGTAGAGGATTGTATCCTCCGCAGATCCCAAGACCCGTTGGCTGACAGAGGACTGCTAGAGGGAAAATTGCCAACTGGATTTTCATGCACCAACTGCAGGACAGCAAAATCTGGGGGCATTGCCGTCCCAATTTCCATGAACCTTTATTGAAAAGATAGATGACGGGCCGGATTTTCGGCTTTGCCGTTCTCGGGGTGAAAACGGAGGCAGGGCGGGAAATTTACCGCCCGATTAACGTTAGCGATTAATTGCTTAACTTTCGTCATTTGGGCCCAGGGGTGCAGCGCCCAGGGAGGCGTTGCACTGTTTGCGCGGCGCAGAAACGGGATCCTCGGCAACTTTAGTGCGGGACCGGGAGTGCTCCGAGAGGGGCCTTGTGGGGGAGGAAAAACATTCCAAAAAACATTCAAAGACCCCCATTGCCAACTACACCCTTACCTCACAAATCGCTGCAAAAATAGAAAAGAATAAAAACTTGGAACTTACCCTTTTTTTGCAGTTTATCCAACTCACCGCCGCCGGCAGGGCTGGAGCGGCGTGTTTTCACGGGCGGTCATCGCGGGGCGCCTTTCGCGGCGTACAGGTGGGGAGCGAGTCGGTGTCGCAGTGCGAGCCGTTACACCGCTGCAAAAACCGACCCGAGGATCGCGCCTGGGCAAGAAACAGCCGAGCGCCCCATTTTTCGTGGCGGGGGGTCAAAACGCGGCGAAAAACCCGCTCGCAAACCACCCGAAAATCCTGCACAATTAGCCTAATGTTCCTTGACCGATTAACGACAGTCGTGCGTGAGTGCACATACAGAGCCATCTCAATCCTCAGGAGGACATGTCTACCCACTTGAGGTGAAATTGGAAGCAAACTCGTCCCAATATAAGCCATGAATATGAACTACCAACATGCACCTCGAATCTCATTTAGAAGCTTCTTTATATATAAAAAGATAGATTGCAAGGTATTTTTGTGATTTAATGAGAATGAAGTCACTCGAGGATATATGTTTTATATGGTTGAACTCATTGCACAGAATGAACATTTTTTTCATTGCAGTCGCACAAAATGAAGACCTACAGGCAAGAAGGAGAGTATGAATTCCCAGAAGGGCCACAGAATTTCGATAACCAATTGGACTATTTTGTACCAGAGCTGCTGTTTCCTGATTTTAATTCTATGAATATAACGTCTTGATTTTCCTAGTCTTCTCTCCCTGCTTGTTGTCATTTTTCTTGGACAATTTTGTTCTCCTAAATTGCAAAGTGCTGCAGTACAGCGGGACCTGGGGTTACTTGTGCATGAAACACACAAGGATAGTATGCAGGTACAACAAGTGATCAGGAAGGCAAATGGAATCTTTATTGCAAAGGGGATGGAGTATAAAAGCAGGGAAGTCTTGCTACAGCTATACAGGGCATTGGTGAGGCCACACCTGGAATACTGCGTGCAGTTTTGGTCTCCATATTTACGAAAGGATATACTTGCTTTGGAGGCAGTTCAGAGAAGATTCACGAGGTTGATTCCGGAGATGAGGGGGTTGACTTATGAGGAAAGGTTGAGTAGGCTGGGCCTCTACTCATTGGAATTCAGAAGAATGAGAGGTGATCTTATCGAAACGTATAAGATTATGACGGGGCTTGACAAGGTAGATGCAGAGAGGATGTTTCCACTGATGGGGAAGACTAGAACCAGGGGGCATAATCTTAGAATAAGGGGCCGCCCATTTAAAACTGAGATGAGGAGGAATTTCTTCTCTCAGCGGGTTGTAAATCTGTGGAATTCGCTGCCTCAGAGAGCTGTGGAAGCTGGGTCATTGAATAAATTTAAGACAGAGATAGACAGTTTCTTCACCAATAAGGGAATAAGGGGTTATGGGGAGCGGGCGGGGAAGTGGAGCTGAGTCCATGATCAGATCAGCCATGATCGTATTAACTGACGGAGCAGGCTCGAGGGGCCGTATGGCCTACTCCTGCTCCTATTTCTTATGTTCTTATGTAAGGGATGCTAATGATGGGAAATGGCACACACTGCATTTCAGGCACCCCAGTTTGTGCACCAGGCACTCCCAAGCCAGGGACAGCACAGTTTGCCCCAACAATATGCCTCGCCTCCCCCACCTCGGCAGGTACCTCGTACTGGATGTGAGACATGTTTCTACTGCCTACACCAGCCATCCTGGGACCTCTTGAGGGAGATTGGCAATCTTATTCTTCTCAATATCTAGGTCAGATCTCCAGGCCAAAACCTCCTGTGTAACAGCGTGGATATCTTGTCGGCTGCCTGCAAACTCCCTCTGAGGGCAATGCTCAATGATGTGCTCCAGGGTCTGATTAGGAGCTCCACAGTCACATGATGGGGATGCTTTAATCTTCCACCAATGGAGAAGGTGGCAGCATCGACCGTGACCGGTTCTAAGGCAGTTGATGGTTGTCCACTGTTTGACACAAGACTCCCAAAGCAAGCGCTCTACTCGGAACTCCTACATGGCATGGAGCCCCAGGTGGGCAGAGGGAATGTTACAAGGACACCCTCAAAGCCTCCTTGATAAAATGCAACATCCCCACCGACACCTGGGAGTCCCTGGCCAAAGACCGCCCTAAGTGGAGGAACTGCATCCGGGAGGGCGTTGAGCACCTCGAGTTTCGTCGCCGAGAGCATGCAGAAGTCAAGCACAGTCAGCGGAAGGAGCGTGAGGCAAACCAGACTCCCCACCCACCCTTTCCTCCAACCACTGTCTGTCCCACCTGGGACAGAGACTGTAATTCCTGTATTGGACTGTACAGTCACCTGAGAACTCACTTTTCGAGTGGAAGCAAGTCTTCTTCGATTTTGAGGGACTGCCTATGATGATGGATGACTGTTTGCGAGGAAGGTTTGATCCTACAGGGTTGTACTGTGGGCTCCTCGATAAGGAATCCATTCGGTAAGTCGCAGCTCTTCCAAGCATTTCTCCATCGGTCATCAAGGCTGAGCGGAGCTCGCTGAAGGGCTTCGGCCTAGATTTGAGACCGCCTAGGGTTGGTGGTAGGTTGTTCAAGTGGGCCTGGATCGTCATGTCTTTGCTGGTGTAGAGGTTGTATTCTCTGGAGATTGCATATTCGCAGTGTAGGTGTGGTGGTGCGGTTTGCAAGCACGGGCAGCCACGGTGTTGGTGTCGATAAAAGCGTACCAGTGATAATTCTCAAGTAGAATTCAGCTGGACATCAACGGATTTGACATGCGGACTTGATAGCCATGCCGGAGAGCAGTACTCTAGAGTACACCTCCGCTGTAGAGTGCACCAGGACGAGTGCTGCCATAAGGAGGGTTTGAGCGTCTGCTCCCCATGTGGATCCGGCGAGTCTCTGGATCAAGTTGACCCGACTCTTTAGTTTGCCAATTGCTGTTGACTTGACAGCCTCTATTGTGCTATGTGTCCATGCCCATTAGCAACTGGATCGAGACTGCCTACACCTGTTTAAGACAGAAGAAGCTCTCAACCCGTGCGTCCGGGCTAAGTATGAATGCAGGTCGGAGAGGTGAAAGGCCAGTGTCGAATACACTTCTTCACCCAGTCCTACCTCTCGGACTCTTCTTTTCCAAAACAATCGCCAAGGTAATGTGTTGCTCAGAGTTAGTTTAGTTCTGAAGGTTTTACATCATCAACCCACGATGGCATCACTGGGCTGATTGTAGGAGTGCCAACAACAACAACTTGTATTTATATAGCGCCTTTAACGTAGTGAAATGTCCCAAGGCGCTTCACAGGAGTATTATGAGGCAAAAAAATTTGACACCGAGCCGCATAAGGAGAAATTAGGGCAGGTGACCAAAAGCTTGGTCAAAGAAGTCGGTTTTAAGAAGCGTCTTGAAGGAGGAAAGAGAGGTAGAGAGGTGGAGTGGTTTAGGGAGGGAGTTCCAGAGCTTAGGGCCCAGGCAGCTGAAGGCACGGCCACCGATGGTACTCCTTGCCATTAAAATGAATGTGGAAAATTATGCACAGCATGCCTGTCAGTTGTTGATGTGTGCGCATGCGAGACTCTCTAAACAGTAGCATGCGTTTGTAAAAGTCAGTGCTTATGGGACAAGGAGGATGTAGAATGTTTGGGCTGGAAATTCGGTACGGCCCGCTTTGAGGCGGCAACAGTGCCGGGATGCTCCCTTTAGCACTGGGCGATGTCTACCGCCTCAAAGTGCAATATTCAGTCGTATGGCCCCAAGAGGAGAGTGGCGCACTGAGAGAACCGTTCCACACTCCTTCTCGGGCGCCAATGGAGCGATAGCACACGAGGCCGACTCAATTTTTGCCGGCATCCCAGCGCCTGAAGATGAAAAAATAAATCCGTGTGAAAATTTCAATAACCCTCACCACACTTCCCCACTACTGCAACAAATAAATACAAGTTGAAGAAGTGAAATTTCAGCACTGACCTTGCATTCTGGACGATATCGCCCCGGGGATCGTCGCTGGAATGACTGCTTTCCCCTGCAGGTCCCAGCGCCAGACGCTACCGCAGGAGAAAGAGTAAATTTTATAAACGCGCGACTACGGGGGCGTTGCCTACTCGGTGATGTCACCCAGTGGGTGGCGCGAGTGAGCGCAAACCATCAGCGCCGCCGCTAAACCTTCGCTGATGTTCGCAGCAGGCACCGACAGCGTGGCGCTCAGGCGGGGGATGTTTGGCGGCCCCTTAGCGCCCCTCTCTGGCGCTAAACAACCGAATTTCCAGCCCAATGTTGTGTTTCTCCGTTTATAGCCTGTCCATGGGTGTCGGCAGTGTGCTGGAATGAAACTCCTTTAGCTTCAAAATCCCGACCGAGCGTTGTAAAGTGGCCAGAGTTTCGCCTCTGTACTCTCCTTCAGAGGTATTGAGGCTAGCAATGAGAAGCAGCCCACTCCTCTTCCCCACCTGCCCCCCACCAGCCAAACCCAGCAAAAGTAGCGAATACTGTTGATTGGCTCTTTCAGAAAAGAGCTGGGCAGGGATAAATACGCAAGGAGATGTTCAAGGACTCCATGGTTCACGCTGTGTTGGGACCAAGGATCTATGAGGTGCAACCAGCCAGGATTGAATTGCGGAGATGTGCTGATGGATAGATATACTGGAGCTCTGCGTGATTGCATTTTGGATGACGATGAAATTGTTGCAGCACTTTCCATTAGGGAATTAACTAAATGGGTTAGAGTTTACATGGGGCAGATTTTACATGGTCTATAGAAGGGGCGGGCTTAATCAGCCAAATGGTTTTATCGTGTCTTCATTCTTTCGTCCAAGAGAAGTTCAGAAAATCCAAACATCTGTATCTTGACATCTGACCTATTCTCACTGTGACTGCATGGTCAGCATGCTAAAGTACCTGAACCTATCTTTGCTCCAATATCTGCCTGACTTGATGTCACAAGCTACCTATGAATTTAATTCACGTCGAAATGGATTTGCTGTGATTGTAATAATGACTGAATTTATGGCTCTATTAAATAGGCTTCACATTTAACTGTTTAAATTGTAATCACCTCAGCACTTAGACTTGTCTGATGCAGGCAGCACACTGCACATACACTACACGAGGACAGTGCAGGGAACCGACATTAGAGTTCCGCCTCTCACCTCCCCACCTCACAAAGACTCACAAAGGTAGTAGACTCTCTAGCGTTTAGTTGCGTGGTCCTACTTGTGTCGATGGGAACTGATTGAAGCGACAAATGTTCGCGGTTCCTCAGGGAGTGGGGGGGGATTGGAGGCCTCGGGGGAGGGAGGGGAATTGGGGGCTTCCTGGGGGAATCGGAGGCCTTGGTGAGGGTGGGGGGGGGGGTCTCCGATCGCAGGGGGTGGGTGAGGCAGGGAGGCTGGGTCCAGGAGGTAAGTGGCTTTCCAAGCAGTCCTCGCCTTACTTTAGCTGGTGGCTTTCCCGAGGCCTGAGAAACCCGACCAGCCACAGTTAACTTTGAAGTGCTGGTTAAACCTCAGGGAAGGCCAGCCTCATTATAATATTTCAATGGATGACCCGCCTCCTGGGAGTGGATTGGCTGCCTGCCCCCCGACCCATCTCCGTTCGAAGCGGAAGTGGGGGAATGGGGTCGGGATTCAGATTTCATACACTTTCACCTCCCACCCACTCCCAACCCACCAGTTTTTTAGGTTAAAATTTCCCCGGATGTCTCAATTTATAAAGCCCAGGATCCCATTGGCTTTACTAACTGCTTTGTTAACCTGTCCTGCCACCTTCAAAGATTTGTGAACATACACCCCCAGGTCTCTCCGTTCCTGCACCCCCTTTAAAATTGTGCCCTTTAGTGAGTATTGTCTCTCCTCATTCATCCTACCAAAGTGTATCACCTCACACATTTCTGCATTGGATTCTATCTGCCACGTGCCCGCCCATTCCACCAGCCTGTCTATATGCTCTTGAAGGCTATCATTATCTTCCTCACTGTTCACTGTACTTCCAAGTTTCGTGTCATCTGCCGATTTTGAAATTGTGCCCTTTACCCAAGTCATTAATGTATATCAAAAACAGCAATGGTCCCAGTACTGAACCTTGGGGAACTTCACTGTATACCTCCCTCCAGTCCGAAAAACCACAACTCTTTGCTTTCTATCCCTTAGCCAATTTTGTATCCATGCTGCTCCTGCCCTTTTATCCCATGGCCTTCAAGTTTGTGAACAAGCCAATTATGTGGTACTTTATCAAACGCCTTTTGAAAGTCCATGTACACATCAACCGCATTACCCTCATCAACCCTCTCTGTTACCTCAGCAAAAAACTTAATCAAGTTAGTCAAACACGATTTGCCTTTAACAAATCCGTGCTGGCTTTCTTTTATTGGTCCGTGCTTGTCCAAGTGGCTGTTCATTTTCTCCCGGATTATTATTCCCCGCCGCCGATGTTAAACTGACCTGTAGTTGCCACGTTTATCCTTCTCCCTCCCCCTTTTTGAACAAGAGTGTACCATTTGCAATCCTCCATTCCTCTGGCACCACCCCTGTGTCTAAGGACGATTGGAGAATTGCAGCCAGCATCATCACAATGTCTACCCTTACTTCCCTCAGTAACCCAGCATGCATCCCATCCGGGTCAGGTGACTATTCACTTTAAGTACAGCCAGCCTTTCTGGTACCTCCTCTTTATCTATTTTTTTATCTCATCCAGTATCCTGGCAACCTCCCCATTTGCTGAGGCTTTGGCAAAATCCTCTTCCTTGGTAAACACCAATGCAAAATACTCATTTCGTACCTCAGCCATGCCCTCTGCCTTCACTAATAGTTCCCCACTTTGGTCCCTCATTGGCCCCACCTTTGACAACTCTTTCACCGTTAATATGCCCACAGAAGAGCTTTGAATTGCCTTTTATGTCAGCCGCCAATCTATTCTCGTATGGTCTCTTTGCCCCTCATTTCTTTTTTCATTTCTTCTTTGTACTTTTTATATTGAGCCTGATTCTCCCTTGTATTATTGAGCTGACATCTGTCACACGCCCCCTTTTTCTGCTTCATCCTACTCTCTAACTCTGCCTTTGGTTGCCCTCCCTTTCCCCCTCGTGGGAATGTAACGAGACCGAACCATCTCCTCTTTAGAGGCCGCCCCATTGCTCCATGATATTTCAGCCCGACAGTCTTTGACTCCAGTTCACCCGGGCCAGATCCCTCCCCTATTCGCTGAAATCAGCCCTCCTCCAGTTAAGTATTTTTATTCTTCATTGTTCCTTCTCCTTCTCCATAACTAATCTAAACCTTACGATAGTACAGGTGCAGCGCCTAAAATCTGCAACCCTCGGGACCGAGGCCGCTCCGGATTCCGGGCTATTCCGGATTTAGGATTTGTTTTCTGACGTCACAAAACCAGAAACTCCCGAGCCCAGGTTCGGGTATTTTCAGATTTCGGAACGTCAGAAAGGGTGGTGCGGGAGGGGGGGGGGGTAATTCTTGCCAAAGAGCTGTTCAGGCTGTCCGGCCCTGCCAAGGAAGATGTTGTCACGCGGGCGGCCCCGCCGCGGAGGTGTTCGGGCGAGGCCCTGCTGAGGAGGTGTTCGGGCGGGGCCGTGCTGAGGAGGTGTTCGGGCGGGGCCCTGCTGAGGAGGTGTTCGGGCGGGGCCCTGCTGAGGAGGTGTTCGGGCGGGGCCCTGCTGAGGAGGTGTTCGGGCGGGGCCCTGCTGAGGAGGAGTTCGGGCAAGGCCCTGCTGAGGAGGTGTTCGGGCGGGGCCCTGCTGAGGAGGAGTTCGGGCGGGGCCCTGGTGAGGAGGAGTTTGCGCGGGGCCCTGCTGAGGAGGTGTTCGGGCGGGGCCCTGCTGAGGAGGAGTTCGGGCGGGGCCCTGCTGAGGAGGAGTTTGGGCGGGGCCCTGCTGAGGAGGTGTTCGGGCGAGGCCCTGCTGAGGAGGAGTTCGGGCGAGGCCTTGCCGAGGTGTTCGGGCGACGCCCTGCTGAGGAGGAGTTCGGGCGGGGCCCTGCTGAGGAGGAGTTCGGGCGGGGCCCTGCTGAGGAGGTGTTCGGGCAGGGCCCTGCTGAGGAGGTGTTCGGGCGAGGCCCTGCTGAGGAGGAGTTCGGGCAAGGCCCTGCTGAGGAGGTGTTCGGGCAGGGCCCTGCTGAGGAGGTGTTCGGGCGAGGCCCTGCTGAGGAGGAGTTCGGGCAAGGCCCTGCTGAGGAGGTGTTCGGGCGAGGCCCTGCTGAGGAGTTCGGGCGAGGCCCTGCTGAGGAGGTGTTCGGGCGAGGCCCTGCTGAGGTGGTGTTCGAGCGGGGCCCTGCTGAGGAGGAGGTCGGCGGGGCCCTGCTGAGGAGGTGTTCGGGCGAGGCCCTGCTGAGGAGGTGTTCGGGCGGGGCCCTGCTGAGGAGGAGGTCGGCGGGGCCCTGCTGAGGAGGTGTTCGGGCGGGGCCCTGCTGAGGAGGAGGTCGGGCAGGGCCCTGCTGAGGAGGTGTTCGGGCGGGGCCCTGCTGAGGAGGAGTTCGGGCGGGGCCCTGCTGAGGAGGAGTTTGGGCGGGGCCCTGCTGAGGAGGTATTTGGGCGGGGCCCTGCTGAGGAGGAGTTCGGGCGGGGCCCTGCTGAGGAGGAGTTCGGGCGAGGCCCTGCCGAGGTGTTCGGGCGAGGCCCTGCTGAGGAGGAGTTCGGGCAAGGCCCTGCCGAGGAGTTCGGGCGAGGCCCTGCTGAGGAGGTGTTCAGGCGGCCCTGCTGAGGATGAGTTTGGGCGGGGCCCTGCTGAGGAGGAGTTCGGGCGGGGCCCTGCTGAGGAGGAGTTCGGGCGAGGCCCTGTTGAGGAGGTGTTCGGGCGAGGCCCTGCTGAGGAGGAGGTCGGGCGGGGCCCTGCTGAGGAGGAGGTCGGGCGGGGCCCTGCTGAGGAGGTGTTGGGGTGAGGCCCTGCTGAGGAGGAGTTTGGGCGGGGCCCTGCTGAGGAGGTGTTCGGGCGGGGCCCTGCTGAGGAGGTGTTGGGGTGAGGCCCTGCTGAGGAGGAGTTTGGGCGGGGCCCTGCTGAGGAGGAGTTTGGGCGAGGCCCTGCTGAGGAGGAGTTCGGGCGGGGCCCTGATGAGGAGGTATTTGGGCGGGGCCCTGCTGAGGAGGAGTTTGGGCGAGGCCCTGCTGAGGAGGAGTTTGGGCGGGGCCCTGCTGAGGAGGAGTTCGGGCGGGGCCCTGCTGAGGAGGTATTTGGGCGGGGCCCTGCTGAGGAGGAGTTTGGGCGAGGCCCTGCTGAGGAGGAGTTTGGGCGGGGCCCTGCTGAGGAGGTGTTCGGGCGGGGCCCTGCTGAGGAGGTGTTCGGGCGGGGCCCTGCTGAGGGGGTGTTCGGGCGGGGCCCTGCTGAGGGGGTGTTCGGGCGGGGCCTGCTGAGGAGGAGTTCGGGCGGGGCCCTGCTGAGGAGGAGTTTGGGCGGGGCCCTGCTGAGGAGGTATTTGGGCGGGGCCCTGCTGAGGAGGAGTTCGGGCGGGGCCCTGCTGAGGAGGAGTTCGGGCGAGGCCCTGCCGAGGTGTTCGGGCGAGGCCCTGCTGAGGAGGAGTTCGGGCAAGGCCCTGCCGAGGAGTTCGGGCGAGGCCCTGCTGAGGAGGTGTTCAGGCGGCCCTGCTGAGGATGAGTTTGGGCGGGGCCCTGCTGAGGAGGAGTTCGGGCGGGGCCCTGCTGAGGAGGAGTTCGGGCGAGGCCCTGTTGAGGAGGTGTTCGGGCGAGGCCCTGCTGAGGAGGAGGTCGGGCGGGGCCCTGCTGAGGAGGAGGTCGGGCGGGGCCCTGCTGAGGAGGTGTTGGGGTGAGGCCCTGCTGAGGAGGAGTTTGGGCGGGGCCCTGCTGAGGAGGTGTTCGGGCGGGGCCCTGCTGAGGAGGTGTTGGGGTGAGGCCCTGCTGAGGAGGAGTTTGGGCGGGGCCCTGCTGAGGAGGAGTTTGGGCGAGGCCCTGCTGAGGAGGAGTTCGGGCGGGGCCCTGATGAGGAGGTATTTGGGCGGGGCCCTGCTGAGGAGGAGTTTGGGCGAGGCCCTGCTGAGGAGGAGTTTGGGCGGGGCCCTGCTGAGGAGGAGTTCGGGCGGGGCCCTGCTGAGGAGGTATTTGGGCGGGGCCCTGCTGAGGAGGAGTTTGGGCGAGGCCCTGCTGAGGAGGAGTTTGGGCGGGGCCCTGCTGAGGAGGTGTTCGGGCGGGGCCCTGCTGAGGAGGTGTTCGGGCGGGGCCCTGCTGAGGGGGTGTTCGGGCGGGGCCCTGCTGAGGGGGTGTTCGGGCGGGGCCTGCTGAGGAGGTGTTCGGGCGAGGCCCTGCTGAGGAGGAGTTCGGGCGGGGCCCTGCTGAGGAGGTGTTCGGGCGAGGCCCTGCTGAGGAGGAGTTCGGGCGGGGCCCTGCTGAGGAGGAGTTCGGGCGGGCCGGCGAGGAAGCCCCGAGGTAAGGGCAGCGGTGGTGAGGCGAGCGGCGGCGAGGCGAGGCCCGGGATCGGACAGCAGCGGGGCACCAGGGTCGGCGGGTCCGGATTCCGGAACATTTTATGGATTCCGGACAACCCTGCTACCAACCATCCCGGAGTCCGGATTCTGGAACATTCCAGATTCCGGAACTCCAGATTATCTACGCTGCACCTGTATCATCGCTTGGAAAAGGGCGAAATCACTACCTGAGCAATTCAAATCATTTGATTCAGTGTTGTTCATAAATAATAAAGTCCCTCCTTGTTCACCAATCTGCGGAGTTCCTGGAGACTGTGGGCCCAAATTTGGCCCACCCATTTTTTGGGCCCACTCACCGGAGATGCGCCGACTTCCTAGGGTGAATACGGCGGCAAAAAGATCTCCCCGGATTCTGGCCACTCTGTGACCTCTCGCATGGCTTGACGCGGCGTGGTCTGTCCGTTAGGGGGTGGAGCTAGGGCCCTGTGTGAAAAACAGTGCCGGCAGCTCAATGCATGCGCACTGGAGGTTTCGCGCATGCGCAGTAGCTCCTGCCCCCAGAGAGAAGTCCTCAGAGAGAAGTCAGTCCTCGGAGAGAAGTCCTCGGAGAGAAGTCCTCAAAGTCCTCGAGAGAGTCGGAGTCGGATAGAGTCGGAGAGGAGTCGGAGTCGGCTCGCTGACTTCCTGGGCTGAGTTGGGAAGGGAGGACTTAAGTTTTATTTTTTATTTATTATTGATAGTTTTTATGCTTCTTGAATGTTGTTGTGAAGGTGTTTGTTTTGTGCTTTGCAAGGTCCTCTCTGCTTCCCTTCTCCGCCCCTCCCCCCCATCTCTGGCTACCTGCGCTGATTTCTTAACTCTCCGCAAGGGTCACAAGTGGCCACATACGGTGGCCTAAGTTAGTTTGGAGCAAGTATTAGCTGTCCAAACTGGCTTAAATGGCCAAAACTGGCGTATGTGGCTGGTAGCGCCCCCGTTTGAAAAAAAAAACAAAACTAAAAAAATCCTAACTCACTCACACTGGCACAAATGAAATGTGCAGAATGGGAATTTTTAAGATACTCCAGAAATTTTTTTTAAAAACGGAGCAAATTTGGGCCCTGTGACCCTGTCAAATAGCCGATTCTGCAGTGAATCACAAGTAAAATATTATCATTATCTGTTGTGGGAAGCTGCAGTATTGACAATTTCGAAAGGATGCTTTTCAAACTAGTGTTGTGCTGTTTAATAGCCTCCTTGATCAGGCCTTGAATAAAAGCATTTGTCTCTTCACTCGCTACAAAGCTTGACAAAACTGTTTTAATAGTTATTGACTGAGACAGGGCGAAAGGTAAACAGAAGAAGCAATTTCTAGACTTGGCCTTATATAAGCCTGTGTTAGAAAATCTGTAGTAAAACAGAAGTCAATGTGTCTAATGTCTTCGTGGTTATTGGCTTTCAGTCCTGTTTCCCAACAGGGACATTGTCATTATAGGACTGTATAGCATGATATTGTTGCTTTTTTATTCACTCAAAGTGAGGTAAAATGGAGATCAAAGTAAACTTATCTATGGGCTGGATTTTCGGTTGTCTAACGCCTCAGTTAGTGCCCAGAGGGGGTGTTAATGGGAGCGTTAGAGCTTAGCGACCGGGAGCACTGCTTTTAGCGCCCCGAAAATTCATTCGCGGCTCACCGGGGGCACAAACCATTAGCGCCTGGCTGCTGGCGATCGCTCCGATCCTGACGTGTTCCTGGTGCAACGCCCACACTTGAGCCCCGGTCGGTAAATTCAGTGCGTGCGCCTCACTGAGCGCCCGCCAATAACAACGTCTGGAAAAACAGTCAGTCCAGGCTTGCAGAGTCGTTAACTGGCGGCTGCTTAAAGGGATGAGGAAGCACTTCCCTCAGAGGTCACAGTCAGTGCAACGTTTACACACAGCACGGTGCGTGAGACTCCCAGTTTGCAGCAGCAGACAGACAGAACAGCACAGCTTGAAAACAAGTGGTTTTGCAAACTTTAACGGGTGGATTACTATGCCACGCCTTTAAGACTTGGCTTTTCCCGGGATCTGATTATACGTTCCGCACATGTGCAATGGGTCTGCAAAATCTACCGACCAAACGTTTGTTATCGCCCCCCCCCCCCCCCACAACTGTGGTGTGCAACGGCTGATTTATCGCCCGTCAGCTCTTCGACCGATTCTGACAAATTTCTGGGCGGGAGGCGCAAACCTTTTCACGGCGCTAAAAGTACCGCTCCACCTGGATTAACGTCACAACAGAGCCGCGACCGAATTTCTCCCCCAACGTGTCTAATTTCTTTGTGGTTATTGGCTTTCAGTCTTGTTTCCCAACAGGGGCATTGTCATTATAGCACTGTACTTTGCATCACGTTGTTTCTTTATTCACTCAAAGTGAGGTAAAATGGAGATGAAAGTAAACTTATGGCTCTTTTTTTCTATAAAAAGGAAAGACTTGCATGTATATAGCACCTTTCACGACTTCAGGTCGTCCCAAAGCGCTTTACAGCCAATGAAGCGCTTTTTTCAAAGTGCAGTCACTGTTGTAATGTGGGAAACGCGGCAGCCAATTTACGCACAGCAAGCTCCCACAAACAGCAATAATGACCAGATAATCTGTGTTTAGTGATGTTGATTGAGGGATAACTATCCAGGACACCGGGGAGAACTCCCCTGCTCTTCTTCATAATAATGCCGTGGGATCTTTTATGTCCACCTGAGAGAGCAGACGGGGCCTCGGTTTACCGTCTCATCTGACAGTGCAGCACTCCCTCGGTACTGCACTGAAGTGACTGACAGCCAACATTTATGTGCTCAAGTCCCTGGAATGTGACTTGAACCCACAACCTTCCGACTCAGGCGAGAGTGCTCCCCACTGAGCCACGGCAGATATCTAAATGTACGTTATGCATCCCAATCTCAAAATAACTTTTGTTTTTTCAGAGAAATTAAATTCAGGGAGCGCTACAGAAGTGTGGGGTCTCTCCTGAATCTCTAATCTGCAGTTTGACAGCTTCACGCACTGCAGTAGTTATATTGGGAGTTATTGATTATTGTGTAGCTGAAAGTTACTTCAATTGATGAAGGTTCAAGATAGAAACATAGAAACATAGAAAATAGGTGCAGGAGCAGGCCATTCAGCCCTTCTAGCCTGCACCGCCATTCAATGAGTTCATGGCTGAACATGAAACTTCAGTACCCCCTTCCTGCTTTCTCGCCATACCCCTTGATCCCCCGAGTAGTAAGGACTTCATCTAACTCACTTTTGAATATATTTAGTGAATTGGCCTCAACTACTTCCTGTGGTAGAGAATTCCACAGGTTCACCACTCTCTGGGTGAAGAAGTTTCTCCTCATCTCGGTCCTAAATGGCTTACCCCTTATCCTTAGACTGTGACCCCTGGTTCTGGACTTCCCCAACATTGGGAACATTCTTCCTGCATCCAACCTGTCCAAACCCGTCAGAATTTTAAACGTTTCTATGAGGTCCCCTCTCACTCTTCTGAACTCCAGTGAATACAAGCCCAGTTGATCCAGTCTTTCTTGATAGGTCAGTCCCACCATCCCGGGAATCAGTCTGGTGAATCTTCGCTGCACTCCCTCAATAGCAAGAATGTCCTTCCTCAAGTTAGGAGACCAAAACTGTACACAATACTCCAGGTGTGGCCTCACCAAGGCCCTGTACAACTGTAGCAACACCTCCCTGCCCCTGTACTCAAATCCCCTCACTATGAAGGCCAACATGCCATTTGCTTTCTTAACCGCCTGCTGTACCTGCATGCCAACCTTCAATGACTGATGTACCATGACACCCAGGTCTCGTTGCACCTTCCCTTTTCCTAATCTGTCACCATTCAGATAATAGTCTGTCTCTCTGTTTTTACCACCAAAGTGGATAACCTCACATTTATCCACATTATACTTCATCTGCCACGCATTTGCCCACTCACCTAACCTATCCAAGTCACTCTGTAGCCTCATAGCATCCTCCTCGCAGCTCACACTGCCACCCAACTTAGTGTCATCCGCAAATTTGGAGATACTACATTTAATCCCCTCGTCTAAATCATTAATGTACAATGTAAACAGCTGGGGCCCCAGCACAGAACCCTGCGGTACCCCACTAGTCACTGCCTGCCATTCTGAAAAGTACCCATTTACTCCTACTCTTTGCTTCCTGTCTGACAACCAGTTCTCAATCCATGTCAGCACACTACCCCCAATCCCATGTGCTTCAACTTTGCACATTAATCTCCTGTGTGGGACCTTGTCGAAAGCCTTCTGAAAGTCCAAATATACCACATCAACCGGTACTCCTTTGTCCACTTTATTGGAAACATCCTCAAAAAATTCCAGAAGATTTGTCAAGCATGATCTCCCTTTCACAAATCCATGCTGACTTGGACCTATCATGTCACCATTTTCCAAATGCGCTGCTTTGACATCCTTAATAATTGATTCTATCATTTTACCCACTACTGAGGTCAGGCTGACCGGTCTATAATTCCCTGCTTTCTCTCTCCCTCCTTTTTTAAAAAGTGGGGTTACATTGGCTACCCTCCACTCGATAGGAACTGATCCAGAGTCAATGGAATGTTGGAAAATGACTGTCAATGCATCCGCTATTTCCAAGGCCACCTCCTTAAGTACTCTGGGATGCAGTCCATCAGGCCCTGGGGATTTATCGGCCTTCAATCCCATCAATTTCCCCAACACAATTTCCCGACTAATAAAGATTTCCCTCAGTTCCTCCTCCTTAATAGACCCTCTGACCACTTTTATATCCGGAAGGTTGTTTGTGTCCTCCTTAGTGAATACTGAACCAAAGTACTTGTTCAATTGGTCTGCCATTTCTTTGTTCCCCGTTATGACTTCCCCTGATTCTGACTGCAGGGGACCTACGTTTGTCTTTACTAACCTTTTTCTCTTTACATACCTATAGAAACTTTTGCAATCCGCCTTAATGTTCTCTGCAAGCTTCTTCTCGTACTCCATTTTCCCTGCCCTAATCAAACCCTTTGTCCTCCTCTGCTGAGTTCTAAATTTCTCCCAGTCCCCAGGTTCGCTGCTATTTCTGGCCAATTTGTATGCCATTTCCTTGGCTTTAATACTATCCCTGATTTCCCGAGATAGCCACGGTTGAGCCACCTTCCCTTTTTTATTTTTACGCCAGACAGGAATGTACAATTGTTGTAATTCATCCATGCGGTCTCTAAATGTCTGCCATTGCCCATCCACAGTCAACCCCTTAAGTATCATTAGCCAATCTATCTTAGCCAATTCATGCCTCATACCTTCAAAGTTACCCTTCTTTAAGTTCTGGACCATGGTCTCTGAATTAACTGTTTCATTCTCCATCCTAATGCAGAATTCCACCATATTATGGTCACACTTCCCCAAGGGGCCTCGCACAATGAGATTGCTAATTAATCCTCTCTCATTACACAACACCCAGTCTAAGATGGCCTCCCCCCTAGTTGGTTCCTCGACATATTGGTCTAGAAAACCATCCCTTATGCATTCCAGGAAATCCTCCTCCACCGTATTGCTTCCAGTTTGGCTAGCCCAAGATAGAGGCTGAAGCGGCTTGATGTAATTGTCCCTCAGCAGATACTGAAGATAAGAAAACCTCTGTTTTTGCAGTCCATTTGGATGAGTTTGGAGGGGAACGTGGAGGTGGTGGTGTTCCCATGCGCCTGCTGCCTTTGTCCTTCTAGGTGATAGAGGTCGCGGGTTTGGGAGGTGCTGCCGAAGAAGCCTTGGCGAGCAATGTGATAATGACCAGATAATCTGTTTTTGTTATGTTGATTGGGGGATAAATATTGGCCCCAGGATACCTGGGATAATTCTCCTGCTCTTCTTCGAAATAGTTCCATGGGATCTTTTATATCCACCTGAGGGAGCAGACGGGGCCTCGGTTTAACATCTCATCCGAAAGACGGCACCTGCTTTGAAAACGTAAATGTTGCTGGCATGCTTGACAGCAGCATGAACTGTTCAGGTTGCTAAATGCCACGGAATATCAAGACTTCTGTGAAAAACTTTTGCACCAACTTTTCCAACTCTTATTAGATTTAAACGGGTGTTTTTCTGTCTCCATTATGCCCATGAATTGTCACGCATAATGGGGTGGAAAATTGGGTGCAGATCTGTAACGCTGGATCTTTGCCCACTTTTGTACATTGCATGCTAGTCTGGCATCCAGTAAACTTGGGGCAGGAAGCTGGCATCCAAACAAAATGGGCACAGACACTCTAGTGCACAACGTTTTCTTTTTATTCGTTCCTGGGATGTGGGCATAGCCGGCATTTATTGCCCATCCCTAATTGCCGTTGAGAAGGTGGTGGTGAGCCGCCATCTTGAACCGCTGCAGTCCGTGTGGTGAAGGTGCTCCCGCAGTGCTGTTAGGGAGGGAGTTCCAGGATTGTGACCCAGCGACGATGAAGGAACGGCCGATATATTTCCAAGTCAGGATGGTGTGTGACTCGGAGGGGAACGTGGAGGTGGTGGTGTTCCCATGCGCCTGCTGCCCTTGTCCTTCTGGGTGGTAGAGGTCGTGGGTTTGGGAGGTGCTGCCGAAGAAGCCTTGGCGAGTTGCTGCAGTGCATCTTGTAGATGGTACACACTGCAGCCACGGTGCGCTGGTGGTGGAGGGAGGGAATGTTGAAGGTGGTGGATGGGGTGTCAATCAAGCGGCTGCTTTATCCTGGATGGTGTCGAGCTTCTTGAGTGTTGTTGGTGCTGCACTCATCCAGGCAAGTGGGGAGTGTTCCAGCACACTCCTG
This sequence comes from Pristiophorus japonicus, assembly GCF_044704955.1. Lineage (NCBI taxonomy): Eukaryota > Metazoa > Chordata > Chondrichthyes > Pristiophoridae > Pristiophorus > Pristiophorus japonicus. Next base: position 29,056,104 of record NC_092010.1, on the reverse strand, counting down.
ACTTGTGCCTTGTTGGTGCAGGGCTGGTATCGCATCCAAGGCAACCGTCAGCATTTGCCACATTCAGAGTTTAAAGAAGGCCTCTCTCACCCTGCTGCACCCTCCCTTCCCCAACCCCCAGTTTCTCCTGAACAAAAAAAATTGGTCAAAAAAGAGAAGAAGGAAAAAAAATGCTGTGAAAGAGAGCACGAGGCAATAAAAAGCTCCTGAGCTCATTAAGCAGAGGTGTCACAGGGCAGAACACTCGAAACCCGATCAACGGTTGCGGAATTGGCGCCTGCACAGGGCCTGCTTTCCCATTCCCGCCTGGGCCCGGGGTGTAACTGCTCTGCCAGTGCACAGCAGTCCGCACAGAATCTGCCTTCAGCTCACAAACTGATCAGCACAGAGGCGGTCAACGGTCTGTGGAATGACCAGTTCTCCAGCATTACGATCACGGGTTACTCGGTGACAGTGGTTCGAGTATTGACCTTTCACCTCAGAGACTGTAATGTATGCACCTGTGAGCAGCGGGCGGTCGAGGGGGTCGTTCAGCCCGACTGCCTGCCTCTCTTCCGCGCTTGCATCTGAGCCAGTGTGTCCCTGGAGATGGAGCACGCGGTGTCCACCGGTACGCTCGCGGCCTTCCGAGAGAGGTGGGCACCGGAGGGACTGGAGTGCATCATCACCCCCGGCAACCAAATTTGAATCACATGTCTAAAGTTTAATTTGGCTAAGTTTGTCGATTTTAATGCCCCCCCCTTTTAGCCAGGAGGCACTTATATAATTTGTGTTTATGGTGTCCTCAAAAAAAAACCAAGGGGGCACTTGTATTAAAGATTGCCAACTAATTTATCCCTTTAAAAAAGGGGGTATTTGATTTACAGATTTGCAGATGCAACTAAAATAGTTGTAGAGCTGTTAAGTCAGTTCCACTTTAGTATAGTGGTGAGTGTCACGCGGGAGACCGGGGTCCAATTCCCCAGCGGAGAAGAAGCATTTTTTAATCAACCAGTCTAGACAGCGGGCAGTCGAGGGGGTCATTCAGCCTGACTGCCTGCCTCTTTTCCGCGGAAACATCTGAGCCAAGGTATCCCTGGAGATGGAGCACGCGGTGTCCACCGGTACGCTCGCGGCCTTCTGCGAGAGGTGGGCGCCGGAGGGACTGGAGTGCATCATCACCCCCGGCAACCAAATTCTAATTTGATTAAGGGTTTTTTGTTACAGTTTTAAATTGTTAATTTGTGGGTTCCAGTGCCAAAAGGGGGGCACTTGATTTCAGGTTTCTACCAAAATAGTTGTAGAGCTGTTGTGTTGGGAGTGACTCAGCCAGTCACGTGATGTTCACAAGACTCAATAAAACCCCAGCCAGTTGGGTTCGGGGGATCCATGATGAGGCAGGTGGTTGTGAGCCTGGTGGATGAACTGGTAATGTGTCGTGTGATTGTTAAACCTTTGCTAATTCATGGACCACCATTTTTTGCATTGTCAGCTGTGGCTCAGTGGGTAGCACTCTTGCCTTGGAGTCAGAAGGTTGTGGGTTCAAGTCCCACTCCAGGAACTTGAGCACATAAATCTAGGCTGACACTCAGGGGAGTGCTGAGGGAGTGTGACACTGTTGGAGGTGCTGTCTTTTGGATGAGATGTTGAACTGAGGCCCTGTCTGCTCTCTCAGGTGGATGTGAAAGATCCCACGGCACTATTTCGCAGGGGAGTTCTCCCTGGTGTCCTGGCTAATATTTATCTCTCAATCAACAGATTATCTGGTCATTATCACATTGTTGTTTATGGGAGCTTGCTGTGCGCAAGTTGGTTGCCGTGTTTCCCACATTACAACAGTGACTACACTTCATTGGCTGTAAAACGCTTTGAGACGTCTGGTGGTTATGAAAGGTGCTTTCATTTCTTACCTCTTATTATGAGATGACTTTTATTTTTAAATATAAGAGCAGTGTGGATTAAGACAGGGTAATTTGCCACACAGAAATTAATTCATTTCTCTCTTGTGAATAATGCACATTTTGAAAGAATTAGACAAATACCATTTAACTTAAATTCTAATCCCATCCTTTGATCCTGCTTTGCAGTAATATTCTTGCTTTATTTATTCAATTTGTGAAGCCAATTTGAACTGGTTAAGTGGCTTGTTAGCGATTGGAGAAGCGTGAAAGTAATATTGCAGGTCGTGATTGGCTGGCTTTCTTTTCATCCCTGATTGGAGGAAATGGCCCGTAGCAAAATGATGCGCAGCCGCCATTTTGAATGGGAATCATCAAAGTTTGTGGGGGCAGGAAAATGCATTTACCTCAAGACTTGGTTCGTCATCATCATCATCTTCTCGATTCAGCTCGCTTTCAAATGCAAATGAATGTGACTGCAAAAAGCTTAACTTTAACATCATATTAAATGGTACAGGAGATTTAAAGACAAGAATAAGTCCTCTGGCCAAGTACCGGCAATGATTGGTGGGGAGGTTTTCCACTCCAGCATTCCTGGAATGGATATCTGGGAATTGCACATGCTCAACACAGATTTTCCATCTACTCATTTTCATGGCCAACAATTTAAGGGCTGAGGAGGTGAGGAGGGGGTCGGGCGAGAGAGAAAATTCTTGATTATATATTCTAAGTGTGTTCGAGAAGTGGGAAAATCTCCCCACTGCAGGTCCATTTGAATGGACTTGGGTTTCCCAGTGCCCTGGGATCTGCTCCATTGACACCAGAGCCCCAGAGAATTGTGGGTTTAATCTTCTGACCTTCGACCTTCCTCAATGGCTGGTGAAGGTCATTGCAGGATACGATACCAAATCAGCATCGCTGGCCTGTACAGACAGGCTGCCCCCTCGACCTTTCCGCCAACAACTCGACATTAACTTTTCACTGGGCGTCATCGGGAAAGCCTTACGTTTGTCTGTCGAATCAGATGTTAGTCAGTGTTACAATCAGCAGGGCCCTTTGACACCTCTTGGGGCCGAAATTGCCCTCTGGCCCGTTTGGGGCGGATAATTCGAATTAAATGATGAACTACTGCCAGGACAGATAGGGCGGAGACTGGAGGGAACTTCGTGTGTACAAAAATGAACGGGGCGGTGTTGGGGGCGGCAGAGAGACAGAAGAGAGTCGGGAGCGGGGTGGAAAGTGGGCGGTGTCATTTAGAGCCGCACTGAGCACTTCAACGCGGACGGGCCATGTCACGCTGACACATAACAACATCCCTCCCCTTCACTTAAAGGGGAGGGACGCTGCGAGGCCTCGCGAGGCCTCCTTGGCGCCCACCCGGGAGGGTTTCGGCTGGGCCACCCCTGAGGAGGTGTCGGGCTTGCCTGTTGGCGGCCCGGCTGAACCGGCGGCCGCCGTTACCAGTCGGCCCGACAATTAAAACAAAATGGCGGCCACGGCGGTGCGCCCGCTCTCCTGTACGGGCGCATGCACCGGCCAGCCACCGGTAGCTTCCCGCCGCGCGAAGCTGTCGGGGGCAGCGACTGGCGCGGCTGTGCTCCCCCGGGGCAGTCTCCCCAGCGGGGCGGGAAAGAGGATGGTCGGTGATGTGGTCAGCGCGCGGCCGACAACGGGTCGGAGTGCCGGGCGGGACGGCACCGCGGGGCGCGGCAGAAACCTGTTTGCGCCGCCCCCGGCCCGGGGGCAAATCCGGATGAGTCACACTGGATTAGGCCTTCTCGCGCCAATACCGCAACGAGCCTTAAAAAAGGGGCAATTTTGGCCCCCTTGTGTCTTAATGTGAAGCAACTGTCTCCTCACGGGCAAATCATAGCTAAAAAAAACCAAATCCAACATGCCCAGATATGTAATATAATAAAAGTCATTGGACATGCAATTATACAGAATGGCACATTAATAATGAGGTTGGGGTTTGACGTGTCTTGAGGAAAGGGAGAGGGAATTTCAATCTGCACCTGAACATGATCCGATATATGGCGCCTTATTACATCTCTCAAACATCTTGAAGCACTTCACATGCAATGAATTGCCTCAGCAGCGTAACTATTGGAGGCAAATATGCTCGCCATTTTATCAGCAGGATCCCAATGAGATGAGTGACCTGCTGATTTTCTTTTGGGTGACTGCCCAGCTCTTTGGTACCCTGGGATGTTCCACATCCCACCTGAGCGAATGGAACAGGCAGAGGCGACCTCGCTCCACCGTCTGAGCTGAAAGATGGGACCCCTGACAATGCAAGGCTCCGTCAGAACTGCACGGACCCTGACCGAGGGAGTGTTCTGTGCTCAAAAGAACACCAAAGTGCTATTCCGAGCACTGACACCCTTAATGAGCACAATATCTGACCAGCAGATCTTGAAAAGAGACCAATGGTACAAATAAAAAAAGAAAAATGAAAGACTTGCATTCATGTAGCGCCTTTCACGTCTCAGAACGCTTTATGGGAAACATAGCTGCCAATTTGTGCACAATATCAAGCTCCCACAACCAGCAATGTGATAATTGATAAGCTCGTAATAAAGGATGAAACTGAGTACTGTATATAATGAGTAAGTGTGACCTTAGTTCCTTTAATAAGACTCCAGAGTGCAGATACCTCGTGGGTGACCTGCTTATATACCGTGCTCCCAAGGAATGCTGGGATCCCTTGGGACTCCAACAGGTAGGCCCTCTGGTGGTAGTGTGATACAGGTTGCAAGGGGTTAAATACTTAACATCACTCCTCCGTGAATAGTACACTTATTTACAAGGTGAGACGATCTGGGGCTTTTCGCTCCCTAGTCGATCGTCTCAGTACAAATGCTGGTGTGGGTGAGTTGGTTAGTTCTTCATTGGGCTGTTGGGCAGCCGACCTTGCTGGGCTGCTGGGGATGGTGAGTTCGACTTCGTGGTCAACCATGATGTCGGTTGCCACTTGTGTTTGTGTTGGAGGGTCAAAGTTGGTGGTGTCTTCTTCGGGTTGTTCGTAGCTGTTGGTGAACCACAAATTGATTTGGTCCAAATGTTTTCTGTGCGTTTATCCATTGGCCAATTTGACCTGAAACACCCTATTCCTCTCTTTGGCTGTGACCGTGCCAGCGAGCCATTTGGGACCATTTCCATAATTGAACGCAAACACAGGATCATTGACCTCAATATCGTGTGACAAATTTGTGCGGTCATGGTACACACTTTGTTGATGCCACTTGCCCTCCACATGATCATGTAGATCAGGGTGGATAAGAGAGAGCCTTGTTTTAAGCGCCCTTTTCATGAGCAGCTCAGCTGGGTGAATCCCGGTGAGTGAATGGGGTCTGGTACAGTAGCTGAGCAGCACTCGGGACAACCGGGTCTGCAGGGAGCCTTCCGACACATGTTTCAAGCTTTGCTTGATGGTCTGAACTGCCCGTTCTGCCTGGCCGTTGGATGCGGGCTTGAATGGGGCAGATATGACGTGCTTGATCCCATTGTGGGTCATGAATTCCTTGAAGTCAGCACTGATGAAACACGGCCCATTGTCGCTGACCAGGACATCAGGCAAGCCGTGTGTGGCAAACATGGCTCGTAGGCTTTCAATAGTGGCCGTGGACATGCTTAGAGACACTTTTGCACATTCAGTCCATTTTGAGTAAGCGTCCATGACAACCAAAAACATTTTGCCGAGAAATGGGCCCGCATAGTCCACGTGGATCCTTGACCACGGGTTTGGAGGGCCACGACCACAAACTTAGCGGTGTCTCTCTGGGTGCATTGCTCAACTGAGAGCAAGTGTTGCACTGGTGCACGCATGACTCTAAATCTGAGTCGATGCCGGGCCATCACACATGGGATCTGGCTATGGCTTTCATCATTACAATGCCTGGGTGGGTGCTGTGCAGTTCACCAATGAACGTATCTCTGCCTTTCTTGGGCAAGACCACGCGATTGCCCCACAACAGACAGTCCGCCTGCAGGGACATTTCGTCTTTGCGCCTGTGGAACGGCTTAAATCGCCTCCTGCATCTCCGCTGGGACACTGGACCAGCTCCCATGGAGGACACAGTTTTTTTACTTAGGACAGTAAAGGATCCTGGCTGGTCCACGTCCTGATCTGGTGGGCCGTGATGGCGGACTTTTCGTTCTCGAATGCATCCATTACCATGAGCAAGTCCGCTGGCTGTGCCATTTCCACCCCAGTGGTGGGCAATGGCAGCCGACTGAGAGCATCTGTGCAGTTCTCTGTGCCCGATCTATGGTGGATTACATGGTTGTATGCCAACCATGAGAGCACCCATCTTTGGATGTGGGCAGAGGCATTGGTTTTAATCCCTTTGCTCTCAGAGAGCAGCGATATGAGCGGCTTGTGGTCAGTTTCAAGCTCAAACTTGAGGCCAAATAAATACTGGTGCATTTTTTTTTACTCCGTAAACGCACGCCAGAGCCTCTTTTTCAATCATGCTGTAGGCCCTTTCGGCCTTGGACAAACTCCTGGACGCATAAGCGACCGGTTGCAAAATCCCTGATTCGTTAGCCAGTTGTAACACAAACCCGACCCCGTATGATGACGCATCGCAAGCTAACACTAATCTTTTACAAGGGTTATACAGGACAAGCAGTTTGTTTTGAACACAACAGATTTCTGTCTTTCTTAAAGGCAGCCTCTTGTGAATTCCCCCATACCCAGTCGTCTCCCTGGCGCAGTAGCGCACGTAGGGGTTCTAGCAGGGTGCTTAACCCAGGTAGGAAATTACCGAAATAGTTAAGGAGTCCCAGGAACGACCGCAGCTCCGATATGTTCTGTGGTCGCGGCGCGTTCTTGATGGCCTCCGTCTTGGTGTCGGTGGGTCTGATGCCGTCTGCTGCGATTCTTCTTCTCAAGAACTTGACCTACTGAGCCAGGAAAACACACTGCGAGCGTTTCAACCTGAGCTCCACGCGATCCAACCGACTAAGAACCTCTTCCAGGGTCTGCAAGTGTTCGATGGTGTCCCAGCCTGTAACCAGTATGTCGTCCTGGAAAACCACGGTGCGAGGAACCGACTTTAGCAGGCTCTCCATGTTCCTTTGGAAGATTGCCGCGGCCGACCGAATCCCGAACGGGCACCTGTTATAGATGAACAGACCTTTGTGCGTGTTGATGCAGGTGAGGCCTTTCGAAGACTCCTCCAGTTCCTGCGTCATGTAGGCCAAGGTCAGGTCCAGCCAGGGTCGCAAATAGGTCGTCTGCCTTGGGTAGCAGGTACTGGTCCTACAGCGAAAAACGGTTAATCGTTACTTTATAGTCCCCACAAATTCTGACTGTGCTGTCCTCTTTAAGTACTGGGCCAATAGGACTGGCCCACTCGTTGAATTCCACCGGCGCGATGATGCCTTCTCGCTGCAGCCTGTCCAGCTCAATTTCCACTTTCTCACACATCATGTATGGTATCGCCCGTGCCTTGTGGTGGATGGGTCGCGTACCGGGAACCAAATGGATCTGCACTTTCGTCCCCGAGAAGCTTCCAATGTCTGGCTCGAACAATGATGGAAACTTGCTCAGAACCTGGGCACATGAGGTGTCGTCGACGGACGAGAGCGCTCGGATGTCGTCCCAGTTCCAGCGGATTTTTCCCAGCCAGCTTCTGCCAAACAATGTGGGGCCATCCTCTGGCACAATCCACAGCGGGAGTTCATGTACTGCTCCGTCATAGGAGACTTTGACTTCTGCACTGCCAATTACAGGGATTAGTTCCTTGGTGTAAGTCCTTAGTTTGGTGTGAATGGGGCTGAGCTTGGGCCTGTGTGCCTTGTTGCACCACAGCCTGTCGAAGGCCTTTTTACTCATTATAGACTGACTTGCACCCGTGTCCAGTTCCATTGATACTGGAATTCCATTCAGTTCAACTTTCAACATTGTTGGTGGACATTTCGTGGTGAATGTGTGTACCCCGTACACTTCTGCCTACTCAGTTCGAGTCTCCAATTCAGTCTGATCCACAGTGGATCGATCTTCCTCTGCAACGTGGTGGTTTGTAGGGTTTGCAGCTCGCCTGCACATTCGCTGGAGGTGTCCCATTGTTCTGCAACCATTGCACGCATAGTGCTTGAAGCGGCATTGATGGGGCCGATGATCACCTCCACAGCACCAACAAGGTATTAACTGCCTCCCATTAACGATTGATTGCGGACTCTGGGTCATCTGAGGTCGGGCAGCAGCAGTCGGTGTGTACGTTCTGCCATGTGTATTTCTGCTCGAAAACAACGTTACTTTGTTCACAGTACTGGCCGAAACCTCTTTACTCTGTGAAATCTGTTTGGTGTTGTCTCTGGTGGACATAAATGCCTGGGCTATGGTTATGGCTTTACTTAGATTCGGAGTTTCAACGGTTAACAGTTTGCGAAAGATTGCCTCATGGCCATTGTCCAGTACAAAAAAGTCTCCAAGCGTTTGTTCTAGAAATCCCTCAAATTCACAATGTCCTGCAAGGCGCCTTAGTTCGGCGACATAGCTCGCCACTTCCTGGTCCTCCAACTGTTGACACGTGTAGAACCGATATCTCGCCATCAAAACGCTTTCCTTAGGATTTAGGTGCTCCCGGACCAGCGTACACAATTCTTCATAGGATTTCTCTGTTGGTTTTGCCGGAGCTAGGAGATTCTTCATGAGGCCATAGGTTGTTGCCCCACAGACAGTTAGGAGGATCGCCCTTCGTTTGATAGCGTTTTCGTCCCCTTCCAGCTCGTTGGCCATAATGTATTGGTCGAGTCTCTCCACAAAGGCCTCCCAATCGTCCCCTTCTGAGAACTTCTCCAGGATACCAACTATTCCTTGCATTTTCGCGCGGTTGTTCGTTACCTCGTCGCCAATTGATAAGCTCATAATAAAGGATGAAACTGAGTACTGTGTACAATGAGCAAGTGTGACCTTAGCTCCTTTAATGCGACTCCAGAGTGTAGGTACCTCGTGGGTGGCCTGCTTATATACCGTGCTCCCAAGGGATCCCAGCATCCCTTGGGACTCCAACAGGTAGGCCCTCTGGTGGTCGTGTAGTACAGGTTACATGGGGTTAAATACATAACAATAATGGCCAGATAATCTGTTTTTGTTATGTTGATTGAGGGATAAATATTGGTCAGGACACTGGGGATAACTCCCTGGGATCTTTTACATCCACCTGAGAGAGCAGACGGGTTTAACGTCTCATCCGAAAGACCGCACCTCCGACAGTGCAGCACTCCCTCAGCACTGCACTGGAGTGTCAGTCTGGATTTATGTGCTCAAGCCCCTGAAGTGGGACTGAAACCCACAACCTTCTGACTCGAGGCGAGTGTGCTGCCCACTGAGCCACGGCTGGCACTAGCAATAAGATCAGAAGGGATCGTTGGGATATTTTGGGTTATAACTGACCTTTTCAAATGGATTGCCCCTGTGTAAGGATGTGCTGATAGGAGAGGAGTTGCATGACGTGCCGTAATGGATGGTTTTAACAACGTGCGGGGCAATCAAATCTATCTGTGAACTTCACGAATTTGTTATGCAAGTATTTACTATGTAACTGGTATGTATGGTGCTGTGCACCAGTAACAGGCGATTGATTTCAGTGTAATTATGCAATTGAGAGTCAATTTCATTCCAGGAATCCAGGCACAATGTCAAGATTTAAAGACGTAAACAGCAAACCTTTCTGGCATGCATGATTGATTTTCATTTTGTTTGATTCTGTGCAAGTGCCAAATGTGTAAACGACTGGCTCAAATACTTAAAAGTGGAAGACAGGTTTTTGGCATGGGTGGTGGGGAGTGTTTTTTATGAATAAAATGTACTGCTCCAGTGTACATAATACTGCAAAAAATATCTAGCTCTCGAAAAGTTTACCGTGCCGACTTTGTGTGTGTGTATGTGTATATATAATACGATAGCATTTCACCGTATAAAACAATCCATTATTCAGCACCTTAACTCCGAAAGGCCATTAGGATGTCTGGTGTAGGAAGTAGAGAAATCCATATGTGTAGCTAGGGATGCTCTGCTGCGATTGAGGTTTAACACATTGTTGGAGCCGCGCTTCACAGTCTGAAGTCTTTCCTACCCTTTCTGTCCTGACATTTTTTAAATAACTTGTGGATAATTGGCATGTCAGTAGCAATTTCAATATCAATTTTAGTCAGCATCGCTTGTGACCAAGGCCTTGAAATTTCGCCATAGGGTAATAGTGTGCGAACACGTACGTCTGAGTTACCTCTCTCCCTATTTTAGTGGAGATGTTAGCCAATTTAAAATAACCTTCTGCTGAAACACATTCATGTGTTGAATGTTCACACACGATTAACCTATAGCGTTGTGTTCAGATCCCTCCACGCCCTCACCCCTCCCTATCTCTGTAACCGCCTCCAGCCCCTACACCCCTCCCTATCTCTGAAACCTCCTCCAGCCCTACACCTCTCCCTATCTCTGTAACATCCTCCAGCCCCTACACCCCTCCCTATCTCTGAAACCTCCTCCAGCCCCTACACCCCTCCCTATCTCTGTAACCTCCTCCAGCCCCTACACCCCTCCCTATCTCTGTAACGTCCTCCAGCCCTACACCCCTCCCTATCTCTGAAACCTCCTACACCCCACCTTATCTCTGAAACCTCCTCCAGCCCCTACACCCCTCACTATCTCTGAAACCTCCTCCAGCCCCTACACCCCTCCCTATCTCTGTAACCTCCTCCAGCCCCTGCACCCCTCCCTATCTCTGTAACGTCCTCCAGCCCTACACCCCTCCCTATCTCTGTAACCCCCTCCAGCCCTACACCCCTCCCTATCTCTGTAACCTCCTCCAGCCCCTACACCCCTCCCTATCTCTGTAACCTCCTCCAGCCCCTACACCCCTCCCTATCTCTGTAACCTCCTCCAGCCCCTACACCCTCCCTATCTCTGTAACCTCCTCCAGCCCCACAACCCTCCCTATCTCTGTAACCTCCTCCAGCTCCTACATCCCTCCCTATCTCTGAAACCTCCTCCAGCTCCTACACCCCTCCCTATCTCTGTAACCTCCTCCAGCCCCTACACCCCTCCCTATCTCTGTAACCCCCTCCAGCCCTACACCCCTCCCTATCTCTGTAACCTCCTCCAGCCCTACACACCTCCCTATCTCCGTAACCCCCTCCAGCCCTGCTCCCCTCCCTATCTCTGTAACCTCCTCCAGCCCTACACACCTCCCTATCTCCGTAACCCCCTCCAGCCCTGCTCCCCTCCCTATCTCTGTAACCTCCTCCAGCCCCACAACCCTCCACGATTTCTGCGCTCCTCCAGTTCAGGCCTCTTGCGCATCCCTGATTTCCATCACGCCAGCATTGGCAGCCGTGCCTTCAGCTGCCTTGGCCCCAAGCTCTGGAATTCCCTCTCTAAAGCTCTCCGCCTCTCTCACCTCCTTTAAGACGCACCTCAAAACCACCCTCTTTGACCAAGCTTTTGGGCACCTGTCCTAATATCTCCTTATGTGGCTCCGAGTCAAATTTTGTTTGATAATCGCCCCTGTGATGCACCTTAGGACATTTTACTATGTTAAAGGCGCTATATAAATGCAGGTTATTGTTACTTCACGGCCCCAGGTAAATGTAATAGATTCCCCTACTGTGGGGAAGAGATGTTCTTTAATTCATTCCCTGTGTGGTCTGTGTTACTCTTGTAATACTGCTGTCACTTGCCATTGAATTTCTGAATTCTGTCTGGTTGTTTATTTCATGAAGTGTCCTGTTGGTTACACATTGCCCACTGTGTCCGAACTGATTTGAAATGCAAGCTTACGAGGGATCTGTTCTTTAATATGGTAGAGGCGTACTTCTCATACGCAGTAAGTGTGCTAGTCTACCTTTCTCTGGGTCAGTGTTGTCCCTTCTTCTTGACTGGAACTATTTTGTCAAGTCGAGGGTAAACATTGACGTGGACTAAAAACAGAGAATGCTGGAAATACTCAGCGGGTCAGGCAGCATCTGTGGAGAGAGAAACAGAGTTAACGTCTCAGGTCGGTGACCCCTCGTCAGATTTCCGCCAATCACACCCTATCTAGACTCATCTTTTGCTTCCTAACTTGTGCCATTACCATTTCAATTCGGCCCATCATCCCCTTTGTCTCTCAAAAAAATAGAGTTCTGAAGTATACTTCAGATTCCAGCATATACTTGCCATAGCGGGAGTGCAGCGAAGATTCACCAGACTGATTCCTGGGATGGCAGGACTTTCGTATGAGGAGAGATTGGATCGACTAGGCCTGTATTCACTAGAGTTTAGAAGAATGAGAGGGGATCTCATTGAAATGTATAAAATTCTGAAGATTGGACAGACTGGATGTGGGGAGGATGTTTCCCCTGGCTGGGAAGTCTAGAACAAGGGGTCACAATCTCAGGATACGGGAGAGGAAATTTAGGACCGAAATGAGGAGAAATGTTTTCACTCAGAGGGTGGTGAACCTGTGGAATTCTCTACCACTGAAGGCTGTGGAGGCCAAGTCACTGAATATATTTAAGAAGGAGATAGATAGATTTCTAGACACAAAAGGCATCAAGGGGTATGGGGAAAAAGCAGGAATATGGTGTTGAGATAGAGGATCAGACATGATCAGATTGAATGGCGGTGCAGACTCAAAGGGCCGAATGGCCTATTACTGCTCCTATTTTCTATGTTTCTATCTGCAGTATTTTGCTTTTGTATTGACACGGACTGGTTGGCCGACTGGCCTGTTTCTGTATTGTAACTTCTATGTGTAAAGATACTAACCTGTCTTAGATGTGATTCCATGAACGCCTTGTGAATACTCATTCTTAATGTGTGAGGCTAGACAGGTAGGCTATTTAACTGTGGAGGGCATGGCAGATGAACATGATTCCACCCAAACCCAATGTCTGTGCACTTTGCAGCATTGAGCAGGAACCCTGGAATTCTCTTCCGTGATATATTCACAGAGCACAGCACACACAGCTTCCTACATGGCAGGCAGCTCTCTCGGAAGCCTCCGGAAATCTTCCTGGTTAAGTTTATTATTAACCCTGCACTTGCAGTACACAATATGTCCACATCCACAGTGTGGAGCTACAAACATTACAAGCTTACAGACATTACACTTCTCCCTTCTTAATGAAGAAGCCATCATAACAAACATCATACATAACTTTCATACATAACACAGGATATAAACTGTGTTATGTAACACAGGATATAAACTTATTTTTTTCCATTTTTACAAATTTAACTTCCCCACTTGTTTTCTGTTTCGAAGAGGATACCTTCGCTCTCGAACAGAACCTTCCAAACATGGTGGCGAATCTAAACTCATTTGAGGCTCATCCTGAGGAACGTTTTCCTCCACGCAATTTCCTTGATTTTCATTTGAACTCACTCTCACTTCAGGCTCTTTGTTTTCCTGACTCGGACTCAGACTTTCATTCTGATTCTCTCCTGGATTTGTTTCCAGTACATTGGATTTAGGATTTGCTACTGGTGTATCAAAACTATCTGATGAGTCAGAAATCATTGAATCATTCCCACCTTCAACTCCTTCCATGTCTGTAGGTAAAATATGATCAATATGAACAACCCTAACCTGTCCATTATCAAACATCTTTACCAAATATGTGCGAGGACCACATATCTTCACCACTCTTCCTGGTAACCACTTTAACCATTTATGGTGATGGTTCTTCACTCTCACCTTCTGGTTTAATTTCACATTTCTCTCTTTTACTCTATCTCTATCATGATTCTCTTTCTGTCTTAATTGTGTCTCTTCTACGGACTGTGCCAAATTTGGCTTGAACAATGAGAATCTGGTTCGTGGCTGTCATTTGAGAAACATCTCTGCTGGTGTTCTACCAGTAGTTGTATGAGGAGTATTTCGATATGTAATCAAAAAATTAGCCAATTTGTGATCCAATGACAACTGTTGTTTCCTTGGATTTGGATCTAACATTTGTTTTATGAGGGCACGTTTGACAATTTGTACAGTGCGCTCTGCTGCACCATTCAAAGCAGGATGGTATGATGGAACCTTGGTATGTTTCACACCATTTTTGCTCGTGAATTGTGCAAATTCTTCTGAAAGAAATTGTGGTCCATTATCCGAAACAATTTCTTCAGGGAGGCCAAATGAAGAAAATAATTTTCGCAAAATGTCCAATGTTTTACTTGTTGTTATTTTCCACATTGGAAACACTTCAACCCACTTCGAATGGCTATCAATCACAATGAACAATTGTTGTCCTTCTAACTCAGCAAAATCAATATGTAGCCTTTGCCACACCCTGGGAGGCCATTTCCATGGCTGTAATGGTACTGGTGGTGGTTGCTTGCTTACCAATTGACATTTCGTACACTGACTCACGATGTACTCTATATCTTTATCAAGACCTATCCACCATAAATAACTGCGTGCAAAACTCTTGGTCAAGCACATTCCCAGGTGCTGATCATGGAGGTCTCCTAATAATTTGGACCTGAATTTATTTGGTATAACCACTCTTGCACCCCACATGATACAATCTTTATCGACTGATAATTCATTCCTACGAATGAAGAATGGATGAATATCTTTGTCTGTTACCTGGTTTGGCCATCCATTTGCAATATACTCATACACCTTTGACATCACTGGGTCACGTTTGGTTGCTCTACCAATCTCTTCAGCTGTGACTGGCAGTTCATCAATGCATGAAAAATAAAACACTTCTTCCCTATCGGGTGTAACTTGTGATGGGGAAGGCAATCTAGACATTGCATCAGCATTACTGTGATCAGCTGATCGTCTGTATTCAATATCATATGTATATGCTGACAAAATCAAAGCCCATCTCTGCATTTGGGCTGCAGCTAATGTTGGAACTGGGGACTTTGGATGGAGGATTGCTGTTAGGGGCTTATAGTCCGTAACGATGGCAAACTTACGACCATACAAGTATTTGTGAAACTTCTTGACCCCAAAAATTAATGCCAAAGCTTCCCTTTCAATTTGCGCATAATTACTCTCACTGGCACTGAGAGTGCGTGAAGCAAAAGCAATTGGTCTCTCCTCCCCACTACGTGATACATGAGAGATCACTGCCCCAACTCCATATGGAGAGGCATCACATGCTAGCTTAATCTCCTTAGATATGTCATACTGAACTAACATGGTGCTCTCTACCAATTTGCTTTTACACTCCTTGAATGCTGTATCGCATTCTTTTGACCACTTCCAATGGACCTGTTTTTTCAAAAGTTCATTCGGTGAATGTAATACTGTAGCCAAATTTGGTAGGAACTTCCCATAATAGTTCAAAAGACCCAAGAATGAACGAAGTTCAGTGACATTCCTGGGAGTGGGTGCATTTCTAATTGCATCCAATTTTTCCATGGTTGAATGTAAACCATCTTTGTCGACTCTGTACCCTAAGTACTCCACTGAGTTTTTAAATAACTCACACTTACAAGCAGACACTCGTACTCTGTGCTTCTCTAGCCGTTTGAGGACTTCATTCAATATGTTATTATGAATTTGCCTATTTGGTGCAGCAATTAGTATGTCATCCAAATAACATACTATCCCCTTCAATACCTTGCAAAATCTGGTTCATCACCCCTTGGAATATGGCAGGGGTGGAAGACACTCCAAACGGTAGCCTATTAAATTGATGTAGGCCTAGATGGGTATTTATAGTCAAACATGACTTGGACTCCTCATCTAATTCAAGCTGTAAGTAGGCATTCGTAAGATCCAGTTTTGAGAAGATCTGACCACCTGTCAGTGTTGTGAACAAATCTTCTATATTCGGCAATGTATTGGGAACATTACCCTCTAGAACCTGGTTTACGGTTACTTTATAATCACCACACAATCTTACCTTACCATCGGACTTGGGTACAACGACAATGGGTGTAGCCCAATTACATCGATCTATCTTACAAATAATGTTCTCAGTCTCTAGTCTTTTGAGTTCTTGCTCAACTTTCTCTTTGAGTGCATATGGTACGGAACGTGGTTTGTAGTAAACCGATCTAGCCTCCTTCTGTACCCTGACACTCGCCTTGAAGCCTTGGATCGGACTGCCCGTTTTGCAGAACACCTTCGGATACTTCTTGATCACTTCATCCGTTGATGAAAATCTCGCTTCCACACAGAAAATCTCACTCCAATCCAGCTTCAGTGAGCTCAACCAATTTCTTCCTAGTAAGGAAGACTTGTCTCCTTTCAATACTATTAGAGGCAAGTTCTGAAATTGATCTTTATATTTCACGGGTACGGTGATACGACCTACCTATTAAATTATTATTTAATTCTTGGGAATATTGTTCGGCCATGCCCATACAGTAATTTTCTCTCCCGAGTAGCCTCGCAGCTCTATCTTGGATTTCTCCAGTTGAAGATCACGCAATTTGTCGAGGCACAGTGACTCCGGTACGACACTCACGGATGCACCCGTGTCAATTTCCATTGGTATCTTGAATCCCGCAACATCTATGTGGATTTTGATGCTTTCCGAATCGCTGTCCGTTAACCTTGTGCTTCTGATGACGTGTAACTATAACATCTCCCTGTCCTGTTGTTGTTCTTCCATGCTATGTAGTCTCTTGGGATTTCTACTCATAGCTTTGAACGCTGGACTCATAGCTTTGTTAGCTGGTTTACCCTTCAGTCGGCATGCCTTCGCAAAATGCCAAGTCTTTCTGCAGAAGAAACACTCTGCCTTCACGTATGGACAACTTTGAGCAATGTGTTGTCCCAGGCACCTATAGCACGACTTCGACGCTCTGTTAGAATTTCCAGTTTCTGAGACTTTGGGCCCCCACCATCTTTACTTTGAACCTGCAGGTGATTTTCCTCGGTTGACTGACGACCGTAATTATTATTTAATTCTTGGGAATATTGTTGGGCCATGCCCATCGACCTCGCTGTCTGACAAGCAATCTCAAAAGTCAAGTCATCCATCGTCAATAACTTCCTTCTGATCGCATCATTTTTCCCCCCACAAACAAAACGATCCCATAATGCTCGGTTTTGAAAGTTTCCAAAATTACAGTGCATCGATCGCTTTTTTAATGCAACGATGTAATCACTGATACTTAAATCAGCCTTTTGATTCTGAATCCTGAAACGATAGCTTTCAGCAATTTCTAATGGTTTGGGGTTATAGTGCTGCTCCAGCTTCGTTAAATTGTCTTTAAGCGTTGTGTCCTTTGGCTCGTCAGGCCCAAGCAGATTTACAAGAGTGTCATATAATGCCGGACCTGCCTCCAATAAGAAGATCGCTTTCGTACGTTCCAACACAGCCCGGTTCTGGACTGCATTGTCTGTAACTTCGATTATGTTATTCGCAATGAAATACATTTCTCGCCGATCCACATATGCTTTAAAACGTTCCCGGTCATGTCTATATTCCCCCAAATGTCCGATTACACCTGCCATTTTAATCTCTAGCTGTTCACACCGTGTGCTGTATTTTACCTCGGATTTTTGTAGCTTTTTCCAAAGACAGAAACTTCCAAAGTCTCTCTGTCGGCTGGCTGAATCTTTCCCCAACAAAATTAAAGCTTTAAATCATCCGACAAATCCCATCTCATTCACCAAATGTGATATATTCACAGAGCACAGCACACACAGCTTCCTAACATGGCAGGCAGCTCTCTCGGAAGCCTCTGGAAATCTGCCTGGTTCTGTTTAATTTTTAACTGTGCAATTGCAGTACACAATACGTCCACATCCACAGTGTGGAGCTACAAACATTACAAGCTTACAGACATTACATCTTCCTCCCTGCCCCCCCCTCAAGAAAGACTGGATCAACTGGACTTGTATTCACTGGAGTTCAGAAGAATGAGAGGGGATCTCATAGAAACATTTTAAATTCTGATGCGTGTAGACAGGTTAGTTGCAGGAAGAATGTTCCCAATGTTGGGGAAGTCCAGAACCAGGGGTCACAGTCTAAGGATAAGGGGTAAGCCATTTAGGACCGAGATGAGGAGAAACTTCTTCACCCAGAGAGTGGTGAACCTGTGGAATTCTCTACCACAGAAAGTTGTTGAGGCCAATTCACTAAATATATTCAAAAAGGAGTTAGATGTAGTCCTTACTACTCGGGGGATCAAGGGGTATGGCGAGAAAGCAGGAATGGGGTACTGAAGTTGCATGTTCAGCCATGAACTCATTGAATGGCGGTGCAGGCTCGAAGGGCCGAATGGCCGACTCCTGCACCTATTTTCTATGTTTCTATGTTTCCCCCCCACCCACCCCGCACCCCTCCCCCACCCACCACCCAGCCCAGGGAACTATAGCCAATTGTAGCATTCCTGCTGATTCAACGGCGACTTAGCACAAACAAGGAATTAAACGTGGGACCTTCCTGGTCTGGTATGGCTCAATGTCACACCAGGGAGTTTTCAGTAAGACTGTCTATCCCCTTTTGTGCAGGAGATCTCAGCTCTTGACAGGGGAAAGTA
This sequence comes from Pristiophorus japonicus, assembly GCF_044704955.1. Classification (NCBI taxonomy): domain Eukaryota; kingdom Metazoa; phylum Chordata; class Chondrichthyes; family Pristiophoridae; genus Pristiophorus; species Pristiophorus japonicus. The sequence continues at coordinate 29,037,780 of NC_092010.1, read as the reverse complement.
CACTGTTGTAAAATGGAGTGTTTCAAGAGGAGATATCCAGGAGTCATGTGGTGGATTGCACTGCAATATTGACCAGTTCGAATTGTCGACCTTGCATTCGGCACTCCTGCCCAGAAGTCACCATTGGCATCAAGCCCAACGCTGGTGGCAAATACATGACAGTGGCCAATGGTAGCAGTCGGTATAACGCTCACTCAGCACCCATACTGCATTGCTGCAGAGGCTGCTGGAGATAGCAAGGTGCGGGGAGCTGCTGCAAGTTTGCTTCCCATTAGGAGCAGGAGTAGGCCATTCAGCCCCTCGAGCCTCCTCCGCCATTTAATAAGATCATGAGATCTTCTACCTCAACTCCACTTTCCTGCACTATCCCTTGATTCCCTTAATATTCAAAAATCTATCAATCTCTGCCTTGAATATACTAAACGACTGAGCATCCACAGCCCTCTGGGGTAGAGAATTCCAAAGATTTACCATCCTCTGAGTGAAGAACAAGGGAAATTAAGGATAGGGTTAAATCCAAGGAAGAGGCATATAAATTGGCCAGAAAAACCTGAGGACTTGGAGAAATTTAGAATTCAGCAGAGGAGGACAAAGGGTTGAATTAAGAGGGGGAAATAGAGTATGAGAGGAAGCTTGCCCGGAACATAAAAACTGACTGCAAAAGCTTCTATAGATATGTGAAGAGAAAAAGACTCGTGAAGACAAACATAGGTCCCTTGCAGTCAGATTCAGGTGAATTTATAATGGGGAACAAAGAAATGGCAGACCAATTGAACAAATACTTTGGTTCTGTCTTCACGAAGGAAGACACAAATAACTTTCCGGAAATACAAGGGAACCGAGAGTCTAGCGAGAAGGAGGAACTGAAGGAAATCCTTATTAGTCAGGAAATTGTGTTAGGGAAATTGATGGGATTGAAGGCCGATAAATCCCCGGGGCCTGATAGTCTGCATCCCAGAGTACTTCAGGAAGTGGCCCTACAAATAGTGGATGCATTGGTGATAATTTTCCAACAGTCTATCAACTCTGGATCAGTTCTTATGGACTGGAGGTAACACCACTTTTTAAGAAGGGAGAGAGAGGGAAAGCAGGTAATTATCGACCGGTTAGCCTGACATCAGTAGTGGGGAAAATGTTGGAATCAATTATTAAAGATGAAATAGCAGCGCACTTGGAAAGCAGTAACAGGTCCAAGTCAGCATGGATTTATGAAGGGGAAATCATGCTTGACAAATCTTCCGGAATTTTTGAGGATGTAACTAGTAGAGTGGACAAGGGAGAACCAGTGGATGTGGTGTATTTGGACTTTCAAAAGGCTTTTGACAAGGTCCCACACAAGAGATTGGTGTGCAAAATCAAAGCACATGGTATTGGGGATAATATACTGACGTGGATAGAGAACTGGTTGGCAGACAGGAAGCAGAGAGTCGGAATAAACGGGTCCTTTTCAGAATGGCAGGCAGTGACTAGTGGAGTGCCGCAGGGCTCAGTGCTGGGTCCCCAGCTCTTTACAATATACATCAATGATTTAGATGAAGGAATTGAGTGTAATATCTCCAAGTTTGCAGATGACACTAAACTGGGTGGCGTTGTGAGCTGTGAGGAGGACGCTAAGAGGCTGCAAGGTGACTTGGACAGGTTAGGTGAGTGGACAAATGCATGGCAGATGCAGTATAATGTGGATAAATATGAGGTTATCCACTTTGGGGGCAAAAACACGAAGACAGAATATTATCTGAATGGCGGCAGATTAGGAAAAGGGGAGGTGCAACGAGACCTGGGTGTCATGGTTCATCAGTCATTGAAAGTTGGCATACAGGTACAGCAGGCGGTGAAGAAGGCAAATGGTATGTTGGCCTTCATAGCTAGGGGATTTTAGTCTGGAATCAGGGAGGTCTTACTGCAGTTGTACAGGGTCTTGGTGAGGCCTCACCTGGAATATTGTGTTCAGTTTTGGTCTCCTAATCTGAGGAAGGACATTCTTGCTATTGAGGGAGTGCAGCGAAGGTTCACCAGACTGATTCCCGGGATGGCAGGACTGACATATGAGGAAAGACTGGATCAACTGGGCCTTTATACATTGGAGTTTAGAAGGATGAGAGGGGATCTCATAGAAACATATAAGTTTCTGACGGGACGGGACAGGTTAGATGCGGGTAGAATGTTCCTGATGTTGGGGAAGTCCAGAACTCGGGGACATAGTCTTAGGATAAGGGGTAGGCCATTTAGGACTGAGATGAGGAGAAACTTCTTCACTCAGAGATTTGTTAACCTGTGGAATTCCCTGCCGCAGAGAGTTGTTGTTGCCATTTCATTGGATATATTCAAGAGGGAGTTAGATGTGGCCCTTACAGCTAAGGGGCTCAAGGGGTATGGAGAGAAAGCAGGAAAGGGATACTGAGGGAATGATCAGCCATGATCTTTTTGAATGGTGGTGCAGGCTCGACGGGCCGAATGGCCTACTCCTGCACCTATTTTCTCTGTTTCTATGTTTCTATGTCAGAAGTTTCTCCTCATCTCAATCCTAAATGGCCGACTCCTTATTCTGAGACTGTGATCCCTGGTTCTAGACTCCCCATCCAGGGGAAACATCCTCCCTGTATCTACCCTATCAAGCCTTGTAAGAATTTGATATGTTTCAATGAGATCACCTCTCTAGAAAATATAGGCACGGTCTACTCAATCTTTCTTCATAGGACAATCTCCCCATCCCAGGAATCAGTCTGGTGAACCTTCGTTGCACTCCCTCTATGGCAAGTATATCCTTCCTTGGGTAAGGAGACTAAAACTGTACACAATACTCCAGGTGTGGTCTCACCAGGACCCTATATCATTGCAGTAAGACGTCTTTACTCTGATACTCAAATCTTCCTGTAATAAAGGCCCACATACCATTTGCTTTCTTAATTGCTTGCTGTACCTGCATGTTAACTTTCAGTGATTGGTTTACAAGGACACCCAGGTCCCTCTGAGCACCAACATTTCCCCATCTCTCACCATTTGTTTTTCTATTTTTCCTACCAAAGTGGATGGAGAAGGACCAGCAAGAGCAGGAGAGGGCTGCACATGATGTCAGATGGCAGGCGTGGTGTTTCCGTCAAGTCCTGCCGCTCTGCCATGTGGCACGTGCATCATGCCAGGCCTAGCCTCCTCTGTGCCATCTCCTTCAGGAAGACTTCCAGATAATGGGTAACATCTGCACGGCACTGCCAATGGCCGACAACATAGCCTTCAGTGTTCACGCACTGGGTTCCTTCTTGGCTAGCACCTGAGACATCTGGCTATCTCGAAAAGCAGAGCACAGATACAGCAAAGCCCGCAGTACAACAAGAAGTATTAAGGAATGTACTGTTGGGATCTTGGCACAATGCTTCACATGTATGCACCAGCGAGCATGCTCACGGGTTGGTAGAGCTGTTGAGTTGTGAGTGGCTCAGCCAGTCATGTGATGTTCACAAGACTCAATAAAACCCCAGCCAGTTGGGTTCGGGGGATCCACGATGGGGCAGGGGGTTGTGAGCCTGGTGGATGAATTGGTAATGTGTCGTGTGATTGTTAAACCTTTTGCTAATAAACCAACTAGTTCTTAATAGCAATATGTTGCTATGGATTCTTAAGCGAAGAACCCATGAAGCAAATACATTACAGGGGGCAATATTGCTGTACAACAACCTCCGCCCCCCCCCCCCCCGGGGTTTTCATGGCAGTGATCACGATGGCAGAGCCATGGCACAACAAGGTGGTGAAAATGCCAGTGAGGACTTAGCAGCAATGTAAGGAGGACAGCACGGGCATGCTGAAGATGAAGCAAGCCGTGTAAACCAGCGGGCTGGTGTTGGTCTCCAGAATCCTTGGCAACCCGCAGTCGGCCGCTGAATCTCACCACAAGCGATTCCGAGAGGCCGATCTGCTGCCACGTAACTTTCAGTGACATCGAAATGGCTTCCACCTTGGGCTTCATTCTTTGGAAAAGCACATCTTTCTGGAGAGCCTGCAGTGAGTGCATGAACACATCGTCAAGCCTCTGTACACTTCACACTTTGCCGTTGTGGCCATCCCACCCCGTGATAAGTGAAGCACCCTGCAACGTCAAACGTGTTTGAGCCAGCACTGACAATGAGCCATGTCGGCCATGAATATAGAATAGTCATCAATAAATCCAATGGGGAATTCAGGAGAAACATCTTTGCTCAGAGAGCGGTGAGAATGTGGAACTCGCTACCACTGGGAGTGGTTGAGGCGAATAGTATCGATGGATTTAAGGGGAATCTGGATAAGCATATGAGGGAGAAAGGAACAGAAGGATACTGTAATGTATGCACTTGTGAGCATGCTCACAGGTCTGTAGAGCTGTTGCATTGTGAGTGGCTTAGCCAGTCATGTACTGTTCACAAGACTCAATAAAACCCCAGCCAGTTGACTCTAGATCATCCACGATGCTGTAAGCCTAGTGGATGAACTGGTAAAGTGTAGTGTGATTGTTAAACCTTTCTTAATAAACCAACTAGTTCTCAATAGCAATGTGTTGCTCTGAATTCTTAAGCAAAGAACCCATGAAGCAAATACATTGCATATATGCTGACGGGGTGAAATGAAGTGGTGTGGGAGGAGGCTCGTGTGGAGCATAAACACCGGCACGGACCAGCTGGGCCGAATGGCCTGTTTCTGTGCTGTACATTCTCTGTAATCCTATGTGATGTTGGACAAAGAATAATTACAAGTACAGTCACCTGTAACTGATGTATGTAAATCTTTGCACCACTGTACAAACAGGATATTTACAAATTAACTTGGGAGTCATCCTCCCTTGTAATTTGTCACTGCAGTTAAAGATCTTGTTAACCTTTATCGCCCTTCTAATCAACCTTCCTTTGTTTTTTAATTCCTGGAACACACACATACTTCAGCTTCAGCACATTGTTCCCTTCCTTCCCCAGTTTATAAAAGAAGAGCTTGTCATACTTTTGTCGTTTTGGACTCAGTTTTGGTCTCCTAATCTGAGGAAGGACGATCTTGCTATTGAGGGAGTGTAGCGAAGGTTCACCAGACTGATTCCCGGGATGCCAGGACTGACATATGAAGAAAGACTGGATCGACTGGGCTTATATTCACTGGATTTTAGAAGAATGAGAGGGGATCTTATAGAAACATATAAAATTCTGATGGGATTGGACAGGTTAGATGCAGGAAGAATGTTCCCAATGTTGGGGAAGTCCAGAACCAGGGGTCACAGTCTAAGGATAAGGGGTAAGCCATTTAGGACCAAGATGAGGAGAAACTTCTTCACTCAGAGAATTGTGAACCGGTGGAATTCTCTACCACAGAAAGTTGTTGAGAGCAGTTCATTAGATATATTCAAAAGGGAGTTAGATGTGGCCCTTACGGCTAAAGGGATCAAGGGGTATGGAGAGAAAGCAGGAAGGGGGTACTGAAGTTGCATGATCAGCCATGATCATATTGAATGGTGGTGCAGGCTCGAAGGGCCGAATGGCCTACTCCTGCACCTACTTTCTATGTTTCTATGTGTCTGGATTCCAGACTTCTCGGGCCTACATTAATATCACAGAATGCTTTCCAGACCATAATTGGAGCTGATTGCCATGGTACTGAAGAAGCTGGATTGTCCTGGAGGGAGAGGGTCTGTGAGGGAAGAATGTACAACATTGGACCAACTTTCCAGTGCATTGCTGAGGGGATGCTGCACTGTCGGGGGTGCCGTCTTTCGGGTGAAACATTAAACCGAGGCGCCGTCTGCCCTCTCAGGTGGCGTCATGACATCATCGCCGTGCTCTCCCCGATCCGGGGCGCAAAATGCAGGGCGCGGCGCTAACTGCCAATCGCCCCCAAAATCTCAGGGGCAATTTCAGTCGCGGCACCACTGCCGCCTGCCTCCGGAAAGGAGTTTGTGCCCCGTTAGCAACTAGCGCCGGTGCTAGCAGGGCATAAAACATGGGCAATTTTGGCCCCTTAAACTCTAAGCTACTTGCCTCATAGATCTGACAACAGGTTATTTCTTTATAGTGTTCTCTTTTTAAGCACACGTGTACGTTGGTGACTCTGTTCAGTGCAACCAGTCCTTTATTTTAGTGTGTGACAGTCGTCCCAGTCATCCGTGCATCCCACTCCAGCGACTTGAGCCCATGATCCAGGCCAACACTCCCAGTGCAGTACTGGGGGAGAGCCGCACTGTCGGAGGTGCCGTCTTTCGGATGAGACGTTAAACCGAGGCCCTGTCTGCTCTCTCGGGTGGATGTAAAAGATCGCACGGCACTATTTCGAAGAAGAGCAGGGGAGTTCTCCCCGGTGTCCTGGCCAATATTTATCCCTCAATCAACATCACAAAAAACAGATTGTCTGGTCATTGTCACATTGCTGTGTGTGGGAGCTTGCTGTGCGCAAATTGGCTGCCGCGTTTCCCACATTACAACAGTGACTGCGCTCCAAAAGTACTTCATTGGCTGTAAAGTGCTTCGGGAGGTCTGGTGGTCGTAAAAGGCGCTATAGAAATGCAAATTTGTTCTTCTTTTCTCTGAGTGAGAAGGCCAAAGTAATGTTAGTTGATGCCGTTGTCTCGGGCTGAGACTGGCTGAATTTGCAGCCAGTGAGAAATCGGATACCCGAGGAACAGAGGAGGAAACCAGAGGCGGCAAAGAAAGTCTCTACTGATCCTGAGGGGTACGAGTTCAGCCGACGGCATCATTCTACACCCCACTCGTTGGCGAAAATTCTTCATTTCATTCAAAGTATTTGAATCCACAAACACATTGGCACTTTCATTTGCACAATCACTAATCCAACTGTCCATTCAACGGCAGAAAATCCAGTTTCCATGCAGCTGTGAGCTTGTGAGCTGCATGTAAACTTGAGAAACTGGTTGAGCGAACAGTCAGATTCGATGTGTAGCAGCAAGTTGAGGAGATGCTGTGAAACTCATGATGTGGCTGAAAAGCTACAGTATTTAACGTCGAGGTATAGAAAACAGAGGAACTGCTCATGAGATCCATTCCAAACTAACCAATACAATCCTATCTCTTGCAGTGTAAAAATCAATGTCCCAAACTCCCTATTTCTTTCTAATTAGAGACAATGCTTTGATTTACTGAGCTGCCTGGCTACTACCTTGAAGATGCAACTTTGGGCCCTATTTTGTGCTTCAGAAGTCAGAATGATGTAGGATCTCTGTAATGTATTTGCTTCATGGGTTCTTTGCTTAAGAATCCATAGCAACACATTGCTATTAAGAACTAATTGGTTTATTAGCAAAAGGTTTGACAATCACACGACACATTACCAGTTCATCCACCAGGCTCACAATCACCTGCCTCATCGTGGATCCCCCGAACCCAACTGGCTGGGGTTTTATTGAGTCTTGTGAACATCACGTGACTGGCTAAGCCACTCCCAAATCAACAGCTCTACGACTATTTGGTAGAAGCTTTAAATCGAGTGCCCACCTATTAAAGGGGCACCAGGACCGACAAATTAACAAATAAAACTTTTTAAACAATAAACGGTCTCAACAGCTCTACAACTATTTTAATGTAAGACAATAAACAAGTGCCCACTGATTAAACGGGGGGGCAAACTCCAAAAACATTTCAGGTGCCCCCTTGTTTTTTTTGGTTTTTTTTGAGGGCACCAACACACAAATTATACAAGTGCCCCCTGGCTAAAAACGAGGGGGGGGCACTAAACCCGGCACAATAAACAAATTAATATTTAGACATAAAATCAAATTAAAATTTGGTTGCCGGGGGTGATGATACACTCCAGTCCCTCCGGCGCCCACCTCTCGTGGAAGGACGCGAGCGTACCGGTGGACACCGCGTGCTCCATCTCCAGGGACACCCTGGCTCGGATGTAGGCGCGGAAGAGAGGCAGGCAGTCAGGCTGAACGACCCCCTCGACCGCCCGCTGTCTGGACCGGCTGATGGCCCCCTTGGCCAGGCCCAGGAGCAGTCCTACGAGGAGGCCCTCGGACCTACCCGCTCCCCTCCGCACAGGGTGCCCAAAGATCAGGAGTGTGGGACTGAAGTGCAGCCAGAATTTGAGGAGCAGCCCCTTCAGATATTGGAACTCAACAGCTCTACAACTCTTTTGGTGGGGGGGGGGGACAAAATAGACAGTTAGATCAAGTGCCCCCCCGATCTGGGGGACACTCCAGACACTTTTCAAATGCCCTTTTTTTTGTTTATTGTGTTTTTTTGGGGGCTTTAAAATCATATATTTTACAAGTGCCCCCGATAAAAGGGGAGGGGGACACTAAAACCCGGCAATTAAAACAAATTAAACTTTAAAACATATAAAATCAAATTAAAATTTGGTTGCCGGGGGTGATGATACACTCCAGTCCCTCCGGTGCCCACCTCTCGCGGAAGGCCGCGAGCGTACCGGTGGACACCGCGTGCTCCATCTCCAGGAACACCCTGGCCCGGATGTACGCACGGAAGAGAGGCAGGCTGTCAGGCTGAACGACCCCCTCGACCGCCCGCTGTCTGGACCAGCTGATGGCCCCCTTGGCCGTGCCCAGGAGCAGTGCTACGAGGAGGCCCTCGGACCTACCCGCTCCCCTCCGCACAGGGTGCCCAAAGATCAGGAGTGTGGGACTGAAGTGCAGCCAGAAATTGAGGAGCAGCCCCTTCAGATATTGGAACTCAACAGCTCTACAAACCTGTGAGCATACTCACAGGTACACACATGACAGTCTCCAACGACTTTGTCATCTGAACAAATCCCTCCACGGCCTCACTCTAACCTACCTTTTGCATCCTGCCCCTGGGCCTACATCTCCACTCGTACCCTCCACTCTTCTGTACTTCTGTACGAGGATGATACCGGAACTGAGAGGGTACAAATATCAGGGAAGACTGAACAGGCTGGGGCTCTTTTCTCTCGAAAAAAGAAGACTGAGATGTCACCAGACAGAAGTCTTTACAATTAGGAAGGGGTTTGTTCGGACATTAGTAATACCCGCCCTCCTGTATGGCTCAGAGACATGGACCATGTACAGTAGGCACCTCAAGTCGCTGGAGAAATGCCTCCAATGATGGCTCCGCAAGATCCTACAAATCCCCTGGGAGGTCAGACGCACCAACATCAGCGTCCTCGTCCAGGCCAACATCCCCAGCATTGAAGCACTGACCACACTTGATCAGCTCCGTTGGGCAGGCCACATGAGACTCCCAAAGCAAGTGCTCCACTCGGAACTCCTTCACGACAAACGAGCCAAAGGTGGGCAGAGGAAACGTTACAGGGACACCCTCAAAGCCTCCCTGATAAAGTGCAACATCCCCACCGACACCTAGGAGTCCCTGGCCCAAGACCGCCCTAAGTGGAGGAAGTGCATCCGGGAGGGCGCTGAGCACCTCAAGTCTCGTCACTGAGAGCGTGCAGAAATCAAGCGCAGGCAGCGGAAAGAACGTGTGACAAACGAGTCCCACCCACTCCTTCCCTCAACGACTATCTGTCCCACCTGTGACAGAGACTGTGGCTCTCGTGTTGGACTGTTCAGCCACCAAAGAACTCACTTCAGGAGTGGAAGCAAGTCTTCCTCGATTCTGAGAGACTGCCTATGATGATGATGATAATGATGTTAGGGTCGACGTAGAGAAGATGTTTCCACTTGTAGGGAAGCCCAAAACAAGGGCCCATCAATATAAGATAGTCACCAATAAATCCAATAGGGAATTCAGGAGAAACTTCTTCACCCAAAGAATGTGTGGTTGAGGCGAACAGTATAGATGTATTTAAGGGGAAGCTAGATAAATACATGAGGGAGAAAGGAATATAGGGTATGTTGATGGGGTGAGATGAAGAGGGGTGGGAGGAGGCTCATGTGGAGCATAAACACCGGCCGTCGACTCAATGTAATTCTATGCACTCTGGTCGTATGTATCTTTTGCCCCCTCTTGTCTTCATGGGTCTCCCATGTTGTCCTCATACTCTTGGAGTTCTCTCGCCAAACCCTTCCACCACATAGAATCATAGAAGGGTTACAGCACCGAAGGAGGCCATTCAGCCCGTCGAGCCTGTGCCGGCTCTCTGCAAGAGCACTTCAGCTAATCCCCACTTCCCCGCCCTTTCCCCGTAGCCCTGCCATTTTTTCCTTCAGGTACTTATCCAACTTCCTTTTGAAAGCCACGATTGAGTCTGCCTCCACCACCCTCTCAGGCCGTGCATTCCAGATCATAACCACTCGCTGAGTAAAAAGGTTTTTCCTCACGTCGCCTTTGGTTCTTTTGCCAATCACCTTAAATCTGTGTCCTCTGGTTCTCGACCCTTCCGCCAATGGGAACAGTTTCTCTCTATCTCTGTCCAGACCCCTCATGATTTTGAACACCTCGATCAAATCTCCTCTCAACTTTCTCTGCTCTGAGGAGAACAACCCCAGCTTCTCCAGTCTATCCATCTCACTCTGTCTCTTCCACCAGCAAAAGTCTGCTCAAAACCTCTCTCTTTAAACATGCATTTGGCCAGCTCCTCTCACCTCCTTTATCCTTGCTTGGCTCAGACCTCCATGTGTGGAGCACCTTAGATCGCTTTGCTTTGAAGACAACGTCTAAGTGAAAGTTGCTATTTGTACTGAATGTGCCAATAAAAAGAGCCTCATTAACATCTAAATAGTGCAAAATCACTCCGAATCCAAATGACAGGAATTCAGTCTCTCCCACATTCAACCAAATCATTTGTCTTAAATTCTTAAAGCATTGAGGCACTTAGAAGGAACTTTTACAATGGTGCAGCACAGTATTTAATGCGTATTGCATCCGCAAATATTTCATACAAAAATAGTCAATAATTTGCGTTACTTTAAACCGACCTGTCTTTCCACAAACCAGATACATCTTATTTTCATCTCCCCCCCCCCCCCCCCGCCGAGTGTTGGTTAGTAATTTCTTTTTAAATTTTCACTTTCTGCGAGACTGTTGTGCCAAAAATCAGTGTTTCTGATTATGGTCTTAATTTCCTTCATGCACCGTTCTTTCAAGAACTGAAAATAATTCACAGCCCTTCTGGGAGACACCTCATCAGAACAGCAGATGAAAGAGTCTTTCATGTCATAAGTAAATTCACTCCAATTTTCCTGATCTTACAATCTGCCTTTGTGGGAATGTAAATCACTGGTGGCTTTCAATTTAATGATAATGAATACCTCAATCCAGCATCTGAAAGATTAAAGCTAAATCAAATGAAAGGCAATTAAATTCAATTAGAGACAGAGGGTAGGGCAGAAGTGGGTATTGGATAGGCAACAGGGGATATGGGATAGGGCTATGCTGAAAGAGAAGGCGAGTATGGTAGCATTAGTAGTTATGTTACTGGACTTGTAATGCAGAGATCTGGACTAATGATCTGGTAGACATGAGTTCAAATCCCACCCATGGCAACTGGGGGAATTTAAATTCAACAAAATAAAAAGCTACTATCTGTAATGGTGACCATGAAACTACTGTCATTAAAAACCCAACTGGTTTACTCAGTGGGTAGCACATTTGCTGAGGGAGTGCTGCACTGTCGGAGGTGCTATCTTTTGGATGAGACGTTAAACTGAGGCCCTGTCTGCTCTCTCAGGTGGATGTAAAAGATCCCACGGCACTATTTCGAAGAAGAGCAGGGGAGTTCTCCCTGCCAACAGCGGATGGCTCAAAGACCAGATAATCTGTTTTTTTTTTAGTGATGTTAATTGAGGCCAGGAGTTCACCTCTTTGAAGTAGTGCCGTGGGATCTTTTACGGGACGGAGATCCAGAGCTTGGGGCCCAGGAAACAGAAAGCACGGCCGCCAATGGTTGAGCGATTATAATCAGGGATGCTCAAGAGGACAGAATTAGAGGAGTGCAGAGATCTCGGGGGGATTGTGGGGCTGGAGGAGATTGCAGAGATAGGGAGGGGCGAGGGCCATGGAGGGATTTGTAAACAAGGATGAGAATTTTGTGGAATAAAGTGGACTCTTAAATAGATAAAATGTGAAACTGAGGCCCTGTCTGCCCTCTCAGGTGGATGTAAAAGATCCCACGGCACTATTTCGAGGTGGTATTGAGCTGGGGAAGCGACGACAGAACCTATAATTTTATTTTCAAGGCGCGTCAGTATGGAGTTACATTCCCTGTGTGGAATTCCCTTGTTGTGGAGGGTTAGAGTATTGCGTGGTTCTGCCACCAGCCCCGGGACTTTCCATTAGTACTGTTACTGGCGGCACCAGTGAAAGTACTGGGGATTTCTTTGGGGGTTCCTATTGCGCTCCACCATTTTGGATGAAGAAGACGTGTCCATGAGAGAACATTAAAAGTAGGATCAAATGCTACTTTAACCTAACCCGCGGATGGGAATCTGATGGGATCTCGTGCAATGCTGTTTTTACACCTCCGCCTGATTTTACTCTCTGTTGAAGGCAGTGGCGAGTAATATCGGGCGGGTTGCAAAACTACCGGTGCCCCCGTTCCCCTCAGTTTCCTGACAGGTGGGTTAGGTATTAATTGCCCCCAACATTTATGTCAGCGTTCGAAGACTCAGCTGCTTATGTCAGGGGAAAGCTGCCTTTGACTGCTCCAGTTCACTATGAAGTGTGGGTGCCTGATGTTACAGAGTCCCTAAAGGTCTGGTCCTTTACATGAGGCAGTGCAATAGATAGCAGGAATGAGATCCTCTCGCCATCCATGGCACTGCCTAATATCAAGGAGGTGAGGCCCCCAATGGCAGATGAGATACAACTGCTTGTGGCTCGCAAGAGTGGAGATTGGAATAGGAGCACCTCCCTCTATCGCCCCCTCCCTCCCAATATGGGACAGTCAGCACTCGGTCATGGCTCTCTGCTTGAGTGCCATTTTCAGGGTGTCCCAACAGCCAAGTAAAAGCACCTCATGAGCTCCCTGTTTGTCCTCCATTGCTCACCCATTATTGACCCGCAGAACAAAACACTTCCAAACGTGTTAGTAGCCTATCATCAAAGGATGAGAATTAGCCCATGTGTCACATTGCTTTAACAGCATGGACTACATTTTTTTTCTTTATTCATTCACAGGATGTGGGCGTCGCTGGCAAGCCCAGCATTTATTGCCCATCCCTAATTGCCCTTAACTGAGTGGCCATTTCAGAGGGCAGTGAAGAGTCAACCACATTGCTGTGGGTCTGGAGTCACATATAGGCCAGACCGGGTAAGGGCAGCAGATTTCCTTCCCTAAAGGACATTAGTGAACCAGATGGGCTCTTACGACAGTTTGGCAGTTACATGGTCACCATTATTTATGCAAGCTTTTTATTCCAGGATTTATTTATTAACTGAATTTAAATTCCCCAGCTGCCGTGGTGGGATTTGAACTCATGTCTCCGGATTATTAGTCCAGGCCTCCGGATTGCTAGTCCAGTGACATAACCACATTGACACATACCTGGGATTTCCCCAGTAAGATGTTTAACAATTGTCAATTATCCAAAAGCAATTTATATTTGGCAGTTTAAATATCTCGTCCATTGTGTTATACAAATTGAAGCACTTGCTCCCGAGGAGTCATTTGTACCAAAGCTTTGATGTGTGGACTTGTGGAATGTGCATTGTGCACCATCGACAAGCCTCTCAACAGAGCTCGCTGTGGAGTGTTCCACAGTGATGAAAGGCCAATCAGTACGTGAGACTGCACCGCTCTCCTCCAACATCAGTGAGGCCACAAACCTGTCGAACCGTGCTTATACACAGTGACGGTCACTGGTTCCTTGTGAAAACTTGCCTTGCGTACATGTGGGAGAAGGGAATAGAGGGATACAGGGGGAGTCGGGGGTGGGGTGTGGGCAGGATGGGAAGAAGTATTTAGAGCAGGAGGAGGCTGATGTGGTGCAGAAACATCGGCATTGACCAATTGGAGCAGGTGGCCTGTTTCTGTGTTGCAAATTAGATGTAATTCTGTGTCTCACTGTGAAAGAACATAAGAAATAGGAGCAGAAGTAGGCCATTTGGCCCCTCGAGCCTGCTCCGCCATTCAATAAGATCATGGCTGATCTGATCATGGACTCAACTCCACTTCCCTGCCCGCTCCCCATAACCCTTTACTCCCTTATTGCTAAAAATCTGTCTATCTCCACCTTAAATATATTCAATGACCCAGCCTCCACAGCTCTCTGGGGCAGCGAATTCCAAAGATTCACGACCCTCTGAGAGAAGAAATTCCTCCTCATTTCCGTTTTAAATGGGCGGCCCCTTATTCTAAGACTATGCCCCCTAGTTCTAGATTCCCCCATGAGGGGAAACATCCTCTCTGCATCTATCCTGTCAAGCCCCCTCAGAATCTTATACGTTTCAATAAGATCACCGCATTCTTCTAAACTCCAATGAGTAAATGCCCAACCTGCTCAACCTATCTTCATAAGTCAAGCCCCTCATCTCCGAAATCAACCGAGTGAACCTTCTCTGAACGGCCTCCAATGCAAGTATATCCCTCCTTAAATACGGAGACCGAAACTGTACGCAGTACTCCAGGTGTGGCCTCACCAATACCCTGGTCAGTTGTAGCAGGACTTCTCTGCTTTTATACTCTATCCCCCTTGTAATAAAAACCAACATTCTATTGGCCTTCCTAAGAAAGGGCAGAAAAGATCAAAGCTACAATTAATTGCCAATCTACTGTAATCATTTAAAGTAGTGTTTTAATACTCTAAGCTTGACTGTAAATGAGCAGAAGCTGGAGTTGTTCTCTTCGAGCAGAGAGGGTTGAGAGGAGATTTGATGGAGGTGTTCAAACGCATGAAAGGTTTTGATAGAGTAAATAAAGAGAAACTGTTTCCAGTGGCTGAAGGGTCGGGAACCGGAGGGCACAGATTTAAGGGAATTTGCAAGGGCGACACGAGGAAAAAAATGTTTACGCAGCGAGTTGTTATGATCGGGAACGCGCTGCCTGAAAGGGCAGTGGAAGCAGATTCAATAGTAACTTTCAAAAGGGAATTGGTAAATACTTGAAGGGAAAACATTGCAGGGCTGTGGGGAAAGAGCGGGGGGGAGTGGGACTAACTGGAGAGCTCTACCAAAGAGCCCGTCACAGGCACGATGGACCGAATGGCCTCCTTCTGTGCTGTATCATTCTAGGATTCTAAGTAAAAGAGAGAAAGAATGACTTGCATTTATATAGCACCTTTCACAACCTCAAGACGTCCTAAAGCGCTTTACAGCCAATGAAGTACTTTTTGGAGTTCAGTCACTGCTGTAATGTGGGAAACACGGCAGCCAATTTGTGCACAGCAAGCTCCCACAAACAGCAATGTGATAATGGCCAGATAATCTGTTTTTGTGATGTTGATTGAGGGATAAATATTGGCCAGGACACCGGGGAGAACTCACCTGCTCTTTTTCAAAATAGTGCCATGGGATCTTTTACATCCACTTGAGAGCAGACGGGGCCTCGGTTTAATGTCTCATCCAAAAGACGGCATCTCTGACAGTGCGGCACTCCCTCAGCCTCGATTTAATGCATTCAAGTCCCTGGAGTGGGACTTGAACCCACAACCTCCTGACTCAGAGGCGAGTGTGCTGCCCACTGAGCCACGGCTGACACTTAAGTGCACTCATGAGGAGTATCTGTTGCAGGTGGGGGGTGAAAGAATTGGCATTAATTATCTGATATCATGACGCAGAGACTTGACAATCCAGTACACGGTTGAGTCCACAACAGAAAGATGTCTCAAATGTCTCACTTAATTGGCAGTCAGTCCTGAATCTCTTGAGACTGCCAACCGAACCGAATGCTGCTGGAGTAGTGACTGGCTCCTGAGGTTGGTGGTCTGATGCATTGTAATTTAATGGTGGCTGCATCTCTCCTGTGCCATTCGTGACCTGGAGATGTTGCGTAGCAAATGTCATTCTGAAAAGCCCCTGCAAAGGGATTGCATTTATGCCTGGCGCGCTTCCTGGCTGCTTTCACTGAGGGCCCCTCACCTGAAGTCGTGGTCACAGGCTAGGAACTGAGAAGTCCTGAAATCAAAGATCTTGCCTGCAGGAAATAACCCTGTGCGTTTAAGACTGTCCCAAAGATACCTTGGTTAAACACTTGGGGGCGGATTTTCTGGTCCCTTGCGCTCTGTTTCTCGCCCCGGAGTGGTGACACTGGCGGTGAGGTGCTCTGGCCAGGCGGTCAGCCTCCAGCGCCTCGCGGCAATCCTCGGGTCGGGTTTAGCGGCGGCGCGGAGCAGAACCGCCCGGAAGAGCTGCGCCTGGTTATGACACCGGCGCGAGTTTTGACTCCCGCCCGACCCGTCCGCCCCGCAGCGCGCCCCGCAGTGACCGCCCGGGAAATCGGGCGGGGCAACGATACCGACAGCAGAGAGATAAGTCATGGACTCCTGAGGTAAGTGTGATTGTGTTTTCTTTTAATTTTATTTGCGATTTGTGTTGTGGTGGCGTGGGCAATGTATTGGGAATGTTTTTGTGTTTTTTTTTCAGGTTCCCCCCCCACCTCTCCCCCGCCCCCAGGCGTCTCTCGGAGCGCTCCCAGCCCGGCTCTTTAACTCGGGGGTTTCCCACCCTAATGCCCCAAGAGACGTGTACAACGCCTCCCTTAGCGCTGCGCCCCCTGACTCAGGGCCCAGCTGCACAAACTTACCGACTGAGGCGCAAACTGTTCCCGGGCGCTAACTTTACCGCCCCGCCGCCATTACCGCCCCGAAATCATCAAAGCTGAAAATCCCGCCCATGCTTTTAAACCGTGGCCTTTTTATGGTGCTGAAAAGGTCGTGCAGTGCTATTAACTCAGTATTATAGTATTGAAAGGAAGTCAATGGCCCAATCTAGGTCCTAGTTAATGAGTTAATAAATGGAGAGGTGGATTATGCATGAGCTTCTTACAGATGCTAAAAGCTGCATTAAAAGCTGGAATTGCAAGCACAATCTGAATCAGGATGTCGAATTCGGCAAATTCATAAAATATCTTGAACATGATTCCAGAAACTCGCATCATTGCTAACTTGAAATAATTTTAAGCCTCAGGAGCTGCTAGATAGTAAATCAAAAATACAATTCGTACGTCTCTTGGATGCCATTTCATTATAACGAATGCATACAATTTATTATCTTGCAGTTCCTAAGTAAAAACTCTCCCACGAATAAATTTCGGGAGCATTCCCATGAGTGCTTATCTAATGAAATCGCTTTCTAAGTGTGGTCGCTGATCGATATATCTTTCATTAATATCATTTGCTCATGAAGCTGCGGCATCTCAATGCTGGATAATGGGACCGTATTTAACTATATGAGCCCGTCGAGCGCATGCAAGTGAGAAACAGCAGCAGCTTTCTTTATGGACCATGTTTGAGATGCCCGCTCTGTTGGTCATTTGTGGGAAGCTTAGTCTCTGAGACGCTCAGTGTACAAAGAAGCTAGAGTGGCCAAGGATGCCTCACCAGATCACTTGCCCACCATTTCCTACTTGAAAGTGCACTGGTGGCGAAAGGTGTGGGTTTGGCTGCCATACTTCCCATTTCCCCTTCAGTTGACATAAGTCACAGAGCTGGCGGGAGCCACAGATTTGGCTATCGCGCAACCATTTCCTGATCATTTTTTCGCCCATATTTCCACACCTTTCTTTCGTTACCTGTTTTTACAACAGTTGCAGTGCAGAAGGATTAGAGGAGACAAGCAAAATCCTGCTTGCACCAAGTCATTAGCTATTGGCGTCTGTAGTGTGTGCACCTTGTGAGTATGCTCACAGGTTTGTAGAGCTGTTGAGACCGTTTATTGTTTAAAAAGTTTTATTTGTTAATTTGTCAGTTCTAGTGCCCTTTAATAGGGGGCACTTGATTTATAGTTTCCAGCAAATAGTTGTAGAGCTGTTGAGTAGGGAGTGGCTTAGCCAGTCACGTGATGTTCACAAGACTCAATAAAACCCCAGCCATTTGGGTTTGGGGGATCCACGATGAGGCAGGTGGTTGTGAGCCTGGTGGATGAACTGGTAATGTGTCGTGTGATTGTTACGAATAAACCAACTAGTTCTTAATAGCAGCTATGAATTCTTAAGCAAAGAATCCAGGAAGCAGATACATTACAACTGACACTAGCTTTTTATTCCAGACTTTATTTAGTTAACTGAATCTAAATTCCCCAGCTGCCGTGGTGGGATTTGAACTCACGTCTCCAGATCATCAGTCCAGGCCTCTGGATTACTAGTCCAGTGACACTGCCGTTCCCTGGCTCGCAAAGAGTCTCAGCAACAGGGGAGCCAACTTCTATACAGGCAAACGCAATCACATTTGCAGGCATTGAGAGGTCAAACCTCCAGGAATGCCCCCAGCCAGAGCTGGCAACCCCGATAGGCCAAGATCATCCAGCTCCGTGACAGAGCACCAGCAAGACAGCACAGCTGAGGAGTCTGCTGCAGCCTATGAACATATCCCGCAAGTGATCAGGAAGGCCAATGGAATCTTGGCCTTTATTACAAAGGGGATGGAGTATAAAAGCAGGGCGGTCTTGCTACAGCTATACAAGGTGTTGGTGAGGCCACACCTGGAATACTGCGCACAGTTTTGGTTTCCATATTTACGAAAGGATATACTTGCTTTGGAGGCAGTTCAGAGAAGGTTCACTCGGTTCATTCCGGAGATGAGGGGGTTGACTTATGAGGAAAGGTTGAGTAGGTTGGGCCTATACACATTGGAGTTCAGAAGAATGAGAGGTGACCATATTGAAACATATAAGATTTTGAGGGGGCTTGACAAGGTGGATGCAGAGAGGATGTTTCCACTGATGGGGGAGACTAGAACTAGAGGGCACAATCTTGGAATAAGGGGCCGCCCATTTAAAACAGAGATGAGGAGGAAATTTCTTCTCTCAGAGGGTTGTAAATCTGTAGAATTTGCTGCCTCAGAAAGCTGTGGAAGCTGGGACATTGAATAAATTTAAGACAGAGATAGACAGTTTCTTAGGGAATAATGGGTTATGGGGAGCGGGCAGGGAAGTGGAGCTGAGTCATGATCAGATCAGCCACGATCGTATTAGATGGTGGAGCAGGCTCGAGGGGCCGTGTGGCCTCCTCCTGCTCCTATTTCTTATGTTCTTATTTCCATTCCAAAAAAACTAGAAAAACACAACAGGCCGTGCTATCTCGGTACCTGAAGCACAAGACATGGCAACTCAACAAAGACTAGAGGGGCAATGACTGATGGACACAACCACAAAATAGTTCGTTCTGATTTAGCAAGCTGGTCATCGACAAGTTATTGCTGACTTTCATTCAGAGTTTATACCGCAAAATCATCATCACTTGTCAAGAGTATTCACTCATCCAAATGGACTGCAAAAACAGAGGTTTTCTTATCTTCAGTATCTACTGAGGGACAATTACATCAAGCCGCTTCAGCCTCTATCTTGAACCTTCATCAATTGAAGTAACTTTCAGCTACACAATAATCAATAACTCCCAATATAACTACTGCAGTGCGTGAAGCTGTCAAACTGCAGATTAGAGATTCAGGAGAGACCCCACACTTCTGTAGCGCTCCCTGAATTTAATTTCTCTGAAAAAACAAAAGTTATTTTGAGATTGGGATGCATAATGTACATTTAGATATCCGCCGTGGCTCAGTGGGGAGCACTCTCGCCTGAGTCGGAAGGTTGTGGGTTCAAGTCACATTCCAGGGACTTGAGCACATAAATGTTGGCTGTCAGTCACTTCAGTGCAGTACCGAGGGAGTGCTGCACTGTCAGATGAGACGGTAAACCGAGGCCCCGTCTGCTCTCTCAGGTGGACATAAAAGATCCCACGGCACTATTTCAAAGAAGAGCAGGGGAGTTCTCCCCGGTGTCCTGGATATTTATCCCTCAATCAACATCACTAAACACAGATTATCTGGTCATTGTTGCTGTTTGTGGGAGCTTGATGTGCGCAAATTGGCTGCCGCGTTTCCCACATTACAACAGTGACTACACTTCATCATCATCATAGGCAGTCCCTCGGAATCGAGGAAGACTTGCTTCCACACCTGAAGTGAGTTCTTTGGTGGCTGAACAGTCCAATACGAGAGCCACAGACTCTGTCACAGGTGGGACAGATAGTCGTTGAGGGAAGAGGAGGGTGGGACTGGTTTGCCACACGCTCTTTCCGCTGCCTGCGCTTGATTTCTGCGTGCTCTCGGCGTTGAGACTTGAGGTGCTCAGCGCCCTCTTGGATGCACTTCCTCCACTTAGGGCGGTCTTGGGCCAGGGACTCCCAGGTGTCAGTGGGGATGTTGCACTTCATCAGGGAGGCTTTGAGGGTGTCCTTGTAGTGTTTCCGCTGCCCACCTTTGGCTCGTTTGCCATGAAGGAGCTCCGAGTGGAGCACTTGCTTTGGGAGTCTCGTGTCTGGCCTGCGGACTATGTGGCCTGCCCAGTGGAGCTGATCAAGTGTGGTCAGTGCTTCAATGCTGGGGATGTTACCCTGAGTGAGGACACTGACGTTGGTGCGTCTGTCCTCCCAGGGGATTTGTAGGATCTTGCGGAGACATCATTGGTGATATTTCTCCAGCAACTTGAGGTGTCTACTGTACATGGTCCATGTCTCTGAACCACACAGGAGGGCGCGTATTACTACAGCCCTGTAGACCATGAGCTTGGTGGCAGATTTGAGGGCCTGGTCTTCGAACACCCTTTTCCTCAGGCGGCCGAAGGCTGCACTGGCGCACTGGAGGCGGTGTTGGATCTCGTCGTTGATGCCTGCTCTTGTTGATAGGAGGCTCCCGAGGTATGGGAAATGGTCGTACACTTCATAGTATGTCATTGGCTGAAAAGCACTTTGGGACGTCCTGAGGTCGTGAAAGGCGCTATAGAAATGCAAGTCTTTCTGTTTCTTCTTAATACATTGATACATTAAATGCAAGTATTCAACAAGCAGGCTGTATCATTGTGAAAAATATATGAACAACACAATAAGTGCGGTTACACATCAACTATCCAGGTTCGTGCAGTAATGGCCCACTTGGGTGAGGTACTTGATGGGTACTGCACCTTTGGAACTGAATCTCAGCATCAGTCACCACCTTCGGGGAAGGAATATCGAAAATTGGCAAGCTATAAAAAAAGGCATTAAACTGGGTTGGCAGCTCAGATCTATATCAATGTAATGCAGGTTCGGATGGGATCGGGAATATGTTGGTATTTTCCCCCAGGCACAAAAGGGGATGATCTATGTGGAAAGGCTAACTGCTTCAGCTCTGCAGTGTAGAACGAAGGATAAAAAGGTAGGTGTAATGGTTTCATGGGTTCTTTGCTTAAGAATTCATAGCAACACATTTCTATTAATAACTAGTTGGTTTATTAGCAAAGGTTTAACAATCACACGACACATTACCAGTTTATGTCTCTCTCCCCCCCTCTGCAGTTTGTGTGTGTCTCTCTCCCTCCCTCCGCAGTTTGTGTCTCTCTCTCTCTCTCCCTCCCCAGTTTGTGTGTGTCTCTCTCTCCCTCCCTTCCTTCCCAGTTTGTGTGTGTGTGTCTCTCTCTCTCCCTCCCCAGTTTGTGTCTCTCTCCCTCCCTCCGCAGTTTGTGTGTGTCTCTCTCCCTCCCCAGTTTGTGTGTGTGTCTCTCTCTCTCTCCCTCCCCAGTTTGTGTCTCTCTCTCTCCGTCCCCAGTTTGTATGTCTCTCTCTCTCCCTCCCTCCCTCCCTCCCCAGTTTGTGTCTCCCTCCCTCCCTCCCCAGTTTGTGTGTCTCTCTCTCCCTCCCTCCCTCCGCAGTTTGTGTGTGTCTCTCTCCCTTCCCAGTTTGTGTGTGTCTCTCTCTCTCTCCCTCCGCAGTTTGTGTGTCTCTCTCTCCCTCCCCAGTTTGTGTCTCTCTCCCTCCCTCCCCAGTTTGTCTCTCTCTCCCTCCCCAGTTTGTGTGTGTCTCTCCCTCTCTCCCTCCCCAGTTTGTGTCTCTCTCTCTCCCTCCCCAGTTTGTGTGTCTCTCTCTCCCTCCCCAGTTTGTGTGTCTCTCTCGCTCCCTCCCCAGTTTGTGTCTCTCTCTCTTTCCCTCCCCAGTTTGTGTGTCTCTCTCTCTCCCTCCCTCCCTCCCTCCCCAGTTTGTGTCTCCTTCCCTCCCCAGTTTGTGTGTCTCTCTCTCCCTCCCCAGTTCGTCTCTCTTCCTCTCTCCCCAGTTTGTGTCTCTCTCTCCCTCCCTCCCCAGATTGTGCCCCTCCCTCCCTCCCCAGTTTGTGTGTCTCTCTCTCTCCCTCCCCAGTTTGTGTCTCTCTCCCTCTCTCCCCAGTTTGGGTCTCTCTCTCCCTCCCTCCACAGATTGTGTCTCTCCCTCCCTCCCCAGTTTGTGTGTCTCTCTCTCCCTCCCCAGTTCGTCTCTTTCTCCCTCCCTCCCCAGATTGTGTCTCTCTCTCCCTCCCTCCCCAGATTGTGTCTCTCTCTCCCTCCCTCCCCAGATTGTGTCTCTCTCTCCCTCCCTCCCCAGATTGTGTCTCTCCCTCTGTAATGTCTGTAAGCTTGTAATGTTTGTAGCGCCACACTGTGGATGTGGACGTATTGTGTACTGCAACTGCATAGTTAATAATAAACAGAACCAGGCAGATTTCCGGAGGCTTCCGAGAGAGCTGCTTGCCATGTTAGAAGCTGTGTGTGCTTATGCTCTGTGAATATATCACATTTGGCGGTGAGATGGGATTTTTCGGATGATTTAAAGCTTAAATTTTGTTGGTGAAGGATTCAGCCAGCCGACAGAGAGACTTTGGAAGTCTTTGGAAAAAGCTACAAAATCCAAGGTAAAATACACCACACGGTGTGAACAGCTAGAGATTAAAATGGCAGGTGTAATCGGACATTTGGGGGAATATAGACACGACCGGGAATTTTTTTAAGTGTATGTGAATCGACTAGAAATGTATTTCACTGCAAATAACATAATCGAAGTTACAGACAATGCAGTCCAGAACTGGGCTGTGTTGGAACGTAAGAAAGCGATCTTCTTATCGGAGGCGGGTCCGGCATTGTATGAAACCCTTGTAAATCTGCTTGTGCCTGACGAGCCAAAGGACACAACGTTAAGGAGATTTTAACGAAGCTGGAGCAGCACTATAACCCCAAACGTTAGAAATTGCTGAAAGCTATCGTTTCGGGATTCGGAATCAAAAGGCTGATTAAAGTATCAGTGATTACATCGTAGCATTAAAAAAGCTATCGATGCACTGTAATTTTGGAAAGTTTCAAAACAGCGCATTACGGGATCATTTTGTTTGTGGGGTAAAAAATGATGTGATCAGAAGGAAGTTATTGACGACGGATGACTTGACTTTTGAGATTGCTTGTCAGACAGCGAGGTCGATGGGCATGGCCGAACAATATTCCCGAGAATTAAATAATGATTACAGTCGTCAGTCAACCGAGGTAAATCACCTGCAGGTTCAAAGTAAAAGACGGTGGGGGCCCAAAGTCTCAGAAACTGGAAATTCTAACAGAGCGTCGAAGTCGTGCTATAGGTGCCTGGGACAACACATTGCTCAAAGTTGTCCATACGTGAAGGCAGAGTGTTTCCTCTGCAGAAAGACTGGGCATCTTGCGAAGGCATGCCGACTGAAGGGTAATCCAGCTTTTAAAGCTATGAGTCCAGCATTCAAAGCTATGAGTAGAAATCCCAAGAGACTACATAGCATGGAAGAACAACAGTACGAGGAGATGTTAGAGTTACATGTCATCAGGAGCACGAGGTTAACGGACAGCGATTCGGAAAGCATCAAAGTCCACATAGATGTTGCGGGATTCAAGATACCAATGGAAATCGACACGGGTGCATCCGTGAGTGTAGTACCGGAGTCACTGTACCTCAACAAATTGCATGAATTCCAACTGGAGAAATCCAAGATAGAGCTGCGAGGCTACTCGGGAGAGAAAACTCCTGTGGTATGTCGTATCACCGTACCGGTGAAATATAAAAATCAATTTCAGAACTTGCCTCTAATAGTCGTGAAAGGAGACAAGCCTGCCTTATCAGGTAAAAATTGGTTGAGCTCACTGAAGCTGGATTGGAGTAAGATTTTCTGTGTGGAAGCGAGATTTTCATCAACGGATGAGGTTATCAAGAAGTATCCGAAGGTGTTCTGCGAAACGGGCAGTCCGATCCAAGGCTTCAAGGCGAGTGTCAGGGTACAGAAGGACGCTAGATCGGTTTACTACAAGCCACGTTCCGTACCATATGCACTCAAGGAGAAAGTTGAGCAAGAACTCAAAAGACTAGAGACTGAGAACATTATTTGTAAGATAGATCGATGTAATTGGGCTACACCCATTGTTGTTGTACCTAAGTCCGATGGTAAGGTAAGATTGTGTGGTGATTATAAAGTAACCGTAAACCAGGTTCTAGAGAGTAATGTCCCCAATACATTGCCGAATATAGAAGATTTGTTCACAACACTGACAGGTGGTCAGATCTTCTCAAAACTGGATCTTACGAATGCCTACTTACTGCTTGAACTAGATGAGGAGTCCAAGTCATGTTTGACTATAAATACTCATCTAGGCCTATATCAATTTAATAGGCTACCGTTTGGAGTATATTCCGCCCCTGCCATATTCCAAGGGGTGATGAACCAGATTTTGCAAGGTATTGAAGGGGTAGTATGTTATTTGGATGACATACTAATTTCAGCACCAAATAGGCAAATTCATAATAACATATTGAATGAAGTTTTCAAACGGCGAGAGAAGCACAGAGTACGAGTGTCTGCTCATAAGTGTGAGTTATTTAAAAACTCAGTGGAGTACTTAGGGTACAGAGTACCCTAAGTACTCCACTGATGGTTTACATCCAACCATGGAAAAATTGGATGGAATTAGAAATGCACCCGCTCCCAGGAATGTCACTGAACTTCGTTCATTCTTGGGTCTTTTGAACTATTATGGGAAGTTCCTACCAAATTTGGCTATAGTATTACATCCACCGAATGAACTTTTGAAAAAACAGGTCCATTGGAAGTGGTCAAAAGAATGCGATACAACATTCAAGGAGTGTAAAAGCAAATTGAGAGCAGTAATGTGCAAATTGAAAGGGAAGCTTTGGCATTAATTTTTGGGGTCAAGAAGTTTCACAAATACTTGTATGGTCGTAAATTTACCATCGTTATGGACCATAAGCCCTTAACAGCAATCCTCCATCCAAAGTCCCCAGTTCCAACATTAGCTGCAGCCCGAATGCAGAGATGGGTTTTGATTTTGTCAGCATTTCCATATGATATTGAATACAGACGATCAGCTGATCACAGTAATGCTGATGCAATGTCTAGATTGCCTTCCCCATCACAAGTTACACCCAATAGGGAAGAAGTGTTTTATTTTTCATACATTGATGAACTGCCAGTCACAGCTGAAGAGATTGGTAGAGCAACCAAATGTGACCTAGTGATGTCAAAGGTGTATGAGTATATTGCAAATGGATGGCCAAAGCAAGTAACAGACAAAGATACACATCCATTCTTCATTCGTAGGAATGAATTATCAGTAGATAAAGATTGTATCATGTGGGGTGCAAGAGTGGTTATACCAAATAAATTCAGGTCCAAATTATTAGGAGACCTCCATGACCAGCACCTGGGAATGTGCTTGACCAAGAGTTTTGCACGCAGTTATTTATGGTGGATAGGTCTTGATAAAGATAGAGAGTACATCGTGAGTCTGTGTACGACATGTCAATCGGTAAGCAAGCAACCACCACCAGTACCATTACAGCCATGGAAATGGCCTCCCAGGGTGTGGCAAAGGCTACATATTGATTTTGCTGAGTTAGAAGGACAACAATTGTTCATTGTGATTGATAGCCATTCGAAGTGGGTTGAGGTGTTTCCAATGTGGAAAATAACAACAAGTAAAACATTGGACATTTTCCGAAAATTATTTTCTTCATTTGGCCTCCCTGAAGAAATTGTTTCGGATAATGGACCACAATTTCGTTCAGAAGAATTTGCACAATTCACGAGCAAAAATGGTGTGAAACATACCAAGGTTCCACCATATCATCCTGCTTCGAATGGTGCAGCAGAGCGCACTGTACAAATTGTAAAACATGCCCTCATAAAACAAATGTTCGATCCAAATCCAAGGAAACAACAGTTGTCATTGGATCACAAATTGGCTAATTTTTTGATCACATATCGAAATACTCCTTACACAACTACTGGTAGAACACCAGCAGAGTTGTTTCTCAAACGACAGCCACGAACCAGATTCTCATTGTGAAAGCCAAATTTGGCACAGTCCGTAGAAGAGACACAATTAAGACAGAAAGAGAATCATGATAGAGGTAGAGTAAAAGAGAGAAGAGTAAAATTAAACCAGAAGGTGAGAGTGAAGAATCATCACCATAAATGGTTAAAGTGGTTACCAGGAAGAGTGGTGAAGATATGTGGTCCTCGCACATATTTGGTCAAGATGTTTGATAATGGACAGGTTAGGTTTGTTCATATTGATTATATTTTACCTACAGACATGGAAGGAGTTGAAGGTGGGAATGATTCAATGATTTCTGACTCACCAGTAGCAAATCCTAAATCCTAAATCCAATGTACTGGAAACAAATCCAGGAGAGAATCAGAATGAAAGTCTGAGTCCGAGTCAGGAAAACAAAGAGTCTGAAGTTAGAGTGAGTTCAAATGAAAATCAAGGAAATTGCGTGGAGGAAAACGTTCCTCAGGATGAGCCTCGAATGAGTTTAGATTCGCCACCATGTTTGGAAGGTTCTGTTCGAGAGCGAAGGTATCCTCTTCGAAACAGAAAACAAGAGGTAAATTTACATTTGTAAATATGGAAAAAAAAATAAGTTTATATCCTGTGTTATGTATAAACATGAAAGTTATGTATGATGTTTGTTATGTTGGCTTCTTCATTAAGGAGGGAGAAGTGTAATGTCTGTAAGCTTGTAATGTTTGTAGCTCCACACTGTGGATGTGGACGTATTGTGTACTGCAAGTACACAGTTAATAATATACAGAACCAGGCAGATTTCCGGAGGCTTCCGAGAGAGCTGCCTGCCATGTAGGAAGATGTGTGTGCTGTGCTCTGTGAATATATCACACCCTCACTCCCCAGTTTGTGTGTCTCTCTCTCCCTCCCCAGTTTGTCTCTCTCTCTCTCACTCCCTCCCTCCCCAGTTTGTGTGTTTCTCTTTCCCTCCCTAGTTTATGTCTCTCTCTCCCTCTCTCCCTCCCCAGTTTGTGTGTCTCTCTCTCCCTCCCCAGTTTGTGTCTCTCCCTCCCTCCCCAGTTTCTGTGTCTCTCTCTCCCTCCCCAGTCTCTCTCTCTCTCTCTCTCTCTCTCCCTCTCTCTCTCGGTCTCTCCCTCCTTCCCCACTTTCTGTCTCTCTCTCTCTCCCTCCCTCCCCAGTGTGTGTCTCTCCCTCCCTCCCCAGTTTGTGTGTCTCTCTCTCCCTCCCCAGTTTGTGTCACTCTCCCTCCCTCCCCAGTTTGTGTGTCTCTCTCTCTCCCTCTCTCTCTCGGTCTCTACCTCCTTCCCCACTTTCTGTCTCTCTCTCTCTCCCTCCCTCCCCAGTGTGTGTCTCTCCCTCCCTCCCCAGTTTGTGTGTCTCTCTCTCCCTCCCCAGTTTGTGTCTCTCTCCCTCCCTCCCCAGTTTGTGTGTCTCTCTCTCTCCCTCCCCAGTTTGTGTGTCCCTCTCTCCCTCACCAGTTTGTGTCTCTCTCTCTCCCTCCCCAGTTTGTGTGTCTCTCTCTCCCTCCCCAGTTTGTGTGTCTCTCTCTCCCTCCCCAGTTTGTGTCTCTCTCTCTCCCCAAATTGTGTGTGTCTCTCTCTCCCTCCCCAGTCTCTCTCTCTCTCTCTCTCGGTCTCTCTCTCTCCCTCCCCAGTTTGTCTGTCTCTCTCCTTCCCCAGTTTCTGTCTATCTCTCTCCCTCCATCCCCAGTTTGTGTGTCTCTCCCTCCCTCCCCAGTTTCTCTCTCTCTCTCTCTCTCTCCCTCCCCAGTTTCTCTCTCTCTCTCTCCCTCCCCAGTTTGTGTGTGTCTCTCTCTCTTCCCAGTTTCTCTCTCTCTCTCTCTCATCCTCCTCAGTTTGTGTGTGTCTCTCTCTCTCCCCAGTTTCTCTCTCTCTCTCTCTCTCCCTCCCCAGTTTCTCTCTCTCTCTCTCTCTCCCTCCCCAGTTTGTGTGTGTCTCTCTCTCTCCCCAGTTTGTCGCTCTCTCTCTCTGTCTCTTTCTCCCCAGTTTGTGTGTCTCTCTCTCTGTCTCTTTCTCCCCAGTTTGTGTGTCTCTCTCTCTGTCTCTTTCTCCCCAGTTTGTGTGTGTCTCTCTCTCTCCCTCCCCAGTTTATCTCTCTCTCTCTCTCCCTCCCTCCCTAGTTTGTGTCTCTCTCTCCCTCCCTCCCCAGTTTGTCTCTCCCTCCCTCCCCAGTTTGTGTCTCTCTCTCCCTCCCTCCCCAGTTTGTGTCTCTCTCTCCCTCCCTCCCCAGTTTGTCTCTCTCTCTCTCCCCAGTTTGTGTCTCTCCCTCCCTCCCCAGTTTGTGTGTCTCTCCCTCCCTCCCCAGTTTGTGTGTCTCTCTCTCTCTCTCCCCAGTTTGTGTCTCTCTCTCCCTCCCTCGCCAGTTTGTCTCTCTCTCTCTCTCTCTCCCCAGTTTGTCTCTCTCTCTCTCCCTCCCCAGTTTGTGTGTCTCTCCCTCCTTCCCCAGTTTGTGTGTCTCTCTCTCTCTCTCCCCAGTTTGTGTGTCTCTCTCTCCCTCCCCAGTTTGTCTCTCTCTCTCCCTCCCAAGTTTGTCTCTCTCTCTCTCCCTCCTCAGTTTGTCTCTCTCACTCCCTCCCAAGTTTGTGTGTCTCTCCCTCCCTCCCCAGTTTGTGTGTCTCTCTCTCTCCCGTTTCTGTCTCTCTCCCTCCCTCCCCAGTTTGTGTGTCTCTCTCTCCCTCCCCAGTTTGTGTGTGTCTCTCTCCCTCCCTCCCCAGTTTATGTCTCTCTCCCTCCCTCCCCAGTTTGTCTCTCTCTCTCCCCCCCAGTTTCTGTCTCTCTCTCTCTCTCCCGTTTCTGTCTCTCTCTCTCCCTCCCCAGTTTGTGTCTCTCTCTCTCCCTCCCCAGTTTCTCTCTCTCTCTCCCTCCCTAGTTTGTGTGTCTCTCTCCCTCCCTCCCCAGTTTATGTCTCTCTCCCTCCCTCCCCAGTTTATCTCTCTCTCTCTCCCTCCCTCCCCAGTTTATGTCTCTCTCTCTCCCTCCCCAGTTTATGTCTCTCTCCCTCCCTCCCCAGTTTATGTCTATCTCCCTCCCTCCCCAGTTTATGTCTCTCTCCCTCCCTCCCCAGTTTATCTCTCTCTCTCTCCCTCCCTCCCTAGTTTGTGTCTCTCACTCCCTCCCTCCCCAGTTTGTCTCTACCTCCCTCCCCAGTTTGTGTCTCTCTCTCTCTCCCCAGTTTGTGTCTCTCCCTCCCTCCCCAGTTTGTGTCTCTCTCTCCCTCCCTCGCCAGTTTGTCTCTCTCCCTCCCTCCCCAGTTTGTGTGTGTCTCTCTCTCTCTCCCCAGTTTGTCTCTCTCTCTCTCTCTCCCCAGTTTGTGTCTCTCCCTCCCTCCCCAGTTTGTGTCTCTCTCTCCCTCCCTCCCCAGTTTGTGTCTCTCTCTCCCTCCCTCCCCAGTTTGTGTCTCTCTCTCCCTCCCTCCCCAGTTTCTGTCTCTCTCCCTCCCTCCCCAGTTTGTGTGTCTCTCTCTCCCTCCCCAGTTTGTGTGTCTCTCTCTCCCTCCCTCCCCAGTTTGTGTGTCTCTCCCTCCCTCCCCAGTTTGTGTGTCTCTCTCTCCCTCCCCAGTTTGTGTGTCTCTCTCTCTCTCCCTCCCCAGTTTGTGTCTCTCTCCCTCCCTCCCCAGTTTGTGTGTGTCTCTCTCTCTCCCCCCCAGTTTCTGTCTCTCGGTCTCTCTCTCTCTCCCGTTTCTGTCTCTCTCCCTCCCTCCCCAGTTTGTGTCTCTCTCTCTCCCTCCCCAGTTTGTGTGTGCCTCTCTCCCTCCGTCCCCAGTTTATGTCTCTCTCCCTCCCTCCCCAGTTTGTCTCTCTCTCTCCCCCCCAGTTTCTGTCTCTCTCTCTCTCTCTCTCCCGTTTCTGTCTCTCTCTCTCCCTCCCCAGTTTGTCTCTCTCTCTCCCTCCCCAGTTTGTGTGTGTCTCTCCCTCCCTCCCCAGTTTGTGTGTGTCTCTCTCCCTCCCCAGTATGTGTGTGTCTCTCTCCCTCCCCAGTTTGTGTGTGTCTCTCTCCCTCCCCAGTTTGTGTGTGTCTCTCTCCCTCCCCAGTTTGTGTGTGTCTCTCTCCCTCCCCAGTTTGTGTGTGTCTCTCTCCCTCCCCAGTTTGTGTGTGTCTCTCTCCCTCCCCAGTTTGTCTCTCTCTCTCCCTCCCCAGTTTGTGTGTCTCTCTCTCCCTCCCCAGTTTGTGTGTGTCTTTCTCCCTCCCCAGTTTGTGTGTGTCTCTCTCCCTCCCCAGTTTGTGTGTGTCTCTCTCCCTCCCTCCCCAGTTTATGTCTCTCTCCCTCCCTCCCCAGTTTATCTCTCTCTCTCTCTCCCTCCCTCCCCAGTTTCTGTCTCTCTCTCCCTCCCTCCCCAGTTTGTCTCTCCCTCCCTCCCCAGTTTGTGTCTCTCTCTCCCTCCCTCCCCAGTTTGTGTCTCTCTCTCCCTCCCTCCCCAGTTTGTCTCTCTCTCTCTCCCCAGTTTGTGTCTCTCCCTCCCTCCCCAGTTTGTGTGTCTCTCCCTCCCTCCCCAGTTTGTGTGTCTCTCTCTCTCTCTCCCCAGTTTGTGTCTCTCTCTCCCTCCCTCGCCAGTTTGTCTCTCTCCCTCTCTCTCTCCCCAGTTTGTCTCTCTCTCTCTCCCTCCCCAGTTTGTGTGTCTCTCCCTCCTTCCCCAGTTTGTGTGTCTCTCTCTCTCTCTCCCCAGTTTGTGTGTCTCTCTCTCCCTCCCCAGTTTGTCTCTCTCTCTCCCTCCCAAGTTTGTCTCTCTCTCTCTCCCTCCTCAGTTTGTCTCTCTCACTCCCTCCCAAGTTTGTGTGTCTCTCCCTCCCTCCCCAGTTTGTGTGTCTCTCTCTCCCGTTTCTGTCTCTCTCCCTCCCTCCCCAGTTTGTGTGTCTCTCTCTCCCTCCCCAGTTTGTGTGTGTCTCTCTCCCTCCCTCCCCAGTTTATGTCTCTCTCCCTCCCTCCCCAGTTTATCTCTCTCTCTCTCTCCCTCCCTCCCCAGTTTGTGTCTCTCTCTCCCTCCGTCCCCAGTTTGTCTCTCCGTCCCTCCCCAGTTTGTGTCTCTCTCTCCCTCCCTCCCCAGTTTGTGTCTCTCTCTCCCTCCCTCCCCAGTTTGTCTCTCTCTCTCTCCCCAGTTTGTGTCTCTCCCTCCCTCCCCAGTTTGTGTGTCTCTCCCTCCCTCCCCAGTTTGTGTGTCTCTCTCTCTCTCTCCCCAGTTTGTGTCTCTCTCTCCCTCCCTCGCCAGTTTGTCTCTCTCCCTCTCTCTCTCCCCAGTTTGTCTCTCTCTCTCTCCCTCCCCAGTTTGTGTGTCTCTCCCTCCTTCCCCAGTTTGTGTGTCTCTCTCTCCCTCCCCAGTTTGTCTCTCTCTCTCCCTCCCAAGTTTGTCTCTCTCTCTCTCCCTCCTCAGTTTGTCTCTCTCACTCCCTCCCAAGTTTGTGTGTCTCTCCCTCCCTCCCCAGTTTGTGTGTCTCTCTCTCTCTCCCATTTCTGTCTCTCTCCCTCCCTCCCCAGTTTGTGTGTCTCTCTCTCCCTCCCCAGTTTGTGTGTGTCTCTCTCCCTCCCTCCCCAGTTTATGTCTCTCTCCCTCCCTCCCCAGTTTGTCTCTCTCTCTCCCCCCCAGTTTCTGTCTCTCTCTCTCTCTCCCGTTTCTGTCTCTCTCTCTCCCTCCCCAGTTTGTGTGTCTCTCTCTCCCTCCCCAGTTTCTCTCTCTCTCTCCCTCCCTAGTTTGTGTGTCTCTCTCCCTCCCTCCCCAGTTTATGTCTCTCTCCCTCCCTCCCCAGTTTATCTCTCTCTCTCTCCCTCCCTCCCCAGTTTATGTCTCTCTCTCTCCCTCCCCAGTTTATGTCTCTCTCCCTCCCTCCCCAGTTTATGTCTATCTCCCTCCCTCCCCAGTTTATGTCTCTCTCCCTCCCTCCCCAGTTTATCTCTCTCTCCCTCCCTCCCTCCCTAGTTTGTGTCTCTCACTCCCTCCCTCCCCAGTTTGTCTCTCCCTCCCTCCCCAGTTTGTGTCTCTCTCTCTCTCCCCAGTTTGTGTCTCTCCCTCCATCCCCAGTTTGTGTCTCTCTCTCCCTCCCTCGCCAGTTTGTCTCTCTCCCTCCCTCCCCAGTTTGTGTCTGTCTCTCTCTCTCTCTCCCCAGTTTGTCTCTCTCTCTCTCTCTCCCCAGTTTGTGTCTCTCCCTCCCTCCCCAGTTTGTGTCTCTCTCTCCCTCCCTCCCCAGTTTGTGTCTCTCTCTCCCTCCCTCCCCAGTTTGTGTCTCTCTCTCCCTCCCTCCCCAGTTTCTGTCTCTCTCCCTCCCTCCCCAGTTTGTGTGTCTCTCTCTCCCTCCCCAGTTTGTGTGTCTCTCTCTCGCTCCCTCCCCAGTTTGTGTGTCTCTCCCTCCCTCCCCAGTTTGTGTGTCTCTCTCTCCCTCCCCAGTTTGTGTGTCTCTCTCTCCCTCCCTCCCCAGGTTGTGTCTCTCTCCCTCCCTCCCCAGTTTGTGTGTGTCTCTCTCTCTCCCCCCCAGTTTCTGTCTCTCTCTCTCTCTCCCATTTCTGTCTCTCTCCCTCCCTCCCCAGTTTGTGTCTCTCTCTCTCCCTCCCCAGTTTGTGTGTGCCTCTCTCCCTCCGTCCCCAGTTTATGTCTCTCTCCCTCCCTCCCCAGTTTGTCTCTCTCTCTCCCCCCCAGTTTCTGTCTCTCTCTCTCCCGTTTCTGTCTCTCTCTCTCCCTCCCCAGTTTGTCTCTCTCTCTCCCTCCCCAGTTTGTGTGTGTCTCTCCCTCCCTCCCCAGTTTGTGTGTGTCTCTCTCCCTCCCCAGTTTGTGTGTGTCTCTCTCCCTCCCCAGTTTGTGTGTGTCTCTCTCCCTCCCCAGTTTGTGTGTGTCTCTCTCCCTCCCCAGTTTGTGTGTGTCTCTCTCCCTCCCCAGTTTGTGTGTGTCTCTCTCCCTCCCCAGTTTGTCTCTCTCTCTCCCTCCCCAGTTTGTGTGTCTCTCTCTCCCTCCCCAGTTTGTGTGCGTCTCTCTCCCTCCCCAGTTTGTGTGTGTCTCTCTCCCTCCCCAGTTTGTGTGTGTCTCTCTCCCTCCCTCCCCAGTTTATGTCTCTCTCCCTCCCTCCCCAGTTTATCTCTCTCTCTCTCTCCCTCCCTCCCCAGTTTGTGTCTCTCTCTCCCTCCCTCCCCAGTTTGTCTCTCCCTCCCTCCCCAGTTTGTGTCTCTCTCTCCCTCCCTCCCCAGTTTGTGTCTCTCTCTCCCTCCCTCCCCAGTTTGTCTCTCTCTCTCTCCCCAGTTTGTGTCTCTCCCTCCCTCCCCAGTTTGTGTCTCTCTCTCCCTCCCTCGCCAGTTTGTCTCTCTCCCTCTCTCTCTCCCCAGTTTGTCTCTCTCTCTCTCTCTCCCCAGTTTGTGTCTCTCCCTCTCTCTCTCCCCAGTTTGTGTCTCTCCCTCCCTCCCCAGTTTGTGTCTCTCTCTCCCTCCCTCCCCAGTTTCTGTGTCTCTCCCTCCCTCCCCAGTTTGTGTCTCTCTCTCTCTCTCCCCAGTTTGTCTCTCTCTCTCTCCCTCCCTCCCTAGTTTGTCTCTCTCTCTCTCTCTCCCCAGTTTGTGTGTCTCTCTCCCTCCCCAGTTTCTGTGTGTCTCTCCCTCCCCAGTTTGTGTGTCTCTCTCCCTCCCCAGTTTGTGTGTCTCTCTCTCCCTCCCCAGTTTGTGTGTCTCTCTCTCCCTCCCTCCCCAGTTTGTGTGTCTCTCCCTCCCTCCCCAGTTTGTGTGTGTCTCTCTCTCCCTCCCCAGTTTGTCTCTCTCTCTCCCCCCCAGTTTCTGTCTCTCTCTCTCTCTCCCGTTTCTGTCTCTCTCCCTCCCTCCCCAGTTTGTGTCTCTCTCTCTCCCGCCCCAGTTTGTCTCTCTCTCTCCCTCCCCAGTTTGTGTGTGTCTCTCCCTCCCTCCCCAGTTTGTGTGTGTCTCTCTCTCTCCCTCCCCAGTTTGTGTGTGTCTCTCTCCCTCCCCAGTTTGTGTGTGTCTCTCTCTCTCCCTCCCCAGTTTGTGCGTGTCTCTCTCCCTCCCCAGTTTGTGTGTGTCTCTCTCTCTCCCTCCCCAGTTTGTGTGTGTCTCTCTCCCTCCCCAGTTTGTGTGTGTCTCTCTCCCTCCCCAGTTTGTGTGTGTCTCTCTCTCTCTCCCTCCCCAGTTTGTGTGTGTCTCTCTCCCTCCCCAGTTTGTGTGTGTCTCTCTTTCTCCCTCCCCAGTTTGTGTGTGTCTCTCTCCCTCCCCAGTTTGTGTGTGTCTCTCTCTCTCCCTCCCCAGTTTGTGTGTGTCTCTCTCTCTCCCTCCCCAGTTTGTGTGTGTGTCTCTCTCTCCCTCCCCAGTTTGTGTGTGTCTCTCTCCCTCCCCAGTTTGTGTGTGTCTCTCTCTCTCCCTCCCCAGTTTGTGTGTGTGTCTCTCTCTCCCTCCCCAGTTTGTGTGTGTCTCTCTCCCTCCCCAGTTTGTGTGTGTCTCTCTCTCTCCCTCCCCAGTTTGTGTGTGTCTCTCTCCCTCCCCAGTTTGTGTGTGTCTCTCTCCCTCCCCAGTTTGTGTGTGTCTCTCTTTCTCCCTCCCCAGTTTGTGTGTGTCTCTCTCCCTCCCCAGTTTGTGTGTGTCTCTCTCTCTCCTCAGTTTGTGTGTGTCTCTCTCTCTCCCTCCCCAGTTTGTGTGTGTCTCTCTCCCTCCCCAGTTTGTGTGTGTCTCTCTTTCTCCCTCCCCAGTTTGTGTGTGTCTCTCTCCCTCCCCAGTTTGTGTGTGTCTATCTCCCTCCCCAGTTTGTGTGTGTCTCTCTCTCTCCCTCCCCAGTTTGTGTGTGTCTCTCTCTCTCCCTCCCCAGTTTGTGTGTGTGTCTCTCTCTCCCTCCCCAGTTTGTGTGTGTCTCTCTCTCTCCCTCCCCAGTTTGTGCGTGTCTCTCTCCCTCCCCAGTTTGTGTGTGTCTCTCTCTCTCCCTCCCCAGTTTGTGTGTGTGTCTCTCTCTCCCTCCCCAGTTTGTGTGTGTCTCTCTCTCTCCCTCCCCAGTTTGTGCGTGTCTCTCTCCCTCCCCAGTTTGTGTGTGTGTCTCTCTCTCCCTCCCCAGTTTGTGTGTGTGTCTCTCTCTCCCTCCCCAGTTTGTGTGTGTCTCTCTCTCTCCCTCCCCAGTTTGTGTGTGTCTCTCTCTCTCCCTCCCCAGTTTGTGTGTGTCTCTCTCCCTCCCCAGTTTGTGTGTGTCTCTCTCCCTCCCCAGTTTGTGTGTGTCTCTCTTTCTCCCTCCCCAGTTTGTGTGTGTCTCTCTCCCTCCCCAGTTTGTGTGTGTCTCTCTTTCTCCCTCCCCAGTTTGTGTGTGTCTCTCTCCCTCCCCAGTTTGTG
Source organism: Pristiophorus japonicus (assembly GCF_044704955.1). Taxonomy (NCBI): domain Eukaryota; kingdom Metazoa; phylum Chordata; class Chondrichthyes; family Pristiophoridae; genus Pristiophorus; species Pristiophorus japonicus. The sequence goes on along the minus strand of NC_092010.1, from coordinate 29,002,363 downwards.
TGTGTCTCTCTCTCTCCCTCCCCAGTTTGTGTGTGTCTCTCTCTCTCCCTCCCCAGTTTGTGTGTGTCTCTCTCTCCCTCCCCAGTTTGTGTGTGTCTCTCTCCCTCCCTCCCCAGTTTGTGTGTGTCTCTCTCTCTCTCCCTCCCCAGTTTGTCTCTCTCTCCCTCCCTCCCCAGTTTGTGTGTGTCTCTCTCTCTCTCCCTCCCCAGTTTGTGTGTGTCTCTCTCTCCCTCCCCAGTTTGTGTGTGTCACTCTCTCTCCCTCCCCAGTTTGTGTGTGTCACTCTCTCTCCCTCCCCAGTTTGTGTGTGTCTCTCTCTCCCTCCCCAGTTTGTGTGTGTCTCTCTCCCTCCCTCCCCAGTTTGTGTGTGTCTCTCTCCCTCCCTCCCCAGTTTGTGTGTGTCTCTCTCTCTCCCTCCCCAGTTTGTCTCTCGCTCCCTCCCTCCCCAGTTTGTCTCTCTCCCTCCCTCCCCAGTTTGTGTGTGTCTCTCTTTCTCCCTCCCCAGTTTGTGTGTGTCTCTCTCCCTCCCCAGTTTGTGTGTGTCTCTCTCTCTCCCTCCCCAGTTTGTGTGTGTCTCTCTCTCCCTCCCCAGTTTGTGTGTGTGTCTCTCTCTCCCTCCCCAGTTTGTGTGTGTCTCTCTCTCTCCCTCCCCAGTTTGTGTGTGTGTCTCTCTCTCCCTCCCCAGTTTGTGTGTGTCTCTCTCTCTCCCTCCCCAGTTTGTGTGTGTCTCTCTCCCTCCCCAGTTTGTGTGTGTCTCTCTCCCTCCCCAGTTTGTGTGTGTCTCTCTTTCTCCCTCCCCAGTTTGTGTGTGTCTCTCTCCCTCCCCAGTTTGTGTGTGTCTCTCTCTCTCCCGCCCCAGTTTGTGTGTGTCTCTCTCCCTCCCCAGTTTGTGTGTGTCTCTCTTTCTCCCTCCCCAGTTTGTGTGTGTCTCTCTCCCTCCCCAGTTTGTGTGTGTCTCTCTCTCTCCTCAGTTTGTGTGTGTCTCTCTCTCTCCCTCCCCAGTTTGTGTGTGTCTCTCTCCCTCCCCAGTTTGTGTGTGTCTCTCTTTCTCCCTCCCCAGTTTGTGTGTGTCTCTCTCCCTCCCCAGTTTGTGTGTGTCTCTCTCCCTCCCCAGTTTGTGTGTGTCTCTCTCTCTCCCTCCCCAGTTTGTGTGTGTCTCTCTCTCTCCCTCCCCAGTTTGTGTGTGTGTCTCTCTCTCCCTCCCCAGTTTGTGTGTGTCTCTCTCTCTCCCTCCCCAGTTTGTGCGTGTCTCTCTCCCTCCCCAGTTTGTGTGTGTCTCTCTCTCTCCCTCCCCAGTTTGTGTGTGTGTCTCTCTCTCCCTCCCCAGTTTGTGTGTGTCTCTCTCTCTCCCTCCCCAGTTTGTGCGTGTCTCTCTCCCTCCCCAGTTTGTGTGTGTCTCTCTCTCTCCCTCCCCAGTTTGTGTGTGTGTGTCTCTCTCCCTCCCCAGTTTGTGTGTGTCTCTCTCTCTCCCTCCCCAGTTTGTGTGTGTCTCTCTCTCTCCCTCCCCAGTTTGTGTGTGTCTCTCTCCCTCCCCAGTTTGTGTGTGTCTCTCTCCCTCCCCAGTTTGTGTGTGTCTCTCTTTCTCCCTCCCCAGTTTGTGTGTGTCTCTCTCCCTCCCCAGTTTGTGTGTGTCTCTCTTTCTCCCTCCCCAGTTTGTGTGTGTCTCTCCCTCCCCAGTTTGTGTGTGTCTCTCTCTCTCCCTCCCCAGTTTGTGTGTGTCTCTCTCTCTCCCTCCCCAGTTTGTGTGTGTCTCTCTCTCCCTCCCCAGTTTGTGTGTGTCTCTCTCCCTCCCTCCCCAGTTTGTGTGTGTCTCTCTCTCTCTCCCTCCCCAGTTTGTCTCTCTCTCCCTCCCTCCCCAGTTTGTGTGTGTCTCTCTCTCTCTCCCTCCCCAGTTTGTGTGTGTCTCTCTCTCCCTCCCCAGTTTGTGTGTGTCACTCTCTCTCCCTCCCCAGTTTGTGTGTGTCACTCTCTCTCCCTCCCCAGTTTGTGTGTGTCTCTCTCTCCCTCCCCAGTTTGTGTGTGTCTCTCTCCCTCCCTCCCCAGTTTTTGTGTGTCTCTCTCCCTCCCTCCCCAGTTTGTGTGTCTCTCTCTCTCCCTCCCCAGTTTGTCTCTCTCTCCCTCCCTCCCCAGTTTGTCTCTCTCCCTCCCTCCCCAGTTTGTGTGTGTCTCTCTCTCTCTCCCTCCCCAGTTTGTCTCTCTCTCCCTCCCTCCCCAGTTTGTGTGTGTGTCTCTCTCTCTCCCACCCCAGTTTGTGTGTGTCTCTCTCCCTCCCCAGTTTGTGTGTGTCTCTCTCCCTCCCCAGTTTGTGTGTGTCTCTCTCTCTCCCTCCCCAGTTTGTGTGTGTCTCTCTCCCTCCCCAGTTTGTGTGTGTCTCTCTTTCTCCCTCCCCAGTTTGTGTGTGTCTCTCTCCCTCCCCAGTTTGTGTGTGTCTCCCTCTCTCCCTCCCCAGTTTGTGTGTGTCTCTCTCTCTCCCTCCCCAGTTTGTGTGTGTCACTCTCTCTCCCTCCCCAGTTTGTGTGTGTCTCTCTCTCCCTCCCCAGATTGTGTGTGTCTCTCTCCCTCCCTCCCCAGTTTGTGTGTGTCTCTCTCCCTCCCTCCCCAGTTTGTGTGTGTCTCTCTCTCTCCCTCCCCAGTTTGTCTCTCTCTCCCTCCCTCCCCAGTTTGTCTCTCTCCCTCCCTCCCCAGTTTGTGTGTGTCTCTCTCTCTCTCCCTCCCCAGTTTGTGTGTCTCTCTCTCTCTCTCCCTCCCCAGTTTGTGTGTGTCTCTCTCCCTCCCTCCCCAGTTTGTGTGTGTCTCTCTCCCTCCCTCCCCAGTTTGTGTGTGTCTCTCTCCCTCCCTCCCCAGTTTGTGTGTCTCTCTCTCTCTCCCTCCCCAGTTTGTCTCTCTCTCCCTCCCTCCCCAGTTTGTGTGTGTCTCTCTCCCTCCCTCCCCAGTTTGTGTGTGTCTCTCTCCCTCCCTCCCCAGTTTGTGTGTGTCTCTCTCCCTCCCTCCCCAGTTTGTGTGTCTCTCTCTCTCTCCCTCCCCAGTTTGTCTCTCTCTCCCTCCCTCCCCAGTTTGTGTCTGTCTCTCTCTCTCTCCCTCCCCAGTTTGTCTCTCTCTCCCTTCCTCTCCAGTTTGTCTCTCTCTCTCCCTCCCCAGTTTGTCTCTCTCTCTCCCTCCCCAGTTTGTCTCTCTCTCTCCCTCCCCAGTTTGTGTGTGTCTCTCCCTCCCACCCCAGTTTGTGTGTGTCTCTCCCTCCCACCCCAGTTTGTGTGTGTCTCTCCCTCCCACCCCAGTTTGTGTGTGTCTCTCTCTCCCTCCCCAGTTTGTGTGTGTCTCTCCCTCCCCAGTTTGTGTGTGTCTCTCTCTCTCCCTCCCCAGTTTGTGTGTGTCTCTCCCTCCCACCCCAGTTTGTGTGTGTCTCTCCCTCCCACCCCAGTTTGTGTGTGTCTCTCTCTCTCCCTCCCCAGTTTGTGTGTGTCTCTCTCTCTCCCTCCCCAGTTTGTGTGTGTCACTCTCTCTCCCTCCCCAGTTTGTGTGTGTCTCTCTCTCCCTCCCCAGTTTGTGTGTGTCTCTCTCCCTCCCTCCCCAGTTTGTGTGTGTCTCTCTCCCTCCCTCCCCAGTTTGTGTGTGTCTCTCTCTCTCCCTCCCCAGTTTGTCTCTCTCTCCCTCCCTCCCCAGTTTGTCTCTCTCCCTCCCTCCCCAGTTTGTGTGTGTGTCTCTCTCTCTCCCTCCCCAGTTTGTCTCTCTCTCCCTCCCTCCCCAGTTTGTGTGTGTCTCTCTCTCTCTCCCTCCCCAGTTTGTGTGTCTCTCTCTCTCTCCCTCCCCAGTTTGTGTGTGTCTCTCTCCCTCCCCAGTTTGTGTGTGTCTCTCTCCCTCCCTCCCCAGTTTGTGTGTGTCTCTCTCCCTCCTTCCCCAGTTTGTGTGTCTCTCTCTCTCTCCCTCCCCAGTTTGTCTCTCTCTCCCTCCCTCCCCAGTTTGTGTGTGTCTCTCTCTCTCCCTCCCCAGTTTGTGTGTGTCTCTCTCCCTCCCTCCCCAGTTTGTGTGTGTCTCTCTCCCTCCCTCCCCAGTTTGTGTGTCTCTCTCTCTCTCCCTCCCCAGTTTGTCTCTCTCTCCCTCCCTCCCCAGTTTGTGTGTGTCTCTCTCTCTCTCCCTCCCCAGTTTGTCTCACTCCCTCCCTCCCCAGTTTGTGTGTGTCTCTCCCTCCCCAGTTTGTGTGTGTCTCTCTCTCTCCCTCCCCAGTTTGTGTGTGTCTCTCTCTCTCCCTCCCCAGTTTGTGTGTGTCTCTCCCTCCCCAGTTTGTGTGTGTCTCTCTCTCTCCCTCCCCAGTTTGTGTGTCTCTCCCTCCCACCCCAGTTTTTGTGTGTCTCTCTCTCTCCCTCCCCAGTTTGTGTGTGTCTCTCCCTCCCCAGTTTGTGTGTGTCTCTCTCTCTCCCTCCCCAGTTTGTGTGTGTCTCTCTCTCTCCCTCCCCAGTTTGTGTGTGTCTCTCCCTCCCACCCCAGTTTGTGTGTGTCTCTCTCCCTCCCTCCCCAGTTTGTGTGTGTCTCTCTCTCTCCCTCCCCAGTTTGTGTGTGTCTCTCCCTCCCACCCCAGTTTGTGTGTGTCTCTCCCTCCCACCCCAGTTTGTGTGTGTCTCTCTCTCTCCCTCCCCAGTTTGTGTGTGTCTCTCTCTCTCCTCCAGTTGCTCTCTCTCGACTCATGGAGTATCCACAGTGCCAATGAACCCGTTTGTTTCCGATTCGCGGTGAGACCAGCAGGGCTCAGACAACCACGGTTTGGTTGAAAGCCACGAGCCGCACCTACAAGGCCCGTTTCGCCCGAGTGGCCAGCAGTAGCAGCGCCCGGGATACCAATCGCCCATTCCGGGAGACTCCCACCCAAATCGAGAGGGTTGGGAACCCTACTGAAGGGGAACCTGGAGGTGGTGCTGTCCCCATGCCCCTGCTGCCCTTGTCATTCTAGATGGCACAGGCTATGGTTTCCGGAGGTGCTGGCGAAGAAGCCTTGACGCGTTGTATCGCAGTTTCTTTCTATCGCGATGCATATGGTGCACTCACAGAAAACGGCCCAACTCGTTTTGACACAGGGACCTTCAGAATATGGATATTACATGTATCTGTTATCTGTGAGCGGGAACCAGTCATTCAGTTCAAATACATGCACCATGACGATATTGTTCATTTATTTACAAGGATGATACAGTACCAGAATTGCGAGGGAATACCCTATCGGGAGAGGATGAACAGGCTGGGTCTCTTTTCTCTTGAAAAGAGAAGGCTGAGGGGTGACCTAATAGAGGTCTTTAAAATGATGGAAGGTTTTGATAGAGTGGATTCATTCATTCATAGGCGATCCCTCGAAACGAGGATGACTTGCTTCCACGCCAAAAAAGGCTGAGTTCACAGGTGTTTCTATGAAGGTCTCGAACTACATCCTGAAGGGTGGAAGATGCCTGTGCGTGGATTTTTTTAACGTGGGGTGACCGTTGCACACCAGCCACCACACGGCCTTGACAGAGCTAGGTCTCGGTCCATTGGCAAGGATTACCCAAGACGACTGGAGACCAGCTCTGCTGCACGGACCTAGTGCGCCCACACATATCGCAGTGTGGGCTGGGCCCGTGCTGCCCCTGGGCTCCTGGCCCCGAACTCGCGCCTCCCCCGGGCCCCGATCTGGTCCCTTTACACTCTCTCGCCGCTCCTTTGCCCCGACCTCGCCGCTCCTGCTGTATCTGCCCACGCTCCGATCACCGACCTGGGCCTTGACGATGTCACTCTTCGCTGCCGTCACCCTCCTGCACCAGATCGCGCTGCTCCCTGGAGTAGTACGCCCCCACCCTGCTCCCGGGCCGCTCACCTCCGCTCCTTTCATGGCCCCGACCTGCCGCTGGTGTTCTCACGCAGATCGGGGCCTCCATGCTGATACAGAGAGAGTGTTCCCACTTGTGGGGAAGAGCATAACTAGAGGCCATCAATATAAGATAGTCACCAAGAAATCCAATGGGGAATTCAGAAGAAACTTCTTTACCCAGAGAGTGGTGAGAATGTGGAACTCGTTGCCACAGGGAGTGGTTGAAGTGAATAGTATCGATGCATTTAAGGGGAGGCTGGACAAGTATATGAGGGAGAAGGGAATAGAGGGTTATGCTGATAGAGTTAGATGAGGAAAGACAGGAGGAGGTTCGAGTGGAGCATAAACGCCGGCATGGACTGGTTGGGCCAAACGGCCTGTTTCTGTGCCATATATCCTGTGTAATCCTGTGTGATATCTTTGTTTTTGTATTTGTGGCACGTTTTAAGTTTCCCTTGGCCCGGTCAAATTTTGAAACTGGTTTCTCAGCCCGTTGTGTTCACATTGTCTGTCTGAAGCCATCAGAACGGGTAGATGGCCAAGCTAGAGAGATTCTGCAGGTGGTCAGCACTAAGGTGCTGCAAGAAGGTTCAAGTCCAGGGACCTTGTGTCTGCTTCAATTTACATTGCAGTTTAGTGCAGCAAAGGGGGCTGTTATTTCTCCATCTTTCAAGGAGGGTTCGTGAAGTCTGTAACCGCTGTAACTCGACCGTGTGCCATTGCTTCTAGTCACT